>NC_058377.1:95586218-96191795 GCF_018350175.1 Felis catus
TCACACTCTTCCCTTGGCTGGTTGCCAAGGCAAAGAAGGAAAGTGGAAAGAACTTCATCTTATTCTGCTATATATTTTTATTAAATGTGTTAATAAATCATTTGTGAATCTGTGTTCCTCATTAAGGTAACAAAACACGTATCCTACTGCCTAGGCCACACTAGCATGTGGGGATGTAAAGACTGGGAACTGAAGTTCTGGAGAAATTTACCCTGATGGGGCAGCTCTAGGAAGCCAGGTTTATATACATGCACTTTGGGTCCTATAGGTATGACTAATTTTCCTTCTCCTCTGGCCTGTTACTGGATTTGTCATCTCTCACTGCCATGCATCACCTGGGGTCTGACCTCAACAATGCCATTTTGATCACATCTCTTTAGGGCAGAGTTCATGGCTGCTGGGTTAGTTAGCACCCTGACTCCACTACCAGAATTCTCAAGTGATCAGTATTACCTCAATAAGTCACTGGTGACCCCCGGGGCTGGAAACCCAGTCACACTGAGACACAGGTGGAGGTAGACCGTGCTTCCTCATCAAAACCATCTGCCTCCTAGGATTGCCCCATAGAGTGATTCTCAACCAGCTACACAGACTCACCAGTAGCTTGGAAAAAAAAAATAATATTAGAGATGAGAATATCTGGGTTCAAAGGTCATTATGATTTTAAAGAATTTTTTTAAATTTTATTTATTTATTTTAAGAGAGACAGAGTGAGACCATGAGCAGGGGTGGGGGCAGAGAGAATCTCAAGCAGGCTCCAAACCATCAGCGCAGAGGCCAACGCAGGGCTCCAACTCACAGACTGTGAGATCATGACCTGAGCTGAAATCAGGAGTTGGACGCTTAACTGACTGAGCCACCCAGGCAACCCAGATCATTATGCTTTTAAATCCCACCAAGTAATGCTAATGAATTGGCAATCAAGCGCCTTAACCAACTATTATCTACCACAGACTACCTTATTTAGGACCTCGTGGGAACTCTGGCTTCTCAATCTTCACTCCTACATTGGGTGTGGATAAAGGAATACATTCCAATGGCCTCTAACAGTTACCATTTACGTGGTGCTCATGGGATGCCCAGTAATGTGATCTATACCTTGCCAGTGTTACTTTATTTCACCCTCATTACCACCTTCTGAAGTAGCAATATCAAGAGAGGCTGAGAAAACTCTGGTTCAAAAAAAGTTATGTAACATGCCCAAGGTCACGCAGCTATTAAGAAACAGGTCAGGGTGTTATGATTTCATAGCCTATGCTCTTCATCACTAAGCGACTGGAACTCTGTCCTTTACAGAAACCAAGGTTTCAATCCTAGTCCTGCTCCTTATTAGCTGTGTGATTTAGGGTGACTTACTTAACCTTTCTGAATCTCAGTTCCCACTCTGTATAGAGTTTTGTGCTCACTCCAGCCCTCCCTTGTACTCCCCCCATTCTTTCTCTGCTAAGAGCTCTCAGTTCTTAAAAGTATTGCATCTCCCTCCTACCTGCCTTAGTCTCCACATGCCATTTCCCCATGGAACCCTTCAAATCTTGGCCAAAAATCCCCAGTACCTAGCACAGAGCTTGGCCCAAAGTAAGCAGCCAATGTCCATTGAATTGAACAGTATGGGGTCCCACTGGGCTATGACACATAATTTGGAAATTTGAATTGTGCTCTGGCCTTCAGTCCTTCCTCCCACAGGAGCCACATTGACCCCCATTGGCCTCTCCTATCAAGAGACCAGGGGCACTCAGTGGAAAGCTGCAAAGGGCATATTGTCCGTGTGACCCTAGTGACTAATTTAGGAGGATTGACTATATTTGCATAACTTTGCATACGTTATGCATCAATCTATGATATATTTATTCAAGGCAAAGTAGTTGCAGATGCAGAATACCAAAGAAGAATATTTTCCCACAACATACAAGGCAAGTGTTAGAAAATCATGCAATTCTACAGCCTTGCTCCGCAATGCAGCCAAAATTCAAGCTTCCAATATTATCAAAAAGTGACCCTTGACAGCATAAGGAGGGTAAACCTAGGTCAGAGTTAAAGATCAAAAATCAAGAAACTTAATCAACACCCTTTGTCTCCACTTCTACAATTTTTCTACTATGAAACCTGAAGGCTACAGGAGAGGAAGACAGAGGGCTCACTTTTGTACTTCAAACTCCTGCAAAGTACCAAGAGAATATTTGCAGTTTGGGGACCTTTGTATTAGAGAACACAACCATTTCTTCCATATCATAAGAGATTTATCATTTAAATCTTTGTGAGATGGCAGGTGTGCTCTATTGGGGTGAAGGGGAGAATGTCATGAGATCCCTATTGTAGGACTCACAATCCCAAGAGACGAAAAACAACAATATACTACATGAACCTGAGAAACTCCATTCTTTTGGCCCTAGTTTTTTTTTATCTGAAGAATGAGAATAAAAAGCCAATTTTCCATAGTTAGTGTAATAGAATGTGTGGCTTCTGGCACATAGTATGTACTCGATAAGTGAGAGTCATCACCACAATTATTGCTACCAGGGAATACAATGAAGTTACTACGGAATTACAGAGGCAGGAATGCCTAACTGTGTGGAACTATTCAGTAGGAGAATAAAGGCATTGTGTCACCAAGTTAACACTATACTTCAGGGTTTTACAGCATCACAGCTTATGTACCATTTAGCAACTCCCAAATGCCTATTAACTTGTCATCTGGAGACCTCAACTCATAGCTCTGTCTCTCTATCTGTCCATAGTGACATTCGACGTCTACTCTTCACTTTCCTGATAGACCTGGGGGTCTGCTAGGGAGAAAAATAGAGGGAAATTGAGAGTACATAACCATTAAAATTAATTGCTCACAAACATTTGAACCCAGACGCCCATTGTAGTCATGAAATATGGATAAGGATTTGCTGAAAGCTATTTATATTAAATTACTTTTATAATAACATTTTTTTAAGCATTAAATATTTAGTGCTCCTTTTTTGTCATTTGCAAAGAAGCTTCCAGCTGTTTCATAGCTAGGGGGACCCATGCCCATCCTGTTTTGAGAGCCTGTAGGGCTGAACAACATACCAGAAGTTCTGAGAGTTGAGACCAGCAGATGTCAGTGACTCAGTATTAGCCAGCTCTCACTCATTCAATGAAAACTTACTGACGCTCTTGGTGTTCCAGATACTGGGTTATAAAGATATACAAAGCATGATCCCTCAACTAGAAAACTGGCAGGAAAAGACAGATATAAAAACCTACTAATTACAAAGAATTGCTTACATTTCCCTCATACTTATCTCCAACAAAATTACTTAGTAGTTTTTCAAATGCTTAGTTTCTCACTTCCCTGTCTTGGCTATTCTTCCTGTCTTGAACAGCACCCCTCTGCCTAGTCATCTCCCAGTTCTACTTACTTCAACTGATGCTGGAGTCTTCAGTGCCAGGAGGATTTCCTAAGGCACCACCTGCAGTGTGATTTGGACTCTTGTCCTATTAACCCTCAGTCCACCTGTGCATACGTTAGTCCCCAGGCTGCTCTACAATTGCTGATTCATTTCTGGTCTCCCCTACCCACCTGTGGGTTACCTGCATCAAATTCATTGTTGTATCCCCGATGTCCTCTGCAGTGCCTGACACACAGAGTAGGTGTTCAATAAACTTTTCATGAGTCAATAAATCAACTGAATAATCAATTAATTTGATATGTGTTATAATAGATGTATTTATTTACATACATGAGGACATAACCACCTATTTGTGGGGGATGTGGAAGAGGGATGCTATCAGGAAATAATACTTAGAATTAGTAGTGATAATGACATTTGAACAAATTCCTGGAAAAACCAGATATGTTATTATAATGGAATTAAAAATTAAAATTACTTATTTAATTATCATTATACCCTCAACAAACTACTTCAAATGTTTTCCCATCTAATTATCATTGCATGGCCTCTGGTCCTCTCTTTATTCCATCATCCATTGCATCATCATCACCACACCCACCAACACTGTCTTGAACACCAAAGGACAAGTAAAAACAAAGGGAAGAAGAAATAGTCCTTCTGCCACTTCCTCCTACCTAGTGTATGTTGGGTGCAGTCCCTAACTATGAGCCTTTCTGCTAAGGCATACAGAAATAACTCCAGCCAGGCACCTGGATGAAGCCTGAGTTGCCTCCCAGGAAAGTCTCCATCAAACCCAACCCTATGCCTCCAACTCATCAGTTCATTAAAACCATTCCCATATCTAGGTAAACCTCCTAATCCACCAGATTCTAGAGCAACGGTAGAATTCACAGAGATACCAAATTTTCTCCTGACTCCACTTCAATACCCTAGAAAGATCTCAAGAGACACAGGGTCAAAGATAGTTCTGAGATCTTCAGCCTTAAATTAAGTAGAATCCTGTGATTATCAGGATCACTAACATAATCTTAGTGCCAACTAACACCAAATAAAGTTGATGATTCACTAAGGGGGAATAGAAATCTGTTACTATTCCTAAGAACGCTTTCTCTTTTTTTTTTTTTACAATTTTTTTAAAGTTTATTTATTTTGAGAGAAAGAGAGAGGGAGAGGGACAGAGAGAGAGAGAGAGAGAGAGAGAGAGAATCCCACACAGGCTCCACACCATCAGCACAGAGCCCAACGCAGGGCTCAAACTCACAAACCAAGAGATCATGATCCGAGCCAAAACCAAGAGACAGACGCCTAACTGACTGAGCGACCCAAGCACCCCTAGGAACACTTTCTTATATGATAAAAGAATTAGGCTGATCTCTGAACAAAGAGACAGGACTTTCATCTGCTTTCTCTGTAACTCTGAGTTCATTAGGCTTGCAGTGCCCTGGAACTTTCATTAAGCAAACCCAAAGGATACCTACCCCTTGCCATGTATGCAAGGCTTACAGGCTTCATCTCTAAATCCCTTTGACCTAGTCCCAATGCTTACTTGGAACAGCCGTGCTGGGTTCTCTAGAATTAAAAAAAAATTTTTTAATGGTGTTTTGTGTAATTTGGGTGGCCTACTATCTCTAAAAATAGATCCAAAAAAATGTCTGGTGGCTAAACACAAAAGAAGTTTATATGCTGTTTATATAACAGTATGGGCAAGTGAATGGGTCATAAGTAGGGAATGGGGACTAAGGTCCAGCTCAACACAGTCATTCAGAAACCGCTCTAACAGAAACTACATGCATGTGGGTTCTATCACCCCAAGGAAGATCTCTATTACAACTAGCTACAAGGAGAAGAATGTCTGGAAGTGAGGCATATCACTTCTGCTAGCCTTCCATTGACTAGAACTCAATCACATGGCCACACCTACCTGCAAGGAAGGCTGGTAAACGTAGCCTAGCAATGTGTTCAAGAAGAAGAGGAACACAGGTTTTCATTAAGAAGCAGTTGTTAACGGAAAACACACTGGATTTTTTTTAAGAGCACTCACGTAATGATCAGCCTATCATAGGCAATAGCAGACTTAGGGCAACAAGGGCAAGAACACAGATAGACCTGAATTCGAACCTGGGCACCTCCTAGCTGTAATCCTCTCTGACCCTCAGGGTCTCTTCTCCAAAACAGAGATGAACTCTGATGTAGAATTAAATGAGTTCATGTGTGCAAAACACCTATCACAATGCCTGGCACACAGTAGGTGTTGAATAAATGTGGTGGTGCTAGTAATAATTTGCAATTAATTTCTATTCATGAGTAAAAGAATGTCATTATTTTCAGTGTGGAAAACAAGTAAGCACTGGTTCTAGCCCATGCTGAGGAATTAGCTACCAATTCAGTTCATACTCTCCCTCCTCCACCTCAGCACTTTGCTCCCTGTGGCCCCATCACCTGCATGGGAACTCTTAGCCCTTGATAAGAGACCAAACATCCAATCCCTACTCAGGGTGCTCCTGTTCAGCCTTTCACTGCAGCCTGGACAAACCACTGGGATTGTTCTGCCTGTCACAGCACAGAAAATTCCAACCATCATATGCTGATGACATTGCACCCACCACTGGGTGCACAAATGCGCACTGGCTAGGAGGAGGTCTGATTGCCCAGCAAGTCCATTTGTTCCTTGTTTTAAAGTGATCAATCATTTACTCAGATTTCAGTGAAATGGCCTGAAACGGGGAAGGAAAAAAGAGCCCAGAGCTTGGGCACAGTAGATTAGAGACAAGTCTTAGCAGTGGCACTGAGCATGGCACCCATATCAGGAACTGCAAAGCCCCCACCCCCACCTCCCCACCTCCACTGGGCCCAGGGCTTCTCAGCCAGGAGTCGACAGGGTGCCGTTTGATTGAGTCTCAGTAGGGTTCTGCTGCTCCGGCTCCTGCTAAACTTCAGCTGCCGTCACTTGCCAGAGCTCTCAGAGCCTTTTCAGTTCAAGGTCACTTCTGGAGTCCTACTCTCTCCACTTCTGGAGCACCCCCTCTCCAGTTCATTTCAAGCAGCTCTCTTTCAGCAGCTGCCAAAAATAGGTGTCAAAAATCTTTCACCCATGCAGATTCTCTAACCCAGCAATTCCACCTTCTCTAATCTGTCCTAATGAAATAATCATGAATATGGAAATAGCCTTACATACAAAGACGCTCGCCAGCAAGACTATAATAACAAAACAACCTATGCGATTGGTTGGAATACTAACAGATGTCCAACAGTAAGGAAATTGTTTAGAATATGGAATATCAAGACACTGAATATATACTTACCATGATTTTATGTTAAAGGAAAGTGTACAGACTATTATGTTAAGTGAGAGGAGAAAGAAACAACAGCAGTAAGAGTTTAGCTCTATAAAAAAAATAGCAGAACTATAGTTACATAAGATATTATCATCACCGGGTGAAGCTTGATGACAATTACACAGAAAATCTCTGTACCATTTTTATACCTTCTTGTGGGTCTCAAACTATTTCAGAATAAAAATTATTTTTTGAAAAAGAGAAATAATTGTGCATGAAAAGGCAACATAGAATAATAGCTAGTAGCACATGCTTTTAAAAAAATTAAGTGTAGGGTATCATTAGGGAAGGGATGTTAAATCTAACCTGTTCTTTCCATTTCCTCTCTGCTCATCATAAAGCCCTCATAAGAATCCTTTCTGAAAACCTCACCATCTCCTTGCAGCTGACTATCCTATTCCTTGAGTCTTCTTACCAGAACAAGTCAGAAACCACAGTTGACCATGGAGTTGGCCCCTTATAACCATAATTGTCAGAGCAATAGTAGCATTTATTCATCATTTACCACTGTGTGCCAGGCACTGCGCTAAGTGTTTTACAAATACTATTCCTCACTACAACTTTTGAAGACAGGCCTTATTAATTCCATTTTAAAGATGAGGAAATGCAATTGAGAGAGGTCAAATGACTTGTCCAACATATCATAGCCAATGAGTAACTCAGGCAGGATTTAAACCAAAGCCATTTAACTACAAACCCCAGACTCCTTCCAACACAAAGTAATAGTCTGTTTTTCTTGTTTTGTTTTGTTTTGTTTTGTTTTGTTTTAGAGTCTCCTTATCTGATATAGCAGCAAATACTCCTCTGGGGCCTCAGGTGCTCATCTGTGACACAGAGCTGTTGCATGGGATGAGGGCCACAGTCTCCCCAGCCCCAAGACACAAGGATTCCCCAGCAACTTCAACCCTCTGAGACATTTCCCCCATCAGGCAATGGTCTCCTCATTCAGTAATGCCCAACCACTCAGAGAGCTTTTCATTCTAAGGCTGGGACCACAAACCCAGAAATGCTGGTTTACCTAACCTGGGATAGGTTTAGCCAGAGGTGGTATAGCCTGGGTTGAGAACTACTATCCTAACATGTTGACCTTCTTCCTTGTCCATTCTCCACCCTATTCCACAATCCCCTATGACCCTCCTAGCCTGCCTTTCCAAATCATGCTTCACTGGAACCACAACGATTTTTCTTTAATTTTTTTTCAAAGTTTATTTTTTTATTTTGAGGGGAAGGAGGGGCAAAGAGAGAAGGAGAGAGAATCCCAAGCAGGCTCCTCACTGTCAGCACAAAGCCCAACATGGGGCTCTATCCCACAAACCATGAGATCACGACCTGAGCTGGAGCCAAGAGTCAGACGCTTAACCAGCTAGGCCACCCAGGTGGCCCCCACAATGATCTTTCTAAAACAGATGTGACCATGAGATCCCCTGGTTTATACAACTTCAGTAGTTCCATATAGTTTATCAGATAGAGTAAGGATGGCTCACAGGGCCATTCCTAACCTGGCCTCAGACCAACCCCCCAGCATCTCCCACAGTCACTCCAGACCAGCACCCCACACAGATTACCCGACATTTCCCAAACACACCATATGCTACCACACCACTAAGCCCAAGCTCAGCCTGTTTCCCCCATCAACCCGTTACCTATTTTACCCATTCATTCAGCATTCACATCCACTGCCTGCCTCCCCTTCTGTTCTCACCTTCACACCTCCCTTATCTTCTGAAAATCCTTTCCTGATTCCCTCTGGCAGAGCTAAGAATTCTGTTGTCCATGTGCCTATGTACCTTTTAGGCAGCCATTGAAGCCCTGACCGCTGAATCATTAAGAGCACCAATCTTGCTCACCTCTCCTCTGAGACTGTGAGTTCCTTGAGAGATTATACCATGTTCACTCCTGTACCCCAAGAGTATGGTATGGGTCTGAAATAGCCCCCCTATTTGTTGAATAAGTGAATGACTAAATGAAATGAAAGAACAAGCAAATGCTGTGCTCAGGTTTTCCCAAAGAGGCTCTTCTCTAAACCAACAACAAAGTCTCCTGATGAACAGCCACTTCCACTGAAACCAAATAGAGCCAAGTGGCAGGGAGACATGAAGAAAAAGTAGCCAGAGCTGGGACTTCTCCTCACAGCTTAAATCAGTGTGCTAAAAATGGCAGCCCATACACCAAACAAGCCCACAGAGATCTTTTGTTTGTCCCAGAAAATGTCCTAAAAATTAGAAAGGTGTTAGGAGCCAAGCTCCTAGGCCCTATGGAATGAGAGTTGGCGCAAAGAACCACTCGGCACTCCGATTTCGGCAGAGAGTCTTTACTGGTGCACCAGGGCTCCCCAGTGTTAGAAAGCGGGAGAGCCCCGATATACGGGGTTACAGGTCTTTTATACCATTTTGAGTTACATTTGCATACAGGCTGGTGGTAGGCTCTCTGCTCGGTGGTGGTTAGGGTTGGGGGTAATTTCGTCCTGGGAAAGCTTGGGAAATGGAGTTTCTCTCGGCAGATGCAACTTGGAGCCCGGGTGCGAAGCGGCAGGGGACCTTCGGTTTGGGAGCGTAAGCAGGTTTACAGAAGCGAGATGAAAGCGGTCATCGTTATTTATGTGACAACCTGTTCCTGTCTTGCGTAGGGAAAGGTGGGGGTACAGCTCTCCCAGGGTACGGATGTCTAACTGCAGATATCCTGTTTGTCAACTGGTGGAAGTGCAAGCCCTGCAAGTGAGGCGTTACGGAACTGAAGATAGGGTGGGGGTGTGTTATTAAGCTAAGCAGGGGTCTTTCAAAGGTTCACACAAAATCCAGCTCTATACTTTCTCCAGAGTTATCAGAGGATCAGGCAACCCTCCACCTGCATTCCCAACAGGCTGCAGCGACTGGAGCTGGGAAGAAGATGCCCCCTTCTGAGAAACTACAAGAAAGCAGTTTGCCACAGTCCCCACCAGCCCCCCGTTGTCTTCACCTAACTCGCCTCTCTCAGTAGCGTTCCAGCCTGGCCCTTGCAGGCAGCATTTGAGTTTGCAACCCCTGGTTTAAACAGTCTGCCTGGCTTAAGGAGTTAAAGTGCCAGAGTGTGCTCATTCTTTGCACCAAGAATAAGAGAAAGGATCTCTTCAGTTCCATTTCTCTCCAGTCTAGGGAATTTAATAAACACCCAGCGGAAGCTGCGTGGATTTAGCCCCGAGAATGCGAAAGGCCATGGCTAAGAAAGGAGAACGAGGCGAGGGAGGAGTGGGCATCGTGACCCTCCGCTCCGCCAGGCTGAGATAAGCTCCTCAGTGGACTGTTTGCTGGACACACGCGGGGAAAGGCTCAGGCAGGAATTCTGAGCAGTCTACTGGACAAGCCCCGGTCTCATGAAGCTTTAGCTCCACTCACTGGCTGGCTATAAATTAAGCTTCAGGAAGTGAGCAAAACTCTGCGAGGATTTCCAGCAGCCCCAAGGCTTAAAGAAGAGGAGCTCAATCTGTGCTGTAGCTGAGCCCCTTGGAGGGAGTCACAGCCTGTTAAGGAGCAGGTCGGCCAGGAACAGGGTTAACATGGCCCCTCCCTGCCAACCACCCATCCCCTGAGGTCCGTGTCTCACTTTGCCTATTTCCTCTTCTTTCTCCTTCCAGTCCCTAGACCCCACTGTCTAGGAAAGAAGGCAGCTCTTTTCTTTTGAGCACCCACTACAGTTAGGCTCACAGGCAGAGGCAGGTTGAAAGTTTATATGATTTCAGATGCCCTTTTTTGGCAAAGAGTTATAAAGTTATGAAAACAAAGTAGATTCCATGCCTTGAAAGGGAAAAGTTGTGGTAAATCCTTCTGTGGCCAGGCATGTTCCATATGCTATCTTAGTGCACAGAGATAGAGCTCGAATTCTGATTCTGCCACCTAGCAACTGGCAGAAAAATAGCTTCCCTGCACCTCAGTTTTCTGCTATGTAAAATGGGGATAATACTGGCAACTAGCTCATGTTGTTGTTAGGAGGACTGAGGTAACACCTGTAGATGGTATTTGCTTCAGAAATGATACCTGTTATTGTTTCTTCATGTTATCCTTACAACAGCCCTGTAAAGCAGTCATTATTCTCCCAGTTTTACAGGTAAGACTGGGAAGCCTCTCTCCTCCCGCCCACTGCAGACTACACCCAAGCCTGCCTTTGTTGGGTGGGATCCCCAAGTGCCTGGACCTACTCTTTTCATCTCCTCAGTTACAACCAGGATGGACTTGACCAGCTAGCTTCTGCTCTGTGAGGGACCAGCCGGCTAATCTGACAACATAGCGGGGATGTATTAACAGGTGATGATGCATGGCATGTATCTCCTCTTGGAGGACACACTGGCAGGAGCCTTTAGGAAAGAAATCTTTTCCCCAGGGGATGGAAATGTTAGGTCAGTGGTAGGTCATTGAGAGAGACATGAATCAAGAAGGAAGAATGGTAGGATGGAAAGAGCACCCAACTCGACATCTGATGACCTACCTAGTGACCTTGTTTAAGTCACCTCACTTCTCTTAACCTCCATGGCCTCGTTTGTAAAATAGGAAGAAGATGAATAACAGAGGGTTACTGTGTAGTGCAAAAGAGCCTAATGCGTATGAAAATGCTTTTGCTGCAGTACGCTAAAAAAAATAAATTTTTTAAAGTTCTTCTAATAATTTTTATTTTTCAATAAAAATGAATAGGTATACCAGCCAACAGTTACCTGGATACTTACTTCATGTCAGATCCTGTTCTAAGTGCCTCAAAAACATTTAAGAGTTACATTTCATCTGCACAACAGCTCTGTTAAGTAGGTACTACTTGTCATCTATGTAGATAAGGAAACTGAGGCTCCTAGAAGCTAAAGAACTTCCCCAGCTCACAGAGCTGGTATGCTCAGGAGCTGGGAGCTTTTCTCCACTGAACTCCCAGGAGTCCTTCATGCACACCTCTAGCAAAACACTAAGCACACTGCTCTGTTACTGTCAGTCCAAGTCTTTGCACAGCTGCTCTATGCCAGGTACTGTGCCAGGCCCCAAACACCAAAGATGAAGACACTGGCCCCATCCTGTAGGAGCTTACAGTCTAGAAGAGGTTGTAGAACTTGCTATAGCCAACGGATGTGCTAAGTACTGTGGCACGACAAAGGAGGCAGTGATGAATCTTGTTTGGGAAAGGAGACAGACCAGAAGAAGCTTCTCTGAAGAGGAGAGCCTGGAGGACAGAGAGAATTTTACAGTCTGGCAATGAAAAGTCATGGGAAGGAGCTTGACAAAGGGAGCACAGAAGCATGAAATAGGACACGGAATCCAAGGAAGGATGCATTCAGGGGAGCACAGAGGGGGGGAGAGGGAAGAGGAGATAACACCAGGGAGTTGCAAGGTCTAGAACACTAGCCTAAGGGATTTGGGCTTTATTTAGTAGGTCATGGGAAGCCTTTGACAAGCTTCAGGTAGACGAGCCAGTAAGAAATTGTGGGTTTTATAAAGAGCACTCAGTGTAACTGAATTAGTGAATGAATAAATGAATGAACATTGCTAAAGCCCATCTACCCAGGCTTCTCTTTTCTGCAATATAATTATAATAATGAAACTAACTCTCACACTAATGAGCCTATATTACCTAATGGCTAATTCTTAATACAAGAAAGATGTAAATAAATTAACATTTTTTGAGGAACTGTTTTATATATATATATATATATATTTTTTTTTTTTTTTTTTTTTGAGAGGGAGAGAGAGCATGAGCAAGGGAGGAGCAGAGAGAGAGAGGGAGACAGAGGATCCAAAGCTGGCTCTGTGCTGACAGGCTGATGGCAGCAAGCCGAATGCAGGGCTTGAACTCACTGACTTGAGCCAAAGTCAGACATTCAACCAACTGAGCCACTCAGTCATCTGCATTTTTGAGGAATTTCTATATGCTATATGCTTTAGATTTATTATCATGTGAGATAAATCTAATTACCCCATTTTATAGATGAGGAAACTGAGGCTAAGAGATGCCCCACAACTTACTTCAAATCACAAAGACACCAGTAAGAAAAAGCCTATCTGAATTCAGGCCTGTATGACTCCCAAGTCCGTACTCTTTACTCTACTTTACTGCCTATATTAAATGAATAAAAATATTTGTTTTCTTTGAGCAGAGATTATATTTTCAAAGAGGAGGTAACTGAATAAACAGTCTAGCCATATTCCTCTGTATGAGTTTTTCAATGACACCTAAGCTATTTTAATATACACCATTACCTCAGCATCCATACTAATTAAAAAAAACAAACATGTCTATCATGTAAAGCTTCTTATTTAGAAAACAGAGCATAAATTACTCAAGTGAAGTCACATCTGAACTGGAAAAATTACCCCAAAGGGTACTACTGAATGCTGACAGAATTGTCTCTAACAAATGTTTGTTTTGATGCACACATTTCTGAAAAGCATGGAGTCAAGGATAATAAAATAAAATCTTATTCTCATCAAGTAGGGGATAGTGGGAAAAGTCTTAGCTCTGGAAACAAAGAACAAACAAAAAAATGAGTTCAATTTGGGTCAAGACAGTGACCGTTTGAACCTTGGTCTGCTCCTCCATAAATTGAGAATGAGAATACCTACATCACAGGGGCACCTGGATGGCTCAGACAGCTGAGCCAACTTCAGCTCAGGTCAGGATCTCCCAGTTCCTGGGTTTGAGCCTGGAGCCTGCTTCAGATTCTGTGTCTCCCTCTTTCTCTGCCCTTCCCCCACTAGCACTCTGTCTCTCTCAGTCTCTCAAAAATGAATAAAAACACTTAAAAAAAAAAAAAAGAATACCTACATCACAGAAGGCAATGTGAAGACTGTTTGAAATTGTAAACCCCTATTCTATGTGAATTACCCATTCTTAAACAGAAGAGAAGTTCCATTTAAGAGCCTAAAATAGTTTTTTGTTCCTCAGGGTATGTGCATTTTAAATGAAAAGGCCTGGGGAAGATAATGTTAAGTTAAAGAAATAGATCACACACTGATGTTACGCTGTTGTAGCATTTGACCTAGAAGGGAAGGGCAGTGTCAACCGGGCATTTTTTAGATCTTATCAGAGAGCTAGCCTTCCATCAAGACAGCACATTCAGTGCCAGCAGCCACCCAGTCAAGGTATTGCCCTTGAGCCGGGAGCACCATTCACAAGACTGTAATGCAGTTGGCACTTTTTAGGGTTGAATAGTGCACAACAGGCACAACTGTTGACCACAGGTCGGGCTGGGTGTTAACAGCAAGCCTCCTTGATCAAAATGGATATTTTCCAGGAATTCTCAAATGGGAAGATGCCATTGTCAGAATGGGGAATGAGGATCAGCTTCTGACCCACTTGGCGTGAGCCTCTCTTCTAAAGAGCAGCAGAGTGGCGCCTGGGTGGCTCCGTCAGTTTAGCATCCGACTTCGGCTCAGGTCAGGATCTCACGGTTCGTGAGTTTGAGCCCCGTGTCGGGTTCTGTGCTGACAGCTCCGAGCCTGGAGCCTGCTTCAGATTCTGTGTCTCCCTCTCTGTCTGCTCCTCCCCCACTCAGGCTCTCAAAAATAAATAAACATTAAAAAAATTTTAAAGAGCAGCAGAGACAGCTATATGCTTCCATGCAGGGTTGACTGGGAATGAGGTTTTTCCATTTTGCAAAATGAGGCCAATAATTATTGACCTCACAGGGCTGTAGTAAGAATGAAAAGGCATCAAAAGAGGGCAGCCCGTTTGCACAGGTAAAGAATTGTCATCAGTAATGTGAAGAGGCTCACACAAGGCCCCACTGAGGCTTGGATTTAGGTTTCTAATATTAAAAGATACAATCCACCTGGAAATGCAATGCCCATCTAAGTTCCAAGAGTGTCCATGCTATAAAACCAAAGTGTGAGGTCACTAAGGCTGTGGCTGTCAACCATTCTACATATCAGGACAGCCGGGGAGCTTTACAAATATATTGATGAGTAGCCTCTCCTCCAAAGATTATAATTTAATTGGCCTGGGGATAGTGTGTAGCCATCAGTATTTTTTTTAAACTCTCCAGGTGATTTTAATGCACAGCCAGCATTGAGAACCCCTGCACTACTGGATTGTTTTTCCAGCAGCCAAGCTACCTTTTGAGACAACTGTGTCCCACCTGGCTCCAAAGGGGCCCATCTGAGAGGGCAGAAGTGAGAGTGACAATCTCAGAAAGAATATTCCAATATCTGTAAAGTGTGTTACAATCACAAAGCATTTGCCCAGACCCTCGTGCATTTGGTTTTCACAAGAACATTGAGGGGCAGATATTACCTCTGCGATCCTCCTCTCCTAGTTAAGGAAAGAAGCTCAAGGGCAGGACTCGAATCCAGAAGATCATGCTCACAAGCCAACAGCACAAACATCACAGGGTTGGGAAGGAGAATTCTGTGATGCACCAGAAGGAGACAGAAGACCTGAGTTTCTAGTTCTGGCGGTTTGATCTCGGACAAGTCACAATGCCTCCCTGGTGAGGTGCTAGACACATTTGTACCAGGAAGGGTCTGACCCACTGAGCTCTAAGCTCCCTTCCACTGGCACATTAGGAGACAGGATCTCAAGAGTCTAGCCCCCAGTGTGTCATTAAACTGTGACTTTCAAAACTTTAACTACTCTCGGCCTCAAATTCTCTGTCAAATCAGGAGAGGGCAATGGATTAAAAGAACAAGATGAGGTACTATGGTGAAGCCATAATGCTCTCTCTCCCTGTGATTGTATCAGCCAACCAAACACCTCCTGGTGTAATTCTTAGGTTCCCTGCATTCATCTGGAGTGAAGCAATTATGCTTCTCTGCTCTGCTGGTTGTAAGCCCAACCCTTCCTAAAGGCATACCCCAAGGTCCAGTTGTAGCTGGAGTTGGGGGGGGGGGGGGGAGTATGAGGAGGAAGGGCATTTGGGCATAGATCCAAGACCTGAGATCCAACCCAAGCTATCCACCTGAAATTGGAATCCCTATCTTATATATTTTGCACACAATACAGTATTCAAAAGAACGAGGAATCTGATTAACTGGCCATTAAACTCCCAAACCAAATTCTCCCCCAGGTATCTCCAAAGGGTTGTTGTAAGGATCCCAAGAGACAATGGATAAGACAGTTCTTGCTTCCCTATCTTTTCTCCAGCAGTAGAAGGCGAATTTCTTAGACCAGGCTCCAAGGCAAAGTGAAGAATACCACTTATTCCAGGGATTCTCTTAGAAAGGCAACCTCATGTTTTAATCATGAGTTTCAGTAATTGCCTAATTAGCATGGCATTTTTACCTCCCTGGTACCACTGCTGTATGCTGAGCCTCAGAATTCTAATGGGAATTTCTCCTCCAGTCAAGTTCACTCCTGGCCTTTTGAGAAAGTGCTCAAAATGGTTTTGACATTCACTCTGTTTTTTGGTAAAAGGAGGAGGAATGCAGAGCCAGGGGGAAGCTGTCAACACTAAAGCACGGAGAAAAGGGGTAGTATAGTGGTTAAAGACTATCAGCTTTGGAACCAAGGAGGCTGGACCAAGCAAGGCTCTGCTCTGTACTGACACACTACTTCAGTCCTTTTAGGCTGCTGTAACAATACCATAGACCCGGTGCCTTATAATCACCTGAAATATATTTCTTACAGTTCCGGGGGCTGAGAAGTCTGTGATGGAGGCACCAGCAGAGTCCATGTCTGCTGAGGTCCTGGTCATGAGGGGTCTGCCTTCATGCTGCCTCCTCACATGGCAGGAAAGGCAAGGGACCTCTCTGGGGTATCTTTTATAAAGTCACTAATCCCATTCATAAGGGTGACGCCTTTAATCACCTCCCAAAGACCCCACCTATTATTAATACCAGCACATGAGGGGGTAGGATTTCAACATATAAATTTGAAAGTGATACAAACCTTCCATCCATAACACTAATGATGGGACTCTGCAATTTGTTTCATTTTACTGGTCTTTGTTTTCCTGACCATAAAATTGGGGTGGCAGTAATACCTATCTTCTCCAATGGTGTGCAGATTCATAAGATGCTGTGCATCCAGCACCTAGTACAAAACTTAGAACATGATACACACTCCATTTAGTGACTGAATTTTCAATTAGCCATTTACAAATAGTTGGACAATATACTTGGTCTCTCTGAGCTTCAATTTTCTGTTTGGAAAACAGAGATGGTAAAATGTCTAGAACTAGAAAGGGACGAACATCACATCCAGCATTTAGAAGGCACTCAATAGGGGTGCCTGGGTGGCTCAGTGGGTTAAGCATCTGACTCTGGGTTTCAATTCAGGTCGTTATCTCATGGTTTGTGAGTTCAAGCCCCGCACCAGGCTCTGTGCTGACAGGGCAGAGCCCGCTTGTGATTCTCTCTCTTCTTGCTTCTCTCTGTCCCTCCCCTGCTTGCTCTGTCTCGCTCAAAAATTAAATAAATAAGCTTAGAAGGTATTCAATAAATATAGCTATTATTAAAGAGATCACAAAACTTTGAGGAAATTAAACATAGGTCTTCATTAGGAAACACTTTAGGATGGGCTTTTTAAAAGCTTCTGTTCAACAATAAGCAATTGAAGAGAAGAAACCATGTCTCTTTTCATCTCTGCGCTCCCAAGGCCTGATACCTACAACACAATACACACTCAGCAAAATTTTGTTTAAGTGAAGCAGACAAACTCCCTACCTCATCCCTCAAGCTTGACTTTATGGGTCAACTCTTCCAAATTTTCCACCAGCAAAGAAACATTCATTAAGATATTTTTTCTTAAACTCCTGAGGAACCTTGCTTTAATGTGGTTAAGGATAATGTAGTTTTCTCTTCCAAAATATGGACAAGAAAAAGCCCCTAGATCTTACATTGATCTCACAGTATTTCTTCTGACTGGATCTCCCTCCTCCCTTCCTTCTTCTGTCCCGTATCTGTCCCTTATTTCATGCCTCACCCTCAATTAATTATTTCCTAAGCATTGAGGAGCCTATACATGCTATCTTCGGGACTCACAGAATCAAGGCACCAGAAAGTCCTGTGAGTATTTTAAAGGTCATCTAGAAAAACCACTCCTCAGACACAATAATGCCCTCTACAAATGCTGCCACTACAAATCAATTTGCTCATCCAGATGGGCTGCAAAACCTTGGATGACAAAAAACTTGCCTTCACATAAGGTGGTTCAACCCATCTTCGGTCAACTCTGTTAGAAACTTACATTTAACCCAGACCTCTCTTTCTGTAGCTTCTACCCCTTTCTTGGCTGTAGCTTTGCCTGTTGCAGGCTCACAGTATGGGATGACTCTGCCTTCGATATTACAAACCTTGAATTTCACTTATGGTGCATGTACATCCTCAAACCAGATTAAAAGCTTCTAGCAGGCAGTTACCATGTTTTATTTTCTCTGTGCCCAATAGGTGCTTAACAAATATACACTAAATAAATGTTGGAAACACTTCTTTGCTATGTTGTCTACCTTCTCTTGGCCAGACTTATCCCACTGGGGTCACCATAAACAATTCCTTTTTCTCCTCAGGTGCTTAACAACAGAGTCACGTAATGCTGAGTAAATGGAAAGAGAAAAGGAAGGAGGAAGAAACATTTTTTAAAATTCTATCTTCAAGTGCACCAGGAGGCAATTCCCTTTTGCAGACACATTATTTGCAACACTGACAGTCACATATCAAAGTAAGGAACAATCAAAGTGCTGTCCATTTCCTTCCCAATATGCATGGGAGCTCACGTTATGTCCTGGTGAGCTATGAACGAATGGAAAAAAGTAGAATATATCCCTAATTGCTGTTTGCTTGGATTATTTTGAAAGTGGTCAGAGGGCTTTCCACTTTGCTGAGCGTTTTATAGAATACATCCAAATTTCTACTGAATATTTAAGTTTTTGGTCCACATTCAAGTGTTTGACAGCTGGGTTGAGTGGGGTTTTTTCAAACCAAAAGAAGATAAAGGGTCCCACACTTCCTGTAGAATACTGAGTACAAAATTGTTTGACTAATTTAATACTGTTTAGGGCAAAGGAACCCAAATCTGGTCAGATTTACAAAATATTCTGATTTTTTACATAAGAATGGTCGGTGTTTTATATGGGCCCTGGGGAAGTAATGTGACTAGAGACCGTATTCATTAAAATTATGCAAATAATGGGCATCTGATCATATCACATTGCAAGAAAATATTAAAATGGCAGTTTTCTATTGTCTCAGGTTGGACTGAAGCCCCAGGGTTCAGAACAATAGTTGCCAATTACACCCACATTATAGAGAAAGGCTTGGGTTTGCAAAGAAGATTGTCTAGGGCGAGGCTTGCATATCTCAGCCCACTTGTTCAGCCAATCGAGGATTAATAAGGAAAGCCTGATGGATCCTGGGGTATTTCCATGTGTGGGTAGCTTCAGAAGAAACATCTAAAGAGCTTGGCACTGGCCCCTGGAATCTGGGAGAACACAAAGGCAGTGAACGCATGCCTGAAAAGGTCTGAAAACAAGAATCTGGCCAGCCTAAAGGCAGAGTGAGTGAATGAAGTAAGGCTGTTGGCAAACAGTTACACTCTTGTTTAGTCTGACAGTGAGCCTGCCTCCTGCAGGCTGCTCAGCCCTGAGTCACCATGAAAAGGGTTTCACCCAAAATGACCACTTGGGGTAGAGGGTGAGCCCAGCAGAAAGAGGCTGAATATGAACTGGCAGAAGTTAGGGTTTAGAAGTAGGGATGAGGGATGGGCACCTGGGTGGCTCAGTCAGTTAGGCGTCCAACTTCAGCTCAGGTCATGATCTGGCGATCCGTGAGTTCGAGCCCTGCATCAGGCTCTGTGCTGGCAGCTTGGAGCCTGCTTCTGATTCTGTGTTCCCTCTCTCTCTCTGCCCTCCCTTGCTCATGTGCTCTAGCCCTCGCTTGCTCTCTCTCTCTCTGAAAAAATAAACATAAAAAAAATGTAAAAAAGAAAAAAAGAAGTAGGTGTGAGGGCCCAGAAAGAGAAGCACTGTTGACAACAGGAAACTACAGGCGCATTAAAGAAATCTCTCAGGAAAAGGACAGCCTTGTCCCTCCTCTACCTCCAACACAGGAGGAGCCAGAGGTAGCACCATCAATGGCAAGAAGGTAAATGTGGGGAAGCAGATAACCACACCTTTCCCCAAAAGCAGCTTCAAAGTCTGCCTTCGGCCTTGGCAAAGAGAAAGAGGAACTTTATAACTGGATGAAAATGTGGAGTTCTGATATTAGACTGTACTAGATATTTCACGACAGGACCAGAAAAGGAACGGCTCCTTAGCCATAGCTTATCCAGAATCTAGGAGGAAATGACTCAGCGGAGCGAGTTTAACAGGAAATGTAAGAAAGAATACAGTTGCTTTCTACTTGTACCCCACTGAGTCCAGCTGGCAAAGCACGTGAGCTATCAGTGTCTTGCTTTAAAAAAAACAAAACAACAACAAAAAAAAACCCCACACACACAGAAAGAAAACAAAACAATAAAATATTACTCTTCAGATAAAGCCCCACAGCCTCAAATGGCATGTGCTTATATATTTGGCTCCTGCCAAGCTTTTGAACTTCATTTCTGACCACTCTCTACCTCACTCATTACCTCCAGCCACATGGCTTTCTCACAGCTCCTCAGAAATTTTACAAGCAGCTTATCACCTCTAGGACACTCCTCTCTCTGCCTTGCAATTGCTTGCCTCCTCTTGTCCTCACCTGGCTGATTCCTTCTGTTCTAAGAACACTTTGGTTGTAAGCAACAGAAACCAGCAGAAACCAAGGCAGGAAGTGACTTTATTGGGAAGAAAGGATGTAGTCCACACAGTTAGAAAAGAACAGAAACCAAAGAAGCCTAAGAGGTTAAGATGGCAGGAAGGGATGGGCAGACTGTTATGGAAGGTGGATCGTCCTCAGCTATTTGTTTTATCGGCAGCATGTACCCAACGCTAACTAGAGGAGGACAGAGTACAATGAGCAGAAATTCGTCCAAAGAAAATCAGGACACATGGGGCACCTGGGTGGCTCATTCGGTTGGGCGTCCGACTTCAGCTCAAGTCATGATCTCGCGGTCCGTGAATTCGAGCCCCATGTCGGGTTCTGTGCGGACAGCTCAGAGCGTGGAGCCTACTTCTGATTCTGTGTCTGCCTCTTTCTGACTCTCCCCCACTCACACTCTGTCCCACTCTCTCTCTCTCAAAAATAAACATTAAAAAAAATTAAAAAAAAAAAAAGGAAAATCAGGACACAGCCTACACAATAATGGTAGGCAGGCAAAACAACCAGAATCCACTCCATTTAGGGACCACTTTAAATACTTCTCACTCTGCCAGTTAGTAGCCACAGACCCCTGAGCAGGTTACTAACAGTATCTGTGTCTCAGTTTATTCATGTAGAGATAGTAAAATACCTATCTCATAGGTTAGTGGTGAGGATTAAATTAATGAATATATGTGACCCACTGAATATAGTGCCTGCACATAGTGTTAGCTATTACTAGTTTTTAGCAAGAATTTCCATGACCTCCCTAGACTTCGCCAGATCAGTCCACTATACTCTCCCATCCCCTCTTACATTTCCCCTTTGAGCACTTGCCAAATAAACTTGCAGAATTATTTCTGTAATTTGTATTTAAATGTGTGTATCCCATCTACACTATAAGTGAAAATCAAATCTTTATCTTTTTTCCCTTGTATTCCCAAGGCATAGTACCTAGCAGAGTATAGTAGGCTCAGTAATAGCCCCAAAAGATATCTAGGTCCTAAACTCTGGGACCTGTAAATGTTACCTTACTGGCAAAAGCCACTTTAAAGATGTGATTAGGTTAAGGATCTTGGGATCCTTTTAATCTTGGGAAGATTATCCTGGATTATCTGGGTGGGCCCTAAACATAATCACAATTTCCATATAAGAGGGAAGGCAAAGAGAGATCTGACTACAGAAGAGGAGAAGGTAATGTGGCATCAAAAGCAAAAGGTTGGAATGATAGATACAGCTTTCAGAAGCTAGAAAAGACAAGGAAGAAATCAGCCAACACCCTGACTTTAGCCCAGTGAAGCAGATTTTAAATTTGTGGCTTTCAGAAGTAGAGAATAAACCTGTGTTGCTTTAAGCCACCAAGTTTGTGGTAATTTGTTACAGCAGCCATAGGAGACTAATACACAGGCATTCAAGAAATATGTATTGAATGAATAAAAGAGACTTAGAAAATGACAAAAAGAGTATAAATCAAAGCCAGCTTAGAAACTGAAGTACAGGACTAGTTTTCACAACATACATAGCTCTGAGCAATTTATTTTCGTCCATACATCTAAAATTCCATTATAGGTGGATCAGTTAAAGGCTGAACATCCCTGTGTATGTCAAGCTTCTTAGCTGAAAACTGAAATAGTCATTGTTGCCTGATTTAAGCAGGGAAACAAATTTATTTAAAGGATAGTGTTTACCTCAGACTCACCACAATGACTGAAGAACTAGGTTCGAAGCCAACTATGCACATTGTGCATTGCAACATGGGAGCCCTATAGAAGCTACGCAGCCAGGAGCAACATACAAAATATGCCTCACCATTGGTCTGGGGAAGACACCATCGGCTCCACCAACAAACACATTGTATCATAAGCTCTCACCAAACACTGGCTGCCACCATGATCAGTGCAGCTTCTAGTCTTCCTGCAGCACTCAGAGTTCCTCAAGAGTCCCACGCTGCAGTGAAGGCTAGAGAAGGAAGTAAGAACCGGCACTTTCAGCTTCTGTAGGAGGATGCAGCTCAGCCTCCTACCAAGATTCAGAATGGGGACAGAGGATATTCCCCAAACATGGGAAGAAGGGGTTTAGGTAATGGGGAACCATAAAGGATAAATATGTACTACAATCTCATATCCAAAGCTTACAGTTGGATGGATTTTCAAGCATCAGACTTCAACAAGAAGTCACACAATCAGAGTGTCTAATCATGCATCTGATGACCTCCTGTGTCTAATCACTACTAAATTCACATGAAAGCAGGTAACAGAATACAGAACCTATTGAGGTTAAATACGCCCTCTTCAATTTCTAATTTGATCCCTAAATTAAATGAAAATGTCTTAAGGAATTTTTAAAGACTGATCTCCTTGTCAGATCCACAAATAACATGATCAACAAAGCAATGCCTTGTTTTATTTCTCTATCACAAGGTCCCATCAGACTGAATTAAAGTCATCTCAACCACCTGTCAAAAAAAATAGAAGGTTTCTTATAGACAATAAATGTCTATCATTCTAAGCCACTCAGTTTTTGGTACTTTGTTATAGCAGCCCTGCATTCTGCAAAACTGCAGGATAGAAATCAGTATACAAAAATCAGTTGTGTTTCTATACACTAACAATGAACTATCAGAAGGAGAAATTAAGAAAACAATCCCATTTAACAACGCCATCAATAGAATAAAATACTTAGGAATAAATTTAACCAAGGTGGTGCAAAAGAACAAATGTTAGTGAGGATTTTCACACTGTTGGTGGGCATGTCAATTGGTGCAGCCACTATAGAAAAGAGTATGGAGTTCTTCAAAAAATTAAAAATAGAAATAGCATATGATCCAGCAATATCACTTCTAGGTACATATCCAAAAGAAATGAAAGCCAGATCTCAGAGATATCTGCACTCCCATGTTCAGCAGTATTCACAATAAACAAGAGTGGAAACAATCTAAATGCCCATCATTGGATGGCATTGAATGAGTAAAGATAATATCATATGTACATGCAATAGGACATTATTGAGCTTCAAAAAAAAAAAAAAAAAGAAAGAAAAAGAAAATTCTGCCATTTGCAACAACATGGATGAACCTGGAGGACATTATGCCAAGTAAGCCAGACATAGAAGGACAAATAAACATTACATCATAGTACTAACATGAGAAATCTAAAAGAGTTAAACCCTTAGAAGCAGAGAGTGGAATGGTGACTGCCATGGGCAGATGCAGGGCTGTGCAAGGGAGATATTACCCAAGTGTATAGAGTTTCAGGTATACAGAATGAGTAAGTCCCAAGGATCTGCACTGCAGCACGGTGCCTACAGTTTACAGTGCTATATTGTATACTTAAAAATTTACTGGGAAGGAGGACCTTATGTTGTATTTTTTAATGTTTATTTACTTATTTTGAGAAGGCAAGACAGAGTGCCAGCAGGGGAGGGGCAGAGAGAGAGGGTGAGAGAGAGAATCCCAAGCATGCTCCATGCTGTCAGCACAAAGCCAGATGTGAGGCTTGATCTCATGAACCATGAGATCATGACCTGAGCCAAAACCAAGAGTCAGACACTTAACTGAGCCACCCAGGTGCCCCATTTGTCATGACATAATAATCATCATTATTATAAGGAAGGCAAGTGGAAATTTGGAGGTGGGGAACATGTTTATGGCATAGACCGTGGTGATTGTTTCAAGGATGAGTACTTATCTTCAAACTCATCAAGGTGTATACAATAAATATGTAAAGATTTTGTATGTCAATCATACTTCAATAAAGTAGTTTTAAAAATTAAATCTAAAGATATAATTCACTCTACCATTCTCAACAAATACACAGAAATGATACTGTGACCACCAATATGGGCTCATTCAAAATGTAAAATGTTGACTTGGTGCAGTTTTAATAATTACAAATTATGCATTCTTGTTGAGTGACTGGAATCCACATTAAATCATGAAGAACATATTTGTAATTTGGAGAATTTATACCTAATGACACAGAGTTTCCAAAACACATTCTAAGTTACAAAATGTCTAGCACGAATGTCTACAGATGGTCATTCATTAATTCCACAAATATTTATTGAGAGAAGCTTTGTATTAGGCATTGACCAAGACAACAAAGTTTTACATACAAATATTGCAAATTAAGAAAGATATATTAGTTATATACTAAATTGAAACATTTCTGCATTTAAACTGCTGGGCAATCACCTAATTCACTTTTTTTATATTAAAGAGTTAGCTCATACCAAAATTAATCTATAAATCCAATGCATTGCTGATCAAAATCCCAACAAAGTTTTTTTACAGAACTGATATGTCAATTCTAAAATTCATATATATGAGTAAAGGGCCACAGTAATCAAAATTATTCTGGGAGAAAGGATGGAAGACTTGTCTTACTAGAGATTAACATATATAAAACTATAGTACTTAAAACAGTACAGTTCTGCTTCAAAGAGGGCCAATATACTAAGAAAACAGAATAAGAATGCCACAAACACAGGTGGAAATGTGATATAAGACAAAATTAGTATTTCTGATTCCTGGGTAATGGATAGACTATTCAATAAATTACATTGTAGCAATGGGATTTCCATATAAAATAAATTATATCCCTTTATCACATCATCTGCAAATTTTGTAAGCTCCGCATGGATGAGAGACCTAAGTGTAAAAAACAAAATTTTACAACTATTAGGGAAAAAATATAGTAGAATGTCTTTATGACTGTAGATTGGGAAAGGAATTTTTACTTTACCCATACACTTGACCTCAAAGATAAAACTTTTGCAAGACCAAAGACATAATGAACAAAATTAAAAGCCAGGGAACAATTTGGAAATAGACCTTTGCAACATATATAACAAACAAAGAATTAGTTATAC
The DNA here is from genome assembly GCF_018350175.1 of Felis catus. Lineage (NCBI taxonomy): Eukaryota > Metazoa > Chordata > Mammalia > Carnivora > Felidae > Felis > Felis catus. The sequence goes on from NC_058377.1 coordinate 95,611,464, forward strand.
GAAAGAATACAGTTAGGGAAACCAAGGCCTGGGTGATCCAAGAACCGCATATTCAAGATCAGAAAACTCCAGCCACTGGGACTAGTCACTCTCTTCAGAGCTTGCTGAGAGGTACAGATGCAAGATAACTGACATTACCATAACCTATAAACCTCTAATTTATACGTAGTTGGAAGGAAATTGTAAGTTGTCTCTGTGTGTAAATAGAAGCTATTCCCCCACCCCTCCCCTCTCTCTGAGGGAAGAGAAGGAGGGGCTTCATCTTCCCCAAACCAAGGGAACACAAAGACAGTGATTACTAAAGTCTGATGATGCCTACAAGAAGGTCATATTGCTTCCTGGTACACTGTTTATTTTGCCACTGAACTTGGTAATCTGTCTTGTACTAATGGAGTCGCAGAAGAGAGGATTGGGAGCAATGGCAAGGTGGACCACAGCAGGGCAAGAAGAAGGAGGGCCAAGGACTCCCCAGTCCCCACGCTGAGTTCAGGCTTCCAAAGGATTCAGATTTGGGGCTCCAGTCTCACTGGTGATGGTCATGTCAAGAGGCAAAGAGGTGCTCAACTCAAAGATGTGTTCTGCAAAGCTGCCCACTGAGGATCAGTGGAAGATGCCAATCGTGTAAGGAACCCCCCAGTGGGATCCAAAGCAGCTTGAGAGGGAAACCATCATCTACTTAATCTGTTGGAGCCATGATCTTGCCCTGTGGAGCCCACAGACATCAAGTTCAACCACCATTTAGAAAAAAAAAACTAAACTTCAACACTTAGAAGCAGTGGAGCAGGGCAGCATCCTTCCCACTCATCTCTTCTGCCTGCCTGGTGTCCCATGGTGTGTGAGATGAGACATGTCTCACACCCACCCACACACACTAACTCCTAGTGCTGCAAGGCTCACCTATTCAGAAGGGAGATCTAGAGGATTCTTGCATCAAATCAGAGATTTATGTTTTAAAACACAGGGATAAATCTGAAACAATGCTACAAGTCTGTTCTAAAAACAGAATGTGGCTGAAAAGTAAGGAAGATGCTGAGCTATCCTCCTGGTGGAAAAGAAGGCTTCAACATAGGATAAATGGTAGCAGTTAATGGAAAAAATAAAAGCATTTGGGTTTATACCTCAATGAGTAGAGAGTCCTCACAAAAGTATCAATAATTGTAATATATAAAGCATAACATATAAAGAATACCTTCTAATTAATACAAAAAAAAAAAGAAATACCTGTGAGAAAAACATGGGTATTTTGATTATCTAAACATAATGGCTCAAAACAACAATAACCATTTCTTTGCTTTTGATTCTGCGGCTTTGGCAGGGCCCCAGTGGGGACAGCTTGCCTGTGTACCATGTGACATTTGCTATGGCTGGAATCTCCAAGGTGACTTCTTCACTCATATGTCTGGCACTTCAGTAGAACAGCAGGGAGGCTGGAGGGACTTTCTCTCTCTCTCTCTCTCTCTCTTTCTCTCCCTCCCTCCCTCCCTCTCCTCGTGACCTCACCACGTGGCTAGCTTGGACTTCCTCACAGCATGGCAGTCTCAGAGTAGCTGGATGCCTTACACAGTGGCTGATTTCCTCCAAAGAGCAAAAGTAGAGCTTGCCTCCTTGCCTTAAGCCCAGACTGGCACAGTGTCAATTCTGCCACATTCTGTTACTTATCCTACAGTAACTTGCTATCATTGTGCCAAGACATAAAGATGTTCATCACAGCATTGTTTGTAACATCAAAACACTGGAAACAACCCAAGTGTCCAATCAGTAGGGTTCAGATTAATAAAATATGTTATAGTCTTATTATGAAGCAAAAGAGAATTAATAAACTACATCCTTAGTTATCAACAAAAATAGATATAAAAGTAACATTGAGTGAGAAAAAATAGTTGAAAACTCACACGATATAAAACAAATTATGTATTTTTTAAAAAACACAACCTAGAACTACATAATTTTTTTTGTATATATATGTAGTGAAAGTATTAAATTGTAAAGACACATATCAAAATCAAGACAGTGATTGCCTCCAGGAAGGGAGAAGCAATGTTCTAAGAAAAGCCCAAAGTAGAATTCAACTTTTTTTTTTAACATTTATTCATTTTTTGAGAGAAAGAGAGAGACAGAGTATGAGCGGGGAAGACACAGAGAGAGAGGGAGACACAGAATCTGAAGCAGGCTCCAGGCTCTGAGCTGTCAGCACAGAGCCCAACGCAGGGCTCAAACCCATGAACCACAACATCATGACCTTGAGCTGAAGTCAGACGTTTAACCAACTGAGCCACCCAGGTGCCCCAGAATTCAACATTTTTAAATAATATTTCAATTATTTTATTTTTTTAAAGCTGATGTAATTATGATGACATTTTAACATTGATTGATGGCTTTTTATGTTAGTCTGAAATATTCTAAAGTTTAAATATTCTTCAAAATTGAGAAAAACCCCCAAAAACTAAAAACAATAAATTTAGTTATTTTTTTTAATTGCTGATCTAGCTGGGGAGACCAGACGGTTTAGTTGAGAAATTGTTAAAAGCTATAGACAGTCTGAGATTTTACCCTACTAATCACCTAATAACGTAGCTTGTCACATATAAAAATACATGCTAACAGAAGACATGAGACTCTTGCATCAGAAACAAAAGACTTTATCATGGTAATAGCAGTAGGCAGAAAACCAGCATTTGTGCCAGTTCCCCAAATCCCAACTCCCATAAGGCAGTACAAAAAGGGTTATATTTGGACAACATGCTGAGGGAACCCTAATGTGTTGGTAATGGGCAGTAAGACTGGCTGGCATATGCTCTAGACACTATCTCTATCTTCCACAGGTATGAGGGAAGCTGCCCTCTCCAGCTGGAGACTTTATTATATGTCTTCCAAGTCTGACTACAGGTATAAGCATCCTTAAAAAGACAGTCCAGAGGGGCATCTGGGTGGCTTAGTCGGTTAAGCACCTGACGTCAGCTCTGGTTATGATGTTGGGGTTCATGGGTTCGAGCCCTGCATCAGGCTCTGTGCTGACAACTCAGAGCCTGGAGCCTGCTTTGGATTTTGTGTCTCCTTCTCTCTCTGTCTGTCTCTGTCTCTGTCTCTCTCTCAAAAATAAATAACCATTTTTTAAAAAATGTTTTTAAAGATAGTCCAGGGGCTCCTGGGTGGCTCAGTTGGTTAACTGTCCAACTTCAACTCAGGTCATGATATCACGGTTCATGGGTTCCAGCTTCACATTGAGCTCAGAGCCTGAAGCCTCCTTCAGATTCTGTGTCTCCCGCTCTCTCAGCCCCTACCCCACTTGTATTCTGTCTCTCTCTCTCTCTCTCTCTCTCTCTCTCTCTCTCTCTCTCTGTCTCAAAAATAAATACACATTAAAAAAATTAGAAAAAGATAGTCCAGGATGAAGGCAGACAATGACTTTGCTATAAAATTTTCAGAAATGCAAGTGACCTACAGAGAATGGTCTCCTAATAGGACACTTGAAACATGTAATGAGGTACTCCACTGTAATAGCAATATCATAGGACTAATTATTACATGTGCTAAAGAACTACACCTAAAGTTTTAAAAATTTAACACAGCACTTTCCTTATTCCTTTTTGTTAATGTTTATTTATTTATTTATTTATTTATTTATTTATTTAGAGAGAGAGAGAGAGAGAGAGAGAGAGAGAGAGAGAGAAGATGCAGGTGAGTGGGTGAGGGGCAGAGAGAGAGGGAGAGAGAGAATCCTAAGCAGGCTCCTCACTGTCAGCGGAGAGCCAGATACAGGGCTCAGTCCCACAAACTGTGAGATCATGACCTGAGCTGAAATCTAGAGTTGGACTGACTGAGCCACCAGGCACCCCAGTACTTTTCATATTCTAGCCACAAACCTCTACAAGCCGAAAACCATAAAATCAGAAAAAGTAAACCTTTAACACAAGCCAGGTCAGTAAGATACTAATGATTATGAAAAAAGCTAACTTGTAACAATAATAAAACAGCTTTGTACCTCAAATACAATGTTTCTTGAAACATTAAATGTCACTTTAAAATTTTATCAGGAAATAAAAAAACAACTACATAGGACCAGAATATTTAAAGGTATCCTAACCCATAAATATGCTGTACCATAAACAAGGTGCCATGGCATAAAATAAAATGAGCTATAGATATGCTTTAGAATTAACTTCAGTACACATTATGATGCATAATAGCTTCTGGGATCTTTAAACAACTCATAATGTATGTTTTACTTCTTTATGTTAATACAAAAATGTTCAAAATACTGTACAAAGTTTTTTTAAAGGTCTACATTGAAATTCCAAGAAAGTCAACCTGAATTTTGACATAAGAAAAATGTCAACGGATAGTTATATAAAACTTTTCAGTCTGTAAGAGACATAAAGCATTTTTACACGCAAAATATTAAAATGCTAATTCTCAAACAACTTAGGAGCCAAAAAATTATGAAGACACTTACATGTACCTAACTACGCAGGGCTTCTTAGTACATAGTGGGCGCTCTTTAAAATATGATTATTGTAGGGTCTGAGCGTGGGGCCAGAGTGTGAGACAGTGGGAAACCCACAAGCGTTGGATCCTAACTACCAGGTTGGAATCCCAACTCTGCCATCTCGCTGCTTTATGACCGTTAGCAAGTCACAACTTCCAGAGCCTCAGTTTCCTCACTTGTAAAATGAATAGAATATCTAACTCATATTCAAAAGGGCCAACACTATGTCTCGTCTTTTTACTTGATATTTAACGACCTTAATAAGTAGAAGAATACAGGCCATTGTGGCTATGAAATACAGTTTATTACATGCCAGTAATCTTCCATAACTGTAGGTCAAAGTGGAACATGGTTGATGGACTCTTATGGGGAAAAAGACATTTAAATGTGCATTCCCTTACTTAAGTTTCAGGAGAAACATATGTGTTGTGTAACTTAAGCCATTCTATCAAATATCCAAAAAATAGAAAGAGAACATGTTGCCTTATCTTTTCTATTAATAATAAGACAAAAACCAGTAAGTGGCTTTTCTGATAGAAGGAACTTCAGGCCAAAAATTAGTACAAGTGAGTTACAGTTCCACTTATTCTTCTAATTAGCTGTGTGGTCTTGGGAAAATCATATACTCCCTATTCTCAGGGCCTCCATTTATCTGTCAGAGAGGTTCATTTATTCTAATATTTATGGATTTTTTGTGTCAGCTCAGGCATTTTCAAAAAATAAATCAGGGACAATCCTTGCCTGTGGCTGAAACTATTAGTTTCCTCTCCTATAGCCATTGGCTCTTCTGCCCCACAATCTTCCCAGATTTAAGAGAAAGAATGAAAAAGAAAACCCTATTTTGTTCAAGCTTCAATGTGCCCAGCTCCAAGAGATAAACTGTAAGTTTTCTAAATGAATCATGGCAATTATTCCCTTTGTCAAATATTCTCTTTTCTAACCTCTCTTGAGCCCAGTAGTGGCTATGTCGTCCATTTCTGGTAAGTAAGGCATAAGGGAACATGAAGTGAACTTCTGGAATGAATTTTCTTCACTAATGAAAGGAGAACTCTTTTCCACATACTCCCTTCCTACCTGCTTGGGATGTTAGGGATACAGTGCCTGGAACTGTGGCAGCCATCTTGTGATCATGAGGATACAAACACAAGGAAGATGGAATCAAATCACTTAGGATGATGGAAAAATATAGGGTCTTTAATAATATTAACGAGCCACTAAATACTCCTTCACAACTTTTTATTAAATAAATAATATACATCATTATGACTTAAGCTACTGTTACCTGTGTATTTGTTACTCAATCGCATTCCTATTTGATAGAATACATTCATGGGAATTTTCTATTGGTAGAGGAGGCAGACATATCATTAGAAGAGTGCTGTGTAGTTAAATGCTGTGTAGTTAAATAATGACTATCATACAGGTGAAGATAATTATTTCTGTTTTACCTACTGACACATTGCTGCAAGGACAAAGAATAAAATAGATATGAAAGTCCCACTGAAAAAAAGCATTGCAGTTCAACGTAAAAGGTCGACAGTATGAAAAAATGAATTGCATCAAACATCTGGAAAAGCCAAAATCTACAAAAGACATACAATAACAATGATGATCACAGCTAACTCTTTTATTTAAAAAATGTTAGGGGTGCCTAGGTGGCTCAGTCAGTTAAGCATCCAACTTCATCTCAGGTTATAATCTCACAGTTCATGAGTTTGAGCCCCACATCTGAGCTGTGCTGACAGCTCAGAGCCTGGAGCCTGCTTCAGATTCTGTGTCTCCATCTCTCTCTGCCCCTACCCAACTCATGCTCAATATCTCTCTCTCTCTCAAAAATAAACATTAAAAAAAATTTTAATAAGTGTATTTAATGAATATATCTCCTTTCCCTTGAATGCTTCATTGTTGATGTATTTGACATACTGGGTTTGGGATAACTTTTACTATTTGTGTGTGTGTGTATGTGTGTGTGTTAAGAACTTTTAACAACTTTAAGTATAATAATACATTATTGTTGGCTATAGGTACAATGTTGTACAGCAAATCTCTAGAGCTTACTCATCTTACTTAACTGAAACTTTGTGCCAGTTGATTAATAATAACTCCCCATCTCCCTCTCCCCTCAGCCCCAGGTAACTGCCATTCCAGTCTTTGACTTTATGAATTTACAATTTTACATACCTCATATAGGTAGAATCATATAGTGCTTGTCTTTCTGTGTCTGGCTTATGTCACTTAGCATGTCCTCAAAGTCCACCCATGTTCTTGAATACAGAATTTCCTTCTTTTTTAGGCAGAATAGTAGTCCATTTTATGCATCTACCACATGTTCTTTATCAATTTGTCTGTTAATGAACATTTAGGTTGTTTCCATATCTTAGCTACTGTAAATAGTGTTTCTAGGGTGTGCTAATATCACGTCAAGATCCTGATTTCAATTCTTTTGGATATATACCAAATATGGGATTGTGGATCAAATGGTACACCTACTTTTAATCTTTTGAGAAAGCTCCATACCACTTTCCACAATGGCTGCACCATTTTTCCTTCCCACCCATAGTGTACAAGACTTCTAACACTTGGTATTCACCAACACTTGATCACCAACTCTTCCAGGCCCTGATCTAAGGTCTCTACATAAAATCTTCCCAACAACCCCATGAGACCAATTCTATGATTATTTCCATTTTACAGTGGAGTGCAACATAGGCAACAAAGTGATACACAGGCCACAAAGGCTGCACGGTAAAGAGCTGGTATTTGAACAGAGGCAATCTTATGCCAGAATTGATGGACTAAGGCATCACACTGTACTTCCAACCTGCAAAGCTGTTTGTTTTTTTTTTTAAAGTTGTTTTTTTTTTCAACATTTATTTTTGGGACAGAGAGAGACAGAGCTTGAACGGGGGAGGGGCAGAGAGAGAGGGAGACACAGAATCAGAAACAGGCTCCAGGCTCTGAGCCATCAGCCCAGAGCCCGACGCGGGGCTCGAACTCACGGACCGCGAGATCGTGACCTGGCTGAAGTCGGATGCTTAACCGACTGCGCCACCCAGGCGCCCCTGCAAAGCTGTTTTTAAAAGAGCTATTCATCCTATTTACTTTGTATAAAACAGTAAGAATTAACTTCTAACTATAAGAATACCCAAGTCCTTCAAGAGACAGTTAATATCAGAGCACTGTAGTCCCCATTATGTACTGATAAAATTGCTTCAGATAAAATGGTAAAGAGTGAATTATCCTTCCTTTTATCAAGCAGCAGAGAATCCACACTGCACACATTTCATGAAGATGTAATTAACTATAAGAGAAGTAATCAAATGCATATAAGCCACGTACGCTGCTCTCCCATGCTTTCTGTGCTAAGTTTGTATCCTGTTCTACAAGTTGCTGACAGGTAGGGCCACCACATAGCTGCACAGCCCTGGGGACACCATTTATATTGCAGCTTTTATGAATGGCACAGCCTAGACCTATAGAGTATTGTGCCCTGCCGACATCCCCCTTGCTCAATCTCGCTTTCTTACCATATTCCTCATACTTTACTAGTACTTTAAAGGTAATTGAAGTGCTCAGCCAAGTACTTTGGAAGCAAAATAAAAGTGGAAAACATTCATGCACAATGTACAATGTACACACAGGTGCGTGAGCGCACACACACACACACACACGTGTGCGCGCACACACACAGGCCTGCATGTGTTTAGCGTTACCGCACTTATAAATGGAAACTCAGGCTATCTATACAAGAAATAGACCAAAGGCCACTTCAGTGACATTGCCATCTGGCTTCAACCCTCCATAGAGGAGTTATTAAAATACTTTATTAGAATCTCAATATTATTGTGTTTTCTTATTCAGTCAGGACAAGCCCAGAACGCTTCTCAGGAATATAGAGTCACACAATGCAACAAGAGCTTTGAATCAATCTCGCAGCCAATAAATGGAATATCTCAATTGCCAAGTGTAGTTTCCACTTTAATGTTTATTCTGTAACAGGTATTGTGCTGAGTGCTTTACATACATTATTTCATTTAATATTCTCCAGGCAAGTGACATAGGCACATAATACAGATAGAAAATTTGAGGCTCCAAGGAGTTAGCAAGTTGCAGCGAATGCTGTTGGCTGTCTACCCCTTCTTCTTTCCTAACAGAATACCAGTTTTGTTCAGGAATCCACTCCTCCCTCAAATTATTCGCAGTGATCTGAAGCTCAAGCTCCCAGAGACATCTGCTTAGTTTGTGTTAATCATTATAATCTCATTCCCCTGGCATGATTGGTTTAAAAATGGGCATGTAAATGGGCTCCTGGGTGGCCCAGTCGGTTAAGTATCTGACTCTTGATCTCAGCTCAGGTCATGATCTCCCAGTTTGTGGGATCGAGTTCCACATTGGGCTCTGAGCTAAAAGTCTGGAGCCTGCTTGGGATTCTCTCCCACCCTCTCTCTCTCTGTCCTCTCTCGCTTGTGCTCTCTCTCTCTCTCTCAAAAATTAATTAATTAATTAATTAAAAATAAATAAATGAAATAAAATTCTTGAAGATGGGAAAGTGAGCATGCAAGCCTATTCTGTCCAATGACAAATGGGGAGAGGTTTGCTGTGGAGCTTTTCAGAAAGGTTTTCTCACTCCTGCAGAAAAGCCACACAAATAAACTAGCCTCCCTTATTCCTGTAGAGACGTCCATGCCTAGCTCTGCATGAACTCCTGATGCTATTTTTCCACCCACTTGGAATTAAGCCTGGGAAGGGCAGAACCAAGAGAATCACAGAGAAACGGAGCCAGAGCCCTAACATAGGCCTGTAGCCTGTCTTGCCTCAGTATTTCTTGATATGTGAGAAAATGAATAGTCTTATCCTAAAATCCACATCCAATGCTGAAGCCTTAACTGTGACACTGTATTTCCTGTGAGTCTGACGTATAGGCACAGCATTTCTCTCCCAACCAACCTTACATGTACACGCACTTTGGCGGGGGGGGGGGGGGGGGCGCGCAGGGGTGAAGTTCCCTTCATACACACACTTCCGTCCAAGACTCTGAAACTCAGTCTTTGGTTCATTTTTCTCCCCCAAACGAGTACTTATATTCCCAACTACTTGAGCTCATCCAAAAACTAGCCTATTGGGTAGAGACAGAAACTGATTTAGCTCTTGATAACCAGGCCCAGTTCAAGGTGCAAGCCTCATCTCAACTCTCAGTCACTAGAATGGCTACTTCTTAGGACCACCCCCAGGACTCCTTCCAATGAACGATCATTACCATCTTGTAAGATGTACTAACAACTTTTTAGCCTATGCAGGTGTCATTCAGCTTCTATCTGCCACCACTGTTTGAATAATCTGCTAGTTCCTACATTGTCTCTCAACTCAGATAATGTAGAGCTTTTCCTCAAATAAAATATTTAGCTCCACTACTACCTGCTTTCTTTAGAAAACCCGAATATCAAATCTTAGAGCTGCTGTCACTTGAAACAATATCAGGAAAAAATAATATAGGAAGAGAACCTAGGCTCATAGCTTTGCATCAAGAATTATCAGTTCAGGGGGCGCCTGGGTGGCTCAGTCGGTTAAGCATCTGACTTCAGCTCAGGTCATGATCTCACGGTCCGTGAGTTCGAGCCCCGCGTCAGGCTCTGGGCTGATGGCCCAGAGCCTGGAGCCTGCTTCCGATTCTGTGTCTCCCTCTCTCTCTGCCCCTCCCCCATTCATGCTCTGTCTCTGTCTGTCTCAAAAATAAACGTTAAAAAAAAAAAAAAGAGGGGCACCTGGGTGGCGCAGTCGGTTAAGCATCCGACTTCAGCCAGGTCATGATCTCACGGTCCGTGAGTTCGAGCCCCGCGTCAGGCTCTGGGCTGATGGCCCAGAGCCTGGAGCCTGCTTCCGATTCTGTGTCTCCCTCTCTCTCTGCCCCTCCCCATTCATGCTCTGTCTCTCTCTGTCTCAAAAATACATAAACGTTAAAAAAATTTTTTTAAAGAATTATCAATTCAGAATTACCTCTGAAGCATTAAGACAGCATCCACTGCTGTTCAAATAAGGAAAGGAAACTAGCTTTAATTGAGCATCTATGTCAGACCCTGTGTTAAATTTTTTGTTATCTCATATTATACTCAGAATAATTCTATGAGATAGGTAATGCTAGTCCCTCAATTGACAGATGAGGATAGCCTTTAGGAAATACAACTAGTAATTTACAGCGAGAACTGGAACTCATGTCCAGCTGAAGCTGATCTCTGCAGAGAAGAAGGCCATCCATGAGTATTCAGAACCACTCCAGCATACTTATCTGATTAGATAAGTACACTTGCTGAGTCTCAGCTATAGCCTTTGATGTTATATTTTAGCCAGACATGGTGCCTGTACTCTTCCTGCCAGACACATTGCCCAGAGCATTAGTGAGGGGGAAGACGTAATAAGAAATTAGATATGACTATTGCAAAAGGTTTAATAATAGTCATGACTGCAGAAAAGAGGCAATCTCCGTCATTTTCTACCTTAAAAGAAAGTGTGGGTCAGGAAATAGCTAAGGTTAAACTAAGTCTGGGGCTCATCATAATTCAGCACCAAAGGCAGCAAAAGAGGGACAATAAAACTGAAATATGAGACAGACAAGAGATAAAGGGAGAAGAAAGAAAATGCTTAACTCCCAGGTTCCTCCAAAGGAATTTCAAACTGTCGAGGGTTTTATTCACCCTTTTATTCAAGGCTATTTATCTCCCTTATGCCATCCAAGCTCCTTCCTGCAGAAAAGCCAGTCTCCCTCATACCTGAGAGTGCAAATTACTTCCTCCAAAGGGCTCAAACCAGTTTGCTTAACTAGTTCTACAGTGGCTTTACTGACACAGGTACATACCACCCTTCTAAGAAACATTTCTAGGAGCGTGAGGTGGGGGCTGACCACTTCCTCTTCTGGTAGAGGTCAAGCAGCACCACAGACCAGGAAGGATGTGGCATTGGATTCATCTGGATTAGTTAGGCAAGCAAAAATTGTCTCCATGTTACTAACACCATGGGGAGCACTGCAAACCCAAGAAAGTGGAGACCTTGATAAGAAGCTGATTGTGGTTCTGCATTCTCCCCTAAACCATAGAAACATCCCTGGAGTGATCATCAGCCTGGAGGAACAGATGTTGGGAACAAAACAGAGGTACTCTGTAAAGACAGGGAGTGATAGAGGTTGCCCAGGAATACACATTAAAGACAAAAGACCAAGGGGGCCTGTGTGGCTCAGTCAGTTGGGCATCTGACTTTGGCTCAGGTCACGATCTCATGGTTTGTGAGTTTGAGCCCCGTGTTGAGCTCTGTGCTGACAGCTCAGAGCCTGGAGCCTGCTTTGGATTCTGTGTCTCCCTCTCTCTGTGCCCCTCCCCTACTTGCGCGCGCGCTCTCTCTCTCTCTCTCTCTCTCTCTCTCTCTCTCTCTCTCAAAAATAAAGATTAAAAAAAAAATTTTTTAAAGACAAAGACCAAATTCCTAGAATAGAATAGAGCATTATATGAATTCACCAAATACATTCAACCTCTTGTTAAGCTAAGCTGCAGATTTGTAAGAATATGCCTAGACCAGTCTTAAAGAGTTTCTCTAGTGTTCACATGCTAATGGATCCCCAACTCTACCATGACCAGCTCCACTCTATGGGTCCTTTATTGGACCAACCTGCCCTGTGCTTACAATAGTCTCTGATAATCCTCCTACTATTATACTATAATTACATCATATATAATCATATATAATTATATCATGTGACATATATATTATAAAACATATAATATTATACTACTCTTTGATCTTTACTGGGCAAGGGTACCACACCTTTCACATCCCTAACAAGCTTATGAACAAATGTCAGCATCAAAGTTTCCCCCAAAATAAGCCTCATTTCATATTTGGATTTCAGTAATAAAAGAGAACTACTTTTATACTCTTTTTCAAAGATATTTTGTCTCCTGTCAGAGAAAGTTACTCCTCCTCAGTGTAGTAGAAAGTTGTACCTGAAGCATAGTAGAAAGGATAGAATATCCACAAAGCTATCAGATCAGCCAAACCAACCAAACCAACCACAGTGGTAGTTATTCACCGGGTGACAAATGTCATGAGCTGGCATACACCCTCATTCCCAGAATTAAATCCCAAGCTGATTTATGGGTGTTAGAAGAACCTATATTCAACAGTTTGAACCAAAAGAGCAACTTTCCATAGTGGGATACTAACTGGTATTTACCGAAAGGGGTTAAAAAGTGAACTAAGTTTGGGAAACACTGAGTCAAAGAAATAAAGAGCAACTTTTTAATGAAGCACTTCTCCGAGACTTTAACCTGTTCATCTCCATTGTAGGCTGCCCAGACAAGTGGTATATTATGCAGAATTATAAAAATAAAAAGTTTCTGTTTGGAAATTCTTTTCACATGAAGCAACTTTCTAGACAATGTCCTGCAGTGGGAAATGTCTGCAAGTGACCCAAAGAGAATATTATCATCTTGAAGCTTGCACTTAATCATAGATAAAATAACCAGATGATAAAAGGCATCTTCACTGATAAAACAAACAGACCACGACAGGGGAGCTAATTTATACCTATGATTTCCTTGATTTTGATAATGTTTGTTGTTGTGTCGACTGGAGATATTATAACATTTGAACAGAAGTGCATGACTATAATGTGAGATTATCTGAGATTGACTAAAAGATGCAGACAATTACACGCCTTCACACAAATGAGGAACATGAGTTTCTTTTTGTAAAACTCACTAGGATGAGGTCCTCTTTAAGGAGATTTTACTGCATGTAACCCAAGAGTTAGACAAAAGAGGTGATTGATCATAAAGTCACTTTTACACAAATTATCCTTTCTGAAAAAAAAAAAAACAATCATGTCCTAAGTCCTACTTTTCTTTCCTAAAATTTCAAAACTCTACTTCCGAATTGGGGTTATAACATTATAAGTCTGGCTTGACACACGTGAATGACCATCACTGTACCAATATAGTACCATTATCAGCAGAAAACAGCCAAATATTCAAGATAATCACACTCAAATTCGTTGTCTTTTAGAAACAAATAAAGAAGCAAAATCATACAGCACACAAACATACCATTCCTTCACATATTTATCTGTTGCACATACATGCTATTAATACAAAAGAGAGGGGGGCGCCTGGGTGGCGCAGTCGGTTAAGCGTCCGACTTCAGCCAGGTCACGATCTCGCGGTCTGTGAGTTCGAGCCCCGCGTCGGGCTCTGGGCTGATGGCTCAGAGCCTGGAGCCTGTTTCCGATTCTGTGTCTCCCTCTCTCTCTGCCCCTCCCCCATTCATGCTCTGTCTCTGTCCCAAAAATAAATAAACGTTGAGAATATTAAAAAAAAAAAAATACAAAAGAGAGGGATTAAAAATTTCCCCAAAAGCCAATTTGGATCAAGTCATACAACACATATAAACCTACTCTGAATCCAAAAGAAACATCACATTTTCTTTAACAAGAATCCCTCTGTACAAGTAGATCGGTTCTAATCTAGCTTCTCCCTAACACATCCCCTCTCTGCTACACCCAACTCCCTCTAGAAAACATTGCAATTCTGTCACGACTTGCCAAAGAAGTTGTGAACACTTGAGCACTTCATTTATAAAATGACACAATAAAGCAACTGATGCCTTCAGACTTAGAACAGGCTTTCAGAACAGCCCATGATCTCATTCCTGTTATGCCCAGGATAAAACAGTTAGGTGGTAAGAAACGAGTCAATGTAGCCTCAGGTATCTTCACTTGCGAACCCCAAAGTGGCAAAGACATATGTATCTCTTCACGTGTCACTCTTCAAACATAACTAGTGGCTTACATTAATTTCTTTGTCTTGGAAAGAAACATTGTGCTTTGCTTCTGTTTTAAAAGCATTTCGGCCTCCCTGGAGATTAAATCCTCTGTCTGGTCTGAAAGCAGCAAAAAGGTAGAGGTTTTACTCTCCACCATTTCTGCATATCTAAACCTCTAAATCTACCCGAAATTATAAATACCCTGAGAGGCTCCCCTGAATTCTCAACAGTTCAGTTATTACACATTGTAATTACTGTTTAGAGGCACTTCGCACAGTGTCTAACACATGGTAAGTACTCAATATATATTTGTGGAATGAGGCACAATACCACAAATGGGGATAGTTTTACCAAAACTAACTAGAATGACACCAACATTTCATTCATTGTCTTTCATTCATTCATTTAAGAAATATTTGTCAATCATGGCACTGGGCTAGGCACTAACAAAACAGTAAATAAAACCTACTCTATACCATCCTGGAGTTTTTAAAGAATTAAAACAATATGGAAACCAATTTGACAATAAACTTCATATATTGGGAAAAAAAAGAATTAAAACAAGGTCAGTGTTTCTGGACTGCAGAGATTAGAGGCCATATGATTACAGAGCATCCAAGGTCATGTTGCAAACCTCTTTTTCCTGAGAATAAAGGAAATCCACTGAACAGTTTTAAGTAGGTGAGAGAATTATGATCTGTAGTTTTAAAAAGTCCATGTGACTCATGGTGAAAAACTGATTGTTGGAAGACAAGAGAGGACGAAAGATTCCAGTCATTACTAGATTGTTCTACAGAAGATGAGCTTAAAAAGTTCTATGCCATAACTGGACATGCTCTTAGCAAGTCCACTAGATTATTTCATGGGCACCAAAATAATCCCCTTGCCCAGAAAAACTCCTATTCTCTAGTTCCTGTAATCATATTAAACACCAAATGGACTTTCATTCTATACTTTAAGAAAACTTTCAAATTCAAACATTCACGGGAGGGCTGGTTTGATAAAGGGAACAGAGGAAGGTGACAGTGTTCCATAGGTGGGGGGGAAAAAAGAGGTGAATAAAATCAAGGAATAAAAACACATTTTTACTACTTCCCAGTTTTACCTAAATTTTAACCATGTATCCGTCTCTGTCTTAGAACAGAACTGTGCCAACAGTGCTCTGAGAATCAAAATCAAGCACCTTGATGTGTCAAACCCCTCATTTCTCCAAAGGCTCCGAATATGTTTTCTCTGATTGCATTTCCATTTGCTTCCTTTTATGAGTTAAGACACTTTCACTGCTTCTGAAATTACATTGTTCCAAACACAATAAAATACATCTCTACATGAAGGGAAAATTAATACGCCAACTTTCATGTAAGTTAATTTCCTATTTTTCCTTCGGCTTTTCAATGTTTCTATTGCATTCATAAAAATAATGTAGAGAGCCCTCCAAAGGATAATTAAATAAATTACTTTAGTTTTTACCCAATGACTATGCAGCCTACAAAATAATTTCTCTTTAGTAGCTTGTGAATTATACTGGTCTGTTTGCAACATATATGGAGTACTACTGAGAGTCTGTCTTGCAAGTCTTAAACTACAAAAACATCCTCTCAATACAGGATGATCTATTTGATACAGGCTCAATTAAACCTGGAATTTGTTTTAAATGAGCTACAGGCACTGCAGGCAATTGATCATTCGGTTTTGTTACAGTTCAGCAAGTGGCTTCTGCTCTTGGCAACAGAACAAGACAGCTTCAGTATCGTGGATAGAGCCTGGCTCCCACCTTTGGCTGTTTATCTGTATTTACAACTTCCTTAGGCCTCCACAATTCCTAGCCATAAATACAGAAACTCAATGCCAAGTGTAAGAATAATAATGTGTAAGTGTGTGTAAGAAGTTAAGAATCAAGAGAGTACTTGATTTGCCTTTTGAAATGATAAATGCAATTTTTCTAGAAAGAAAACCAAAAGCCGAGCCAAGCATGTTAAAGCTCTGCAAGAGATTGTACTCTCTTGCAAAGATGTCCAACTGAAGTATTATCATGTAAACTAAAAATCTATGAAATTTCCTTATTCCATCGACTGCCGTACTATCATAAGATTCATGCATATTTCTTGGGATGTCAAGAATACCTCTTTTCAGCAGGTACTTATTAAGTAACTACTATTGCTAATAAGAAAGGACCTCTTTTAAATCAGTCAAACTAAAGCAGAGTTTGGAATTTTTTTTTTTCTTACCAGAAGACCCAATAGGTTCTAGGTCTTAAGAGTCTTTGCTAGGTCTGAATTCTGAGGTAGTTGACAGGCCATAATCATAAATCTTAACTGAGACCATGTAAAAATATCCCTTCAAAATTTTTTTTAAAAAATCTTAAAGATTATTCTATCAAAACGAACACGTGTGATATTAACTACAATAAGCCAATACCAGAAAAAATTTTTTTCATATTCATTCATTCTGAAACCAGGAAAGAAATATAGGCCTAAAATCCCTTCAGAAATCCTTGGGGTAAGAATTCTTGTGTTCCAGAATTCAGGATTTTTTACATTTTAGAAAGTTAGTAAAATGTATATTATGTAATGCCCCTAGAAGGGTCTGAAACAGCACAAGTAATCAAACACTTATGTTTATGCAGCAAAACCTACACATATTCACACACAGTAGGATAAAGACCATAAATAACTTCACGTGAGCAGATGAAACTTCTCTGCCAAGTAAAATCAGAACAGTTGAGGTCTTGTTACCAAGAGGAATTCAACAAAACAATTTTCACCACTTTTGGAATTCAAAATTTTGAGTATGAGACTGTAGACCTAGATTTATTGAGCAGTAGGCACTGCTTCTGATGTAGAATTTAATATTTACAATGAACCTCTGAGGAACATCTTATTAGTTCCATTTACAGAGGAGAAAATGTAGACTCAAAGAAATTAAACACCATGATGAAACTCACACATCAGTAAGAGGGGTAACCAAGAGTCAAAGGAAGTCTTTACAAGGTTTATATTGAGTTTAATTATCACTAAAAGAGAAGCAAGCCAATGCTTACCAAGGAAACTAAATGTGATGATGTATTTATCTAGGATCATCTCAAAGTATAATTCTCAAAAAAAAAAAAAAAAAAAAAAGAACAAGAAAGAAAGAAAGATGAATTGAAATGAACATCCCCCTTAGCAGGAGCAGAGTTTGGAGAACTACAAGTAAAGGGAGAGGTGACATGTGACTCCCCCCCCACCCCAGGCCAAACAGTACACAAAAAATTTACCAATATGCTTCTTATATGACAGCATTGCCATAAAACTAGACATGACTTTAAAGATAACTAGATATTCCTTAAAAGAAGTCAATTTACCATGTATGGACATCAATTTCATTTGCATCACTGGCTTTTCCAGTTATATTTGCTAAGAGAAGGATGGTACTATCCCCCCAAACTGACTATTTGGCCAAGAAAAGTTCCATACTGTTAACGACAGATGGAACTGCGCGAAACAAACAAGCACCCTGAACTGAGATGTGTCAGTATGTTAAACAATAATGAATTTGACCCTGTGTGTGAGTCAGCCAACATAGGGTAATGGTGTCATACAAAACCGGTTGACATTCCCAAGGAAGACTGAGCCTTGACTTTGCCACTTATCATCAGATCAGCATGACCTTAAACAATTTACTTATCTATTGTTTCAAAATGTTGCATATTGATTATGTGTTACTTTCATAGTAATAGAATAATATGTTAACTGAAAAAAACATTGCTTTTACCATCTATGGTGAAATTATGCTTTATACACATATATTGGGCATCCAGAGGTCAGGCAAAATGATCAAACCAATATATAGGAGAAGATTATAACAGAGAAAGAGCATGAATTAACACAGCCTTTTACAAAGCTATCATTGCTATGCATTTCAGTTTCCTCATATTTCCTTATTAGCATATCTATCTAGCCGGATATCTAAGATTGAAAAATCCAGCCTTTACCTGCTGCAGAGAATATGCTCAAAAAATGATAGCTATGATTTTTATGATGCACCTATGTCTATATATGTTCTTTAAACCCCAATCCAAATAAGTTCACAAAGATTTTTAAGAGTAGTATTTTCTTCTTATCCAATTTATCCAATTTATGGGTTTATTTTTCTGACCACATTAAACCCCTAACTCTCTTCTCCTGTAGGGAACACAGTCTGTTAATTTTGGATCCAATTGAATTGAAACAGCCTGTATCCAGGATATCTACTCAGGAGGAACCCAGACACTGAGGAAAGCCCAATCTGGTGCCTGGGAATAATTTGGCAGGCAATATATAGAAGGAAGAAAAGAATAACTTGGCAGGCAATGATATACAGGGAGGAAAAGAACTGCGAAAAAAGGAACATAGTATCCAGCTGTAGGGGAAAGCCACTGAAGGAGCAAGGGCCAGAATTAGATGATAATGGTGGTGGTGCTGGTGGTAAAGGTGTCAATAATGGTGACGAGAAAACTGAATCACAGAGCAGTTCAGGGAAACAGTCAAGGTCATACAGCAGTTAAGGGGTAGAATTTAAATTCAAATCTTAGAAATCTGGCTCCAAATCTCTAGCTCTTAAGCCCCAAATGATGAGGTAAATATAATTCCCAGCTCACACAAAAGTGGAAGTGTGGCTCACTTTACTGTTTTGGGGGCAAGTCCAGATGTTTCCATCACAAACCTGCCCCTCGCCTACCACTCAGAACTTGGCCTTCAGACTCAGCCACGATTTCTCATTTCAAACCATTTTTTTCTGATCCTATACAAAGTAACCAACCCTGTTTGAAATGACTTACGTAAAGCATTTTCTAGAGGTAGGTTGGCCTGGTAAGGCCCTCTCTATCACTATAATCCTAAGATTCAGTCAAACACTCAAAGGGGAATAGATACCAGGCCTGGTTTTACTTCACTGGTAGTTGCTCGTTCTGAAGTGATTAGGTGGAAAATAACCTTGGCTTGCTCCCCATGTAATTACAGCCCACAGCTCTGATGAAACAGAATTTGAGAAACTAAAGAGGTTTTTCTTAACCACAGACAAGGGATATGGATATGCATGTAACCACACAAATGCACAAGATATGATGGGTATGTCTGCTTGTGCATGTAAAAAGATAGAGGGGTTGAGGTGTTCTTGGAAGATATGTCATTGAAAACTGGAACCGGGTCACTGCTAGCCCCAAGTTTCCTCGGTGTGAATTTGAAAAGGCAGCCCTTTTGAGTGATTACAGCCACAAGGGAATATGGCTTGACTAACATAGGATGTTTCTGGGTAACTTAGAAAGGGATACCTCTTTCTCCAGATGGATACTGCTCCATGACAGGGTACGTGGCTTGACAAACAAACCACAAGTGGAGTGTAGCTCCAACATGCACCCTTAACAAGATGTCCTTATACTTGGCACAATCCACGCAGCATACATGAAGATCCCAACTGGGGACATCTAGAGGAGCAAAGAGTGAACTAACCGAATGACATGGTACCCTGGGGAACCAATGGGGACATTCAGACAACGGGTGTTGACCAACAGACCATAAGAGATACAAGGGCCACATAGGACAGAGAATTCTGCCAACCCTAAACACCTTACCTTGGTGCCAGAGACACAATTACCCAGAGTTCATGAAGAAAAGGCTGGAGATCCAGAAGTCAGAAAATCGTATCGGAAACATTAGAAGCCACTCCTGGTTCTCGCTCACTTCTTCCACCAACATAGACAGACCTCTTTAGTCATCCTTCTAACATTTATCAAGAAGGCTAGTTCAGGGATACCTGGGTGGCTCAGTCAGTTAAGCGTCTGACTTTAGCTCAGGTCACGATCTCACAGTTTGTGGGTGCAAGCCCTGCATCAGGCTCTGTGCTGACAGCGTGGAGCCTGGAGCCTGCTTCGGATTCTGTGTCTCCCTCCCTCTCTGCCCCTCCCCCACTCTCTCTTTCAAAAATAAATAAACTTTAAAAAAAAAAAAAAAGGTTAATTCATAGGGACCCAGAATCATTATTGGAACTACCAGAGAATCAAATAATGCCCAGACTCAACACAGATTCAAAGGTCTGAAGAGGTATTGCTGAAGGAAGCCAACTTAAGAGTAGGAAGAAAGATTTTGCAGAAAATGAATCCTTGTGGTATATAGTTTTCTCTCTCTCTTCTGGATGATGCTCATATGCCTTCTGGAATCCTATCATGTCCCTGGGAGCCTTCAACTTTTTACAATAGATCCATTCATTGGCTGTCACCTGCCCCACAGCAGAGCCTTCACCCTTGTATGGAATTACTCAAGACCCCTCCCCCAGTGTGGCCCTCCCCCACCCCCACCCCCCACCCCCGCATGTTGGCAGTGACTGAGCACAATCTGCAGGACTCCCAGGTCTTTGCTCCACAACCATCTCCCCTAATCGTCATCTGAAAAGCCATTATTAACTTTTTATTTCTTTGAGTTGAACATGTCCTTCTCTAGTACTCTAGCAAAGATAATAGAATACATTCCCTCAGATACCTACACAGCTCTCTTCTTTACCTCCTGATTGCTGCTCAAATGTCAGTGACACCTTCCCTGATAACCCTATTTAAAGCTCTACTCCACCACCACCCCACTGCTTTCTTGGTTTATTTTTTCCTGTAGCATGTACCACCATCTGCCATGTGTACCTTATTTTATTTTTTATTTATTTTCTAACTCCTCCCTGCTTCCAACTTGAATATAAATTCTATGGAGGCAGAATTTTCTGTAAATTTTGTTTATGCCTGTATCTCTAGAGCTAGAACAGTACCTATGACATAGTAAATGTTCAATGACTATTTGTTGAATGAATAAACTAATCATCTATCAGTGAATAAATAAATGAATGATATATTTGGTGTAAATTGGTCTGAGGATTTTTTTTAACGGAATACCAGGCAGGATAGGAGTCTGGAAACCTGGGAGAAATGATTGGAGAAAGAATCTGAAAAGTAGAAAAGAGAACTAAAAAGCTCTATTCTCATCTTAAGTGAGGTTTTTTTTCCCCAACATTTTGTAAAACCACCTGAAAAAAAAAAAAATCAGTCTCGATACATTAGGGAAAAGATATAACTATCTTCAAAAGACATGACCTATTACAACTGAATTGTCTCCTCTCAAGTATGGGACTCGATGAATGTATTTTAACATTGTTTCCTTCAAGTGATACATGCATTAATCATTTTCTCCCCCCACTACTTCCTCTAGATTTGTATGTTTGCCTATGAATGTGTCCCTTGCTCATTTAATTTTCCATTTTTATTCCTTTCTTCTGCTTTCCTAAGTCTTCCCTTCAACCTCTCAAGCCAAAGACACCCACCCAGACCTAAAATTATGAAGGTTCCACAGAAAGCACAACCAAAACAGCCAACAAATAAAAGAAGTCTGTGTATTCTATTTATAGAATTTTGGAAGAGGGTCATTAGAAGCATAAAAACCCTTTAATCCAAGACATTATTTTCAGCAAAGCTGTCACTGTTTCAAAACTTTTAGCTCCCAAATTAAATTTAAAAACACTGTGGGGAGCCTGGGTGGTTCAGTCAGTTGAGCGTCCGACTTCAGCTCAGGTCATGATCTCATAGTTCATGAGTTTGAGCCCCGCATGGGGCTCTGTGCTGACAGCTCAGAGCTGCTTCGGATTCTGTGTCTCCCTCTCTCTCTGCCCCTTCCCTGCTCATGCTCTGTCTCTCTCTGTCTCTCAAAGGTGAATAAACGTTAAAAAAAATTTTTTTTAATTTAAAAACACTGAATACTTCCTATGGCTTTATGTAAATTCATATTATTTAGGTCAATTTTCAAGTTTTAAAATAATAATATATTCCCCCATATGTGTGTTTTAAAGCTTTCCATGTTTTTTAATGTAATTTTATTATGCCTTAGAGTCATGTGTTTCCCACACGTGTTCCAGGTTCAGGCTTAGCCCTCATCGCTTTATCTATGCTTCAGAGAGTGCTATGGCATTAGAAAAACCTTATATGCTAATATCAAAGACTGGAATGGAGGTTATCAGTGACTAAGGGGGAGAGGAAAATGGGGAGTTATTAAATAGCAGGCATAAAGCTCCCATTGAGTAAGATCTAGACACCAGCTGTACAATACTGCACCTATAGTCAACAATAATGTATTGTACATGTAATTTTTGTTAAAAGGATAGGTCCCAGGTTAAGTGCTTTTATCACAATAAAAAATTTTAAATTTTTTTTAATGTTTTTATTTATTTTTGAGACAGAGAGAGACAGAGCATGAGCAGGGGAAGGGCAGAGAGAGAGGGAGACACAGAATCTGAAACAGGATCCAGGCTCTGAGCTGTCAGCACAGAGCCCGACATGGGGCAGGAACTCACAGACCGTGAGATCATGACCTGAGCTGAAGTCAGATGCTCAACAAACTGAGCCACCCAGGTGCCCCACAATAAAAAATTTTAAAAGAAGATATCCATACACTGATTAATTCCCTAACATTTAACTCTAAATCTGACCTCTACCTCTGAGTGCCTG
Organism: Felis catus; assembly: GCF_018350175.1. NCBI lineage: Eukaryota > Metazoa > Chordata > Mammalia > Carnivora > Felidae > Felis > Felis catus. The sequence continues at coordinate 95,634,248 of NC_058377.1, forward strand.
GCTCATATCTACTTGCCCCCTGGACATCTTCACTCAAATATGTATGTAATAAACAGATTAAATTTTTTTAATGTTTTATTTGTTTTTGAGAGAGAGTGAGACAGAATGTGAGCAGGAGAGCGGCAGAGAGAGAAGGAGACACAAATCTGAGCAGGCTCCAGACTCCCAGCTGTCAGCACAGAGCCCCACGCAGGGCTCAAACCCACAAACTATGAGATCATGACCTGAGCTGAAGTTGGACACTCAACTGGCTGAGCCACTTAGTCGCCTCATTATGTAATAAGCAACTTATCAATCCCCATCAAAATAACACCAGCATTCTCCACAGAGCTAGAACAAATAATCCTAGAATTTATATGGAACCAGAAAAGACCCCGAATAGCCAAAGCAATCTTGAAAAAGAAAACCAAAGCTGGAGGCCTCACAATTCCAGACTTCAAGCTGTATTGCAAAGCTGTAATCATCGAGACAATATGGTACTGGCACAAAAACAGACACTCAGATCAATGGAACAGAATAGAGAACCCAGAAAGGGACCCACAACTGTATGGTCAACTAATCTTTGACAAAGCAGGAAAGAATATCCAATGGGATAAAGACAGTCTCTTCAGCAAATGGAGTTGGGAAAACTAGACAACAACATGCAGAAGAATAAACCTGGACCACTTTCATACACCATACACAAAAATAAACTCAAAATGGATGAAAGACGTAAATACAAGACAGGAAGCCATCAAAAGACAGAAGAAAAAACAGGCAAAATCCTCTTTGACCTTGGCCACAGCAACTTCTTACTTGACATGTCTCCGGAGGCAAGGGAAACAAAAACAAAATGAACTATTGGGACCTCATCAAGATAAAAAGCTTCTGTACAGGGTATTTATCCAAAGGATACAAGAGTGCTGTTTCAAAGGGGCACGCACACCCCAATGTTTACAACATCACTATTGACAATAACCAAAGTATGGAAAAAGCCCAAATGTCTATCAGCTGATGAATGGATAAAGAAGATGTGGCATATATATACAATGGAATATTACTTGGCAATTTTAAAAAATGAAATCCTGCCATTTGCAACAACATGGATGGCCCTAGAATGTATTGTGCTGAGCAAAATAAGTCATTCAGAGAAAGAGAAATATCATATGATCTCACTCATAGGTAGAATTTAAGATACAGAACAGATAGACATAAGGGAAGGGAAGCAAAAATAATACAAAAACAGAGAGGAGGATTCCCCTCCTCTCCTCTCTGGCTCAATCAGTTGAGCATCCAACTCCAGCTCAGGTCATGATCTCATGGTTCACGATTTCAAGCCCTGCATTAAGCTCTCTGCTGACAGCTCAGAGCCCGGACCCCGCTTCTAATTCTGTGTCTCCCTCTTTCTCTGTCCCTCCCCCATTCATGCTCTGTCTCTCTCAAAAATAAATTTAAAAAAAATATTAAAATTAAAAAAAACAGAGAGGAAAACAAACCATTAGAGACTCTTAAATACAAAGAACAAAATGAAGGTTGCTGGAGGGGTGTTGGGTGGGGGGATGGGCTAAATGGGCAAGAGGTATTAAGGAGGACATTTGGTGGGATGAGCACTGGGGGTTATAAGTACGTGATGAATCACTAAATTCTATTCCTGAAATCATTATTACACTACATGTTAACTAACTTGGATTTAAATTAAAACTAAATAAATAAATATATAAATCCATCCCATGGTATACTTTTAAGGTTTTACCATCTTAATATTTACTACATTTTGGGTCCTGCAGGAAACGGCCTCCTAAGAGCAGAAAAGAAGATTTATAATCTGAATAGATTAGAGTTTCATAAAGCACAATGAAGCATGCAAGGGGGTCTATCAAAAACCATAAATAAGCCACCATGCTTGTATTATGCAGTCAATTCCCTGTTTTTCATGTAAGGAAGGAAACAGAAGGAGACAGTCCAAAAGAGTGAGTAATCTAAAAAAAAAAAAAAAAACCCTTAGATTTGTCTTGACATTTGCACTGAATTCAATTGTATATGATGGCCAGAGAAAGGGATTTTTAATGTATTTTTCATATAAAAATCAGATTCTGGACAATCAGCCTGACCATGGCCCTTTTCTGTATCATTTCCCACACAAAGACTAAGCAGACCCTCAATGAGGTTGATTCAAAAAGAGCAGTGTAAAGCTTCACTCATTCAAACTTTCCCAACAACAGATACAATTTCATGCATTGGATAAAATCTGCATGCAAAAGGTGAAAATAGAGTGAATATGGAAATATCAATAGAGCAACCAATTGGACCACCTCAGATAAATTAAAACATATGTAATTAAAACATATATAGTGAAGATTTGGGTACGTTGTGCTTTGGTGATAATTCACAGTATTAGTTTTGCAAAGACAGAAGGCCTAGCAACAAAAATCATGTTAGTATGGTCTAAAACCCAAAAAGAATGTCCATGAGAACACAGCCCCATGAAGTACTTACATTGGGCATTGCATTGATAACTGGAGACAAAGAGGGCATTTCAGTCAGCCCCATGGAAACCTCTAAATTCTAGACCTATATTTGGAAATTCCTAAAAAATACAGTCTAATGTTTTCTTCAGACTTGCAGAAACTAAGGCTCCATAACCCAAAAAAATCTATCCCAAGTAAAACACAAGCCTTCTTCAGGCTGTAGAATATTGCTTGTAAAATATGGTCTCAATTATTCCCTTCCCTGTATCCACATTTCTTGCAATGTCACTTTGCAGATCCTTCCATAAAGAGGTAGAATTTATTTCCTCACCCCCTCCAATCAGGACTGCCCTTGTGACTTGCTTTGAGCAACAGAATGTGGCAGAAAAAACTATTTACAAGTTACAGAGCCTAAACCTTAAGAAGCCTTGTAGCTTCCATACTGTCTCAAAATCTTGTCCACTAGTCATGTGAACAAACCTAGGATTGGATACTATAGGATGACAGTCCACATGAAGCAGAGATAAACTATCCCCACTGAGCCAATGCTAGCTAACCAGCCACAGGACAATCTGAAGTTGATTAAAATAAAAGATTGAGCCCATCAGAGAACAAAAAAACCTAGCCCAAATTTCCAACCAACGGAATGATGAGGCAAATCAATGGTTGTTGTTTTAAGGCAGTATGTTTTGGGATCATTTGTTACACAGCAAAAGCTAACTGATACACCATCCCAGGAATAGATGTTTGAAATACAAGCTTCAACTGGCAACATCAATGACCCTGGGTTTGGAGGAGGATTTCTGGTGAGGGACTGACCCTTGAGATTAAAGCAAGGGAGTTCTTAAGGTGGGGTGAGTAACACCAAGGTCTAGCATCACTTTCTGAGCCTCCATATAGCACTTCACTTCATAACATAGTAATTATCACAGGGCACCAGATTTTTACAGTTCTCCTACATTCATTAAATGGCTACAGTGAACAGCTATTGTGCTTTTACCAAGAGATAGAGTCCAAATTCTGTCATCTCCAGAAAAGTGGCTTCTCCCACTTCAAAATACTTCACAGGCTTGTAGAAATTTCCAAAGCAAGACTTGACTGACCCACAGCTAACAGCATACTCAAAGGTGAAAAACTGAGAGCTTTCTCCCTAAGATCAAGAACAAGACAATATCTACTCTGACCGCTTTTGTTCAACATAGTACTGGAAGTCCTAGCCACAGTAATCAGACAACAAAAAAATACAGCTACATTGATAAGGAATAAGTAAAACTTTCATTATTTGCATATGATGTGATACCATATATAAAGGTCTAAAAACTCCACCAAAAAACTACTAGAACTGATAAATGAATTCAGTAAGGTCACAGGATACAAAACCAATGTACAGAAATTCATTGCATTTCTATACACTCATAATGAAGTAAAAGAAAGACAAATTAAGAAAGTAATCAATCCCATTTACAACTGCATCAAAAATAATAAAATACCTGGGAATATATATAACCAAGGAATTGAAAGACCAGTACTCTGAAACTATAAAACATTGATGAAAAGAATTGAAGACAATACAAACAAATGGAAAGACATTGCATGCTCATGCATTGAAAAAACAACTATCGTTAACATGCCCATACTACCCAAAGCAATCTGTACATTCAATGTTTTCCCTATCAAAAAGCAGCAGCATTTTTCATACAGCTAGAACAAACAATCCTAAAAGTTTTATGGAACCACAAAAGACCCCAAATAGTCAAAACAATCTAGTAAAAGAAAAAGTTGGATGTATGGCAATTACAGACTTCAAGTTATATTACAAAGCTGTACTAATCAAAACAGAATGGTACCGGCACAAAAGTAGATACATAGATCAGTAGAACAGAATAGAAAATCTAGAAATGAACCTAAAACTATATGGTCAATTAATCTTTGACAAAGCAGGAAAGAATATCCAATGGGAAAAAGACTGTCTCTTCAACAAATGGTGTTGGGAAAACTGGACAGCAATGCATAAAAGAATGAAATTGGACCACTTTATTACACAATACACAAAAATAAATTCAAATGTATTAAAGACTTAAATATGAGACCTGAAAATATAAAAATCCTGGGCGAGAACACAGGCAGTAACTTCTTTGACATAGGTCATAGCAACTTCTAGTTACGTCTCCTGAGACAAGGGAAACAAAACATATATAAACTACTGGGACTACATCAAAATAAAATCTTCTGCATAGCAAAGGAAACAATAAAATTAAAAAGCAACCTATGGAATGGGATAAAATATTTGCAAATGACATATCCAATGAAGGATTAGTGTCCAAAATATACAAGAACTTATCAAGCTCAACACCCAAAGAAACAACCCAATTAAAAATGGGCAGAAGACATGAACAGACATTTCTCCAAAGAAGACATACAGATGGCCAACACATTAAAAGATGCTCAACATCATTTATCATCAAGGAAATGCAAATCAAAACTACAATGAGATATCACCTCACAGCTGTCAGAATGGCTAAAATCAACAGCACAAGAAACAATATGTGTTGGTGAGGATGTGCAGAAAGGGGAGCCCTCTTGTACTGCTGGTGGGCATACAAACTGGTGCAGCCATTCTGGAAAATAGTATGGAGGTTTCTCAAAAAATTAAAAATAGAACTACCCTATAATCCAGCAATTGTACTACTAGGTATTTACCCAAAAAATACAAAAATACTAATTCAAAGGGATACATGCACCCCGAGGTTTATAGCAGCATTATCTACAATAGCCAAATTATAGAAACCACTCAAGTGTCCATCAGCTGATGAATGGATAGAAAAGATGTGGTTTATATATACAATGGAACATTACTCAGCCATAAAAGAATGAAATCTTATCATTTCCAACAACATGGATGCAGCTAAAGAGTATAATGCCAACTGAAATGAGTCAGAGAAAAAAATACCATATGATTTCACTCAAATGTGGAATTTAAGAAATGAAACAAATGAACAAAGGGGGAAAAAAACCAAGATGGACAAACCAAGAAACAGACTCTTTACTGTAGAGAACAAATTGATGGTTACCAGAGGGGAGGTGGCGGGGCAGGGTGGGGGGAGGTGGGGGAATAGGTGAAGGGGATTAAGAGCACACTTATCATGATGAGCACTCAGCAATGTATAGAATTGTTGAATCACTACATTATACACTTGAAACTAATATAACACTGTATGCTAATTATACTAGAATTAAAATAAAAATGTAATAATATTTTTTAAAAAGACTGAAGACCTCTGGGTCTCCCACACGTCAGTCTCTCTCACATTGAGAATAATTTCCTTACTCTTTAGATTTGAGGGCAACAAGTACCAGGAAACATGTGAGGACCCAGAATTACCTCTGGGAATTGATCTAAAATGACCAAATTTTGGGGGTGCCTGGGTGGCCCAGTCGGTTAAGCATCCAACTTTAGTTCAGGTCATGAACTCATGGTCCATGGGTTCGAGCCCCATGTTGGGCTCTGTGTCTGAGCCTAGAGCCTGCTCCAGATTCTGGATTCTGTGTCTCCCTCTCTCTCTCTGCCCCTCCCCCACTCATGCTCTCTTCTCAAAAAAAAATAAATAAATAAATGGTTTTTTTTTTTTCAACGTTTATTTATTTTTGGGACAGAGAGAGACAGAGCATGAACGGGGGAGGGGCAGAGAGAGAGGGAGACACAGAATCGGAAACAGGCTCCAGGCTCTGAGCCATCAGCCCAGAGCCTGACGCGGGGCTCGAACTCACAGACCGCGAGATCGTGACCTGGCTGAAGTCGGACGCTTAACCGACTGCGCCACCCAGGCGCCCCAATAAATGGATATTTTAAAAAAACTTTTTTAATGACCAAATTGTTTTCATCTTTACTTAAACCTTCATCTGTAGATTCCATCAAGAGACTGAAATTTCGTATGACAGTAGTGACACTTCGCAAAACCATTTCTTACAGCAATATATTTGTCTTTTAAGTTACAATTAAAAAAGAACCATCAGAGGCCAACAAAAGCCTTTGCCACCTCTTATAGGCAGCAGACCACACAAAAGTACAAGACATTGTTTCTGTTTCTTTAAAAAGAAAATTGGGACTCCTGGGTGGCTCAGTTGGTTAAGCATCCAACTTTGGCTCAGGTCATGGTCTCAGTTTGTGGGTCTGAGCCCTGCATTGAGCTCTGTGCTGGCAGCTCAGAGCCTGGAGACTGCTTCCGATTCTGTGTCTCCCTCCCTCTCTCTCTCTGCCCCTCCCTTACTGTGCTCTCTCTCTCAAAAATAAACATTTTATAAATCAATACTCTGGATCCATTGAGAACTGCTGGACTTAATATTCAGTATCAGAGGACCCAGGCAAAAATTAGCTGATGCTCGCAAAGGAATACCAGTAAGCAGTATCCTGAGAGGAAAGAGAATTCACTTTGGTTTAGAAGTGATCCTTGGAGGGGTGGGGCACAGAAGTTTGGGGGAAAGTACTGAATGGAGCAAATGCCCAAAAAGATAAGCTTAGAGGAGACTTAACACAGGAACATGTAGGATGAGGCACAATTGTTAGAACAAAAATCAGTTCAACCAAAAGTTCTGGGTTGGTCATTTCTAGTCTAGTTTCACAAGCAGAGGGAAAAAAAAAATGGACAGCTGAAGGAAGAAGTAAGACTCTTACTCTGTTAGTCCTTAAAAAAAGGAATACACCATATCCCTCTCCCCTCACCCATGACAGCGGTTAGGGCTTTGCTCCCCTCTCTCCAGTCCTCATGCTCCAGAGACAACGGACACAAAAGCCACCATTCCCAAGGCTACCTGCAACCCCCAGCCCACTCTGGTCCTGGACCTGCCAGGAGAGAAAGAGCTTAAAGCTAATAGTTCTTGGATAAAAGCAGTTTGATGAAAAGGAGGAAACAACAAGGGGGCTCTGTGGTCAATATCAGGCCTTTGGAGACATAAAGACAATGCACACTTGACCTTTGGCTGGTTGTCCCAGCTCCTCCCTTATCTGAGCACTAGGTCTCACCTGCTGCCTCCCAGTTAATACATCATAAGAGCTCTCTGCTCAAGAGAGACAATAAAAACAGTCATCTCCTCTCGACAGTATTCTTTCTATCTTGCACTCCTCTGTCGGTATTCTCTCTCCTGCTGCTCCCTCTGAGGCACAAGAGTCTAATTTGGGGGGCTGAAGAGAGAAATTCCCATTTTATGGGAATACCTACACAGAACCCGAGGGCAACACAATACATACCATGAGCAGTTACCTCAGTTGATTAGCTGAGTTTTGTGGTTAGATCCCAGGGATAATGAACACCAAGGAACAAAGGGTAGTGCCCCAGACAGGCTGGCACATACTATCACCCCAGCACTTACCTTGGGGGTGTTAGTGTAGGAGACCCTGTGCTCATCCAACCTAACGGTGAGAAAGTGAATCAACCAACATGTCGCAGGGACAGCAAGCCCGGTGTGCCATCCACCTGAAGAACAGCTTGCTGTTACAAGGTATCATATTTCTTTTCCCCATTCAGAAATCATACCCTTCTCCACCCATGAGAAAGTTGTGAGACTTTACCCAATTGGAGACCTGATTTACTTCTACCTACTATTTTCTGAAAAATTCCCCTTAGAAGCCTTGAGAATGTGTCACTACAAACAGCATACTTTCAAAACAGCAATACTGGTCTTGCCTGCAAATCCAACGTGAGAAGCCCACAGAAATAGGTCTCCTTGGGGATATTCTCTCAGAAAGGAAGTTGAAGAAGCTCTCAGATCATTTCCTTCCAATGCAAGCCACGTGGGTATGGCAACAGCACTAAGTGCCCAGATGTGGGTGTGGCTGTGTGCTTAAAGCTCTTCTTTTTTTTTTTATTTATTTTGAGAGAGAGAGAGAGAGAGAGAGAGAGAGAGAGAGCGAGCGCGCACATGAGCAGGGGAGGGGCAGATAAAGAAGGAGAGAGAGAATCCCAAGCAGGCTCTGCACTGTCAGTGCATGGAGCCAGATGTGGGGCCCAAACTCACAAACCACAAGATCATGACATGTGCCGAAACCAAGAGTCAACTGCTTGACCGACTGAGCCACCCTAGTGCCCCAAAGCTCTTTTTTAAAACCCACATTTCTATATCCATTGGCTGCTTGTCTTAACTTTTCCCTCTGTGATTTTATATATATTGCAAAAGTCAGCCATGATTTTCTAAGTACTAGTCCCTGTTTGTTGCATTTGGCCAGACCTCCCTGATGTTCTTTCCATCCATCTAACAGCTCCCTATGCAGCACCTACTGTATACCTCCTAGTGCACTAAGGCTTTATTTATAGTTATCACATTTAATCCACAAATCTTTATAGCACACGAAATTATCCACTTTTCACAAAAGAGCTCAGAGAGGATGAGTGGCTTGCCTGAGGTCATAGAGTAAGAAAGAATGGAGGTCAGGACTCAAAACTGAATCCTGAGCCATATGCTTAATGACTGTGCTCTATAATTCTTTAATTCTTTCACCTGCTAAATGAATCTACCCTATCCCTGAAGGCTTCCAGAGCCCACTGCCTGCCTCTGTCAAGACTGGCTATTGTCATCCCAGGAAATCACGATGGCAGCACTTGCTAAAAGGTATTACCTCTTGTTCAAAGTCTTCTAAGCTACTCTGACATGATGTCCAGGAACAGAAATCAAATGTGTCCTCTCTTCCTAATGTCCACTACTCTCCTATGAGAGTAGCACCTACTAATAGGTACACCAGTTGGGGTCTGGATCATTCAGTGGTCAGGATTAAAATAGCAATGCCACCATTTACTAATGTGGCTTTGGGCAGGCTCTTTTGCTCTGTTTCCTTATATGGAAAGGGGACAATTACATTGCCCCACTTCCTGCAAGGACAGTTTAAGGTGATTAAAGGAAACAATACAGATGAGGTGTTTAGTTGAGATAGCACCTGACACTAAGGTTTAGTAAATGGAACTCAGGTACTTTTGTACTGGGGTTAGGGGGCAATATTTTTACATACAGCAAATCAGATGTGCAGAAAAAAGACATTAGTTCACTTTCCTTTACTGGATATTAAGTACCCTCATCTGACCCCACACCATTCATGACTGAGGAGATAATAGTGCAGGAGTTACTGTCATCCCCGTTTTCTCCTTTTTAATCTCTGTTAAAGTATGGAAATAGAAATATAGAACGAGATCCATTTTGGGGTGGCTGGGTGGCTCAGTTGGTTAAATGTCCAACTCCAGCTCAGGTCATGATCTCACAGTCCAAGAGCTCGGGCCCCATGTCAGGCTCTGTGCCGACAGCTCAGAGCCTGGAGCCTGCTTCAGATTCGGTGTCTCCCTCTCTCTCTGCCCTTCCTCACTCACACTCTGTTTCTGTTTCTCTCTTTCTCAAAAATAAAATACCATTAAAAAAATTTTTTAAAGAAATGAGATCGATTTCATTTTTGTCAGACTGGCAAACTTTCAGCATTATGGGTACCACAAGCATTATGGAAGATGTGGGAAAATGGAAACCCCCTTTCATGGCTGAAAAAAGTATAAATTGGTAAAATAACCATGAAGAGTAACCCTCCCCCATGTCATTCCAACCCAACTCTTCTTGAATCTGTTTGAGAATCACTCATCTTCAATACTTAGAATGTACCTGGAGTTATTCTATAAATGTATATACAAAAGTTCTACTATTCATTCTATCACACTATTTTTATCCATTATAATTCACTGGATGGTAATTTGTAACACGATGAATGATCGTTGGATTTAATCCAACACTGGATTACAAGTGTAATCTAAAATTACATTGAACTTTTAAATCTTAGTTCCTTAGAAGTTTGGTGTTTAATTTTTAAATCTAAGAATGACTAACCTTTTGGAAATAACTTCTAATACATATTAGCAAAGATTCAAATAGATGAATTAATTTCTCAATACAATGCCTACATTCTCTCACAAAATTGTATGCCATTGCCTGTAAGAGACTGTAGACAGCTGATCAAGTTCTCAAATAACCCTTCTTTGGGTCCTTGTTGAATGTCAGTGGTATAGGCAGAGTGATAACTTCAATATAGTCATGACTTGCTACGTTTTGTGAAACAGAGCCGGTAAAAGCGAATTCTAGCAGAAGAAAGTCTTTAAGCTCCCTCTCCCAGGCTCCAGGGAACTAAGCAGCAGAGTTATCATTTAATATAAAATGCCAAAATGAGCAACATTAAATACTTTCTCATCCACACAGTATAGCATAATGTTTAAGAGTGTGAGCTCTGGGGCAAGACAGCCTGAGTTCAAATGCTGACTACATCCATTACTAGCTCTGTGAACATGGGGTAAATTACACCCCTGTGCTTCAGTATCTCAAAATGAAGGTATTAATGGTACCAACCTCATAGGATCTTTAAGAAGTAATCAGGATAACCATGAAAAGCACTTAGGGCAGTGGCTCACTATCAATTAATGGTAGCTATTTTTACTATCCATACCTTCTTCCTGATATTTTTCTGAGGAGGTGAACTGCTTATGAATTATGAAGCAAGCTGGCCTCAAATAAGAACCCACAAAAGTAAAAGAACTGAATGCTTAAGAAAAGTTTCAGGAAAGGGCACCTAGGTGGTTCAGGTGGCTAAGCATCCAACTCTTGGCTTCAGCTCAGGTCATGATCTCACAGTTCATGAGTTCAAGCCCTATATCAGGTTCCATGTTGCCAGTGTGGAGTCTGCTTCTGATTCTCTCTCTGTCTCTCTCTCTCTCCCTCTCTCTCTGTCCCTCCCCTGCTCACACTCTCTCTCTCAAAATAAATAAATAAATATTTTTTTAAGTTTCAGGAAATATAAACTACATATAAGTAGGCATTTGAATCACTTCATTGATACTTACTATGTACTTTAAAATACTGCTATTGGGGCGCCTGGGTGGCTCAGTCGGTTGAGCGTCTGACTTCAGCTCAGGTCACAATCTTGCGGCCCATGAGTTCGAGCCCCGCGTCAGGCTCTGGGCTGATGGCCCAGAGCCTGGAGCCTGCTTCCGACTCTGTGTCTCCCTCTCTCTCTGCCCCTCCCCCGTTCATGCTCTGTCTCTCTCTGTCTCAAAAATAAATAAATGTTAAAAAAAATTTTTTTAAATAAATAAATAAAAATAAAATATTGCTATTGAAGTCTAGAAAAAGCAAAATTCTAGAATACAGCTCCAGTTTGAAAAATTCTAAGCAAGTAGTTCTGGGATTCTAAATGTGGTCAAAGTAAAAAGAATACTGGATTAAGAGCTCAAAAAACAATATTCTTGTTCTAGATCTACCATTACCTTCTGTATATCCTTGAATAAACTGTTTTAACTCTTGGAATCTCAGCTGCCTCATCTAGGACATGAGAATAATAATAATAATCCAAGTATTACACACTGCATATCTATGTACATGTATGTATAACTTTGTTGTTGTACAGGTAAAAGAGATACTGTGTGTAAAAGGTTAATACATTGCAAAATGCTATGCAAATTTGAGTTATTCATTACTATTACTCTTAGAATCTTTGCCTGGGTTTCCCCCTTAAAAACCTAGAGCTAAGGTTTATTTGTGTGCACAGTTTACTTGGAAATATTATCCCCAGGAAGAGGAAGAAATCATGGATAGAGGAAATGAAGTAAAATTAAAAGAAAGATTAAGGGTGTGTTATTGAGTTGGCCACCAACTGGATCCACCAGGACCTTCATGGATACCCACCAAAGTGCATCTCAGGACCATCCACCAGGAAAATAAAGAGGATTTTATTTATCAGTTTCTGTTTCCCATTGCTCATGGGAGGTGCCACAGGGCATTGAGTACTTCAATTTGAGAGTTGCATCTGTTCTGATTGGTGACCACCATCATGATGTCAAAGAGGTCCATGGCAAGAAGTGAGGGGTGGGGAGTGCTTGAGTTGGCTCTACCTAACCTGGTCTATGTCTGCACAGAACTGGTTGCCACACAATGGTTGGAATAAAAGGCTTGGGATAATTTGAAGTGGTGTGTACACAAGGGATGTGCTGCAGAGCCCTATGGAAAGATGGTAGCCCTTATTACCCCTCTCTTGGGATAACAAAGAAAAGCAAGCATAGTCACTCTGCAGTTTGGAGGGCAGAGTTCTAAATTACTTTTGTTTCTTGTCTTGCAGTCAGACAGATGTTCACCTGATCCCATTTTACCAAATCTCTGCTGACCTCCCTCACTTCTTCCTCTTCCCGGTGCCCCAACCTAAAGCTACAAGATAAAAACTTAATGTATAATCCATAGTTCGAAGATTTTTACAAAAGAGCTCAAAGCTGGATGGCTTGTGTATGCATAATGAAATGAAAAAGATAATTGGAAGGTTGGATGGCTGCATGGGCACAATTTCTTATCTTCCCAACTATGATGGGGAGATAATTCAGCCATTTTGAACTGCCATTCTGATGTAGTCAATCTTAATCTATAGTCAGATAAGTGATACACAAATTGGTATTTAGATGGCTTTGCTCGCCACATATGAAAAACATTCTCAATGGACAGTGTCACAGAAAGGAAAAGAGTACCAAATTCCCTTGTTGTCAGGTACGCAAGGGTTCCTTTTCTTGCTCTGGCACATATAGCTAAGAGATCTTAATCTCGCTAAGCCTATATTTTCTCATCTGTAAGAAGGGAGTATTGAAATTTATGCCACAGAGTCATAGCAAAGATTAGAAATTAAAGATGATGTATATTCTCAACTATGCCTAGAAAATAGGAAACATTCAATACATAGCCATTGTTATTATCAATACCATTTATTGTTATTAATCTTTACATTTCTGATGCTTCTTACAGAAAATGCTTCCAGCTCCAAATTTGAGAGCAGTGGCAAGCCAGAGGGAAAAGTCATATCTATCCACCAAAGAGACCCTCCAGCTCAGTGGTGTATTTGCCAGGCACAGAATTCAGTCCATTCAAGACACATTTATTGAGCAACTACTCTGGGCTACACACTGTGCTAAGTGCTGCGGAAAATACAGATATGGCTAAGGTTCACATTTGATGAGCAGACACCCAGTCTTATCTCTCTTATTGTTTACTTAATTTTTCCTTTCAATTTACCCTCTTAGTTTTTCTATTTTAGCTACATTCTAAGAAATGATAATCATGAAATTATAAATTTGATACAACAGTTACACATTTTTATAACACAGTTTACCCTATTAATAAGTAGTGCTCAGCTTTGCGCTATGTTAAAAAGAGAGCATTATAAAAACCACATATTTGGAAACATGAACCTAGTATGTTGCCAAGCAGACAGATTTGCCAACTGGAAACCAGGTGAATAGATGAATGAATACATCAATCTATCACCTCTGAGTTTGACTCTAGTAAGAACCTAGCCAGGAGAGGGAGGGTCTCAGCCTGGCTTTGAAATTCCTTCCTGCGTTAATTATTTTGTTCATTAAACGAATCAATCAATCGATCCCATGCCTGCATCCAGAGCAAGCTGCAAGAAAAGAATAGAACTGGCTTCTGAAATTCCTGATGTGGTCACATGGACAAACTGTGTTTGAAAGGAAAGAGCAGGGGCGCCTGGGTGGCGCAGTTGGTTAAGCGTCCGACTTCAGCCAGGTCACAATCTCGCGGTCCGTGAGTTCGAGCCCCGCGTCAGGCTCTGGGCTGATGGCTCAGACCCTGGAGCCTGTTTCCGATTCTGTGTCTCCCTCTCTCTCTGCCCCTCCCCCATTCATGCTCTGTCTCTCTCTGTCCCCAAAATAAATAAACCTTGAAAGGAAAGAGCCATTTGTAATCCCCAGGCAGTAGTTTAAGAGTGCCTTTTTTGGCTGCATCTAGAGTTGCAAGAACATCCCTCCCCTCATGGCCCATTAGATTCCAAGAAACGTTGAAGAGTCTGGCAACTGCCTTTCACTTGATCTTTGCTTCCCTCAAAGGAAGGAAAGTGCTTTTAGGCTGAGCTCTAATGGAACTGGAACCCATCTCTGCTTTGGTCATTTTAGTTACTACCCCTTATTGAACTCTCTCAAATCCAACCATTGCCTGAGCTGTGGGCTGAGCATTCACACAGGAGAGGAGGGGGTGGGGGCGGGTGTAGGGATACAGATTCATTACTTCCTGCACAACACACTCCATGTCATGTATACTGTCAGTCTCAGTGTTAAAATTAAATGGTGGGTTTTATTTTTCCTTTTGCTCACAATGTATGTTTATTAGTTAGGGCCAGATCTAAAAACTGCATGTTCTAGTACAGTGGAAATATCATGATTGTTAGAATTCAGGAAAAAAAAAAACACAAAATTTTAATTCACATTTTGCCACTTACTCCTTGTGAGATCTTCAGTAAACAGTGAACCTAAGCGAACTTCGATTTTACCTGCATAAAAGGAGCACAGCAGGATTTAATCACCCAACACGTTTCAATGTGAAAACCTAAGTCTGGGAATTTTTCCTCCTTTATTTTGTTTCATTAATAGTGGCACAGCCCAATCAAGAGATGAGGATAATCATGGTCAATAGACACATGAAAAGATGTTCAGCATCACTCATCATCAGGGAAATGCAAATCAAAACTACAAGATACCACTCACACCTGTCAGAATGACTAAAATCAAAAACACAAGAAACAACAAATGTTGGCGAGGAGAAAAAGGAACCCTCTTGCATTCTTGGTGGGAATGCAAACTGGCGCAGCCACTGTGGAAGACGGTATGGAGGTTTTTCAAAAAATCAAAAGTAGAACTACCCTACAATCCAATAATCACACTACTGCCTATTTACTCAACGAATACAAAAACATGAATTCAAAAGGATATATGCTCCCATATGTTTACTGCAACATTATTATAGCCACATTATGGAAGCAGCCCAAGAGTCCATAAATAGATGAACAGATAAAGAAGATGTGGTATATAAATGCAATGGAATATTACTCAGTCATAAAAAAAGAATGAAATCTTACCATTTGCAACAATATGGATGGATCTACAGAGTATAATGCTAAGTGAAATAAGCCAGTCAAAGAAGGAAAAATACCGTATGATTTCACTCACATGTGGAATTTAAGAAACAAACGAACAAAAGAAAAAAAAGAGAGACAAGCCAAAAAACAGACTCTTAAATATAGAGAACAGATGGTTACCAAAGAGGGTGGGAGAAGGTGGGGAGATGTGTGAAATAGGTGAAGGGTATTAAGAATACACTTGTCATGATGAACACTGAGTAATGTATGGCTGAAACTAATACAACACTGTATGCTAACTACACTGGAATCAAAATTTTGAAAAAACTAAAAGCCAAAAAAAAGAGAAGAAAGGACAGACAACCCATTCCCTCTCTAAATCCTGTCTTCTCCAGAAAAAAATAATATCTTTCATCTAGGGGAGATGACAAAGAGTCTAGGTTGTTTTGCTTTTTTTTAAGATTGAAGGGTTTTCCCCCGCCCCTCCCCCCCCAGGTATTAATGATTTGGGATGCTCACAATTGTGCATGAAATTGGAAGAGAGAGAATGTGTGTTTTTCCCATTGGGGAATGGTGAGAACTTGGAGGGAGATGAGAGAGGGAACACACTGGATATGGGTAGTTTGCTGTGGCTGGATCTGATACTGAAGAGTTTTCCAAAAAGCTTCTCCTGCATTCCCACTACCCATCCCAATACACAAACAAGGGGTATGGTCTGAAAGCCCAGGAGCCATATTGGATTCAGTATTTGCCAGGCAACCCCTTCGCTTTTACTCAATAGAGAGCTTCTCATTATGTGCACACCAAAGCCAGCCTCTAAGGAGGAGGAATTTTGTTCCATCTGTAGCAGCCCCTTGCCTGGTGACCACCCAATAGGAATGACGGATGACCATTTCCACATGAATTTATTCTGCAGGTGTCCACATATCCTCTGCAGGTAGATGGCTCTTCACAAAGTTTTAATAGTGCCAAGTGTATTAGAAAGGAAACTCACCTTAGTTTTATGAGAATTGTTAGTAAACATTATTACTGCAACATGTGGATAATGCTAAAGTTTAAATAAGTTAATTAGACAAAGCATACAAGATCTGTTCGATGGCTCTTCTTCCTTTTTATCTGCCTGTTTTCTATTCTGAGTTTTTCCATGGCCAAGGAAACTATTAAATTCAACACATCTATCTCCCCAATAGTAAGTGATTTCAGATGACCAATACCTTTTTCTCTTTAGTTGGAGGAAAGCCAACCCTAGTAATCTCAGGAGTGAAACTCTAGCATAGTTTGTTTACAAAGGTGAAAGTAAAGTATGTCCAAGAATTTTTTTTCCATTTTTTGATTCATTAGAATATAATAGCAACACTTCAAACTGTGTTGGTGTTAGGACAGAGAGCATCCTCCAGGAGGAAAAAATGGAGCATGTTTAAATATTCATTGAAATCTTCCCAAACTACTCTTGACTTTCTTCATTACAAAGGGATGGGAGAAGTGTAGGAGTTTAGGGGATGGCTCAAATGAGAAAAAACACACAGTTAAGACTCTGGATTTAATATTTGAGGATAATACAGAAGGTCCTGAACGTGTAATAACTCTTATGGCCATTCAGCAGGAATGTGAATCATGGGTCACAAAGCTGGTGTTCTGGACCAAGTCATTCAGTGGGTGAGTTTAATTGATCATCTAGTCTCTGCATCTCAAGGCCACCACTTTTTTTTTCTGTATTCACTGACTCTGATGGAGCTATAAAAGAAAAATATTGCTTGGTGACAAGAAAGCCAACTACTAGTGTTGATGTTGGAAAGAGAAACCTGAGAAAGCAATGAATGAGTCAGAAAGTAGAACCTGTGAACAAATTTAAAAGTAAGTGAAGCTGGTATCAATTGCAAACGAGAGATTCAGGTATTCTAGAAATGTGATTTTAAAACTTAATTTCTGGAGCACCTGGGTGGCTCAGTTGGTTAAGTGTCTGAGTTTGGCTCAGGTAACGATCTCACAGTTCATGAGTTCAAGCCCCATGACATGCTGAGGTCTTTCCCTCTCGTTGGGTTCTACTCAGAAGAGAGGGGTATGGTCAATTGTACAATTGGCTTGGTTCTTCATATCCCCCTGTAGTCATGCCTTTTGCAGTTCCTCCAGTAGACTATATTTCTCTGCCCTTTGATTATGATTTGGTCACATGACTTTTCTTAAATAATTGAATGAGATAAAAGGGACATTGTGCCCATTCCAAGCATAGGCTTTAAGAGGCTTTGCATGTTTCCATTCATTCTCTTACTATAGCCCTAAGTATATACCCAGACTAGACCACTGGCCTGAGGAGGAAGACAAACATGAGGAACAGAGTCACGCTTCTCCAGTGAGCCCAGGCTAGATCATCTGATCCCAGCCAACACCCAAACACTGAGTAAACAAGCCCCAGCTGAAATCAACACAACCACCTAACCAAAACAAATCCATATCACCCACTTCCCAGCCAACCCACAGATGCATGAGGTAAGTAAATTCTCATTATTTGGGGTACTTTGTCACAACATTAGTTAACAAATATAATACTAGATTTCCTCTCACCGGACACAACTCTTATCTTACCTACAGGATTTTTTTGCCCCAGAACTCAGCAAAGGGTGCACAAGGTGCAGTGTCCCCCAAAATGCCATTTTCTATCCGCTTCTCTCCAACCTTCTTTCTCTATTTCCAGAGGTCTTGTCTAGGCTGTGGCCAGAAGTTTTGCCCTCACTCATTATTTAGTTCCCTTAAGGCCTAGATTCTGTTTTAACTGCATTCTGTTGGATCAGTCCTTCACTAAGGTAATAAGCATCAAGTACATTATCTGAATGCAAGGGGGGGGGGGGACGAGTGACAGGGAGGGACATTTAGGGATATAAGAAATGAAAGATGAAGGGAAAAATCTCCCTTAATATTTCAAAATAGTGCCAAATCACATTTGCAATGATAGAATTTGCCAGTATGGGACTTTTACAATGGCTTAGAGCCCTCAAAGTGTCCATACGTATTGAACTTCTGAAAAGATGGTCCCCTCTTTCATACCAGGCAAACTTAGAGGCTCTCTCATTTTAAAAGATTCCTCCCTCACCAAGAGATAGCAGACAGAGCTTAATTTCAGAGACACTGGAAGTGTCCTCAGTCCAGAAATATCCTCCCACTCACTATATTTAGAGCCTGAAATTTCTTGATTATACTTTCATCCTTTTGTGTCTCTATTATATTTTTTTCCTTCAAGAATCTTAGGGTAATGATAATGTCTCAAGCCTTTAGGAAAGAGTAAACCCCACTGTAGTACCAGACAGGGCATTGTCTGAGGTCAAGAGACCCCGTTGTGGGTCTGTAACTGACCAGCAGGACAATATACCTGATGTCAGTCCATTTTTGGGTCTCAGATTCCCTATCTATAAAATGAAGGGCAAGGATTACTGCTCCTTATAATTCTAAACACCACTGAGTTCTAAAACACTGTGACTCACAAGCAACTGAAGAGCAATGCCTTTGAGAGAAGAAAACAGGATAGGTGAAAAAGAGGGGCCAGTGCAGGGAGTATGGGACAAGAGAAGGCAGGATTCAGGAAGGCTTTGTGAAAAGGGAAGCCAGAAGGCCTCCACAGTCAAGCTTTGTCTATTTCCTGATTTCGTCCCAGCTGCTTCACCTCTCCCGTATCCATTCCTTGTCTCTAGCTGCAAAAACAGGTGCAACCAGAGACCCAGATGGATGGGTTTACATGTGCCACCTATTCTACTGGCATCTCCAACTCCCCTGCACCCGCCTTTCTACCGCACCCTGGCCACTCTCATATCCTCTGTGGCCTGTATATCATCTTTATAGGCTCAGGTACTAAAAACCAGGAAGTTATTAAAGCCTAGGTCTGGCAATTCCACTGAACTTGACAGATCATTAAGAAGATTCATTCTAAATACATTCAGATCAGCTCTGGCACCTTCCCCAGGACTGAAAGATAGGCTACAGTCACACAGGGCAGAGGAAAGCCAGCTATGTCATATCAGCCCCACTTTGCCTCTAAGACTGTCAGGGACCCCAGTTGGGTTTCTTTGGCATACAATTCCCAGAGCAAGGAGTGGAACTGTAAATCCTGATAGCCAGCCCTCTCATCATGGTGCATTTCTTTTCCAAAGATGACTTTGAAGTTATGTGTATTTTCATATGGCTTATTTCTTTTTTGCCCATAATTGACATTAATTTGCTGTCAGTTCTATGTCATTTCTCAAATTGATGTTTTAGTACCATTTTTCTTTTGAGAGTGTGTCTTGATTTCTCATATAAACCCCTTTATATCAAATGTAAACAGAAGTCAAGATGATGAGCAAAGCCAATAGGTTTTAAAAACCATCTATTCCAGTGGTGTTCTGCCTGATATATATAGGGCACTCAATATTTTTTGAATGAATGAATGAATGAATGAACAAATGGACATTTACTCTGAGATCTTAGGTAGACATTCTTATCAGTTACTACTGCATTATAAGCAACTGCAAACATATCAGTGTCATACAATTAAACATTTATTGTTCACATGTGTCTGCCTATGCCTCATGTGTCTCACTCTGGAGAGTGGAGAGTGGAAGCTTGAGGAGCAGCAGCTTCCTGGCACATATTCTTCCTGTGGCTGACTTTGAAAGCTCCCAGTGGGGTGAGCAGAAAAAGCAATGCCTCACCTTTGCTCAGACATGGCACCTTGTTACTTGTGCTCATATCTGATTAGTGAGAATAAATTATACAACCAAGCTCAACATCAGTGTGTGGGTAAGTCTTCTCTACTGGGGGCAGAAAAAGAAAGGAAAGGAATGCTTACCTCCCACCAAATCATCTAAGCTATCAGAGACTCCAAATATAAAATAGGAGCAACTATGGCTGCCCTAGTTGGTGGTCGGGACAAGCCAGCCCAGATCTTCTCTGGAAACCTTGGTTTCTCTCTCCTGCCTTCCATGGTGGTTTCTGGGGTAATTCATCAGGAATCAAGACTCCACAGGGGGTGCCTGGGTGGCTCAGTCGGTTAAGCATCCAACTTCAGCTCAGGTCATGATCTCACGGTTCGTGAGTTGTAGCCTCACATTGGGCTCTCTATCAGTGTGAAGCCAACTTTGGATCCTCTGTCTCCTTCTTTCTGTCCCTCCCCCTCTCATCCTCACTCTCTCTCTCAAAAATAAATAAATGTTAAAAAAATTTTAACAGACTCTACAGGACACAACCTTAAAATAAAAGCAAGTGCTTACATTTGTCCTAGAAATGATACCAAAGTACCAGGTTCATAAGTGGGAAGGAAATTCTAGAATGAGATAAGAGAATAAGCAAAAGACGGTTTCTGGTGTGTGTGTTTTATTTTTAGCATTTGTCCCTAATACTAATTACCATCCTTAGTCCATGGTAGGTGCTTATTAATTAATGTTTGACAAAAATGAATATAAATCATAGTGAAGACACAGACTCAGCCTAGCTGAACAGAATGGTATGTAAAATATTCAGCTGGGTTTCAACTTAAATTTATCATCAAACACCCTTGGTACTTCATCCCAAAGGCTGTCAATGGAGTCAATGTAAGTAGGACTCTCAAGATACAGGTGGATTGAATCTTACACAGGAACCATGACTTGGAAGGCAAGAACCTCATACCTAGTTTGTCTGGCAAGAGCAGAGCTGGTTTCCAGGATCCTGAAATGCACTGAGAAATTGCTAAAAAGATGCTGAGGCACAAGTGAAAGACATAAACATACCCATTATACATTTCATCCTTATGAAGCAACTAACCCAGATCCAAAATCTTAATCCAACCCTTCCACCATTCCAGATATTGCCTTTTGACCTCAGGGCTCCTGGGCTGGCTGACCCACTTTCTAAACTACTTAGCAACTGCTCAGGAAAGTGTTCATGCAAGCAGACCAAAGGGCCATAAACTTCATGGTCAGCCCACTCTTCCTAGGTATAATAACTAGTAGCAATGAGGCTGGCTAAATTTACTACTATTGAGATGATTTCCAGGTAAGAGGAGTCATTGCTATAGAATTTCCCTCCTGGTTGCACCGATGCAGCTTTTAAAATCTGGACTATTTCCCCGCATCCAAATGGGGCCACTTATAGTTTATCATCCGCTGATAGGAAAAGTTATCTGCACAGCTGTGGATCCACATTAGTTATGCTCCGAGCAGGACAACACTGTAAATTATTTGCAATATGCTGGAACTCAACACAGACTGAGTTTATAAATATGATATTAAACTCTTAAGAGGGAGTTTCAGACCTTTTATAAAGCCATTAATTTTTAAAGTGGTTTAGAAGTCCAAATTAGCAGCTGAGGGTGAGTGCCAGCTTCCAAAAACAGATGGCAATGGCTTTTCTAAAAGCAACAAGATCCTGAGATCAAATAGGAAGATCAGGACTGGGATGCCTTTTGGAAATCTATTTCAAAGTTCTGAATAATGAGTAAGATTCAAAGTCCTTCTCCTGGAGGCTTC
The DNA here is from genome assembly GCF_018350175.1 of Felis catus. NCBI lineage: Eukaryota > Metazoa > Chordata > Mammalia > Carnivora > Felidae > Felis > Felis catus. The sequence goes on from NC_058377.1 coordinate 95,656,087, forward strand.
CCTGACTGCCCTCAGTCCAGTCTGAAATTCCTTCTGAACCTCTATTACACTTGCCGCATGCTGACTCATTTTAAAACTAATCACATACAACGTTGCATTATATATAGCATTTCATTTCTCTTATTTATATCTTATTATATTCCCTGACTGCATACTAAAATACCACATGACTAAGATGCTTCTGCTTACTATAAAATCTTCAAGAAATATATTACACAGAAAGAAAAGTCCCCCATAGTTTGACCTCACAATGGTAACCACTGTTAACCACTTGCTACAGAGTTTTTCCAATATTATTTTTGGTCCATGTAGTGAAATACATGCATTTTTAAGCAGAAATAATAAAATTGATACTATATTATGACTTTCTTTTTTCATGTTTCCCCATGATACATACATTGGAAACTCCTTGAAGGCAGAGATTAGTAAATTATTTATTCCACACTTATTAAACATCTACTATATTTAGGGGCTACCATATGGAAAAATGAATAAAGCAAAATGTCTCAAATTGAAGGAGTTTGCCTAACTTGCCAAAAAAAAAAAAAGCATGAAAAATAATTACTATAAAACAATGTCACATGGGCAGTAATGTAGGTTTACATAAAGTGCCATGAAGAAGGCTTTTGGTCTACCTACAGCAAGAAAGGACATACCTCTGTCTAATTTGACCACCTACAAAGAGACTTATTTGGATCAGGACTCAGCTCTGGACTCCTCTCTACATGCCCATACCTGGAAATATCAGCTCTAACTGATTTCTTGGAGACAGTTGGTGTACAGTTCATTAAACCCTTCTCTTGTCCTCTTGGCTGACCACACTGGCATGAAAGTGGAATATATCACTACACATCTGAATCTAATTTTGTGGGATTCCAGGATTCTGAAGGTGAATGCATTTCAACAAGAAGGATATCACTGAAACCACATCCTGCACTTCCCTGCCACCAGCCTACCATCCAACCCTTCCTAGATGTGTGATCTGGTCAGGTTACTTCCAATCTCCAAGCCTCAGCTTCCTCCTGTAAAGTGAGAATAATCATGCCACTTCAAACCCTAAGAGAAAAATAATATGCTCGCCTTAATTCTGATGGTTAAATAAGAGAATATATATGACAGCTCACAGCTTTTATAATGCTTGCTCAGTAACTGCTAAGGTAATGGGTATATAAAATAGGCAGGACCCAGGGAATATAATCAGCAACTTTATTTTATTGTTCATCCCAATATCCTTTTAGAAAGCTCTGGATAAAATTTCAAGTAGATCCCATGACACTTCTGCTTACTCCAGGGAGTCCTAGGGTTATATTAAGCTGTAAACACAGTCTCAACTCAATAATTCTAAAGTGGAATATTCTAAACTCCAAACCCAATTTAATGATGAATCTCCCTTCCTCAGCTGGGCTGAATGCAAACTACCCACTTTCAGTGAAAAGGGGTTGTGGTCTGTCTTTTTTTTTTTTAACGTTTATTTATTTTTGAGACAGAGACAGACAGAGCATGAACAGGGAGGGTCAGAGAGAGAGGGAGACACAGAATCTGAAACAGGCTCCAGGCTCTGAGCTGTCAGCACAGAGCCTGACGCAGGGCTCGAACTCACAGACCGCGAGGTCATGACCTGAGCCGAAGTTGGACACTTAACCGACTGAGCCACCCAGGAGCCCCTGGGTTGTGGTCTTTCTTATCACCTTCTCCACACTGCACTTCCAACCTATTTCTTCTTGATCATTAAGGTTGCCGGCTTCCCCACAGTGGTGCTGGAGGGTTGGGAGGTGGAGGGTAGAAGCAGGGAAGCTGGGAGATGTTAGTGGAGGGTAGGCATGCTTCCACGTGACTGGCATGTGTACTTCAGATGGTTCTGTTCTCTTGGAGCCTTTAAACCTGGCTTTCTCTTGTAGGTGCTTTTTACTCATTCTTTAGAGACCCCCAATATCACCTTGATCTAAGCCAGAGCTCTCAACCTTAGCACTATTGACATTTGGGTCTGAATAAGTCATTGTTGTGGAAAGATTTTCTATGCATCAGACTATGTTTAGCAACCTCCTTGCCCTCTGGACCCTAAATGCCAGTAGCATCTCCCCCCAGATGTAAACAAGGATGTCTCCAGACATTGCTAAATGTCTGCTGGAAAGCAAAATCACCCCTAGTTGAGAACCACTGATCTAGGCAAATATACTCTATCCAAGCAGTCTGAAATGCTCCCTGTGCTATCCCACGAATCCAGCAACCACTTCAGCTTCCTTTCCATCAAAGCACAGTTGTCCTTGAGGGGGCCTTTTTTTTGGCTAGATCTAAGGTGACTCTTGTACCTGCTCTCTTGCATGCAAAGTCCACATTCAGTCCATGGGGTGGACACTCCTACACGGTTTTCCTTTTAAAACTTCCAGATTATATGCCAGTCACAAAGTACAACAAGTTCCCAGACTACATTATCAAAGCACTCACTGCTTAACCTCTCATACTCTGAATTTGCTGGGTAAGATTGAGGCAGACTTTAATCCAGTGTGCCCTCCAACCATGGAAAACACGTATCAAGCTCCTCCAGATGGTCCCATTGAAGTCTCCTGCCCTAGAAGCAGGCACTCCACTATAGTCTCTACTTTGGAGAACATGCTCTAAGAAAACAATCCTTAGAAACTATTTTCCCATCTTTATTCAATATCCTTGTATGCCCTCAATCTGGTGATATCTAAATTATCCTCTAGGACCTCTACTTTGAACTTTCTACTGTTTGCTCTATATCACAACCTATTTTGGTGACAGAAGGCTATCTCATCTCATTACTCCAATCAGAACTCCCAGTTTAACATCCTTTTGTATTGGTATCATGTCTTCCATCTTTCTTTTCTAATCAATCCCAGAGGCTGCATAATGATGGTAAGAAAATACCTAAATCTGTATTAGTTATCTCTTGCTGAACTAACAAACCACCCAAAGCCAATGGCTAAAAACAGTAAGCATTTATTATTGCTCATGGGTCTATTGGTCAGCTAAGTAGCCCTTTTGGCCCCAGTTGGACACACTAATGTATCCATGGATAGCTATGGGCTGGGTATGCAGCTCTGTGGATCCTGGCTTTGGTTTCTCACACATTTGGGGAATCAACCAAATATCAGAACTTGTCAAGGATAGCCTTGGTTGTGGAGGCAGGGGTCCAGGAGGGCACACAAGCTCTCTTGAGGCCCAGGCTTGGATCAGCACACTGTCACATCTTCTCTGTTCTTCTATTGACTAAAGCAAAGCACAAGACCAGCCCAAATTCAAGGGATGGGAAAACAGACTCCATCTCTTGATGAGAGGAGTTTCCAGGTCTCATTGCAAAGGGTATAGATGTAGGGATATGTAAAGAATTGGAGCCATTTCCAATGTGTATGGTGGAGAATCTTAACTATCCATCTACTCTCCATTCTTCCATAGTAATAGAACTGCAGCCAGCCACGTAGATTCTATTTCTCAGTCTCTTCTTACAGATATATGTAGCACGGGTGACTAAATTCTTGCCATGGACTGAGTTTTCACCAATGTAATGTGAACAGAAGTGATGTATGCCACTTAAGGTATCTGGGAATGTGTGCTGGGAAGCCTTTTCCACCTTCTCATCAGCTGCAATCTCAACATAGCAACAACCTAGCATCATTTATGCAGCTGATGACAATGTCTCAGGGGGTAAAGGAGTAATGACTTGCAAGAAGCTTGGGATTTCAAATGACCAAGATAAGCAGAACTTTCTCCCTGACCTGAATTATTCACATCAGGAATGTTGTATGAAGGAGGAATAGGCTTTTTTTGTTCTTTTAACTGCTCTGTCAGATCTCTTGGTTATAGCAGACTACCCTCTCCTAGCCAACACACTGGGGCAACTGAAGTTATGGTCTCCATTCATTTAGAAAACTGGGTCAAAAGACACTTCACTCTGGTATTTTGTAGAAAGGACCCAAAGTCAGTCCTAAGACCCTCCATGGCCCAAGGCTTAAGGGAAGAAAATAAAAACGATCTGAATATTTTTTTAGGTTGATTTGGGTTAGGAAGGCATCAAGGAGTAAATACCTCTGTCAAAACTTTATAAATATATCCATTTATATAGAAGCTGGTATTTTTCTCATCTGATGAATCCATAGCGTGGATCTTTAACCTTTGCCTGAAGTATTTTTGATTATGATTGCTAGGGCTTCATAGCACTACAGCATTGAAATTCTGACATCATAAATCACTGGTGCAGGGTCTGCCGTTCGCTATACTTTCCTCCCAGCTGGAATCTCGGAAACTGACTTCAAGAGTGATCAAATAGAGCTTCCAAATTAAGAGGTACATCATTATTGAGCTTGAGGGGAGCCTGGAAACTAAAGAGTAGGATCATGTTGTTCCTATATTTTTAAAATCTTCAAATAACTCCTAATCTAAAATCTTGAACAAGGGCTACCAGGTCCTGAGTGATCTAGCTCTTTGCTGTCACAGTCTCATCTCATCCACCTGCCCCCTTACTTGCTTCCTGCCTTTGTTCCTGCCTCACCGGCATTTTCCCTATCTCTCTACTGCACTAGATTTTCTTCTAGACTTCTCTCTGCCTGGATGGTCCTGTTCATACTTCAGATCAAAGCTGCAGTGTCCATTCCTCAGGGAAGTGTTCCTTGAACCTGAGACTAGAATAGAGACCTCATTTTACACTCTCAAGGGACCCTTCATAGCGCTACCACAATTATAGCTAAACAGGTATCTCTTTAATGTTGAATACTGGATTAACGGTCCCTAGCGGGCAGGAAATGCATCCGCTTTCTTTACATGCTATCCCAGCATGTAACATAGTACTGCAGACCCTCAATAAATATTGAATGGGTGAAGACATAAATAAATGAATGGGGGGGGGTGTCAGGAAGAGAAGGAAAGAGAAGAGAAATAGACAGATATGGAAAGGGGGATAGGCAGAGAGGATTAGCCTGTATGAGTGATTCTCATATCAATGAGAATGGGGGGGGGGGTACACCTTCCTCTCCCAGTTCCCAGAACAGTCATAACACCTCCTCTCCATGTCCAACTAGTAATTTCAGATGTCAGGCAACTCAATTCATTCTCTGTGGAGAGACACAGCCTTGATGAATTGGAATATACCTCACCGCACATTCCCTTGTAATAGCAAACACAGTGAATTGAATCAGCAGCCTGGGCTTAGGGACAAATTGCATTTGGAAATTGTATTTATGTATCAAAAAACTAATTACTGCCAAGTTCCACCTCAATAGTACTTGATGATTTCATTATTGGATCTAATTGCACTTCTATTCAGGGTAAGAGTTTACTGTCTTTTAATTGATAATGGAAATTGAAGATACAAAAATGTGAATGGCTACAAGGCCTCTTTCTTTAGCTAATTTCTGGCCCGTGGAAAACAAAATAGCCTTTTCCACTCTCAGGCCAAAAATGCAAATATTTATTTTCAGTTTACCCATGTTTGGTGGTCTTTTAGGGTCTGCTGACCTTGAAAGATTAGACCTAACAGTTTGTACCCACATTTAGGAATACAAGTAAATGGTACAGCTTTCAAATCTGAGGTACTCATTTTCACAAAACCACAAATGGCTTATCCCTACAAACATCTACCATTCTTCCTCTGATATAAGAGGTGAGGCAATGGTGGACACATTTCTTTATAACCACTTGGAGAGTGGGTTGGAGCCACTGACCCCAGACTCAGGGCTGCTCTATCCTCAGCTAGGATGGAAGAAGCTCTTGGCTAGTCCCATGGGGTCCCCAGCAGGAGAGCTGAGACAGGATACTTCACCAAACCTGGGAGTAGCAGGGTCTCCTGTGTCCCATTTTGTCCTGCCACATTTGAATGAAGTAAAGCACTAGATTTTCTCTGCTTACCTTGTTTCTGATTTGTCATTTTATCGAGTAGCAAAGAAGGCTGCCAGTTAGTAGCCTGAAGCAGAAGAAAGAACCTGAACTCTCAAAATTTGACAGGAATGTCCTCATCTTGGCCTATACCCAGAAAGAACGAACTTCTCTGTCTCAATGATAGATTTTGATTTAAAAAAAAAAAAAAAGAAGAAGAAAAGAAAAAAAGAACCAAGGCATCATCGCAAAGACTCGGGGGGTATTTTCAAGATGGTGGCCTTCTTGTCACCTCCATCCAAGGAGTAAATGTTTTGCTGTTGTGTTTCTCTGTTATAACCAAGGCCCTCGATTATTCCCTGACTTCTCACCTCTTTACCTCTTATGAGTGCCTCTATTTGGCTTGTGTCTCTTTGGCCCGAGGAGAATGCATTCAGTCAGTTAGAGAATGTGAGTGTGTGACCACAGTGTGTGGAGACCCAAGGACCCACGGGAAGCTAGAGGACAAGGGCAAGCTCCTCATTAGGACGTGGCGTTTTGTGGGGCTTCCACTCATTAGACAAGTGTTTAATATGCTGTACTTCCTGGTTCCATCCCATGCTTCTGTCTCAGCAGAGCAACTGTGTCTCTCTCAGTCTTGGTTGTTTTCTGTTTTAAATGTCTTGCTTATTCTCATTTTTCCTCCCCATCTCCCTGTCCCCACTCTCTCTGTCTCTATCTCTTCTTGTCTCTCTTGGTCTGTGAATCTCCCGTCTCTCTTCCCGTCTCCATCTGTGTCTCTACTTGCCTCTCTTACACTTGCCTCTCTTACACTTCTCTCAAGCAGTGGAAAACCAAAGCCCAGACCTTCTTGCCAGTTCCTGCGGAGCTGCCTTTCCCCAGCCCCTGACATCTCCACAAGTTAATGCTTGCTGGCCCCACCTCCCCCTTCTCCCTAGAAATCTCCCAGAACCAGCTCCCATCTTCCCTGGGCCCACTCCACCCCTGCTCCACAAATTTCTAGCTTTTCATAATGGTTGCTCCCTATGACCTTTATTGGTCCCTCCTGATGGCTACTGCCCAGCAGCTCACACTTCCTCTGCTAATCTTCCCGCACAACCTCTCCAACATTCCCTTCTTTACCTACTTCATGGAGTAACTCACCCAGGTGCCCAGTGCTCAGCCTTTCTCAAGAAGACTGAGCAAAACATGGAGCAACACGAAATCATTCCAGTGCAAGGTAAATATGTGCATATCTAACCTCCGTTTTTAGTAAGATTGCTCCATTGCTCTTGGCCACTTCAAATAAGGAACTGCCAAAAGCCATACCCATTTTGTAAAGGAGAGATTACGCTGCACAATCCCTGCAGTGCCTATTTGAAAACATCTCCTTTGCACTTTTGTAAAAAGGATGTATTCATTCATCCTACAGACTTTTACTGAAGACTACAGCTACATACTTGTACATAGTACCTTTGACATAAAAATAAAAAACCAGGCTCCCTGACCTCAACAGGCCATGATCCATCACACCCACCCCTTATTTAATGATTCCAATTCACTCCTGAAAATCCTGCACTACATGAAGAATCACTAAATAAAACAATACCTTTATTCATTTCAATGGAAAAAAATTGAAAATATTTCATTCTGACCAATGATATCCAAACAATTTACACAGAATAATAAATCATTTGAGGGATGCCTGGGAAGCTCAGTCAGTTAAGCATCTGACTCTTGGTTTTGGCTCAGGTCATGGTCTCACGGTTTGTGGATTTGAACCCTGCACTGGGTTCTGTGCTGACGTTGCAGGGCCTGCTTGAATTCTCTCTCTCTCTCTCTCTCTCTCTCTCTCTCTCTCTCTCTCTCTGTCTTGTGTTAATTCTCTCTCTCTTTCTCAAAATAAATAAATAAGCCTTTAAAAAAGAATAATATATCAGTTGAAACAATAAAATGGTACACCTTTGCCTGTAATGCTGGAATATCACTCCATATAGCATTTGTTAGTGTGTTTTAAGACTTAAAAAAAAAGAGACATTATACCAAAAACAAGAATCAGTGTTCAAAAAGTAGAGTAACATTTCAAGAGCTGTTATAGTAAACAGTCTCCAGCTGAACAGCTTTCTTGTGACATGAGCCTAAGGGCTAGTAGCTCTGAAGCAGAGTGGGGGATACGAGGAGAAATGGGCGGTGACAGATATGCAGGTCAAGCTCCAACTTACCTGAAAAGTAGGCTCATCCCAACTAAGACAAATTGCTTCACAAAGGCAGGAACATCATTAGCCCGAGAAAGTTGAGTACCAAACCACAAAAAAATAAAGAATACCCCTGCCCCAAGAGACCTCTCTGTCAGCCACACTCAACTATTTCATTTGACCTACCCAGGATCACGTGTTGTAGCCCTAATCCTACACAATTAAGTATCAGATGAAACCATCAGTCATAAGGAAGACTGGATGAGAAAGTGTGCACAACACTGGAACTCTATTTCTCCTAAAGTAAATGGTATTGCATCCTTGCATAAGATACAATAAGTTGCATTACTGTTCTAGAGTCAAATGTATTTGTCTCAGAAATGAGGACCTCTGCTAGCCTATGAGGTGCTTTGGGGAAATTTTGAGAATGTTGTCCAGTTTGGGAAAATCAAGGTAAATCTATAGTTCATGATATAGAACAATGACCAACATGTAGTGTTAAATGAAGAATAAAAAACAAGCTGCGGAAATAGAGGACAAGCATGACTTATGCACACATAAATATATGCTTGCTTTTATTTAAAGTGATCTTGGATCGGTAACACAAGAAATTGTTCACAGTTGTTAGTCCTAAAGGGCACGATGGACAGTTAAGGGGTAAGAAGGAAGTCTTGCTTTTTTCTTAATAAGCTACCTTTACATCAGACACACTTTTTCTTTTAAAGTTTATCTATTTTGAGAGAGTGTATGTGTGGATGGCACAGAGAGAGAGAGACAAAGACAGAGACAGAGAATCCCAAGCAGGCTCTGCACTGTCCGTGCAGGGTCCGATGCAGGGCTCGATCTCATGAACCATGAGGTGATGACCCCAGCCAAGATCAATGGTTGGATGCTTAACTGACTGAGCCACCCAGGCACCCCAGGAGGAAGTCTTTTTATATCCCCTGCAACTGTTTGAATTTTATCAGAAGCATTGCTTACTTTTAGGATAAAAAGGAGATTTAAAAAATTTGAATTCAGCTCAAAATATAGAGGAAATTCTGTTAATCCTGAAAATTCCAGGCCATTCTCTAGATATGTGGTTATTTCAGGGTCCACAGCAATGCTGGGAGCATTCCCATTGGGGTCCCTTTTACACTTGGGATTTTCCTCGGTGCTCTCCCCTCTATGTTCCAGCCTTGCCCATCCTCCTCAGCTTTGCCTGGTGAAAGGGGCATCCAGATTTACCCTGTCTGTGAAATCACTTGAGGGTTTTTCCAAATAACAGCTCTCTCTCCTAGATATTAATTAAGAAGCCCTGCTGCGGTTTCACTATTATAATGTCCAAACAGAAAAGCTGAACTTCTTTGACTCCACAGACACCAATAAAAGCGTCTCTGAGGAGACTTAACATAAGCAAAGAAAATTCATTTGGAAAGGTGAAGCCCATCAGTCAGCAGGAAGCTCCAAATCCCACAGCTGGTACATGTCAGTTGCTGACCTCCACAGTAATACTATCTGTTTCTGTTAAAGGTGAACTAAAATCCATCAGGCTGGGCTCTCAGGGCCTCAGTTCACGTCAGTGACCTGTGCTGATGCCTCTCAAGGTGAATCTGTTTTTTCATCATCCCCTCTATTCCAGTGTCTCCATCTCCGAAATGGGGGTGCCTATTTTTGCCTCTGCTGCCTCTAGGGTGAGAAAAAAATCGATCAAGGATGACCAAAACCAATATAATACAACAAAGTAATCCCAGCTATTATAACTTGAAAACTCAGCAGGGCCTCCACATCACTTGAGAAAACTATTCTATATGTGAATACAAATCACAACATCTGTCACACTCCCCTAATTTTTAAATCAGATCACTGTCAAATCCAAACAGCAAAGATATTTTTTTTAAATAAGACCATTTTGGGGGCACCTGGGTGGCTCAGTTGGTTGAGCATCCGACTTCAGCTCAGGTCATGATCTCACACTCCGTGAGTTCAAGCCCTGCATCGGGCTCTGTGCTGACACCTCAGAGCCTGGAGCCTGTTTCAGATTCTGTGTCTCCCTCTCTCTCTGCCCCTCCCCTGCTCATGCTCTGTCTCTCTCTGTGTCTCTCTGTCTCTGTCTCTGTCTCTGTCTCTCTCTCTCTCTCTCTCTCTCACACACACACACACACACACACACACAAATAAACATAAAAATGTCTTAAAAATAAAATAAGACCATTTTTAGCTTTATCATACCTTGGGGTCTCTTTACCTCATAGTAGTTAAGTTTTTCCTTCAAAGACCTGTCTTCCCTGAGGATATTCATTCAGATCAACTTCATAATTGATTGACCTTTTTTAAATGTATACATTACACACACACACACACACACACACACACACACACACACACTGGAAGGCCCTCTCCAAATACTGAAAAGAATTGGGTTTAGATTATCATGTAGGAAAGAAAAAAGAGGTTTTAGAAATTACCCAAACTAGAGATCTAGTTCTGAAAAAGTTGACGAAATAGACTAGGAAGGACCACCCTCACATGCAAATACATGTAGCCTAGCTCCAACTCCAACTGATATTAGCCACCTACAGGAAAGAGTGGAAAGAGCACAGGCTTTGGCAAAAGAATGAAGCTGGTTCTACTACTTGTTAGTTCTTTGGTTTGGGGCAAGTGCTTCATCTCCCATCTTTAGATTTCTCTTTCATTAAATGGGGATTTTAATATCTCCTTTACAGAGCTGTCTTGAGAATTAATAAAACATACATAACGGGTACCAAGGAGGACACTTGTTGAGATGAGCACTATTACATGTAAGTGACGAATGGCTAAATTCTACTCCTGAAACCAATATTACGCTATATGTTAACTAACTAGAATTTAAATAAAAATTTGGGGGGGGGGGGAAATGAAATAAAACATATGCAAAGTGCTTAGCACAGTCCCTGGCATAAGGGAGACACTCAGGATGTGCTAACTATTCTCATTCTCTGTCCTATGCAATGGCAAGAGAAGAAAAGAATAAAAATAGTCCTGGCCCTCAGAGGTCTCACCACTTATAAGAGAAACTTCCTCCCCGGTCCTTTCTGGTATAGGGAAATAGTAAGTCACACCTAGATCACCTAGATTGGGGACGTTAACATCTCATCTGCTTCCAGCTCACAAACACAGCGAAATCAGACATGCACAAGAGAGGATCAGAAAACAAGGAAAGCTTTTCCGAGGAAAACTGGGGCCAGCCCTGAAAGGCAAAACTGCATTACACCAATTATTCCTGATCCAGGCTGAGGTGTCTGGGTGCACTGGATAATTAGAGGCTGCCCCAGTCTTTGCACTGACATGACTGGTGCTATTTAATGTAATTACATTACAGTAAAATGATGAGTTTTCCCATAATTGGTAGTTACAGCATAATTGTGACTACACAGAATATTAACACCCTAATTGCCAGAGCCTTCCAAAAATTGTTAGCTAAGTAAATGTTTCCCTTCTCTCTGGGCAGCGAAACGAGAGAACTGGTACTTCCTAGGATAGCCTATCACATCTGCCCTTTTGTTTCTTCCTACACCAGTCCCCTCAGACCCTTCCAGGGATCCTCCTTCTCCTCCTGCAAGGACACAAAGTGATGCAACCTTCTACCTTCCTTCTGTATTAAAATCAGCTCTGCCAACTGGCAAACATCTGATAGAGTCATTTCACCGACAAGGATTACAGCAAGCACCTAAACTCATTGGGAGGCAGGCCTAGTTCAGTCCCAGCTTGCCCACCTTATCTCCGTGTGCCTTTGGCAATCATGTGACCTAACTAAGTTTTAGTTTCCTCACCTGTAAAATAGAGATTATGCCACCTACCTCCTGGTACTCATGTAGCGAGTAAATGAGTTAGAGCACATAGCATGCACTTATGAAATGTTAATTGAACTTGAGGGTGATTTACCAATCAAAACTAATAGGATATTGGTCCAGGATTATTTCCACTTTTTTGTGGTAAAACAGATACCTTGAATTAAATCAGTCAGTCATTATTCAACAAGCAGGTAAAGTATTTGAGCAAGTAGAACAATTTTTCCAAAACCTCATAAATCCCATAATAGTTTCTGGCCACATAAGAGGTGGGACAGCATGACACATTAATGCACATACCACAAACCCATAAATCTCAACTCTGCCAATTTCTAGCCGTGTGACCTTGGGTAAGCGACTTAACTCATCTGTGTTACTATACATCTCCACCTGCCAAAGAGAAATACTAACTGTACTGAACTCCTAGGGTTGTTATGAGGATCATGTATATTAAAACATATAAAACTAACAGTCGCTGGCACCTTGTAAGCACCAAGTGTTGATGTTATTATGATTATTATTCTATTGACTGCTGATCAAATTGTGCATTCTTCGATGAATGGGATAAAATAATCACTGGAACCAGAACATCCCCTTGCATAGGGGGCTTATAGCCATAACTGGGTGGTAATACGCACAAATGATGAACAAACTCAGCAGTAAAGAATATATTTTTTTAATTTTTTAAGTGTTTATTTTTGAGAGACAGAGAGACAGAGTACAGGCAGGGGAGGGGCAGAGAGAGAAGGAGACACAGAATCTGAAGCGGGGTCCAGGCTCTGAGCTGTCAGCACAGAGCCTGATGCAGGGCTCGAACCCACAAACCACAAGATCACAACCTGAGCTGAAGTCAGACGCTTAACCGACTGAGCCACGCAGGCATCACAAGAGTGTATTATTATTTTTAAATTCAAGGATTGGATTAATCAGGCTGTAGTAGGGTATATATATTTATGCTTCTCCCTTTGAAATTTGACCAGTCCAATGAGATGCTTTCAACTGGAATTTTTCTTTTTGCCTTATATTTTTGTCAACTTCTATTGCCTTGTATTTTGAAAGGAGGTTGGAAATACTGAAAAAAAACAGAAATTTGTTTCATGTCATCTCAGAATGAACATTGAGGGGAAGATCCACATGAAATAGAATTCATTACATAAGAGGAGACTGGGTGATCCCTGATAGTGAGATTGCTATCATTTCACCTACATAGCACTGGCTTCCTGGTGGGAATGTTATTCCCTGCCCATCCTCCCCACATAAAAGCTCTAACCATGAGGTTTATATAAGAATAGCCACATTAGTTTCCGATTCTGTGTCTCCCTCTCTCTCTGCCCCTCCCCCGTTCATGCTCTGTCTCTCTCTGTCCCAAAAATAAATAAACGTTGAAAAAAAAAAAGGGGGGGGCGCCTGGGTGGCGCAGTCGGTTAAGCGTCCGACTTCAGCCAGGTCACGATCTCCCGGTCTGTGAGTTCGAGCCCCGCGTCGGGCTCTGGGCTGATGGCTCGGAGCCTGGAGCCTGTTTCCGATTCTGTGTCTCCCTCTTCCTCTGCCCCTCTCCCGTTCATGCTCTGTCTCTGTCCCAAAAATAAATAAACGTTGAAAAAAATAAATAAAAATAAAAAAGAATAGCCACATTCTTCCAGATCCCAACCCCACAACCACTAATACTTGGTCCTGGATCAGGCCCTGACCTAAGCAGGGTCAATAATAGTACCTTATCCACTGGCTACAGCTGATTGGCTCAAGAGAGGCCATCTGACTCTCCCATCACCCCAATCAGGCAACCTTCTAATGACTGAGGTCAGAGATTGTGTGATTATGTCCTGTCCAAAAGTAAGAGCTGTAAGACACAAAACAGAGCTACTGGTAACAAAGGTTCCCTTCCATGTGGAGGAAAAAAAAAAGAGGAAAAAGAAGCAGTCTCCAGTGGGAAAAAATGCAGGAGACACCATGAAAAGCAGTGAAATTCTGTCCTGTGATGTTCTGGTCCTTCTTCTAGTCCTCCCCACATCCCAGATTTCTATGACCTGGTGAGCCAATCTCCCTTAGATTCCATGGGCTAATGAACTTTCCTTCCTGACAAGTTGTATTTCTGTCTCTTGCATCCAAAAGAGCTCTGATATGCCCCTAAATCCTGGAAAAAAGCATATTGGCATCTTTAAAAATCGCAAGTAGCTGAGCTTTGACACCCTCACCAAAAACCTTTGCAATTTCTTTCACAAAGGGAAAGAAGAGACGGGTTGTGTGGTATAGTGAATAAAGCAAGAAACAGGAAGAGTCACAGTCTTTGGAGACCTTTCTCTACCATTACCTAGGTATAGACCTGTTAGCCTTTTTAAGTGAGAACTTCCCATTTACAAAATAAGAGAGTTGGATTACAAGATTTCTAAGACCCATCCAAACCCCTAAATCCTAGTTTTCAGTTTTGTTTCTCTAAATTAATTGCATCTAAACTGTCAGGATTTACTAGTGTTTGTCTAGCAGAAGTTGTTTTTCAAAACTTCTTCCCGTTCTCCTTTTGGTAGTCTGGAAGCTTATGTTATCATTTGAGCCACTAAATTTCCCCGCTCTCAACCTTTCTTCAGTGAAGTCCAACACTTCTTGGAAGCTGACTGGAAGGTTACAGCTAGGAAAGCTGAGAAAGAGGATTAACAACAGTTGCTCGTTGGTGCGGTAACACTAATGAAGAAACAGTGTGTGGTGATCATTTCTCTGAAGAGCAGTTTAACCTTGGGGAGGATTGCACCAATGGTGGCTGAAGACACTGGTCCATTTGAGAAAGGGTTGCAGGAATTAGCCTAGGGTTACACTCACTGACAGAGAGACCCTTAAGTAAAGGCACTTGGAATTTGTTCAAGCCAATCTGTGGGGAGCAGATGTCACCAGGAGCTCAGGGCTGGGATGTGAGCCAAGGTCAGGGAAGAAGTCAGGAAAACCCTACCTAGCAACAGATCTGCAGAGCCAGTGGCCATGTCTGTTGTAAGCATGAAGCGCTTCCTTCCATCCACTGCTGCCAGCTTTGCTGTATCGGAGAAGAATTGGAAGCTAGATGATCAGATAAAAGGTGCCTACCAAGCTGATAGCAGCCTTGCCTGCCGTGTCTGAGATGGCATGCTCAGTCACTGTGGCGTATTTTCTCGAGCCTGCTAATGACAGGAAGTTCCTAATGAAGTTATTGCTCTGCTGACTGAATTAATGATTTCCAGTTCCAGTGCTTGTAAACACACTGTATTCAAAGCGCTCACGTGTGAACTGAGGCAGCACTTTGGAGACACTGAGTCCACAGTGAACTCTTCACAGGTAGCAAAGTGCTGGGAGAAAACAGGGCTAACCAAGGGGAACCGGCTACGGTTGCTGGAACACTCTAAGCCCGGTGAAATTATTTCTGATTGGGAAAAGGGAGAAGGGAGAGAAGAGGATGAGAACTACATTTAAAGACAGGAAGGAAGGTAATAGGGGCAAATAAAGCCATGCACGTCCCCAGTGGGCAGCCCCTTCCATCTCCTACACCCAATGTCATCCCTTCGGCCACCTTCAGCTCCACTCTTTTTTTAAAATGTTTGTTTATTTTGAGAGAGAAAAAGAGAGGAAGAGAGAATCGCTAGCAGGTTCTGCACTGGCAGTGCAGGGCCAGATGCGGGCTTGAACTCATGAGCCGTGAGATCATGACCCAAGCTGAAATCAAGAGTCAGACGCCTAACCGACTGATCCACCCAGGTGCCTCTCAGCTCCACTCTTCATCACAAATCCCAAATGTTAAAGTTATACCGGTTGCCCAGGGAAGAGCCTCATATTATGATAAAATATGTTGGAGAGAGAGGAAACAAAATAATCTTTTTTCTGAATGTGCTTTTTAAAGCCATCACAGGGCAGGCATCTTTAGAGGTGACAAGCTCACCTGCAGCCTCGCAGGGTTCACAGCGAGGATGACACACACAAGCCAGTCTCGGAGGTGACAGGCTGCATCCCACTTCCTGTGGCTGCCGCTGCTGCCATCTGCATCTGAGTTAGTCAGGGACCCAGTGCGCAGCGGGTCCCCGGAGCAGAACGGCTGCCAAATTACAGAGCAAGGAGCACTCGGGTGGTGGGAGGGGGAGGAAGGAGGAAGCTAACTAATAGCTTGCAAGCATGCCTTCTAAAAAGCGTGTTAACCAAACAAGCTGCCATCCCTTAATCCCTCCCACTCCTGCCTGAATGTACACTAATTGAAAATTAAGTTTTCAATTTGAAGCCATTTTCTAATTCTGTCTCATTCAGGAGCAGTTAGAGCCCCGGTGTTTTGCTCAATTCCCAGTGTGCTTTTCATGAGTTCCTTCAGGAAGCTGACAAAGGAGTCTTGTCAAACACGTTACTGACAGCAGCGGGTGGGAAGGTTTGTATACAAGGAGTCATCTTGGAAGCTAAAGAAAGCCAGGCCAGGGCCAGGCTAAAGATTCTGCCAAGTGAAAGACACTTTCCCCTGCCTTTCCCCTCTCCTTCTTCCTACAGTTAAACTGTACTTGCAACCTGGCAAAGGGGACCTTCCCACTAACCACTGTCCTGTCCCCAGTGTGTTAGGAAAGCCTCCCAATAAGACCAGAAGCTCCCTGAGGGCAAGTTCTCCAAACTCCAAGGGCCATTGACCTTGATCTCCACGGAGGAACGGAATGAACCTACGTTTATAAAAGGAGAGCAAATTGTCATAGTAAATAGTGAAAAACAGGTTTGTCAGCGGCGTTCTGTAAAAAATTGAAGTTATAAAACTTGATTTATTTTTTGCTTATATTTAACAAAATGGAGGTCATTATTATTCCATAGCAAATAATAAATCATGTATTGATTCCTGTTGCATGATTTTCCCCACATAATCGTATGCTTGCACAATAGGGTATTCTTGATTTCATGTTTAACTTTCACAACAAGAGCGAAGAGAGTCATTTTTGGAAAACACAAAGTGGTCCTCAGTTTTCCAAGGGACTCTCTTAAGCATTTGATATGCTAAGCATTCTCTCTTGAAGAACCTCAGGCATTCTTACCTTTGTCTCCGGCTTCAATTTTTTTTTTTTTTAACATTTTTGAGAGAGAGAGAGAGAGACAGAGTGCAAACAGGGGAGGGGCAGAGAGGAAGACACAGAATCAGAGCAGGCTCCAGGGTCCGAGCTATCAGCACAGAGCCCACAAACCGTGAGATCATGACCTGATCCACAAACGGCCCCTAACCCACAAACCGTGAGATCATGACCCGAGCTGAAGTCGGACGCTCAGATGAGTCACCCAGGTGCCCCAACCACTGCAGTTTTTCCGTGGTTCTTCCCAGTCCTGTTTTGCCAAACAGCATGCATGAGATTCAGACAGCCTTCCAACATCAATTCCATTGATTCCATCGATTCCATTGACTCCATTGACATCGATTTTCCATTCCAATCACTTCCAAGTGATTCCATTGACTTCACAAAATCCTACATCTTTTGCAGTATTTCCAGTTTCACTTTGCAATTGATTTACATTGAATTGCAGTTATCAGACGTTTACCCTTCGTAAATCATCAAGAGCCTGACAACCACCCACAAGGACACCGGGTGATATAAGGGGATAGAGGCTAGGGCTAATGGGGAAGGATGCCTCCCTGGGAACTGCTTTCAGAGGGGAGTTCATTCGTGGATATTTTCACTCACAAAGCCTTTTCCATGCAATTTCATAGGACAGGACCCCCATGATTTCCTAAGAAACTCAGATATCTGCCATGGATTTTTACCAAGCAATGATTTGAAAATAATATGATTCTAATGAATGATTGGGCTACAAGGAAGAAGAAAGGAGGCTTTGTTTGGGAGCTTAATTAATGAAATCTTCCCAAAGCATCATTATAGGTAAACTATGTTAAATGACATAACCTTTATACCCCTTTCTCAAAGTCTGGGGCAAGTAAAAATCACATATGCCTTGATTTAAATGTAGGTCTGAAATGTAAATGTTGTCATTAATTGGGATTTGAGTGACAAAATGGAATGCAGAAGATGGAATCTTGGGGACAGAAGGAAATGAGAGAATAACATGCATGAATTTGCAAGCCTGGGGCTTGAGTAATTTGGGGGTGGATCAGGGATGCTCAGTGCAGTAGCTCAAAGAAGCATGAGATAAAAGTAAAAAGAGAGGAGGAAATTATAAGCCCCGACTGGAGAAAAAAAGGAAAAGAAAGATTCAAAGAGTTAAGATATCAATTCACCTTGCCAGGCAGGGACTAGGACCCCAGCTATTAAAAGTGCTATCACAGGGAGAAAATCAGTGGTTTGTGGTCTGAGTGCTTTAGAGAATGTACTTTCAACAAGGAACTTGAGAGTTACACTTGCTTCCCCACCAGATCATTGTGGTTCAGAGACTGACTTAACCATTGCCATGGCCACAAATAAGTGATCCAATTGTCTGACTTTCTGCACCTTGGTAACAAAATGAGGGTGTCACTCTGCATTTCAAAGAGTTTTTGAGGGCTACAATTAATTTTCATGTTATTTTATACACATACACACACACACACACACACACACACACACACACACACAATCATACCTTGGTCTTTCACTACGTGTAGCTAGTTATGATGATAATAATAGGGATGGGGCCAAGGTGTACCCAACCAACCTGAAGACAGGCAGGTGGAACTGTGTTAGGCTAATGGAACAACAGTTACTAATCCCTGATCCTGTGAGAGAGCAGACTTTGCTGTCTATACAAATGACTGAGTAACAAGCACAGAGACATGGGCTGTCACCATGAAAGCAAAAAGAGCCTGTAGCAGCCCAGAGTGGAGGCAGAGTGAAGCATTGCAGGTCTGCATACACTCTGAGAGATGTCCAGTAGCAATGAAGGAGGAGTTTCCCCTGGGTGTGGCCAAGACGGTCCCAGTCCAGGAACAGTCAATGTGTATGGGAAAAACTTGGACATTCTTGACAAGATTAATGGCAGGAAAAATAAGACCTAATTGCAGTACCAAATCAAGGAAAAGGCAGGAGGACTGGGAGATTAATTCCTGGCTCCTTGAAAATGATAACAACATCAATCCAATACATGGGCACTCATGTCAAATAGGGTCCCCTAGAAGCAGAACCTGAGGCAGGACTTCAGATGCATAGGACACATTAAGGCCATGCTCTCAGGAAGGACCGGTAAGGGAGTAAACATTAGGAAAAAGCTGAGATAAAGTCTCAGATAAAGTCTAGCCTTGGTCAGCGACCCAGGGAGGAGAGATCAACGTCCCAGGCATCTCCAACAAGGCGGTTCCTAAAGCCAAGGAGAATTCTCCATAGAAGACCACTGGTGTAAGCTGTTAACAATGGATGAGAATGGGTGCACCAGCTGGCAAAGGGATCCAGGAAGAACAACAGTTTCTACTATAATATCATTCTAGGTGGGTGCTTTAGGTGTATTGATTCATGACAATCTCCTAGGAGAGTCTTCTGACTTACAGAGGAGAAAGGGGAGGCTCAGTTACTCTAAGTAACTTGCTTTAAGTCACCCAGCTTGTATGACAGAGCCAGGATTTGAACGCTGGCACTTTAATGCTGGAACCCACATGCCTAGCTACTATTCTATCTTACAAGATGCTGTTATAGAATGAATTACATCCCCCCCCCTCCCCGCAAGAAAAAGATGTTGAAGTCCTAACCCCCCAGTGTCTTAGAATGTAACCTTAGAATGGATAAGGGAGCATTGCAGATGAAATTAGTTAAGATGAGATCATACTAGAGTAGGGTGGGCCCTTTATCCAAAATGACTGATGCCCTTGTAAGAAGAGAAAACACAGACACATGTGGAAAGAATGCTAAGTGAAGACAGAGGCAGACATTGGAAATGTGCAGCCAAGGAATGCCAAGGATTACCGGCAAACCACCAGAAGTGGGGAAAACGTGATGAATTCTCCCTGGCAGGTTTCAGAGGGAGTATGGCCCTGAGGATGCCTTGATTTTATACTTTGAGCCTCCAGAACTAGGAAAGAATGCATTCCTGTTGTTTTAAGCCTTCTGCTTTGTGGACCCTGTGGCCACCCCGGAAACTAATACAGATACAAAGAAAAGAAAGCAAACATTGGGGAAGAAACTGTCCTGATATAATTACTAATTTTAGCTCAAAAAATGATTTACTCAAGAGTACATTATAAGTACAAGCAACTGTTTTTAAATGATGTATATACAAGGAATTTACACAACCCTCGAGAAATTAAGCTATAGTATTTAAGCTCTCCAGCTTGGAGTCATACTGGTTTGTGTTACAATTCCAGATCAGTCATGCATTTAGCAGGGGCACGACCGTGGGCCAGTGCACTGACCTCTCTGCTCTTCGGTTATTCGTTTGTGAATGGTGACAATGATAGTACCCTCTCCTAGAATTACTAGGAGGATTTCATGAGATAATACATTTAATAAAGCACATGATCTGATACATGGTGAGGACCGAACATTAGCTCTTATTTCTATTACAGTAATCCTTTCCTTATCCGTGGAAGATACATTCCAAGACCCCCAGCAGATGCCTAAAACCGCAGATGTATCCAACCGTATGTAGACCATGTTTTCTCCTATATGTACATATCTATGATAACTTTTAACTTATAAATTAGTCACAGTAAGGGATGAAAAACAATGACTAATACAAAAATAGGACAATTATGATAATATACAGTTGACTCTTGAAAAACATGGGGGTTAGGGGTGCCAATCCCTGCACAGTGGAAAATCCACGTATAACTTTTGAACACTCCAAAACCTAACTAGTAATAAATAGCCTACTGTTGACCAGAAGCCTTACTGGTAACACGGTCACTTAGCACATATTCTGCATGTTTTCTGTATTATATACTATATTCTTATAGTAAAGCAAGCTACAGAAAAGAAAATGTTAAGAAAATTATAAGGAAGAGAACATACATTTACGGTACTGTACTTATAAAAAAAAAAAAAAATTGCCTGCATGTGGACCCAGGCAGTTCAAATTCGTGTTGTTCAAGGGTCAACTATACTGTAATAAAAATATATGAGTGTGGTCTCTCTCCCAAAATCTTTTTTTAATGTTTTATTTTTTTTGTATTTATTTTTTTTAACATACAATTTGTTGTCAAATTGTTTTCCATACAACACCCAGTGCTCATCCCAACAGGTGCCTTCCTCAATGTGTTTTATTTATTTTTGAGAGAGAGAGAGACAGAGCGTGAGTGGGGGAGGGGCAGAGAGACGGAGACAGAATCAGAAGCAAGCTCCAAGCTCTGAGGTGTCAGCACAGCGGTACTCGAACCCGTGAACCGCAAGATCATGGCCTGAGCTGAAGTCGGCCCGCTTAACCGACCGAGCCACCCAGGCGCCCCTCCCAAAATTTTATCTTACATACTCACCCTTCTTGGAATGCTGTGAGATGAAAAAAGGTCTACGTGATGAGAAGCGAGGGGAAGGATGTGGCCTGTGACGCGGCGTTAGGCTGCTATTAACCTTCTGATGATTGGTCAGAAGGAGGACCACGTGCTTCCGGACTGCCCTTTGACCCCAGGGAATGGAATCTGCAGAAAGCGAAACCGCAGATAAGGCGGAACTGGTGGTGCCTTGAAATCCAATCACCGTGGGCTCGGGACACCTGAGCTCCCGTCTTATCTCGGTTCTACTCGTGGATACACGGGCACCGCCCGGACTCCTTCCCTCGGCTGTACGTGGGGTTCAGCCGAAGTACTGTTGGAAAAGTAAAGCAATCAAATAGGACGATACATATAAATGTCCTTTGGGAGTAATAACCCTCTTTGTAAATATGACACATGATGACAATGCTAGCTAATTGCTCTCCCCTGAATTAAAGAGAACTAATTATGGGCTGGCAGGAGGAATCCTTTTCTTCTCAAACTTGAATGAGTGTAGAGTTACCTGCATTGCTTGTTAAAATGCAGATTCTGGGGGTGCCTGAGTGGCTCAGGTCATGATCTTACTGTTCCTCAGTTTGAGCCCAGCATCGGGCTCTATGCTGACAGCTCAGAGCCTGGAGTCTGCTTCGGATTCTGTGCCTCCTTCTCTCTCCACCCCTCCCCTGTTCACACTCTGTCTCTCTCTCTCTCAAAAATAAATAAATTTTAAAAAAAAATTTTTTTAATGCAGATTCTGATTCACCAGGTCTGGGATGAGGCCTGACATTCTGCATTTCTAAGAAGCTTCCAGGGGGTGCCCATGGTGTGCATCCAAAATTCATGGAGATAGGAAGATACCTTGCAAAATACCATGAGATTTGCCAGTCAGGTGGGGTTCACCGCTTAACCATTAGGACTTCCAGTCTGCTGGAAGATAATTTACCCTCTTTCTGTTAACAAGATAGAAGAAGGTCTTTTGTTACAAATATAAATTTTGTATGTGTATTTGCTGTACTGGGGATAAAAATCACCAGAAAAGCTCTAGAGAAGTCCCTCTGGGGTGAAGATGAAGGCCTATTTGTGCCCTGAGGGGTGCTTAATGCTTCCCAAGGGAGGCCCCGAAGTCTGGATTGTTTCAACCACTCCCAATGGCCCCTTCCACAACGCAGCCTGTACTAGGGATGAGGAGTAAATGCTGGATAAAGAACAATGATGGAGATTTATTGCCACCTACTGGATTAAGAAAGAAACGAGTATAGCAAAATATTTCATTGATTCCAGTTCTCACATCTGATCTGAAAAGGGCCAAAAAGAGGGGTGTATTGTAGAACTGCAAAAGACCTTGGAGACTGTAGGTTCAACCCTCTGATCCCTGAGTTCAACCCTGCAGCATAAACCATGTAGGACTGAGGACCGTTTCCTCAGTCTCTTTGCCAGGTCCCAGAAGAATAACAGCCATAATTCAGGGAGGGCTTAATATGTGCATCCAGGGGCATTATTTATATTATCTCAATCCTCACAATAGCCTTCAAGTTAAAGAGTATTGTTATCACCACTTATGCAGAGGCAGAAACTGAGGCTTGGGGAAGTTGAATTTATTTAAAATCACCAGTATTAATAGGAGACTGGACGTAAACCAGGTCTATTTGCCTACAGAGGCTGAAAACCTTAACAGGTAAGCTAAAGTCAGGCACAGGGCCAACTGGCACTCAGCCTTCCTGATTGTGTGAGAAACACGCAGTCATTAAAGTAAAGAGACAGGCTGCCTCTTCTGTTCTCCTGCCTGTTCCCCCATCATCCACAAAACACGTCCTCAACCTTTGTTCTTAGAAAGACTTCAAAGTTTAGGCTCCTTTGGGCTGATCAGCTAGCCACCGAATCATCCATTCTTTCTCTATCCTAGAATGCATACTCCACTGTATTAGTTTCCTAGGGTAGTCATAACAAAGTACCATAACCTGGATGGCTTAAACAACAGAAATTTGTTTTCTCCAAGTTCTGGAGCCTAGAGGTCTGAAATCAAGGCACCAGCAGGACCACGCTCCCTCTGAAACTGTAGGGGAGAATCCTTCTCCACTCTTTGCTAGCTCCTGGTTTTGCAGGCAACTGTTGGCATACCTTTGCTCACAGATCTGTCACTCCAATGTGTGCCTCCACCTTCGCATGACCGTCTTCCCTGTGCATCTGTGTGTCTCTTCTCCTTTTCTTATAAGGACAGCAGTCACACCAGATTGAGGGCCCATACTACTCTAGTATAACTTCATCTTAACCAATTACATCTGCCACAACTTATTTCCAAATAAGATCACATTTTGAGGTTCTGAGAAGGACATGAATGGGAGATGGGGGGGACACGATTCAACCCAGTATTTCAACCCTAGTGGTTTTTGAGTATGACCACTGAAGTCCAACCTCCTGAATTCAAATCCTGGCTCCAGCCCTAACTACTTGTGTGATTGGGGACAAGCTACCTAACCTTGTTAAACCTCAGTTTCCTCACCTATAAAATGGGCATGATAATTATCTCCATCTCATAGAGTTATTATGAAGATTAAGAGTTAATACATACATGGTAACTCTCAGAACCTGACAGCGTGATATAATTTCTAGAGCCCAGTTGCCCAGGATTTAAACTTTGGCTTTGCTGCTTACTAGCTGTATAAGTCTTGGGCAAGTTTTTCAGCCCCTCTATTCACAGCATCCTCATTTGTAAATTGAGTGATGCTGATGGTGATGATAATTGTACCTACCCATGTAGAGTGGAGAGGTTACGAATACTTAAAGAGTTAGAATACTTGGCATATAATAAATGCTCAGTAAATGTTACCTAGCTAGGATCATCTCCCTCAGAGTTCTGTTGAAGGATTAAATTATGTAATTCATTTAGACCCTGGGTTTCAGTATATGCTCAATGAATCATGATGATGATGATGATGATGATGATGATGATGATGGTAGGAAGGAGGAGGAGAAGAATTATTTACACTAGGTCCATAGGAAAGAGAGAGAGAGAGAGCTGGAGCCTTAGGGCAGAGAGACTCCATGGGAAAATGGAAAGATCTCAGTTCTCTGATTTTAACTCAAAGGTAAGGATTATGAATGTAACTGAGTTTATACTTGGTGGCCTAATTGAGTCTCCAGACTGTTAACTTCCTAGGGTGACATCTCTGTTCCCTTCCCTCCAATATAAGCCCAAGAGCCCTGCCATGTTCCTGCCTCCTGGTCTACCTCCTGGGTTCTCTCTCCTTTGTGTAATGAGTGATACAATCTCTTCAGCTCCTCCACTCTTTGGGGTCCTTGCCATAAAGCCCAGTTTCCTTCCCAATTTGAGAGCTAATTCCTAACCACTGGGGAAAAAAAGTAAAATGCAACAAGTTAGGATAGTGACAAGTGTTCCTTATCTTTCTACATTACCCCAGACACTGTCCAATGTCTTTTGTTTCAGATTCTGACTCCCTCTCTTAGACAATGCCTGCAAATCTGATTGTCTCTTTTCCTCTCTTTCCTGAAGATGGCACTCACCAAACCTCTGGCTAGCCCAGACCCCAAGACTTCCTATATGCATAAGCCCACTGGTGCATTCATTCATTTGAAACATATTTATCCAGCCCTTTCCAAGGGCACATGTTATGCCAGGCTCTGAGGATGCAGCAGTGAACACTGAACCATCTAGAGCTCTGTTGCCTAATAAGACAGCCAATAACTAAATGTGGCTGTTTCAATTTAAAGTAATTAAAATCAAATAAAATTTAAAATTTAATTCCTCAGTTTCACTAGTCACATTTTAAGTACTCAAAAACTACAAGTGACTCTTGGCTACCATATTGGACAGTATGGATATAGTACATTTCCATCATTGCAAAAAGTTCTATTGGCAGATGCTGGTCTAGAAGAGGAGAGAGACACTGAACTAATGTACAAATAAATGAATTAAATAATTGCTTCTCTCAGCATCTCCAGAAAAGAGGACATAAATCTTAAATGGCCTCTGACTTAATACTTAAGTTGTGCCCAATGCTCCTCCTGGGCCTTCTTAAGCCATGGGGATTCTGGGAGGGAGTAGAAGGGGGCACCATTTCTTGCATGCCTCTTCCCTGCCTGGACTGTGAACCTACAGAAATGTGACAGTACTATGACAATAATGTCTGCATGCTTACAACCAAGGCAGCAAAAACTGAGAGAAGTCATACTGGAGAGAAGTCAAACAGAGCTAGTAAACACTGGAGCCAAGATTTGAACCCGAATTCGACTCAGACCTTGGGCTGCCTCCAGAAGGGTAAGGCCTCCAAGAAGAGGCAGAAGGTACATACACAGAGAATCCTGGGGTAACTCTGGAATCCAGTCGTCCAATATTCTCATTTTTTGTGATCCATCAGAGGGCAAACCTTCTCGGGATTCACAGCCTAGGAAATCTGAATTCCAGTAACTGTAACTTGGCAACTCTTTAGCCTTTCTATCCCTATCCCTCAGTCTTCTCGGTTTTGTTTTATTGTTTTTAGCGAGGTATAATTGATATACAACATTACATTTGTTTCAGCTGTACAACATAATAAATCAATACTTAATAGTCAATGGCATTGCAATAGCATGGTATAGTGACAGATGGTAGCTGCAGAGCATGATGTGTGGACTTGTCAAATCACAATGTTGTACACCTGAAACTAATGTAACATTGGGTGTCAACTCTACTTCAATAAAAATATATATATCTGTATACATTGAGAAATGATCACCACAATAATTCTACTTAACATCTGTCACCATACATGGTTACATTTTTTTCTCGTGATGAGAACACTTAAGATCCACTCTCTTAGCAACTTTCAAATATGCAATACAGTATTATTAACTACAGTCACCACGCTGTACGTGTTATATGTCCCCAGGACTTATTTATTTTATAACTGGAAGTTTGTACCTTTTGAAAACAACGCTTCACCTATTTTGCCTCACCCTCTAACCCCTGCCTCTGACAGTCACCAATCTGTTATCTGTAGGTATGAACTTTATTTCTTAGATTTCACATATAAGTCAGATCATATGATATTTGTCTTTCACCATCTCATTTTTCAAATGAAGGAGAATAGTACTGCTTATGTTACCGGGTCTTATGAGTTCTTTTAAACCGAGTTATAATTGACAAGACATTGAAAGTGTACAAAGTGATCATTTGTGTACATATGTATTGTGAAAGGATTGTCTCTATAAAGGTAATTAACACATCCATCACCTCACATATTTACTTGTGTGTGTATGTGTGTGTGTATGTGTGTGTGTGTGTGAGAGAGAGAGAGAGAGAGAACATTATGGGTTTTAAATGAAGCAAACTTTACAAATCACTTAGCACACTATCTGGCACACAGTAAGCACTCAGTTGTCATTATTACATAATGATCGGGGAGCCAGTAGAATGTGGAGGTCAAAGCTCTAAGCCAGACAACCTGATCTAAATAGCTGGTTTGCCCAGCCAGCACTAGCTTGTAACTGGGGAAATTGCTTATCCTCATTTGTAAATTAGGGATAACAATACCTTTTTTAAAGGGTTGTGGTAAGGATAATGAGATAATTTATGTAAAGAACTTGGCATAGTAACTTCCTGGGCACACAGTAACTTCTCAATAACTGGTAGGTATTAATACTGTTAATACAGGACAGAGGAAAGAAGGGAAAGAGGCCATCAGCCCCCCTAGCAGCAGGAGCCTCAAGAATAGAGGGTGAGCGCCATCTAGTGGTCTCCAACTAAAAGCCAGCACAGCAAACAGTCAAGCCAAAGGCACCAGACTTCATTTCTAACTTCCTATTCCCAGTTAAGATCTTCTAGCCTCTCCCCACCACCTTCTGAAAGTCGTGGCCATGTCCTAGGGACTGATACAGGAGTGGAGGGGGTGGGGGGAAAGCAAAGCAAAACAGAGAGTTTGCTAAAGCCTTCTGGGCCCCCATAGTGAAATGCTCAAAGCCCATGAACTGTGGCTGTCAGGAAGCTTCTGAAAGCACTTGCAGCATCAGGGATGAAGTTAACAGAGTTCAGAAGTTAAGCTGCATCTCAGCTGCCTTCTTTGTCCCACAATGTCGTGGTCTTGCTCCTTTTTCCCAATGTACAACTTCCTCATTCCTGCAAAGCAGCATCCTGCCTGGGAAAGAGCACCCCACAGACCTGAGTTCAAGCCCCAACTCTGCCCTCAACTAGCTCTGAACTTCAGGAAAGTCACTTAATCTCACTACACATCAAGTTCCTACTCTGGAAAATGGATCGGTACTTCCCAGTGGGATGGGCATCGGCTCTGATAGGAAACAGAGCTGGGTTCGTGTACTGAGCACCAACGTGGCTTTTCTGAACTTCCAATTTTCTTTTCTGAACTTTCTCTTCCACCAGATGCAACAAATAATTCCAGCCCTGATGAGCTGCTAAGAACATTACATGAACTAAAAGCTTGACATATAGAAGGCACTACACGTATCACAGCGGTCTTCATTTGTTACTCTATAGATTTGTTGTGAGGTTTGAATGAAGTGATGTACATGACAGTCCGTAGCAGTATGCCTGGCACACAATAGAAGCTGTATGTTGTAGACATTGATGTGTTGTAGACCCAAATCACCCCCAAAACCTTCAGCACAGAGTGGCGACAGCCGAATAGCCCTTGAAATATGTTCTCAACCAAAGATGGCAGCCTTGCCCAAAGTCACACCCCTTACTGGGGGTGGCCCCCACCCAGTGACAGTCAATTGGTCAGATGCCCCAGACCTTTGTTGCAGCTGAACCACACCCCAACTTCTCCCTCTGTGTGCTCTTGTTTCCTCCTGTCCCCACAGCTGTGGATCCAGGGAACACTTTCCAGTGAACTTGTGTCATGTAAATCTTCTCAGTACGCTTCTTGGGGATTTGCCTGCAACACTTAAATGTTAGTTATTTCTTATACTCCTCATGCCCCTGCCTCTTCCTTCCAGACATGTAAACTGAGGATATGGAACAAGGATGGAGACAAGGGTACTTGTCTCTCACCACTTCATTGGGCAAGAATGAAGAAAACTGGGACATTAAAAGAATACCTAATACCTCAAACTCACTTCCCCCTTAAATTGAAATTAATTATTACTGAGTTACATAGTCCCCAAATTTTTAGGCAAATAACTGAGTTAGAGAGGTGAGAACTCTTCAGAAAATAATATAAATATTCCACAAAAATTTACAGAATGCAGAAACGCTGTTGAATTGACTGACAGTGAGTTAATAATTATAATAGCTACAATTTACTGAATATTTAGTACGTACCAGGCACTGTGATAAATATTTTACATGGATTATGTCATTTAATCATCACAAAAATCATAAAGGTAAATGCTATTATTATCACCATTTTATAACCGAGTTAACTTGGGCTTAGAGTATTAAATGATTTGCCCAAGGTCATGTAGTTATTAAATGGATGGGAGGCAGGATTTGCTTCTGGGCAGCTTGACTCCAGAATCAGCACTCTTAAATGCCAGATACACTGCCAACTAGAACTGAAATAATAACAGGACAGCTTTTCTATTTCCTTGATGGTTAACCCTTCGTTATGCAATAATTCTGATTTTTGAAAACCATTACTTAGAGTTCTAGGAATTCTAGCAGAAATTCCAGGAAATCTGAGGGCTTCTGAGCAATGTGTGGATTGTGGGTCAGAAGCCACCATTTTAAGGGGACAGCTGAGTCTTTCTAATGACAAGAGGAGACTATGAGGCTAGGACACTTCTATTATATTACCTTCAGCTGCCTCTGATTCAGCTTGAAGTCATTTTGCTCAGACTTGATGGGGCCTTGGGGGCCCGGGGCAGGGAGAGAGTCTGCTCCACTCATTTGGAACTTAGGAGCCGGCACCTTCCACAACCATTTCTTTTTAGCCCTCTTAGAAACCTTTCAACAGGGAAGCTAAAAACACAGCTTGCTGACTTTCTAATTTTCCAAGGTCCAGGCCTGAGAAATGAGGGCATTCCACCCCACGGAGCCATCAGGAATGAAGTCATAGCAGTGGAATGTTCCCAGGAACAAGGACACCTGGAAGAAGGAGAAGAGTATGGGGGGGAGGAGGGGTTGTTTCCGTTATTTACTGCAGCAAAACAAACTGTCCCAAACCGAGTGGCCAAAAACAGGGCCAGTAAACCATAGTCCACGGGCCAAATTCAGCTTGCCACATGTTTTTGAAAATAAAGTTTTCGTGGAAGACAGCCACATCTCTTTGATTATATATTTTCTGTGGCTGCTTTCGCACTGTAAAGGCAGAGTTGAGCCACTGTGCCAGAAATTGTATGAAATCCTAAACTACTTACTATCTGGCCCTTTCCAGGAAAGGTTTGCTGACTACTGACCTACCACAATAATTTTCTACATCTCACAATTCTATGCTGCGTGTCATTCTGCTGCTGCTGTCCTGGGCTCACTCAGGCAACATCATTCAGCTCCAGGGTGAGCTGGGGGTTGGGCTCAGCTGACACAGCCATGATAACTGAGCTTTTCTCTGACTGTGGTCCTTCAGCCTGAAGAAGGCTGGACTACGTCCCCCCATGTGCTGGTGGAACTAGCCTGGTGCATAAGTGCTTATCAAACCTCTGCTCTGCTCGCCTCGTGCCCGTTGGTGTTCCTTCAGACACAGCAAGTCACGTGAGCAAGCCCAGGGTTAATGTGGAAGGTCATTATCCAGGGTGTAAATACTGGAAGGCATGTTCCTTGGGAGCCACCAAGGTAATCATGTATCACATTGGCATTCAATATTTTTTGTCAAAGAAATAAGTGCAGTAGGGCTGGCTGGAGGATAGAGTTTATTCACCCACTCATTCAACAAAGATTTAATAGGCCCCTACCATTTGCCAAGCCTGATCTGAGTGATTGCATGTGCCTGACAATTTGTCTAGGAGTCAGTTGGTGATATATTTTTCACAAAAGCCAAACTTGTGTTGATTCTCATGGAGTGAAGATATATTGAGCTTTATGTTTTACACAGCATGGAAGCATTTTAATGTACCCCATGAATATTCAGTTCAGTGTAGATAAAATGCCCCCCCCAAAAGGAACTCAAAATAATTATACCTTTACTGTGTCCAGTTTGTGAAATGAAACCACAGGTAAGGCGAGTGAAGTGTGAGTTTCTCCACTTGCTTCCATGAGGTATAGCCTGGGTCGTATTGATCTCAGAACACAAGCTCTTGATAGGGGTTTAGTTTCCCTTATGGTAGTGCCACCTCCAGAGGGAAGGGTCCCAGACTGGATGGCCAGAGTTCTAGATTCTCATCCTATTCTACCGGCCCCTCACTTGGTCTTAAGGTAATGAAGTCAAGATCAATTTTTCACCAAACACGAACACGGTTTGCCAATATCTGCTTTGGGGCACAAGCAAAGTTTGTACTTCTCTGCTCCTTGTAGTTAGATATAGCCATGTAACTTGCTCTAGCCAATGAAATATGAGAGGAAGTGACTGTCCCTTCTGGGTGGAAGTATTAAATTGCCAGGGCTCAATTCTACCACACTCTTATCCTGCTGCGGTGACTTTTGACAACACATATAGATAGAAAGAGTGAAACACTGAACCATCATATGCAGGCTGAACACCCTAAAAAGTCATCCAAACCTACATCATAGGTGTTATAGGCAATGATACTGGAATAGTGTTGCATGGTGACAGATGGTAGCTACACGTGTGTGAGCGTAACACACAGAGATCTTGAATCACGATGTTGTACACCTGAAACTAACATAACACTGGGTGTCATCTACACTCAAATAAAAAGTTAACGGGGCGCCTGGGTGGCGCAGTCGGTTAAGCGTCCGACTTCAGCCAGGTCACGATCTCGCAGTCCATGAGTTCGAGCCCCGCGTCAGGCTCTGGGCTGATGGCTCAGAGCCTGGAGCCTGTTTCCGATTCTGTGTCTCCCTCTTTCTCTGCCCCTCCCCCGTTCATGCTCTGTCTCTCTCTGTCCCAAAAATAAATAAAAAACGTTGAAAACAAAATTAAAAAAAAAAAAAAGTTACCCAAACCCACAAAAGACATTGTACGGGCAACCAATCCGTCTTTCCTGTTTTAAGCCAGGGAGATCCCAGAGATGTTTGTTGTTACAACATAATAAGACCTCCCCTAACAAAACCAGGCTTCTTAATAATAGCATCGCCTCTCTTTGGGAAACATATTCCTAATGTGCTGTTGGTGCACAGGAGGAGAATTTATTAGATGCTCAAGCAACAAAAGATAAGCTAAACATCTATGCATAAGATGGGGAAAGAAACTCTTTTGCTCTAGAGAGTGAGATACAGGAAAGGAAGGAAAGCAGTAACTTATAAGATGATGGAACTCTGAGTGCTAATGTCACCCCTCCTTGTGATCTCCAAGTCTTCAATAAGGTGGACTTTAAATCTCTATGAATGCTTCATAAGAATGGAATGGTTCTTGGGGCGCCTGGGTGGCGCAGTCGGTTAAGCGTCCGACTTCATCCAGGTCACGATCTCGCGGTCCGGGAGTTCGAGCCCCGCGTCAGACTCTGGGCTGATGGCTCAGAGCCTGGAGCCTGTTTCCGATTCTGTGCCTCCCTCTCTCTCTGCCTCTCCCCCGTTCATGCTCTGTCTCTCTCTGTCCCAAAAATAAATAAACGTTGAAAAAAAAAATTAAAAAAAAAAAAAGAATGGAATGGTTCTTATCACTTATTAGTATGCTTTTGTTTATTGTTCATTGTTTGCTTGTGGGTTTTTGTTTGTCTGTTTTTGTGAAAGCCAGTGAGGGGCTGAGTTTCAAGACACAGGCTGACACAGGGAAGGATAGACAGCCCAGTCCATCACTACACACAGACTAGAGGCAGAGAGGGCCACACAGTAAAAATACAAGCCTCCGGGAATCCAAAGAACTCCCAGCACTTCAGCAACAATAGCTAACACGAAGTGCTCACCACATGTCAGGCAAGGATGTAAGCATTTTACACTGAGCTGTTTAAATCCTCATAATATTACCTTTAAGTTCAGAACTATTGTTATCCTCATTTTACAAAGAAACTGAGACACTGAAAAGTTAAAGTCGGCATGCAAATAGCTCCCCCTTCTGGACCACTCTCCAAACGACTGGCCCCTTCTCCTGTAGATCTTAAGACAAATGTTTTGTCTTCATCGGGACTATCCCCAAGCACGATATCTGCCTATGTCATTCTATATCACAGCACCTGTCACAATCTGTGGCAATTTTTATTTGTGTTTTTAATTTATGTACTGTTTTCCTCCCTTCATCTCTTTGCACACAGCAGGCCTGTTTTGATTAATGAATGGAGAACATGGAGGAAATAGAGAAGCACAGAATCTGCTCATTCTCCATGAAGGGAAAGCAAATGGAGGGAAGAGTTTTTCTCATCAGCTTCAGTCGGTTGCTGCAATGGCAAAAGGTGGGGAAGACACAAGACTGCAGAATCTAAGAACTTAGGTTCTGAAGTCAGATGGATCTGAGCTTGAATCTCACTTCTGTCACCAACCAAGGTGAGTAAACTTGGAAATTCATGTAACCTCCTGATTTCTCTGATATGGCACAGAATTAAGCCTACACTTCACAAACCAGGAGGGAAAAAGGGAGATCCCACGTGGAAAGCACTCAGCATAAAGCATACAGAAAATACTTAATATGTGAGGTGTCACTTTTGTCATTGTCACTACCATTATTATGAAAAGCACTTGCTGCGTCATCTCAGCTACTCTCCTTCCCTCTCTCACATGCTCTCCATCCTCTTAGACCCCACAGGGCTAACAATCAATCCAAACTAGGAAGGTGGGATCAGCCCTAGGCTCCACTACGCCTTTATCACTGTTAATTCACAAACTGTTAAATGTCCTAATGATCAAGAATAAAATGCCATATGATCCAATAATTCCACTACTGGGTATTTACCCAGAGAAAATGAAACACTAATTCGAAAAGATATATGCAGGGTACCTGGGTGGCTTAGTTAGTTAAGTGTCTGACTCTTGATTTCAGCTCAGGTCATAATCTCGTGGTTCATGAGATTAAGCCCCACCCACATCATGCTCTGGGCTGACAGCATGGAGCCTGCTTGGGATTCTCTCTCCCTTTCTCTCTGCCCCTCCCCGACTGGCACTCTATCTCAAAATAAATAAATAAACTTTAAAAAAAAAGAAAAATAGGGGCACCTGGGTGGCTCAGTCAGTTGAGCTTCTGACTTCAGCTCAGGTTCATGGGTTCGAGCCCCACATTTTATTCAGCACTGACAGCTCAGAGCCTGGACCCTGCTTTGGATTCCATCCCTCTCTCTCTCTCTCTCTCTTACACACACACACATACACACAAATAAACGTTTTTTTTTAAAGAAGAAAACATATATGCACCATTTTGTTTATTGCAGCGTTGTTTACAGTAGCCAAGATATGGAAGCAACCTAAGTATATGTATGTATGTATGAATATATATGTATATATATATATAATTGAATATTACTCAGCCATAATAAAGGATGAGATCTTGCCATTTGTGACAACATGGATGGACCTAGAGGGTATTATGCTTACTGAAATAAGTCAGACTGAGCAAGGCAAATACTACATGATTTCACTAATGTGTGCAATCTAAAAAACAAAACAAATAAACAAAAAGCAGAATCATATCTATAACTTCAGAGAACAACCTGTTGATTCCCAATGGGAAAGGGGGAGGGGATAAGTAAAATGGGCAAAAGGGAGCAGGAGATGTAGGCTTCCAGTTATGGAACAAATCAGTCATGGGAATAAAGGACACAGCATAGGGAATATAGTCAATGATACTGTAATAGCACCATGTGATGACAGAGAGATGACAGCTACACTTGTGATGAGAATACAATGGTATAAAGATGTCGAATCACTATGTCATACTCCTGAAACTAATGGAAGCTTATGTAACTAATATCAACTATATTCAAATGAAAAAAATTTTTAACTTAAAAAAAAAAGAGTGGACTCTATTTATGAAACATTTCGTACTGTATAAAGTGCATACAAAGTCTTTTGAAGAAGGTGCCATACTTCAGACAAAATGAACTTTCTTTAGCATAGGGAAAAATTCTCAATTGTTTTCACAAACTCCACACTTAAGAAATCTAGAGCAAATTTCCAGAGCTTTTAGCACTTTGCAACACAAAGGGTTCAAATGGAAGGCTTTTTCAAAAGTATAAAATAGGTAGAGCCAGCTGTTAACAACTTAAGCATAGGCTGGAATTCCTTAAAATAAAACAAGTTGTTCATCCTCACAGTACTTTTTTGTCTTTTCAGTCTTCACAACACATTAATGTAGGAATTCCTCTTACCTGAAGATAGAAAAAGAAGGCTGAGGCAGTACAATTCACTGAGTGATTGGCCAAGAAGATTTAATAATAAAAACTGCTGCCATTAACCTCTCTTGGTCTTACTTAACTTAAGCCTCAACACCTTCATTTAGGAGTGAAATGCCCGGGGGCACGTTACAGAGAAACACTCAAAATATGGTACCAGTTATTATTAGCATTATTATTATTAGGCTGTCTTTATGTGACAGGTTCTGGGCAATATGCTTTCATTTTAACCTCACAGCAACCCTCTGATGTGGAATAATTATTATTCCCATTTCAAGATG
The DNA here is from genome assembly GCF_018350175.1 of Felis catus. NCBI lineage: Eukaryota > Metazoa > Chordata > Mammalia > Carnivora > Felidae > Felis > Felis catus. The sequence goes on from NC_058377.1 coordinate 95,690,858, forward strand.
AGAACACTGAGTTTTGTAACAGTTTAGTAACTTGCTGAAACTCACAGGGGTAGAAATGTTATTGGTCCCCTCTGTCCAGTTTCCTATCCAGGGCAGTTAACCCCTTTTGGTGTCTCCTTCTCAATTGCCCTTCTATAGCAGGGTTCATATTGGGCAACATCTGGGCCTACAATGGATGGCAGACAGTGGAAGGAAGTGAGTTGACCCTCAACAGATTGCCCATCCAGAACTTTTTTCCAGGTAAACAACCCAACGTTTTCCTCTGGCTGTTATCTCCCTCTTGGTTAGTGCTTAGGAACCCAGTCTGAGTTCCTGGGCTTTGTGACACAATGGGTCCTCAACTAATGTTTGCATAATCAACTGGGTAAGTCCTGTGATGGTTAATTTCACTTGTCAACTTGACTGAGTCAAGAGGTGCCCAGATATTTATTTAGTCAAACTTTATTCTGGGTGTATCTGCAAGGGTGTTTTTGAATGAGATTAACATTGTAATCAACAGAATAAGGTAGATTGCCCTCCACAATATGGATGGGCCTCATCTAATCAGTTAAAGGCCTGAACAGAAGTAAAAAAAAAAAAAAATCCTACCTCAAGTAAGAAAAAATTTCTCCAGCAGACTGCTTCAGGACTGGAGCTGCACTGTTAGCTCCCCTGAGCCTCCGTCTGCCAGGCAACACTGCAGAGTTGGGCTTGCCAGCCTCTGTAACCGCATGAGCCAATTCCTTATAACACATCTCTTTCTATGTGTACATATTCTATTGTTCCTGTTTCTCTGGAGAATTCTGACTAATACAAGCTCACCACAGTTTTAGGAAAAGGAAGTCACCTTTGCTTGTCATCCTCTCAACATGAGGACAAAGAGGAAAAGAACCACTGACCCATGACTTACAGGAAGAAAAAACACCTTTCTTGACTATCACCTTAAGAATCCCCTACATATTGGGGGTGCCTGGGTGGCTCAGTTGGTTAAGCATCTGACTTCAGCTCAGGTCATGATCCCCCAGTTCATGGGTTCAAGTCCTTTGTCCGGTTCTGTGCTGACAGCTCAGAGCCTGGAGCCTGCTTCGGATTGTATCTCCCTCTGTCTCTCTGCCCCTCCCATGCTCATGCTCTGTCTCTCTCTGTCTCTTTCTGTCTCTCTCTCTCCCAAAAACAAATAAACATTAACAAAAAAATGTTTTAAAGAATCTCTTATGTATTGGGGCACCTGGGTGGCTCAGTCAGTTGAGCATCCAACTCTTTTTTTTTTAAGTTTATTTACTTATTTTGATAGCTAATGGGGGAGGGGCAGAGAAAGAGGAAGAGAGAGGATCCCAAACAGGCTCCACACTGTCAGCACAGGGCTTGAACTCAAAAGCCATGAGATCATGACATGAGTCAAAACCAAGAGTCGAATGCTTAACTTACTGAGTCACCCAGGTGCCCTGAACATCTGACTCTTGATTTCAGCTCAGGTCATAATCTCATGGTCATGGGATCAAGCTCCATGTCGTGCTCCATGCTGACTATGAAGCCTGCTTGAGATTCTCTCTCTCCCTCTGCCCCCTCCCCCATGTGTGTTCTCTCTCTCTCTTTTTCTCTCTCTCTCTCAAATAAAAATAAATAAATACAAGCATCTCTTACTCATCGAGCAAGCAGCCCAGCCAGAACCAGGGCTGTCTGACTCCCAGGCATCTGTTCTTAACCCCTTATAGTGGGTCGAATGGTGGTTCCCAAAATGGTATGCCCACTTCCTAATCCCCAGAACCTGTGCATGTGACTTTATTTGGAAAAGAGGGTCTTCGTAGATGTAATGAAGTTAAGGATCTCAAGATGAGATAACCCTGGATTATCTGGGTGGGCCCTAAATCCCATAACAAGTGCCTTATAAGGGACACACAGGAGAGATTTGATAAACAACAGAAAGCCTTGTCTATTATTTTAAGCCACCAAGTTTATGGTCATTGATTATTACAGTCACAGGAAACTAATACACACTTGTTTCTAATATTGGGAATATAATCACAGGGAACAAATTGACCTCCAGAGAGCAACTTGCAGTGACCAAGGATCATCCACTCTTGAAACATAAATGAAGAGATCTTAAAATCGTACAAGGGAAGGGGGCTAACATTGACTGGGTACATCCTGTTGGCCTGGCACTGTGCTAGGCACTGACCTCTATCGTTGCATTTAATCTTGACAACAACCTTATAAAGTAGATTTTACTAATAAGTATGCAAATCTTCCCTGACAGGGCCCAAACTGGATTAGGAGGATGTGCTTTGATAAAGAACTGTAAGACTCCAGACATACCTTAACACATCCAAGAAATAAACACATTTAACCAAAAGGCAGTTAGGTGTCATAGTTAGGGGTACAGCTATCAGAGCCAGAATGTCTGCATATAAACCTCAAAACTCCTACTCACCATCTATGTGACCCTGCTCAAGTATTTAACCTCTCTGTGCATTGGTTTCTGTGCCTCTTAAATGGGGATAATGCTGGAAGCTGCAAGTTGCTGTAAGTTAAGGCATGTAAAGCATTTAGAATGAAGTCTGGCAGATAGCAGCCACTCCATAAGGTTTCACTATTACTGTAGCACACACGCTATTAAGCACGCAGTAAACACTCAATGGATATTTGCTATTATTATCATCATGAGTTCAATTAAGACCTCGCTAGACCCTAATCTTTCTCTGATATTTCGAGGGAACCATGATCCTTTTTTCTGCGAGAATTAAAAAGACCTCCTTGGAGATGGAAATTGGATTAAAATAAAAGCTCTCAGAATGTAGGCTCTCAGACAGATCCAAAGTACAAGGCATATAAAGTAATAGCAGGGGAGGGGGGCGGTTCTTTAAGCCTTTCAACATATATTTAATAGAGAATTACACCCAACCGCAAAATTACAGAATAAAGAGATTCAAACATAGTCTCAGCACTGGCAATGTCACATCTCACTAGAGCAAATGCGCTGATTGTTAGGTAGGTAGGTGAGGGAAGGGGTAGGTAAGCAGAAAGAGCGAACGGTTTTCCTAAAAATAAAATAAAATAATGAAAATAAAAACAAAGTAAAAAACTTCTACTGCCAAGAAATATGTAGGCGCACTTGCCATACTATAATAAACTGGTCAGAAAAGTTTGAATTCATTTGTTTATTCCTTAGCCCATTCCTTCAGTTATTTAACATTTACTGCCCAATAATAAATAGTTCCAAGTTTTATTGTCTCATGCTAGTGTATGCAAACAACTGCAATACAGGCTGGAAAGAATTGAGTGTTGTAGAGGAACAATAAAAGGAAAGAGATGTTCACCGCAAATTTGCAGGCGAAGTGTTAAATCAGACAACTGTCCACATCTCTTTGCATCCCTCTAAGGCTAATTTCAGACTGTGTCATCAGTCACATGCCACAGTGTCAGCCTATGAAAACCTTCCCTTGGCTGGTTGTGCTGTACATTGATGTTATTGCTTTGTTGTAAACCAAATGCATTTTATTTATGTGTTTTGTTTATCATTTCTCTCCCTCTACCAGAATGTAAGCTTCCTGCCTGCTTGACTTGGTTGCATTCTAAAACAGTACTGGCTCATAAGAGGCATTTGATAAATACTTGCAGAACAGTAAGCCGAAAAAACACAACCTCTATTCAAGCGCTCAGCTTGATAGAATGGAATCCAGATGGCCTTTAAACATTCTCATTGATAGAGGATGCCATTGCAAGTCCCCCAAAAGGAGATCAGCACCCTCCTCACCTCTCCCTTCTCTGGGAAAAATCCCAACCTCCTCCATCTGTACATATGGGCCCCTGGAAACTGTGTTTCCTTTGTATGACGTTGCATTCTTGGTCTTAACCGATTGGACCAAAGCAGATATGTCACCTAAGCTGAGCCAATTCAATTCTCTTTTCTGGGACTTATTTTGCCTTTGTAAGAAGAGAGGGAGTTCAACAAAATGACCTCTGAACCCACTTACAGATCCCATGGCAAAGAGAGAGAGTATATGTAAAATTACAAAACTCATTTTAGAAAAGCTGGACATGATAGAAAAGCATAAAGAAAGAAATAAAAATCACCCATTTATGAGAGTTTATAGTAATGAAAACTGGGAAACAGCCTAGATTCCCCCAAAGAAATAGATAAATAAACTATTGTACATCAATACTAGGTGCTACTCTCATGGAAAGATCTACAGAACATATGTTAAATAACTAAAACAAGGCACAGAACAAAATTTGGAATGTATTACTATTTATATATATATATATTTATAACTATGTATTATACACAAAGGTATATAAGAATATAAACCATACTGGTAGCCATAATTTTCTCTGGAGAAGAGAGATGTGAAGAGGAACTTCCGGTTTTCATGTGAAATATTTTTGTAGTATTTGAATGTAGTATGACAGTACCCTATTCTTATATTACCTTGTTTAAAGGACAAAACTTAAAATTATGAAAAGATACTCAGTAAGCAGAGTCAGCTGAGACTGGAGACAAGGAAATCTTTTAGGAAGCTGTGCTTCTAAACTTGAATGTGAGGTGATGGGGCCTGAACTTGGGCAGAAGGAATGGTGAGAGGGGTGCCTGGGTGGCTCAGCGGGTTGAGTGTCTGACTCTCGGTTCTGGCTCAGGTCACGATCTCACAGTGCGTGAGTTCAAGCCCCATGTCTGGCTCTGCACTGACAGCGTGGAGGCTCCTTGGGATTCTCAGTCTCCCTCTCTCTCTGCGCCTCTCTCATGAGCTCTCTCTCTCTCAAAATAAATAAACTAACATTAAAAAAAAAAGAAATGGTGAGAAAGAGATAAATCTGTGACAGATTTCAGGTGTAGAGTTGAGACTTCTGATTGGTTGAATATAGTGGGCTGGGGGAGGGAGAGTGGGGATGAGTGGCAATGAGTGGCAATATACTTTTTTTTTTTTAACTTTTATTTTTGAGACAGAGAGACAGAGCATGAATGGGGGAGGGGCAGAGAGAGAGGGAGACACAGAATCTGAAACAGGCTCCAGGCTCTGAGCTGTCAGCACAGGGCCCGAAGCGGGGCTCGAATTCACGGACCGCGAGATCATGACCTGAGCCGAAGTCAGATGGATACTTAACCAACTGAGCCACCCAGGCACCCCATGCAATATACTTTCATGTAAAGAGCATGGGCTTTGGAATTCGGCCACCAAGGCCCAAAGCTCAACTCAGCCCTTTACCAACTTCAGGGACATTGGGCGACTTAGTTCACATCTCAGTGTCTCAGTTTGCCCCTTTGTAAACGGAGATGATGATACTATTTCCTAGCTCATAGGGCTTTTGTCAATCAGTTCATGTAAAGTGCTTAGAACCTTGTCATTGCTCGGTATATGTTGGCTATTATTAGAATGACTCCTGTTAGTATCATCACCACCATTATCATCAACATTTTCTTCATTAGGGCCAATCCCAGGCCTTAGCTCAGGGGACTAGCTGGAAATAGGGGAAAATACAAAATGATTTAAAGCATTCTCCAAGAGTGAGAGTCAGAGAGGAATAAGGAAACCAAGAAGAGCTCATAAGCCTGATTACTGTGTCTTGCAAATAGGCTGCACTGGGAAGGGAAAGACATCGTGCCGAATAAAACTGCCAGGAAAGTTAGATAAGATTAGGTTTGAAGAAACTTATATGATTAGCTATATTTTAAAGCAGAGGACCACTGATTGAATCTCTTTTTCTTTTCTTTTCCTTTTTTTTTTTTTTTTTTGCTTTATGTTTAAAATCTTAGATATGCAAAAAACTAGAGACTTAGAAATACACATCATGTATATATTAGCATATTCTAATTGTAATGAATTAAAGCATGAAGCCAAAGCAAAACATGAACATGCATAGCCTCACTTCCTGCCCCTGACCCCTTTCTCTACTTTTACACATATACCCAACACTACAGCGAATACTTAACTTGAAGGACGTCATCAAAATACACTTTTATTATTGTCTTCCATTATCTCTTCAAAATTTATTTTTGAGGTGGAGTAATCTCTGGCCCTAGAAAGAAATTCTGGCAGACCCATGACTTTTCTGCTCACTCTTAGTTAAGAGATACTCCTCAGTTCAGAAATTAAAATGTCCATTCCAACACGTGAACCCAAACTCCAAGTCTAATTTGCAATCACATCTTCTCTGTCCCACATGGGGCCTCCTTCCTATCTTGCCCTTCTGCTTCTCATCCCTGACTAAAGGGAAGGTGGTTTCTGAGCCCTCCTGGGCAAAGGGGGAGTGAGAAGAGGGGAGAAATTAGTACATGAGAAACATCTTGAATTGTGCAGTACTCCAGACATTCTCTGGCCTGGTAGAGACCAGGTCTTCCACATGGGCCACTTTGTGGGACGCCCATGAGGTGCTAAGCTGTTCTCAATCGCCACCTACTTTCTGCCGCCCCTGACTCTTGTCATGGGGCTTTCTCACCCTCAGGCAGAAGACCCCTGGAGCAGGACTTTGAATGGATCTATTATCTCTCTCTGTTATGGCCCACAGTTGGTACAAGGAAATCACTCCAACCTCCTTCCTCCATCCAGCAAAATCTGGGAATGTGTGTAGGTCCCAACATGGACACCTCCACTCTGCTGCCACAGGAAACTCAAACGTTTTCAGGCATGCTCAGGCACCGCTCTTTTGCATCTCCCAACTACAGGCACCACATCTCAGGCTCCTGAGAATAGACCCAGGCTTCAGGGAAGGAGGTAACAACTTCCCTAAGCTACTCACATTGCTAAGTACACGTCTCTCAGAAACAAAACAAAACCTCACCAATTCCTCTCCTTTACTCCATAATCCTTTTTTTTTTTTTTTCTTAATGTCTATTCACTTTTCAGAAAGAGAGCGTGAGCAGGGGAGGGGCAGAGAGAAAGAGGGGGACTGAGGATCAAAAGCAGGCTCTGCACTGACGGAGCCAGATGTGGGGCTCGCACTCATGAACCATGAGATCACCACCTGAGCTGAAGTCAGATGCTCAACTGACTGAGCCACTCAGGCACAGGCGCCCCTCCTTTTAAATATGCTTTATCTGAGTCGGAGTAAAAGAGCCAGGGAATGTTTTGTAACCGTTGGCTGTGTATATTCTGCACAAATTGATCTGGCTTTGAAATTTACTGTCTATTATAGTTTAATGTTTCAACCCTGAAGCTCTCCCATCCGTCATTCTACTTTTCTCCCTTTAAGATCAATTTTCTGGATGATGGGAGATCTTTTAAGAACAGAAACGCACCTTTGTGTTTTCCTCTGTTACCCACCAAGAGCTCCTCGCCAGGCACAATCCTTCAAAGGAGCCTGAGCTAATTTAATCATCATTGCCGCTTTTTGCACCGCCAAGCGTTAGAGGGCGCTAGAATCTCAGACTGTGATTGGCGCTCAATGAAGGCCGCTCCCGGCGCGCAGATCTTTACGTAAACGTTGGGGGCGGAGCCGCCCTGAGCGCGGTGACTGGCGGCGGCACTGGCGGCAGCTGGAGGCGTAATAGTGCGGGTCGCGGGCTTGGAGAAGTTAAGAGGCGGCGGTGGCGCCGGGGACGACGACGACAGTAGGAGCGGGCCCTGGGCTTGTCGCTCACCATGCCGACCGTAGAAGAGCTTTATCGCAACTATGGCATCCTAGCCGACGCTACGGAGCAAGTTGGCCAGGTAAGTCCCCGAGAGGCCTGCAGGGCCCGGCGCTCCGCGGCCTCTCGAAGGCGCTCCCCGGGCCGGGCGGGGGCTCCTGCTTCGCCCTCCCGCGGACTCCCAGCGGCGCCCGCTGTTTCGTCTCGGTGGGCCCCACTGGGAGTGTAGACGCCCGCTTCGCCGGGGAGAGCGCGGGTCCCGGTCCCAGGTTATTTCTCTGCCTCCCTTGACCAGCCTTTTCTCACCGTGGCGTTTCCTAACTCAGCGTCGCCAGCCCCCAGTTAATTGTCGTCCCGAGCCTTGCCCCGCATATTGCTTTAAGTCTTTCTTCTTTGCGGTGGACTTCAGCCCGTCGGAAGATTAAGATTGAGAGTTCTCGAGAGGTCAGAAATGTCTTTCTCGAAGCAAAACAAACAAACAAACAAAAAACTTGCTATTAATTTAGGAAGAGTGTTTAGCGGACAGAAGTTTGTGAAAACAGAAGAGGGGCCCTTTTACCCAGATTTTAACAAGGACTTACGATTTCGTTTATTCAGTACATTTTTGAGCGCCAGGTGCTGTGCCGGGCCCTGGAGGTACAAGACAGAAAGTTACTGGTGCTCTCCGGAATGTATCTTTAGTGAGGGGGACTACCGATAAATAGGAAAGAAAGGTCTGCCACCACCCCCCCTCCCCCCACTGAAAAGTGTAGTACAGAAAATATAACAGAATCGTGCAGTGGCAGTGGGGAGGGGCGGGGAAGAGTGCAGCTTTAAATAGAGTTGTCTGGCAAGAGCTCCGCAGTGTTTGCCTCAAGACACACAGTTTCCGCAGTGTTGAATTTTTATGCAGGCTTCTTTGTGAGTTTTCAAGTACTGGAGTACATTGAACTTAAGGAGTTGGGGGTTGTGTGTGTGTTTTCTTAGGAAAAGAACCAGGCTCTCCCAGAAGTAATCTTGGTCATTGTCGTTAGAAATTCTATGCGTATCTTTTCAGTACTTAGAACTTAATGTTACTCATCTGCTTACCCATCCCATGGAGTAAGAAGTGGAAGATCCTGTATACAGTCTACTAACGTTATCAAGGCTGTGGCAGCCCCTCCCAGCCCCTTTTTCTGGACATGTGTAATTCAGGTAAATCTTTTTAGAGCTAAACAACAATAAAGTTGTGCTGTCAGGACCTTAGTTAATCTTTATCTAGAATTGTAAATTTACCAGTTTGAAGTACTAGATCATTTTCCTTCGGTACATATTTCCATTTCAGTAGCAAATTTTGACATCATCAGTCAGTGAGAAATATACTAACAGTGTGTTGTAGACAAATATAGAGTGGGTGTTAGGTCAATACTGAGGGAGAAATTTTCTACTGGTTAAGACAAGATTGGGAAAACTATGATCAGTCATATTTTGATTTTGTTGTTCCTAGAAAGATGTGGTAGTGAAGATACTCTCATTCATTGTGACGGAGTTGAGGGAGATTGTAGCAAATTGTTGTCCCAAAAACTGATTTTGTTGCAGATCAGCAGAGGAGATGGGGTAAAACCTACAACAGTGATTCTCAGTCAGTTTGTAGATGCTGCTCTCCCAAAGAGGTATATCAGGAATTTTTTAGGGAAACTTAGAAACTATATACACAATCCAGTCCCATTCCCCCAGCCTCATTCTTTGCTGGTAGCAAACAGTTGACCGCCATCTACTATGTTAGGGCAAACAGAAGCCAAACTGGAATTTATATATTCGCTATGAATGATTGAGAGCTGCTCACATTTTTCTCTTAATGCCATCTTTAATCTCTTAAATATATATACATATTTATTTATTTTGAGAGACAGCACATGGGGAGGTGGGAGCCAGGGGCAGAGAGATAGGATCCCAAGCAGGCTCTGTGCTCACAGCACAGGCTTGATCACCTGACATGTGGCTTGATCCCAGGAACGGTGAGGTCATGACCTGAACTGAAATCAAGAGTCAGACCCTTAACCAGCTGAGCCACCCAGGCGCCCCTAATGTCATCTGTAGTCTTAAATACCAGGTAAGATTGAGAGTTCTCCCTCAAGAGGTCAAAAATGTCTTTCTCAAAGTAAAAATCTGCTTTTAATTTAGGAAGAGTGCTTAGGAGACAGAAGTTTGTGAAAAACAGAAGAGGGTTTGTTTTTTTTTTCATGCAGACTTTAATGAAGGCCCACAGTCTCATTTATTCAATACATTTTTTCAGTGCCTACCATGTACCAAAAACACTGTGCCAGGTGCTAAAATTTTAGCAGGATTCCTTAGCACAGTGGGAGCTCAGTACCTTCATGACACTGTAGTGACAGCTGTCAGGCAGCTATTTGAGACGAAAAGCCCTGTGCATAATTAAGGGTAGGGATTTTCTCAGCCTCAAATAGTGAATTCTGGAAGGACTGAAGCTCGACTGAACCATAATGGCTACTAAGTCTGCTCTACTGTATAATAACTTCAACCCTTAGAGAAAATTCCTAAAACTTCTCACCAAAAAAGATAGTGGGTTTCACGACCCTGCATGTGAATTTTAACTAAAAGCAAGAGGCAACTTAATGGAAGGAACACCACTGACAGTTCTTTAAGGAGAGAAAGTCTTTACATTCTTAGTGTAGCAAAGCTTGACTTTCATGTTAACTTAGGAGGTTTACAGTCAAGGGTTAAGGTATCCTGGCAGGTACCTATGTGGACATTTCTGAGACCATATATGAGTTTTTAGTCTAGAACTTCCTTCTAACATTTATGTTCGTTTTCATCCTTTGCCAAAGAGCTGAGAACCATAGTTGCTTTTGCTGCTGCCGCTGAGGGGAGTACCCTCTTCTCTACTGTCAGAGAGTAATGCTCTCTGAATACATCAGGAAAAACACAAGTCCTCCGAGGTTTTCAGCTAATTTTCTCCAAACAGATTATTCTCTTGATGAACCTCCTTGGCACTGTGTATTCATTTATAGTACTTCATATTTGTATTTTATTTCATGTGAGGGCTTTTCTTATTCCCTTATTAAATTATAAAGTCTTGAGGTTAAGGGTTAAGTTGTCTTTATTTTTTTTTTTCTCCTTGCACTGTACCTTCTACTTCAGTAGACATTTTTTCTTTAAAGTTGAAGAAATACATTAAAAGAGAACAGATCTAATTAATTGTATATAACTATATAATTATATTAATAAAGTTAACAATTATACAACTAATATATGTCCTACAATCACATATAAATGTAATTATTGTTATGTGTGTATATATACATGAAACAAAAACCTGTTTACAAGGATTATCTCTTGGGAATGAAGGTGAGAACTTTATACACTCACACATCATCTATGTGAACCATGAGCATGTGTTTTCTAATAAGCAAACTTCAAGTGAGAAATTCTAAGTGATGTATTATTTAACACCTGAAACCATTTCCCTCCTTTTTTGTACCTGCTATTCAGCTTCCCTTCCCCCCACTCTGCCACTCCTTCAGGTCTCCTTGCTCTGCTGAGTGTTCCTCTACCTCCCTAACCCCCTTTCCACTGTGCTCTGGCCATAATAAAGTAAGGTGTTGTCCATTAGTATTTTACATTTGTTTCTAATTTTTCCGAATTTACTTAATTTTTAAATGTAGATATTTAGTTTTGTATTATGTAGTCAAAAACTTTTTTAAGTCAAAAAAAATAGCAAATATCTGTGAAGGGACTGGGGCGATTAGGCTGAGCTAATAAGATCAATATAATGCCTGAACCCTGATTTCTCCTTTGTTCTCTTAAACGGGAGTACACTGGCTCTTCGGAGTGGAAAAGCATAAGCTTGATTGACTTCTGTTTCATGAAATACCACTCTTTTGGTGCCTTTTTTTCCTATGATTAAGCAAAAAAAACACAGACCAAGTTCATACTCCTTCAAAAATCTGTAAAAAGTTGGGTGATGACAGATGGTGACTACACCTATTGTCATGAGCATTGAGTGATACGTAGAATTGGCGAATCACTGTGTTGTACATCTATATGTCAACTATACTTCAATAAGAAAGTGTTAATTTTGTGTTACAAACTAGATTTATTCATTGAGGAAGAAGTAATAATATAGCTTTGCATATCCATTTTATTTTTATGTCATACTTGAGAAATATGTTTGTTGAAACTATAAACTTCTCTAAAATAATTCTTTCTTGCTTAGAAGCTGCATCCTGGTCCCAAACAAACATGGCTTTACCTGGCATGTAACTGATCCCTTATATATATTGGTTGTGTTTTGACAATCACTATCACAGACTTTTTATTTTAGAAGGTATATGCTGAATGTGGGTCTAACTGTAGCCTTTTATTTTTACTTGAAAATATTGTAGTTTGCTTTTTTTTAATTGTATATTAAAGGCATACACAAATGGTTTTAGGAATGTGTTCAAATATTTACAATTAAAACTTGTTAGTATCACAGTTATCTAGCAGAACTATGCAGTTGTAGTGGAAGAGAAAAAATAAGCCATGGAGTGTAGTACTTGGAATACTTTATTATGGTTACAGTCCACCTGTCACTAAATCACTGCGATCACTGAGAACATCACTTCTATTGTGTTTCCTACTTTGAAAACCAGAAGTAATAACTACTTTAGGGAGATTCTGTAAAAAGTTGTCCCTATGCTACAGTTAAAAGACAAAGAGCTGGCAGTAGAACATTTTATTTTGTATTACATAAAGGGTAATGAGTTTGAAATCTATTAGTAACGTTTATAGAAATTATTTGATATGGGGCGCCTGGGTGGCTCAGTCGGTTAAGCGACCGCCTTCAGTTCAGGTCGTGATCTCACAGTCTGTGAGTTCGAGCCCCGCGTCGGGCTCTGTGCTGACCGCTCAGAGCCTGGAGCCTGCTTTGGATTCTGTGTTTCCCTCTCTCTCTGCCCCTGAGCCGAAGTCAGCCGCTTAACCAACTGAGCCACGCCGGCGCCCTGGTAGATTTGATTTCTAATTTGAATTTGTAAAAATATTTTAACTTTCCAAAGAACTTTCTCTGTTTGGGATGCTGCATCTCCATTAACATGCCTGTATGAAGCCTATATTTAGGACTCAAATTTTGCCTTTGATGGTCCTAAATCTGGCAAACTTTCTTTCTCTCTTGCTTTCTTGACTAAGATCTCAGAACTTAAAGAAGCTTCATATTAGGCACAGATCTTGACTTTGGAGCCTGTCAGAACTGTGTTCAAGTCTGGATCTGCTACTTGTCTAGCTATGAAGCTCTGGGCAAATTATTTCACTTTCTGAGCCTTGGTTTCCTCGTCTGAAAAATAGGCATAGTGGTAACCCACAGTACCCCACTCATGGGTTTACTGTGAGGCATGCACACAAGGCATTTCTCAGTACCTGGTAGGCTTTCAGTAAATGTCGCTAATGATTCCTTTTTATTCTATTCCAGATGGTTTTTTTCCTTGACAAAAGGATGGTTTGAAGTAAGGTTTCTTCATTTAATTTCAGACAATGTAAGGAGTTTCCTCAAAAGGCTTTAGAAGTAAAGCTTTGTTTGAGTTAAAGGAAATTGGACTGTGATACCCTGTAAAAAGTAAGGATGTCAGAACTGTTTAAAACTTGATTTTATGAAGTCTGTCTAGAAGACACGAGGCAAACCACAGGAATGTGAATGGTAGAGAAGTTAGCCATAATTTTTCAAACCTTTGCAATAAAAAGTATGTAATATACTTTTGAAGTAGTAACTCCTGAAGACTGATTTTGTTCCTGCATTTTATGAGGAAACGAACCTAATTCAGAGGAATTTTTTTTATTTAGGAGTTGGTGTTATGTTTAAGATACTAAAATTTGTCAATCACTTGATGGAATTTTATGTTTTTTAGAACTAATTTTTAGAATTTATGTTTTTTAGATAGGTGGCAATTTATGAACTTTTAAAGTTACCTAGTATTTTTTGTAGAATATATTAAAACCCGTACCTTTAAAAGATCTAATCGTGACCATAGCCTTTTGACATGAGAACACTTTTAAAAGTCCTTGGGATTCTACTGTACCTTAATAACTTTGTATTTTGCTTTATTTTTTTTAACGTAGTATTGTCCATAAAAAAAGAGTTACTATAAAACTAAAGTTTATTGGATGTTTATTGGCTATTCTACTTTTGAAGACATGAGGTATCTAAAGCACTTCGAGCATTGCTGTGAACAGAGTAAACACTATGCCATATATACATTAGGTGTCATTACTATAATGTTTACTGTTGTGCAGTAATTAGAAGTTTTACCCATATGTCCAAACAGAAGATGTATCTAGAGTCTCAGTGTTGATTACTCTCATTTGCCAGTTTGTTCACTGTCATTTAATAAAAGAACTGGTTTGAAGGCAAGTGTGTTAGGGGGATTGGGAACTTGTTGACTCTTCAATGATAAGTATCTGAGGGAGAGCGCTTCTGAAGTTTTTTGGTTTTTTGTTTTTAATAAGGAAACAAATGAGCTTTGAATGTATTGTTGTAGTAAAAAGTTAGATATGTGACATTAGAATCTGTCTTAATCCAAAATTGACTATCTAGAATGAATTACTGTTTTCATATCATAAAAATATGAGGCTAGGGAAAAAAAAGCTTCCTAACCTTTCTGTTACTGCATAATTTTCAAGATTGTATTCTCTCCCTATTCACCAAGGTGCTAATTGAAAACATAAGTATGATTATGTAAATGTAACACAATTCTTTGAGAATTCTACAATATTCATTATTGTTTTTAGCCATGATACAGTCACAAGATTGGGGTCAGTAATCACTAGAGTGAAGTTGATGCATCTACAGACTTACTTGCTTTTTCTATTTAAAATTCAAGTTGTCCGTCTCTCTTCCCCAACTGATGAATAATGCGTGGGGGGGGGGGGGGCAGGGAAGAAGATGTTAGAAAAGTAGGTGTCCAATTTAAGCGGTAAAACTGCAAAAATAAGTCCAATTTTTTAGCCTGGGTAAAATTTTAGTAATATAAAGCAGACTTGAACAAGTTTGTTTAGCTTCCCATCTTTAAAAAATTGTTTGTTCTGTTTTATTCTTTCTTTCAGCATAAAGATGCCTATCAAGTGATACTAGATGGTGTGAAAGGTGGTACGAAGGAAAAAAGATTAGCAGCTCAGTTTATTCCGAAATTCTTTAAGCATTTTCCAGAATTGGCTGATTCTGCTATCAATGCACAGTTGGACCTCTGTGAGGATGAAGACGTATCAGTAAGTGTATGATTGATGCTTTTCAGCGATCTTTCAGATGTCTCACTTGCCGTTCTCAGACACTTTCTGTGTGTAGCTAATGGAACTGACGTAGCGGTGGTATCAGTGCCCAGGAAGTCCTGCAGTGTGTTTTGGTGTGATGCCGTGCTGAGGCTTAAACCTACATGTGAGAAAATGTTTTCTCTCTTTCACCAACTTTCAACTGTGAAAAATGTGTAGAATCACGAAATATTTTGTTTTGCTTATCGTTATCCACTGTAAAAATGGGTTGTGGCTCACATTTTTTCATAGATTGTTATACATTGTGCACATGAAATTAGACTAATGTTGGTTTTTAATCAATTTATACTTGCTTAGATATTTAAAATATTAAGTATTAGATCATATAGTTTCAACACCCCTAAATCTGGTGCATAGCAGAAAAATAATTGGTCTGTGTAATAATTACATATGATTACTAGAATAAGAAAAAATAGTTTTTCCTTGGAACGGAATTATATTAGCATATCTGGCTGCTGATACAGATTCCTAAGAACTTTCAACTATTACCTCCTGGCTTTTCAGATGCAGTTAGTGAATCGCCAACATTCCATGCACAATTTGCTACATATGACTCCTCCATTTTTTTTTAAACTATGCCCCCCCTCCAAAAACACAAATAAAACTTAAAGTAATAAATAAGCCAAGACCACATATTTGGAATTAAGTACGTAGTATATATTCACAAATGTTGTGTTAAGTAGTCAATAGGGAAATTTTAAAGTAAATAGAGGTACTGGATATGACTTTGCCTCTCCAGGGTACTGCAGTATATGCCCAAAGGTAGTAAAAACGCAACAGTTAACATGTAATCAGTATATAAACTGTTGTTTATGATCTCAGATCTGTCTGCTCCAGTCAGTTAATTGTACTTAGCATCCCTTTTCACCACATTTTGTTTTAGTGATTCTGTGAAGCTCGAATATTAAATTGGAGCAAATTATTTCTAAAACTGCGAGAAGCCTCATGTTTTATATTTTGGTGACTCATGCCCCTAATTATGGTTTCTCTCCAGTTTTAGTTTTCTTTAAAGATTGGGGTTGTTGTTTTTATTGATGATAGTATTTGGTTAATTTTTTTGTTTGAAATCATATTCAGATTCGACGGCAAGCAATTAAAGAGCTGCCTCAGTTTGCCACCGGAGAAAATCTTCCCAGAGTGGCAGATATACTAACCCAACTTCTGCAGACAGGTAAGAAATTTTATTATTACCCTCTTATCTAAATGTAACTTCCCTTTGAAATTTAGCTTTTTTGTTTTCCTTTTTGGCTGAAGGTACTACTTTTGATAGAAATTAAAATTCTTCTTTTTATTCAGTAGTTTGAAGCTTACTGTGATTAATTCCTGGTGTTGTTTTGTTTTTAATTCTGTTCATAAAGACATAGTGACTGGATTCTTTTGGGAATTTTGATGCATTGTGGTTTTTTGCCCCAGTTTCCTATAGCTTTTTAATTGTACTATCTTAATGTAAAAGCTTTCCTGGTGTGAGATCAGGTTTTTCTACCTTTATAGGGAAGATGTATTTTCTTGGTAGTTGAGAAGAATGCTTAGTTATATGTCTCCTCTCAATGTAATCTGTGAGAAACTACGTTGAATCTTAGGTTTGAAAATGCAGCAAGTATTTTTCATTCCTTTTATACATTGTACTATTTTTTCTCCATCCAGATGATTCTGCGGAATTTAACTTAGTGAACAATGCCCTGTTAAGTATATTTAAGATGGATGCAAAAGGTAAGCCCACCACTTGTTCTGAATTGTGCTTGATGTGTTAAAAAAAAAAAGTTGGGGAGCGTGGCATTCCTTATTAAGGATAAAAATCAGATTCATCCAGAGATCTATTTCATAAAAGTTCTGAGTGTTCTTTAAAAAAGCTGCTTAGCACAAGATATTTGTGACGTGAAAAACCTAGCAGAAGTAATTGCAAAAACACATCAGACTTTTCCATTAGAAATCTGTTGGAGGGGCGCTTGGTGGCTTAGGCAGTTAAGTTGTCCGACTTCGACTCAGGTCTTGATCTCATGGTTTGTGGGTTCAAGCCTCATGTCGGGCTCTTCGTTGACAGTGCAGAGCCTGCTTGGGATTCTCTCTCTCTCTTTCTCCCTCTCTTTCTCTCTCAAAAATAAATTAATACATAAAATTTAAAAAGTTGTTGAAAACTCCCTTTGCCACATTAAAGAAATTCTCCAAAATGCCTGGGTTTATTATTAATGATTAAAAAGTCATTCTTGGGACGCCTGGGTGGCGCAGTCGGTTAAGCGTCCGACTTCAACCAGGTCATGATCTCGCGGTCCGTGAGTTCAAGCCCTGCGTCGGGCTCTGGGCTGATGGCTCAGAGCCTGAAGCCTGTTTCCGATTCTGTGTCTCCCTCTCTCTCTGACCCTCCCCCGTTCATGCTCTCTCTCTGTCCCAAAAAAATAAATAAACGTTGAAAAAAAAAAAATTAAAAAGTCATTCTTTTTTTTTTTTTTTTTAATGTTTATTTTTGAGAGAGAGAGAGAGAGTGTACACACAAGTCGGGTAGGGCCAGAGAAAGAGGGAGACACAGAATCTGAAGCAGGCTTCAGGCTCTGAACTGTCAGCATAGAGCCTGACACCGGGCTCGAACCCACGAACCATGAGAATATGACCTGAGCCAAAGTCGGATGCTCAACCAACTGAGCCACTCAGGAGCCCCCAGAAAAGAAAGTCATTCTTAAACGGATTCTGAGTCCATGAACAAAGCATCTGATTACTGTTACGGTTGGGGCTATAGAAATTTCAAACTAATTTAGCCAGAAACAGTCATATTCAGGATGCTTATTAACTCACTGGAAAATAAATACTGTTAAATGAGTTAAACAGAGAAACTTCATTACAATATAGAATTGATTTGCTACACACAACTATTTTGTTTTGCAGGGACTTTAGGTGGCTTGTTTAGCCAAATACTTCAGGGAGAGGACATTGTTAGAGAACGAGCAATCAAATTCCTTTCTACAAAACTTAAGACTTTACCAGATGAGGTTTTAACAAAGGAAGTAGAGGAACTTATACTAACTGAATCCAAAAAGGTAAGCTTCAGTCATCATTTAACAGGACTCCTGTAAAGCAAAAGAACATACTTCAAATTGTAGTATTCATTAATGTCTGTAGCTTTTGTATAAAATGATACATCCCATTAGAACCACTAAAGAATGTCAAGCTTTTCTTATATTGTATTTTGCACTTTGGTCACCAGTAATGATGAATTGGCATATTGATTTAAAGGGATGTGATCACATTTAAATCTTTCATGGGGTATCCTCAAAATTTATGCATTCTTCAGGACTCTGTACAAGTAATTTCTTTCAGGAAATTTTACCTAATTTTTACCCCCTCCCCAATTTTAGGATATTCTCCTCTAGTGTTCTGGATCATTTCAAAATGAAAGTGAAACACATTGAAGTGCCTGTTTTCTCATCTTACCCCATGACACTGTAAGCTCAGGAAACCATGTTTATTTGTGCTCCCAGCGTCTAGTATAGTTAGAGATGCTAAGATTCACAAGATGTGTCACAGCTAACTTTGCACTCATAAAGTGCCAAAGTTTGGAGATCATTATTTTTATATATATGTTGAGGAAAATTCAAATTTTTCTCTAACAGCACCACTCCCTTGCTTACTGATGAGATTTCTTCAGTGAGAGCGAAAGGAGCAGCTCTCCAGCTGGGAATATCAGTATCTGCTCCAGCTAGTAATCTGGTGGAATATGTAAGGATTGCTTGTTTCTTCAGTCAGTGAACATAAAGACTTAGACCCACTCATATGGAGCACTCAAGACTTGCATGGTCTCAGATTTTGTATACAGTTGCCATATTAATGTGAGCGAGCTGCTTTTATTTATTTATTTTTAAAGATTTTATTTTTTTAAGTAATCTCCACACCCAGAATGGGGCTCAAACTTAGAACCCCAAGATCAAGAGTCGCATGCTCTACTGGCTGAGCCAGCCAGGTGCGCCAAGCTGCTTTTAAATTCAGGAAACTGAATCTGATTTGACAGCTGACTATAGAATTTTCAGGGTTTTTTTCCCTCTTACCACCCCACCCCCTGCCCCGGTGAAGAGCCTTTTTAGATATTCTTTTCTTAGCTATTCTCCTATGAAATTTTAATGCCACAGATATACTATATCTATTTATGCACTGTTTGTATATCTGTGCTTCGTACATAAAGAAGAAAAATTTTCCGAGAACCACATTTTGCCCCTCTGGAGACAGTGTTGTGCCCTGTTGAGAATGCATGATGTATTCTAAAGCTAAATTTGACTGAAGCTAGAAGCTGTCCTCTCATCAGTATTTCAGAAATACTAGCAATCCAACTTTAGTAACTGAAATAAATTTGCTACAGTTTCAGTATTGATCTTTCTTTCCCATTCAAGTGATAACAATACTGTTATTCTGAATTGTCTCTTTGCAGGTTCTAGAAGATGTTACTGGTGAAGAATTTGTCCTGTTTATGAAGATACTATCTGGGTTAAAAAGCTTACAGACAGTGAGTGGAAGACAGCAACTCGTAGAGTTGGTGGCTGAACAGGCTGACCTGGAACAAACCTTCAATCCCTCCGATCCTGACTGTGTGGACAGGCTCTTACAGTGCACTCGGCAGGCAGTACCCCTCTTCTCTGTGAGCTCTTTGTTTTACATAGTTGGTATTTTGATTACTCTATTAACGTATATTTCTATGGATTCTCACTTGAGGGTTCTCCTCAAACCTTTGCGTATAAGTAGTAACAGTGGAGTGAATATTTACTGGGTGGGGTTGATGAGAGCCCCGAACAGCAGAAATTTCTTTAAAGTCTTGCTTAGAGACTTTTTAAAGGTCGAGAGCATTTTGCGTCATAGTTTATGGTTTGGCTGAGTTTCTAAACCATTTGGTTTAGTAATTTAGCTTTTTTTTTTTTCTTAAATTTTGTAACAGATTGTTGTTATAGGTAAATACGCTCTTTATCTCTGGCTTTGTGCTTCTCTGTTCATGAGTTCTAGGATGTGCATAGAGTAGTTTGAAAAACACAATTTAAAGGACTCTTCCTTTTTTGCAAAATGTACAGTCTGAAATTCAACACTAAAATATCCCCTAAAATTTGACCTGAGCATTAAGGAAGAGTTTGAAAGTCTGCAGATGTCCCAGTGCTCCAGATGACTTGGTAATGAAGTGTGTATTGTCACAGGGTTATTCCTGGAGTGCTCTCGGGTGTGCACTGTGCTGTAACTACACTGCTTGATGCTGTGGTGCTCAGCATTTTTTGAATGACATTCTGTTATTACATTTGAAGGAATATTCCCCCCTTTCTTTGACAACTCCGTGTTCTTTGTATTTTTGCAGAAAAATGTGCATTCCACAAGGTTTGTGACTTATTTCTGTGAGCAGGTTCTCCCTAACCTCAGTTCCTTGACTACCCCAGTGGAAGGCCTCGATATACAGTTGGAGGTAGGAGAAAGTGTCTGCTGTTAGTACTGAAAAGACATTCTCATATTCTAACATAAATATAAACCACTAACTTCGAGATCTGATTTCTAAGAGAGTAAAGTTGTGATGGCTAGCTAGTAATCTATACCAGGATTAATCACTTAGGAATGCTTTATGGATTTAATGAAAGTTTGCTGCATTGGGAAAGCACTGCCTATAATGTTCATGATACTTTCTATCTTTGTAGCCTTAATACTTTTAAATAAGGTATTTAATTCATGATTGCTCCTCTCTGTATCTATAATCGATAGAGCCAGATTTAAACAGACTAACACAAAATAAATATCTTTTATCCCTTCTCCAATATAATTGACAGCTCTCTTTGTATCTCAGCTGTAATGTACATTCATATTTTTTTCCCCACAACACATAGAACATTTACGTTTATTTATCTCTCCACATTTAACTGATGCTTCTCTATATCCCCAGAATCTGTTGTGGAGTCTGATTCTGGAAGGCACTTAATAGTTGTTGAATTAAGCTGAAATAATGGAAATGTATATGCCATTCTCCTCTTAGGTTTTTAGGCTAGAGAACAGTCCTACTGTGTACTGTCACTATCATTTGCTTCAGATGTCCTGGGTTTGGCTTATTAGACTGAGATGGAGTACAAGACAGGTGGACCCCAAGAATAGTGGCAACTACCAGTGCTTTGAGTTAGTGTCCAGAGACTAAATTTCATAGCAAACAGGGCCCACTCTAAATATTCGTAAGTAATTCTTTGCTGTTAAGAGTTCTTCCTCGGTGTTTCTTCATAGTACAATATTAAGCTGTAACAGAAAGCAGCCTTAAAAGTTACCTAGAATCATTCTTACTTTACAGCCCTTGCCCATTCAAAAAAAATAATACTAATAGCAGTGAATTGTGTGTTTTAGGTATTGAAACTGTTGGCAGAGATGAGTTCATTTTGTGGTGACATGGAAAAACTAGAAACAAATTTAAGGAAACTGTTTGACAAGTTATTGGTAAGAGCTTTTTTCTTTCTTTATGGCGTAGTCAGTATATAGTGTGGTGTAATTTCTAGAGAATCAGCTTTTGAAATTCAGATTAGGTAGAATAATTCTAGCAAGTGTTTCTTAGTTGCTCAGGCCACATGTTACCTACTTTTAAAAGAAAATCTTTGACATCTCTTCTGTTGTTGATATTTTGCATAAAAGATAATACAGGATTTATATAGTAGGTCTTTCTGTTATTCCTTTATCAAAATTTTTTCACATTTGCTCCAGGTCACCATCCAGGTCGCTGCCCAAGGCCAAGTAGCTTTAGCAGCCAGGAAGTAAGGTCATTTAAGTCATAATTATGGAGAAAATAGGCCACCTGATAAAATCATTATCAGCATCACTAAGTGATTTTCTTATTGGATGTGAGCAATTGTATAGCTGACACAGTGAGTGATAAACATCAGACCTGTAGCATAAATGGACTCATCCCACATCCCGTGCTCTCTCTTCCAGACCTGTAACACCTGCTGGGGTGTTATAGCACTCATATTGAATGCCTTTGACAGTACTTGGAATGTGAGAGTCAAACAATGTGGGATAATGTTTAGAAAAGATTTTTGGAATTAGCATAGTAAAGTGATTAAAAACATCAATTTTGTGAGGCACCTGGGTGGCTCGGTTGAGTGTCCAACTCAATTTCAGCTCAGGTCATGAACTCACGATTCCTAAGTTCGAGCCCTGCATCAGGCTCTGTGTTGACATTGTGGAGCCTGCTTGGGATTCTTCCTCTCTCTTTGCCCCTCCCCTGCCTGTGCTCTCTCTGTCTCTCAAAATAAATAAATAACTTAAAAAATATATCAATTTTCAGTGGCAAACTTAGATTGAATCCTGACTCTTCAGCTGACTATTTCATCATAGAAAAATTATCTAAGCTCTCAGAATTTCATTTCCTTCATTAGCATAAGTGCCTAATAAATGTTAGCTACTTCATTGTCAGCAGTAACAGCAGCAGCTATGACAGGTTAACATGGAGAGTTGACAGGCTGGATCATTGATCTAATAGGTAAAAGGGATATCTTACCTAAATTTCTGATGTTGGCAGTTTTTAACACTTCATGCCTTAAAAGGGTGCAGCTATGACAGGTTAACATGGAGAGTTGACAAGCTGGATCATTGATCTAAAAGGTTAAAGGGACATCGTAACCTAAATTTTTGATCTTGGCAGTTTTTAATGCTTCATGCCTTAAAAGCGTGCCCTTCATTTACCTCATTATATGTTAATAATTAGAGCATTTCCAGTAGATTGCAAACATCTTTGTATTTCCATCTCTTAGGAATACATGCCTCTCCCTCCGGAAGAAGCAGAAAACGGGGAGAATGCTGGTAATGAAGAACCCAAGCTACAGTTCAGTTATGTGGAGTGTTTGTTGTACAGCTTCCACCAGTTGGGCCGAAAACTTCCAGATTTCTTAACAGCCAAATTGAATGCAGAAAAGCTCAAAGATTTCAAAATTAGGTGATGTATGATTGAAGTGGTCCAATCCCTGGCAAAAACGATAGCTATCTTGACACTCCCTTGGTTTTGTTTTTGTTTTACAAGAGTTCTCTCTCCACCCTGCTTTACCCCAGTAGAACAAAATGGGAGATCCACAAAACAGGAATGTATACAAACCAGTGGCATAACATATCCACGTAGGAGGAAAGAACTTTTTCTAAAACGGACTCTAGGTCTCCTTACTTGCTTTATGATCCCCAGCAGATTCCCAGTCTCTCTAACTGCCCACATTTTCCCCAGCAGTTACATTAAATGATAAAGCACCTGCTTTGTGGAGTTGTGGGAATATTAGACAGTGAATGGAAACCTTGGCACACGCGGCTACCCCATAACCTGGAGCTGCTATTGTTGATGTCTTAGAGTGTTCTGGAGGAGCACCACCGGAGAAATCATAAGTGATTATCATGAAGACACTTTGTATTGAATCATTTTATTAACAGCTTCACATCTTATAATTTGAAATGCTTGTCCACTGTATCATCTGTTACTGTCCTCTACTCTTGGGTAAGGCAGAGGTTTAGTACTTGGTGAAGCATTTGAGAAGCAGCAGCATGTTAAGAAATTACTCCGAAAATTAAATAATGCCAAGTTAAGTGGAGTTCCTAGAAGTCAGCAGGTGGGGCTACGTACTGCCTCTCTCCACGTATTTGGGAACAAACTTGAAAAGGGAGTTACTTAGGACCCTTTGAGATTTACATGAGTTTGTAATAAATTCTCAGATCTGCAGTTTTGTTATACTTTTAACTGGACCTTGAGGTGTAAACAGGTCAAACACTGTCCCTTGTTTGCAGATAAAAACTTAGAGATTAAGTGATTTGTCTAAGGTCACTTGACCTTCAGTTGGCCAGTGAAAGAGTAGAACCCAGGCCACCTGATCCTAATCCATGCTCCTGAATGGTTCACTGACCATGCCTTGCAGGTAACATAAAGAGCACAGTGCTACAAATCTTACTCTTGCCAGGTTGAGTGTGGTTTATTACCATTTTTGATAAAGGAGGACTGCTTTTATTTCACTTATTTATGTATCTCTTGGGATCATGTATTGATAACTTAAAAATTAGCTATAGTGTAAGATTCTATGAGTTTAAAAACAAAGTTGAAGTTGTGATTTGCTAATTAACCAGTACTTCTTTATTTAGGCTGCAGTACTTTGCCCGGGGTCTGCAGGTTTATATCAGACAACTTCGCTTGGCTCTGCAGGGTAAAACAGGCGAAGCCTTAAAAACAGAAGAGGTAAGAAGAGTGGATCACATCTTATAAGGAAATTTTTTTATTATAGCCAGAATGTATTACAAATTCAGGCTCAGGGACACCTGGGTGGCCTAGTCGGTTGAGCATCTGACTCTGTTTTGGCTCCGGTCATGATCCCAGGGTTGTGGGATTGAGCCTCGCGTTAGGCTCTGCTTAAGATCCTGTCTCTCTCCCCTCTGCCCTGCATGCGCACACACACGCACACACGCTCTCTAAAAAAAAAAAAATTCAGACTCAATCCATATGTTGAAATGTAACAGGTAATACAAGTCTATGTTGAAGATCCCATGTTAGAAGATTGTCTGCAGATTCAGTTATTTACTAAGTTATATTTTCATATTTTTATCCTTGTTGAAATGTTTTGTTGAACGTTTCCAAGTTTGTGAACAGTGCTACCAAACTTAAATACATACCAGTCTTTTGCTAGGGTCTCATTAGCACATTTTGTTCAAATATTTGATTGACATTTGTGATATTTAAAATTTTACCTTTTTGATAACCAAATATCAATTTACATTGAAAAAAAGATTAAATTGCCAGTTCTACCCCAGACTGTATGTGTATGTGGCGGGGATTTTTGGATTTCTCTGATTTCACCTATTTTGATAAATCTTCACCCCAATCCTAAGAAATATTTTAAGTTTTCATTATGTCTTCATCTAACTTAAACTGATGACTTTTAAAACAACTCCTATGCACATATGACCTGCCCCTCACTCATTTTTTTCAGATAAATGGTAGAAAACACTTCAATGTTCTAACCTATAAAGGGAATATAAAGATTATTTGCTTTCTTTGCCATCTCTGCACTGGTTTAGATTTAAAAAAAAAACAGGAATGAGAAGAAATGATTCTGAAAGAGAATTGCTCTAGTTCTATATGGGAGTGGAATATGCATCATGAAAGTTATTGGCACTTTAATTTTGTTTTCCTTTTGCAGAACAAGATTAAAGTTGTTGCATTGAAAATAACCAATAATATCAATGTTTTAATCAAGGTAAGTCTTCCTTTCTTACCCAGTCCTCCACTAGAAAGCTAGTGCAAGAGGTTTTATCCATGTGTCTTTAGGTCTATTAAGGTACACTGTTAAAGGGAAATGCCATTGTATTCTAGATATTTGGCCTTTTAAAACTTTACGCTTTTTACAATACCAAGTGACATTTCTGTAACTATTATGAAGTCATACATCGTTTTATTTAAAAGCTACTGCAGAGGGAGACGTGCAGATTTTCTCTGGCCCAAAGCATTGGAGCAAATAGATTTAGATTTAGAAACTTCACTGACTTAAGTTCTGGTGGTCTTAATATTGTGTCCTTTCACATGGCCAGTAAAATTCTGCTTTGCTTATTCTAAGCATGGACAAGTCTGTGTGGCACCTGAGATGTTTCCCTATGGTTCTTTTCTGTTAACTTATCTATGCAATAAATTGAGAGCTGTCTGTACTGTAGACTAAGGTGTACCTTACCATTAAGCCATAAATACCCTTCAGTCCTATTTACCCTCCCCAAGCATCCATAAACCTAAACAAAAGACAACCTGAGAAAAAAAAAGAATCACAACAAAGTAACCATCATTTGTTCCTACAAGTTAACTTTCTTGTTAGCCAGCTGGGAAAAAGAAACTCTTTAACAGAGCACAAACCTGACAGTAACAAATTAAGACTAGTGGTATACCTTAACACCAATCTGGTAAAGATCTCATGGAATAAATACTTTTTTATCAGAGGAGAGGGAAACTTTTCAGAGAAAGCAACAGGGAGACATTGAAGGATGACTATCATGGTGTCAACACTCTCATCTCCTAAGGAAATTTTTATAACAGCCACCACTTATTTCGAACCTTAAATACAAATAATAATTTCAAATAGTGAATTCATGTATTAAATGTGAGACTTTTGAGAAATAATTTATATACATCTCTGTAAGCTTAAGGTATACAGTGTGGTTGGTAGACCTGTATGGTGAAATGATGACCACGGATAGATTCAGCCAACATCCATTTTCTCATATGGATTACAGCAAAATCCCTTTCTCATGCCAAATCATATGCTAAATTGGTCCAGCTAGAAGTCTCAGGCATTTTTAATTCAAAGGACTTTACATTGACTAATTCCTTAAATTTACCTGGCAGGTGGATGTAAGGTTTATATAGTAGGATGTGGTCTTTTGTAGTATATTTAACTATGGAAGTAAGTCAGTTTACTTTTATCATATTTTACCTACATATAAAATATGTAGGTAAAAAATAAATTAAAAAATGATTTTGACACGTAAAAATCAGAGTAAAGCTGATAAGAAATGTTAGGTAAAATACTAAGAATAAATATATTTAGAAATGTATCCAAGTTACATGAGGGTATCATGAGGTTAGATTATTTCAGTTCTGGATTGCTTTAACATTTAAATTCAGCAAACATTTGCATTATTACATATTGATAATTTCGTATTTAAATCTTGGGGGTTTTTCCTTCATTGGTAATTTGGAGATATTTAAGAAGAAAAACATTATTAGCCAGGCCTTTAGTTTTGTTCTAATTTTGAACTGTTTAAAAGTCTGCAAAAGCAAATGCAGGCTGTACCATTTTTTTCCGTGAAAGCACCTTGGTGACTGCCTCTGTGCAAAAGAAGTGCTTATTTATTTACTTTGTTTATTAGAGTTGATACATTTTATTCTAGAACTCAAAATAATCATCATTTAGAAAAGACTTAGCTACAGTTTCTGAAGTGATATACACAAAATAACATTAATGAAGTGTAATAGATGGAATTTTAAAAAATTGTTTACTTTTTCTGTTGCAGCTTTTTTTAGGTGAGCAAGAAGGATAGATTAAAGTTTCCTCTCCTCAGTTGTGTCTTTAAGATGTCTCCACGTTACTTACCCTCACCACCAAATATGTTACAAATCTTGTCTCATTTTGTCTTTTCAGGATCTCTTCCACATTCCTCCTTCTTATAAAAGCACAGTAACATTATCCTGGAAACCTGTACAGAAGGTGGAAATTGGGTAAGATATATTTAAAAGAGATTTGAGTGTTCTAATATTTATGATTTATAAATATGAAAATCTCTGACTTTGGATATTATATTTATTGTACAAAATGGTACCTGATTAAACAATCTTAGTAAGATGTTAAAATATGACAATTAGAAGCATGACTTAAAATATAAAGTCTGATTGCAGTATAAACTGGTGGAATACATTGCTGGAATGTTCAGGCTTCTCTGTACTCCTGTGGCATAACGAGACTTCTGACAAGTTTTATAAACTGAGTCCCTTGCCTGTATAGTTCTTGAAGCTACATATTCCAGATTATTTTAAAGCCTTGTAAATGCCTTTTGCCATTGTTGCATAATTAAGGCACAGTTAATTTGATGACATCAGAACATTATATCCCTTTTTCTGATGTGACTATCATCTTTAGGATGTCTTTTGACCAATATGCTAAATTACATGTGTATTAATGGCCTCTGGTAATAGAATTTTTTTTATTGCCCTTCTTACTGTTACAGGCAGAAGAGAGCCAATGAAGATACAACTTCTGGTTCACCACCGAAGAAATCTCCAGCAGGACCAAAAAGGGATGCCAGGCAGATTTATAATCCTCCTAGTGGGAAATATAGCAGCAATTTGAGCAACTTTAATTATGGTGAGCGTTTCCGTTTGGGTACAAGTAATATGAGAAGTTAGGCAGAAATTGTATTGTACTTGGTTTTACTTATTAATTGTATGTAGTAATATATATAATGGCTCTTTCCAGTGACTTTTCTGAGTTAGCTTGGGGAACTAGAGCTACTGGGGAAACGAGCTACCCCATTCCTTTATAACTCTCTCTTGTAGACTTACTGAATTAGGCATACAACACTAAGAACTTGGAAAAGAAAAGTATTTCTCTTGTATTCAGAGGAGGGAACCAAAAAAAAGGAAGTTGACATGAACCATCCATCCCTCGTTTTCCCTGTTGTAACTTCAGGGCAAGATATTCTGTGCATTCTCCCTCAAGGGTAGATACAGCTTCTAGCAGATATGATGATATTAATGACCCTTCTTGGACCTTATGTGCCTACTGCTTGTCCTTCCCATCTTCTTAACTACTATGGAAGAAGTCCTAGTAGTGGAGTCAGATGTTCATGTATCACCGGCAAGGAAGATGTGTCCCATTGCGGTCTCTCCCCACAGCCCAGGGTGCAGTCTCCCTGTTAGCTCTAGCCACTGGTGCCAGGAGAGCTTCCCTCTAGTCCGTTCTCTCCCAGTGCTGTGGAAGAAGAGCAGTTTGTTCCATATTTACTTGTATCCTCATAGATCCTTTCAAAGAAGAATGGATGAAAACATCACTGAGTCACCTCCTTAATCTTGCTTAAGAAGACAAATCTTAATAATACTGGCAACCAAATGTAATTAGGATTGGTCTTATTTACCAGTCAGAATTAATTCTGCAGTAATTATCTTTAAAAAAGTACATTCTGAAACATGTAACTCTATAATTGTTTCCAAGGTGAGATAATTCTGACATTAAAGTCTTCCCACAGTAGCTAAATTCCTTTAATACCTGAGCAAACAGCTTACAGAAAGGTGATTTTTTTTAGACTGTGAAATGAACCCTTCTATTTGTCAGACTCCGGCAAATTTAGCGTAGGAAAGATCACTGAACTCTTACTACGTAAATGTGCATCTCTTAGCCTCTTCTCTTACTTGAAAAATAGGGATAACAGAGCTCTTAAAAACTTCAAATAAGAGGGGGAAAATACCCTCAAGAATATTTGTGCAGACATTTTGTAAATGGAAAGGATTCTGTTACTTCATTGCAACTAAGATCGTCTTCTATTGTTTGTATGATTTGTGGTGTCTTTCAGAATTATTCTTAAAATCCACTGTTACCTCAGATACTATCTTCATTTGACTTAAAGTAATCAAGAGCTACGGCAATACATAGAGAATTGTATTCCTTTTCACTTGGGCAAGTGAGTTACTCTTGAGTTGCTTTGAGGATTCTGCCCTGTGAAACTCACTGCCTGTTTGATGGGGAGAATCAGGTGACATAATGCATGTGGAAAAGAGATGTGAAAAATGCAAAGCCTTAGATTATGATTTTTTTTTTCACTATCAGTGTGAAAAAAATCTCTGAGTCACTTACAACCTCAGTTGTACCACAGTCCTCAGAGTAATATGGGCAAAACAAGCATTCCCGTTAATTGTGTTTTGTGTCTGCTGTTACAGCCCCTGAATGTTCCTGAAGGGGTCAACCTTGTCGTTGGGGTGCTGGTCATAAACAGAACTACAAAGAAACTAAACTCTCATCTTTTTTTGGAAAGTAGTAGCCAAATTTCTGCTAGCATTTTAGATTCCAAGAGTTGAATGTTAACAGGTTATAGGTATTCTCATAGTAGCAATTTCAAGAGTTTTCCTGGCTTTCTTTCACCCATCCCGTTGAAAACAGTTCTTGATACTACAGATGAGATTTGGTGGGCCTATCTACCTCAGGTTTTTTCCCACCTTTTTTATGTCCTTCCCTTAGGGAACTGAAAAAAGAAGCATGTTGTTTGTTTTTTTGTTTTTTTTTTTTTTCTGGGATGTCACTGTTGCCTCAGAATTGGAGGGGAGAACATGTTTTATTTTCTCAATGCCTTTTAATACATAGTTTGTTAACCACCATAATTCCACTTTCCTGTGACAGCCACACTCTTGTTTTATTTTTCGAAAGGCTGGTTAGATGCCTTTTTTTTTTTTCTTAAGTCATGTATGCTGAGGGGTTAGGAAATTGACTCCTTTTGGTTATTAGAGAACCAAGTAGTATTAATACTTATTACCTTATTACATTGAAAGAAATAGGCTGTGATAGGCCTGAACTTGTTCATCATAGAAGAGGAACCAGAATTGCAATTGTTCTTTGAGTCCAGGCAGGAATATGTAGCCATTTTTTTCCTTATCCAAGTTTATCACTTTACTAACCAAGGTCTCTTATTTGCTTTATAAACATTAATTCAACTTCTTGGTGCATTTTTTAATCAAATTATTTATAAACACCTGCCCACGTTTGGTTTTCCCTCCTGCACATATTTGCTCCGTAACCTAGAAGTACTAAGCATGATATATTTTGTGACTTGTGTCCTGCATATTTTACATTTTTAGAATGTAAAAATAACTTTTAAATCATAATTGTAGCTGGGAGCAGTGGTTTTTTTAAGTTAGTAATGTAAGCTTGAAACCACTTAAGAAATCATGCAAATGCAGAATGGTGCCTCAGGATAAAGCTCTTCAAAAAAAAAAAAAAAACTTTTTTTTTTGGAGACTCTGAACTGTGTAGAAATGGCTACATCCATTGCAGGTCAAAAAGAAATAGTATAGACAAGATAACCATGTCAAACAACATCTTGATACAATGTATGTAATATCCTCATTAGATACGGCTGAATAATAGAGGGCAAGTAACCTAGTTCTGCACATTAAAATTGATTGAAAAACAGTTGAAAGGGTGAGTTTTAGTAGTCAGTTTACACCTGATAATGATACCTATGAAGATAATTTCTTAAGTGTGTTGTTAAATTAACTGAGAAATGAAGGTTTTATAATGAGCACGATAGGGGGAAAATGTGCCTACATCTGCATAGATGAGGCCAAGTCTTGGAAATGCTGGAGTTACAGCATACATAAGGTTTGCTATACAACCTGATGCACTCGTTGCATTTCTGGGAGAGTCTTACTTACCCCCAGATCACCTCTGATTTTCTCAGTATGTTCAGGGAATAACCAACATGGTGGTTTCATTTAAATGGCTTTCAAACTGATCAGCTCAGAAAAATGTGTTGGGGCAGGAAAGATGACTTGGAAACAGATTCCATGCTATTACACATGTAAATGTTGGCTAAGCTGGGGAATGATCCAGTTAGTTTTCTAACTCAGAGAGTTGCTGCAGGAAAAAAAAGACATCAAAACATTACCCAAATAAGGTATCTATATTTCTAGCCTTAATAGCAAAAAAAAAAAAAAAAAAAAATGGATTGCAATATAGACTTAATCGGAATTTTTCAAGCATCCATCCAACATTATGGATCCAAAATGGCAACACCTGGTGGTTTTCATTGCTCCTAACAAGACTGCTGCAGTGAGGAAGTTTGAAGGTTCAGTGAAGAGATTTGATTTCTGGAATTAGAAGTTTGAGACTCATGACTCATTTATGTATAATCTAAAGTCCAACCTTGCTGATAACTTCAATCAGTTTTCTTCACTAGAGGATTCCTTTAAGGAATATTTCTCTGGAACTATAAAAGAGACTAACCAATGAATCAAAGACTCATTCTACTGTATGACACAGTGACTTGATTTTTTAGCAAAAGATAAGCTTAATTTACATTAATAATCTGAATACTGTATACAAATCACCTTTTGGGCAGCTCATGTTAGCTGATAAAGTAGTGAGAAAAGCTGTTGGCATTTATATCGGCATT
The DNA here is from genome assembly GCF_018350175.1 of Felis catus. Lineage (NCBI taxonomy): Eukaryota > Metazoa > Chordata > Mammalia > Carnivora > Felidae > Felis > Felis catus. Next base: position 95,722,329 of record NC_058377.1, read on the forward strand.
TTTGTGAGTCCAGGTGCTTGAAATACCGCAACCAAAACAAATTGCCTGTTCACTGCATTTCAAAGGTACATTTTTCAGTCTAGGTTAATTTGTCAAAATTGATCATTGATAATTTAAGCTATTTTGTTTGCACTCATGGCACTAGCTTTTGAAGGCCAGTGGCATTTTTGTTAATTCCATATTAAGTATAGAATTTTTAATAGTTTAATTATCTTCAGTAGTGATAGGCACACCAATAACTAAGAAATGTAGTTACAGCGTTATCATTTTGAAATATCTAGTTTTTGGGTACATTTAACTGAGTACCTACCTTGGATAGATTTGGCACCTTGCCATCGTGCATTAGTATGTATGTTGCTCTGGTTTATGTACACATTGAATTTGTAGACGAGCAGAATACCAGCGCTGCTTTTATAGAGTCTGCTGCTACACGCAGAGCTACGAGCTACATTTCTTCTGCGTTTGCTGTACCATGAAGTCCTGAGCAAGACCTAAACCCTTGTTCGCTTTTTCGTAGAGCAGAGAGGAGCCTTCAGGGGAAGTAGAGGTGGCCGAGGTTGGGGAGCACGAGGAAATCGTAGTCGGGGAAGACTCTACTGAATAAGACATCACATTCTTCAGCATTGTCATGAGCTTAATATACTTAAATTCTACTACTCATTGGATTGCCGGGGATGTCCCTTTAAAAGGACTGCTGCCTTCAGCTAAAAACTTAATGTTCTTTATACCTTTGTATGTATGATCTACTTTTGTAACAGACCATGGTTGTGTCCAAGGTAAAAACCACAGTGATATTTTTGGATGCTTTGTTCACAATCTTGACTTGTTTTTGCAATATCATTATTACTCAAAATTCATATTGTGAATCTTTTACTTTTAACATCTTGGTAATTTGTTATTGAAAGCTATTCGAGTCTAAAATGTAATGAAATTCAGTCCATTTCTGGTAACTGGTAAAGATGATCTGTTGAAAGTTTACGGATTTCCTCTACCCTCTGTCTTTTTTTTTTCTTTTGCCCAATATATGGAGAAGAATAATGGTCAATCTTAACATTTTATTTTCATTGTTTTTTAAATAAAGCTGCTAGGCATTTCCTACCTAGTGTTATAAAAGCAAAATACTTAACAGCTTTCTTAAAATGTAAAAATGACATTACATTTTTAGGAGGAAGTAAGTTACTTTGCACTGCTTACTTAACTCTTCTCCATATGTTGCGATACTAACTTTTGACTATGGGATCTTACTATTTGAATAGAAATGTGTATGTATAATATACATACATACATAAGCATATGTGTGTGTGTGTGTATATATATATACACACATGCTGTGAAACTTGACTACGCAACATAAATCATTTTTTAAAATTCCTGGAACGGGTAGTCTTTGACACGGTGATGATCCTTTTAAGAATGAATCCATTATTAACTTGTTACCTAGGTTTTCCTCCCAGTAGTGAGGGATTTTGAGTCAGTTGCACTTACATGATTATTGTTATTTAAAACTAAAAATAAACAAAGGCTGCATTTTCAAAGATAAATTTGGAGATCCCTGCTGGAGAAATACAGCCAAAATATTGAATCAGATGTACATATAGGTTTCTACAGGATGAGATAGAATAATTTAGAATTGGGGGATTTAATAACCAGGGCAACCCAGGAAAAGTGACTTGAAAACATGGTGTACCAATAAGTAAGGGATGCTCTCTCGGTTTGCTTTTGCCACTTTCAAGATTTTAACTTCTCAGGTTATTAATCAAAATTATTGTATAAGTTAGCTAATAGAATCTTTAGGTTAAAACAACAGACGGGGGGTTTGTGGAGTGTTTAATGTCATGGGCATTTTTAGTAGCATAGGCCCTTTGCTCTGCATTTGAATGTTTCATATATTTTTGTTCCACAGTTAATCTTCCCTCCCCCAAGTTTGCTATTCAGATTCAATGCCTGAATGACATTTTCTAGTAGTTCGACATATTTTTTGAGGAATAGTTTGTGATTCCAATGCAGGTGTCTTCATTATTGTTACCTCTACATTGGGGAAAAAGCAAAGCCCCTTTGTTAGAATTACTGCACATGTTTATGGGAAAAATATTTTTTTTCAAGACTAGAATGATACAAGTGAGCAAAAGAAGTTGGTCAGCTTGACTATGGAGTGGTGGCAATAATCTCTAAAACATTCCAAAAGACTCTGAGCTGAACCTAAGCTCCCTTGGAATCTGAACAGACATAGGAACAAGGAATTGCATTTGAAAACTGTGACCAGATAGTCTGGACCTCAGAGGCATCAGCCAGTGGCCTAAAGCCATTTCAAGTACAGAAACTATTGGGACTACAGCTATATAAATTTGAACATTAAGTGTAACTTTTCCTTTTTCTTTTTTAAAGCATATTTGTAAACTCAAAGCTGAGCAGAAATTACTTTCTCAAGTTTGACACCGAGTTGATTATGTTCCTTCCTTTGCCACCTCATTGTTCCCTTACCTTTCCTAAGGCAATAGTGCACAACTTAGGTTATTTTTGCTTCAGAAATTGAATGAAAAACTTCATGCCATGAATTTTTTTCTTTTGCAAGACACCTGTTATCACCCTGTTCAAATGTAAATGTTCCCTTATGCTTTTGAAATAAATTTCCTTTTGTAATTTTGTTTTGTGTCTTGATGTGTTATGATTATGTAACTTAAGATTCCTGGATATCCATTATTGATTGCTTTTATTTTGCCAAGCAATCGATACTGCCAAGCAGTGTGTTAGACTGAAAATACAAAGATGGACAAGTTGGCTCTGCCTTCAAGGAGTTCAGTCTTGCAAGTTATCTTTAATTTTCATCCTTTGAGGTTTATGTTTAAGAACTCATATACTTCTGAAAAAATGGATTTGGTTATTTTTATTGAAGCAAAACAGCAAATACATACTTGCCAAAACATTGTGAAATAACTAATTACCATCTTCAAGTTAATATGTAAAGTAAGTCGGAATGTCTTCATTTGACGGCCAGCCTTTACTAAAAGTCTTCCTGAAGTAGAATGGTTAGGAGTGTTTTATTTTTTTTTATTTTTTTTAACATTTATTCATTTTTGAAAGGCAGAGAGAGACAGAGCGCAAATGGGGGAGGGGCAGAGAGAGAGGGAGACACAGAAACAGAAGCAGGCTCCATGCTCCGAGCAATCAGCACAGAGCCTGACACGGGCCTTTAACTCACAAACCATGAGATCATGACCTGAGCCGAAGTTGGCCACTTAACCGACTGAGCCACCCAGACGCCCCTGTTAGGAGTGTTTTAAAGCCAAAATTTAAATGGATCAGAATGAGATATCTAAATTCCCTTGATGATCACAGCCAGTCCTGTAGCTTTAGTACCACCTACGTGCTGAGGACTGCCAAATTTCTTTGTCCATCATTTCTTGCCTGGAGTTTCATGGTAGCCTTCTAACTGATCTCCCTGCTCTTACACTGGATTCTTGACAGCCTGTTCTAAACATGACAGCAGAGATCCACTCCTACTTGAAGCTGTTCAGTGGCTCATTTCAGAATACAAATTTTAAAAATGCCATGGCTTTTCATCCCTGACCTCAGCTGCTGTCCTTCCTCTCCATCACTCTGCCCCAGTCACCTGGCTTCCTGCAGCCTAGGCAGACACACCTGCCTTAGGATTTTTGCACTAGCTACTCTTTCCCTTCTATCTGCTTGTCTGATTCCATCTCCTTCAAATCCTCAAAAGATCACCTTCTCCAGGAACATGATATATTGCAATGCCCCTTTTCTATCCTGCCAAGACTCCAAATCCCACTTAACCCTGCTGCATGTTCTTTAGAGCATTTGCCAACTTCTAACATACTGTATAGTTTACTTGCATGTTGTTTACTCTGTCTTCTCCTGATAGAATGGAATGTGGCTAAAGTGCCACAAAGGGAAAGATTTTTGCATTTTGCTCACTGATAATCACAACTACCTAAAACAGTGCTTGGCACATGGTAAGCTTTCGATAAAAAGTCAAAGGCAGTGTTTCAGGCTCTGGGACATAGTGATGAACAAGAGAGGCAAACTGCTGGGAGTTCACATTCTAGTACACAGAGCCTGATAAATAGGCTGATTTCAGAGAGGAGTAGTATGAAAATGCTGAAGCATTCTAATGTGACAATGTGTAAGAGCTAACATGGAAAGAATGGTTAGGAAAAGTCTGTAAAGAATTAATTTGAGCCAAGACCTGGATGATGATTTGGAGCCAGTCTAGTGAAGATCTCAAGGAAAAGCATTTGAGATGGAGGCAACAAAAACTGCAGAACACTTGGCTTTAAGAACGCCAGGCTGTGCTAAAAACAAAAAAGTGGGTTGGGGTGCTATCCCAAAGCTTTTAGGTTCCTAGTTTCAATCCCTGGGCTCCTAAATTCCTCATCTATGATAATGAACTGCTTTCAGTGATTCAGAGGGCACCGTGCTCTTTCTGATACTGAGGCATGTTTCCCCGGTCAAGAAAATCATTGTTACCCACCCCCCACTCCACCCCTATTCATCCAGCTAATGGATTCATCCTTCAGACCCCACTAGATTCCATTCTGCTTCGGAAGCCTTTCCTCCCAAGGTGTATACAGGACCATGCACCTGTGTGCTCCCTAAGCACACTGTCTCTCCCGTGTTAGAAACTATAGGAGGAACTCAAAGCAGTTCTGGTCAGGTGGGAAAAAATGAGATTCAATTCTAGCAAGTGTGATGGAAACTAAAACTTAGACCAATGAAATCTAATTTATCAAAAAAACCTAAGAAATTGTAGATTGATTCCTAAAAGTTGTACATTTATTAGGTAAAACTAATGCAATCAGAAGTAAGAAAATCCAGTAAAATTCTGGTCATAGAGAGTTGATAATAGAAACAAGATTTCAGGGGCGCCTGAGTGGCTCAGTCGACTGAGCCATCCAACTTCAGCCAAGGTCATGATCTCACAGTTCATGGGTTTGAGCCCCGTGTCGGGCTCTGTGCCAACAGCTCAGAGCCTGGAGCCTGCTTCAGATTCTGTGTCTCCCTCACTCTGCCCCTCCCCTGTTTGTGCTCTGTCTCTCTCTCTAAAAATAAATAAACATTTAAAAAAATCTGAGATAAGGCCTAGATACACAGAATACTAGATGCAGCTCCAGTTAGTATTCCTCAAGAAATTTATCAGAAAAGGAACAGAGAACAAATAAAAAATGAGGAAATGGTATTCCAATGAGGAAAAACTAAAATTTAACTTTCTATAAAGTGATAAGATCAAAAAGCCCAAACTCACAAAAGGTTTTAATAGAATGAACTTGAGTTTCATCATAAAATGAGGGTATTAATTGTATGGAACCAGAAAAACCTCAAATAGCCAAAAGCAATCCTGAAAAAGAAAACCAAAGCTGCAAGCATCACAATTCTGGACCTCAAGCTGTATTACAAAGCTGTAATCAAGACAGTATGGTACTGGCACAAAAACAGACACTCAGATCAATGGAACAAAATAGAAAACCGGGAAACGGCCCCATAAACGTATGACCAACTAATCTTTGACAAAGCAGGAAAGAATATCCAGTGGAATAAAGACAGTCTCTTCAGCAAATGGTGGGAAAACTAGACAGCGACATGCAGAAGAATGAACCTGGCCCACTTTCTTACACCATACACAAAAATAAACTCAATGGATGAAAGACCTAGACGTAAGACAGGAAGCCATCAAAATCCTCGAGGAGAAAGCAGGCAAAAACCTCTTTGACCTCGACTGCAGTAAGTGTCTTACTCAACATGTTTCTGGAGGCAAGGGAAACAAAAGCAAAAGTGAACTATTGTGACTTCATCAAGATAAAAAGCTTCTGCACAGCAAAGGAAACAATCAGCAAAACTAAAAGGCAACCTATGAAATGGGAGAAGATATTTGCAAATGACATATCAGATAAAGGGTTAGTATCCAAAATGTATAAAGAACTAATCAAACTCAACTCCCCAAAAAACAATCCAGTGAAGAAATGGGCAAAAGACATGAATAGACACTAACAGACACATGAAAAAATGCTCAACATCGCTCATCATCAGGGATGATGATGTGTGTGTGTGTGTGTATACACACACACATACTAATCAGTGATCAAAAAGAATGAAATCTTGCCATCTGCAACAACATGGATGGAACCAGAGTGTATTATATGCTAAGCGAAATTAGAGAAAGACAAATATCATGACTTCACTCATATGTGGAATTTAAGATACAAGACAGATGAACATAAAGGAAAGGTAGCAAAAATAACATAAAAACAGGGAGGGGGGCAAAACATAAGAGACTGTTAAATACAGAAAATAAACTGAGGGTGCTGGAGCGGTTTGGGGTGGGGGGATGGACTAAATGGGCAAGGGGCATTAAGGAGGACACTTGTTGGGATGAGCACTGGGTATTATATGTAGGGGATGAGTCACTGGATTCTACTCCTGAAATCATTTTTGCACTATATGGTAACTAACTTGGATGTAAATTAAAATAAAAATAAATTTTAAAAAATGAGGATATTGAAATTTGAGTGTATGTGGTAGTAAAAACTGGGGGTGGGGACAGGTATGACCTTTAGCTACTTACAGTGAATAGGCAATACAGTTACTCCACAGAAACTGTCCTCCCCAAATATATTAACAGCTGTAAGGCTTTTGATAAATTAATGTCTGGGAAGTCTGTATCTGGAAAATTCTTTTGGGGCTGACCATCATGCTATCCTCAGAGCAGCCCTGGTGTCACTGTGAATTAGAATCCTTGGCTGACTAGACATTTGGTCTCATCCATAGTAGTCCTCATGCTTCAGACTGCTTGATCTATTTGGCAAACTATTTCTAAATGAAATTATTATATTTAGGTACTCTCTGCCTTCCCTTTGTAAACTGTGTTCACTTTGCATATAGCTGTTGGAAAGATATACCTCCACAGCCCTCCCTGCCATAACTAGCCTCCCTCCCTATCCACCTTTTCAACTTCTATCAATTCAAAATCCCTCTAAAGGAATTAACTATATGCAGAGTAAGCTGCCAATAATTCCTTCCATATCTGCTTGAACATAATGCTTCACTTATCAAGATGAGTCTATTTCCTTTTCCCTTCGAATCTGAGCTACCCTTATTCCCTTCTCTGACCAGTAGAATGCAGAAGAGACACTTCCCAGTTCTGGGTCTGGCCCTCAAGGAGCCTGGCCACCATGTCAGAAGCCTCTCTAACTATCCTGAGAGACAACCCAGCCACTCCTAGCCATTTCAGCCACTCCAGCTAAAGCACTAGATATGTATGTGGAGTCATTCTGGGATAGCCCCAGCTGAGGTCCCAGCTGAGTGCAGCCTTATGAGTGACCCCAGCCAAGCAGGAGAAGAAACACCCAGATGAGTCTAGCCAACAAACTATGAAATATAATAAATCATGTTTTAAAGTTAAACATTTAAGCCACTACAATTTAAGTTGGTTTTCCATGAAGCGAAAGATAATCAATTAACAGAATTTAAACCAGAATGTTAATTCTCTCAGTTATATTTATATCTTATATTTTCTCTAAGGAATAAACAGTATGGAGATTCTCTGCAACTTTCAGTTAAAATGGCCCAAAGGAGAAAATGATCCAGAAAGTTCATTTTATCACTGTCCAATTCCTGGCTTCAAAAATTCTATAGAGATAATAAAAGTCAAACTAACCAAGGTTTTTGGAAGATAAAAATATATTTGTACAGGAAATGCTTCCTGCTATCATATGCTAAGAATGTATAATTAATTGAACAAAGAATTACAAGTTTAGCTGTTCAAAATTTACAAAGTACCACCAAAACAAACATACAGGCAAGTATCTCTGGTGAACACAGATGCAAAAATCCTCAACAAAATGCAAGCTACATTCAAAAATACATTAAAAGAATCATTCACCTTGGTCAAGTGGCATTTATTCCAGGGATGCAAGGATGGTTCAATATTTGCACATCAATCAATGTGATACACCACAATGACAAAAGAAAGGATAAAAATCATATAACATCTCAATAAATACAGAAAAGGCATTTGACAAAATTTAACATCTATTCATGATAACTCTCAACAAGGTGGATTTAGAGGGAACACACCTCAACATAATAACAGCCATATATGAAAAATCCACAGCTAACATCATATTCAATGGTGAAAAACAGAGCTTTTCCTCTATGATCAGGAACAAGAACAAGGATATCCACTCTCACCACTTTTATTCAACATAGTACTGGAAGTCCTAGCCACAGCACTCAGACAAAAAAAATAAATGCATCCAAATTGTTAAGGAAGAAGTTAAACTGTCACTATTTGCAGATGACATGATACTATACATAGTAACTCTAAGGACTCCACCAAAAAACTATTAGAAGTAAAAAATGAAGTCAGTAAAGTTGCAGGATACATAAAAAATCAATTGTGTTTCAATTGCTAATAATTAAATAGGAAGAGATATTAAGAAAACAATTCCATTTTACAATTGCTCCAAAAAGAATAAAATACCAAGGAATAAACTTAATCAAGGAAGTGAAAGACCTTACTCTAAAAACTAGAAAACACTGATGAAAGAAATTGAAAATGACACAAACAAATGGCAAGATATTCCATGCTTAGGGACTGGAAGAACAAATATTGTTAAAATGTCCATACTACCCAAAGCAATCTACAGATTCAATGCAATCCCTATCAAAACACCAACAATCTTTTTCACAGAACTAAAACAATTAATACTAAAATTTATGTGGAACCACAAAAGACCTCAAGTAGCCAAAGAAATCTTGAGAAAGAAGAACAAAACTGGAGGTATCTCAAAAATAGACATATAGGTCAACAGAACAGAACAGAGAGCCCAGAAACAAACCCATGCTTATCTGGTCAAGTAATCTACAACAAAGGAAGCAAGAATATACAATGGGGAAATTACAGTCTCTTCAATAAATGGTGCTGGGAAAACTGGACAGCTACATGCAAAAGAATGAAACTGGAGCACTATTTAGTTAGTTGGTTGGTTAGTTAGTTAGTTAGTTAGTTAGTTAGTTAGTTAGTTAGACACAGCAAGAGCGAGTGCTAGTGGGGGAGAGAGAGAGAGAGAGAAAATTCCGAGCAGGATCTGCACTGTCAGTGCATGGGGCTCGAACTCACAAACCATGAGATCATAACCTGAGCTGAAGGCAGACGCTTAACCAACTGAGCCACCCAGGTGCCCCTGGACCACTTTCCTACATAGAAACAAACTCAGAATGGATTAAAAACCTAAATATAAGACCTAAAACTATAAAACTCCTAGAAGAAAATATAGGCAGTAATTTCTTGGACATTGGTCTTATCAATATTTTTCTAGATACGTCTCCTAAGGCAAGGGAAATAAAGCAAAAATAAAGTACTGGGATTGCACCCAAAAAAAACCCAAAAAACAAAAAAAACAAAAAAAAATTGTGCACAGTAAAGGAACCATCAACAAAATGAAAAGGCAGCCTGAATGAGAGAAGATATTTGCAAGTGATATATCTGATAAGGCATTAATAGCCAAAATATACAAATAACTTACACAACTCAACACCAGAAAACCCCAAAATAAATAATCTGATTTTAAAATGAGCAGAGGACTTGAATAGACATTTTTCTTCCAAAAAGACATACAGATGACCAACAGACACATAAAAAGATGCTCAACATTACTAATTATCAGGGAAATGTAAATCAAAACTACAATGAGATATTACATTACACCTGTCAGAATGACTAGAATCAAAAAGACAACAAGTGTTGGCAAGGATGTGGAGCAAAAGGAACACTTGTGCACTGTTGTTGGGAATGTAAATTGGTGCATCCACACATGGAATTTCCTCAAAATATTAAAAATAGAAATAGCATACAATCCAGTAATTTCACTACTGGGAAATTATCCAAAGAAAACAAAAACACAAATTTGAAAAGATGTATGTACCCTTATGTTCTATTGCTGTATTATTTACAATAGCCAAGATATAAAAGCAACCCCAATGTCCATGGATAGATGAACAGATAAAGAGATAGAGAATATGTAGTACACACACACACACACAGGAATACTCAGGAATAATACATCCTGTATTTCAATTGTTAACCTGTCAATATTCCACTAGCTTGCACATTGCTCAGTGGTCAGATCTCCATACCCACTGTCTAGCAGAGTACTAGACAAAAAAGCAGATAAGCCACACATTTTTAGGGAGATGCATGTTCATTACTGCAATCCTCTAAGAAAACCTACTTTCAGAAGGAACTAAAAACCAATGCTGTGGTCATTGCTTCCATAGTATGAAGTTATATTTAAACACTTGGCAATTATTTTTGTTTTCCAGCAATATGCCAAAGTAGGGAAGTGGTCAGGCAAAATTCTCACCTTCCTTTTCCCAAAGAGAAAACCAAAAGCTTAATGAACCTACAAAGCTAGAAGGCAGCCCTGAAATACCTAAAACAACATATCTAACTAGAAGCGAGAAGGCAGGCTAGTCGCTTGGCCCCACGTTGGCTCACTAGAGGGAAGTGCTTCTTAACGTACATTCCAGTGCCCTGGGACTCTTGCTGAAAGGTAGAATCTGATGGGGAAGGGTGGAAGAGCCAAGAATGTGCATTTCTAATAAACTGCCAGGTGATGTCAATGCTGTTTGGGTCTCCAGATCTAGACTTCCAGCCTAGACCTGAGGTAGCCACTACCCACATATGGCTCTTAAGCCCCGAAATCTCGCTAGCCTGAAATTACCTGAGCTCTAAATCTAAAATACACACCTATTCCCACGACTAAGTACAAAAAATATCTCAGTAACTTGTACAGATTTCATATTGAACTAATACTATATTACATATAATGGGTTAAATAAAATGTGTTATTTCACTGTCTTTGTTTAAAAATTTGTTTGTGGCTCGAGGCTTACATACTTATACTGAACAGCGCTGCCCTTGACTGACAACCAGTCCAACTCGGAAGCTTCTACTGTTGAGACTTGAAGAATAAAAGAGAATCCATCTCTTCCCTTAGGCGTTTTCAAAGCATACCTTTTATTTCCCAACTATATTGCACAACCAGGAATTAAAATGAAATAAAGCGAAAACCAAGATTTTATTAAGAATATAGATCAATATATACACACAGACATACACACTCTGTACGTATTCTCTGAATCCTGTTATTTCAATTTAGGCTCCACCTAGAACACTACTTTTATCTCCCTCTGGTTCCCACCCCACGAGATCGTATCGCGTACAGGAAAACAATAACAAAAACGCGGTCTCCGACCTAAAGCCAAACCCGGCTGCCCCGGTAGCCCAAACCGAGGCTGAAAAAGCCGGTCGTCAGCGGGCAGCGCCCCCTGGGCTCCACCTCCTCCAGCGCCGACCTCCCCAAGATGGCGGGCGGCGGGGGCCCGCTTCCGCTTCCGGTGTGAGCAGCCGGGCCGGGGGGGCAAGATGGCGGCGGCAGTAGGGGTCCGCGGCCGGTGCGAGCTGCCGCCTTGCTCCGGCCCAGGCTGGCTCCTCAGTCTTTCCGCCTTGCTGAGTGTGGCGGCTCGAGGGGCCTTCGCCACCACGCACTGGGTCGTCACGGAGGACGGGAAGATCCAGCAGCAGGTAGCGGCCATAGGCGTCCCTCTCCGCCCGCGCCCGCCCTCGCCCCGGGGGATTCCCAGGTCCGGCCCCTGGCTATTTGGCTCCACGCGGCCCCGCCCCCAGCCTACCTTCCCACGGTCCGGGCGCTAGGGCCCGAGCGACCCCGACGCTGAGACCCGGCGTCGCCCCCCTCCCCATTTGTTCTCTGGCCCTCGCCTCAGACGCCTGCAAGTTCTCAGCCTTCCACCCCTGGGGCAGCGTGCCGCGTGGGAAGAGTCGCCCGGCTGTGGGGGTCGGACTCTGGGGACATCTTGTTGTGCTTGGGCTTTAGAAACCGCAGATTCATTATCCGTGCCTCTGGTTTCTCTCGGGCCCACCACGCGTCACCAGCCCTCCCTGAAGAAGTAGAAAGCAGGTGGCAGCGCCCGGCTGTGCGCGAGTCCCAGGGCGGTGACAGCTTCGGCACCCCTAGGCAGTGGGTCATCTAATGCTTCCTACCCCAGTCTCCTCTTCCAGTGCTGGAATTCGTGTCGGGACGAGGTGGTTTCAGCTTGTACCGTTACCCAGGTCAACAGGGGCTCTTTAGGGACAACATACACCTTCCTTCCGAAGGAATGCTTGAAGATGCCTCTGGTGGCGTTGCCTGCATCTTTTCGGCTCTAACTGCCCTCGTTTCCCAGTGTACTTTGCATTGTTTCTTTACCTAGTTCCTGTAACCCGGCCCCGCAAGGAGGATATGCGATTTCCTGGATTCTTGTGTGTCCGTCCGAACTAATTCCTCAGAGGAGGGACTGCTTTTCTTACATAACTTCATGATTGCCTACATTTTGTGAGTGCCGCTGATCCCTAAACAGTACGTGCGTGTGCTCGGCTGCAGAATCTTGGTAAACTTAATGACTTCCAACACTTGAGAGCAATCCTGAAAAGTCCAGCAAACATTTAGGAAGTGAATTGTGTGCCCCATGCAGTCTGGCCCCTTGATCTCAAGCGTATTAACCGTCATCGTGTGAAATTATGGACCTTTCGATTGTGTGTAATGAATGATGATAGGAACACAGTGCAAGGTTTAGGTTTACTTTTGTATGAAGTGGGGTTCTCGTTTAGATTTGCCTTGTGATGGCAAATTTTACCTCGTGTAACGAGTGAGTAAAACAATGTAAAATCGGCGTTGGTATTGTTCATTGGTTTTTAAGTATGTCTGAAAAAAGACTAACTTCTTATTGGGCACTCTTTTTCTCTACACCAACTTACATTGGAAAAGATTTCCTTTTCATGGCCATACCATTTGAGATTTAAAAGATAGGTGTGCATTTCAGAAACTCTAGAAAGCACTGCAAGTTTATTTCTTTCACAAAAGATCAGAAATCTTACGGGAGTCCTGGCTGCTACCCCCACCCCCTTTTATTTCCTGATGATAATTTTCCTTGAGGCCCTCATGAAGGGATACATGGAATTAAGTCACTCCTGCCGCAATTTGGGGAGCCCATCTCCTATTGGCTCTTCTGCAATATTGTTTTTGGCCACAGCTATTTATACACTATGACATTGACTTCTCCTTCCCATTTGGGTGTCCCGCCTCTCAGCCTAGGAAGTAGCCCATCTGAAAAGTGAAAGCTGGTAGAAATGCATTATTTGCTGAACATTGCAATGCGAAAGTAGAACCTGATTTGTTTTTTTAACAACAAAAAAACCCCCAAATTCTTTCTTTTTTGTACATTGGATACTTATGTTTCAGTGGGGGAAAGGTAGAGGTTTCTGTAACTTGCCTCAGAAAGGGAGAAATTTGAACAGTCTTTTGGAAATTTGCCAAGTCACTCCTGCAGTAAGTAGTTAGGCTTAAGGTTAGGAAAGCAAGATTTCTTTACTATAAGCTTTTAACAGTTGTCTTTTTCAGTGAATTTGTCCAATACTTTGCTACATAACATTTACAATGTTAAGTTCATACAACCACAAAATTTTATACCAGAAGACATAAAGCTGGTGTCTTCAGCGTAACAAGAAGAGGCTAGGGAAGGAAAGTTGGATTTAATCTGAAGGAAAAGCAACATTTATAAGTAAAGTAAGAGAGTTGAATACATGATCATCTTCTGAGTGCCACTCGGATAGCTGGGTACATTACCTATGCTTTCCTTCCTGGTAATATTTCAAATTCGGGCAGAATCCAAAACTCAATTTAGATTGTGATGAATTATCACATTTGCATATGCTTATTAAAGAACTGAAAGATCCCTTTAGTATATGGATTTGGGTGTACTGCAGATCTATTCATATGTTCAGCAACAATTAATTAAAAGCTTAATACATATATATTGTGTCCTAACTGACATACCATATTCCTTGCTACTTGTTTTTGGTTATAATATCTAAATGAGAGCAGAAGTGTGATTTTAGTTTTAAAGTGGTCTAATATCAGGGAGAGGGCTAAGGATAAACTGAAATGGCAACTTTAGAATATTAGCGTGGCAAATACCTTTTGAAACTCTGCCTGATATTTAAACTTGTCCAAATTAGATAGGTCATTGTTTTCCATAGTGAACGTGGAGAAGTACTTAGGAATTAAAAATCTGAATTGCCCCCAATACAGACTTACATAGGGATATTTTCCATCACTGTAAAATTGTAAGTACAGTAAGCAGTTCTTCCCAGGAGAAGAGAACAGTTGTTTGGTTTTTCTATTTCAAGCCTTAGCAAATGATAAAGATAGACACCCACAAGTTACAACTACAAACTTGTGAACACACAAATACATTGGAAGACCTAGCCCTGAAAAGGGGTTGAAATGGGGCTTCAGTCACAGCAAGGAGGCAGCCATTCTTCCAGGCAGGGTCCTCCCAGTCAGAACTGTGGTCACTTCTGGCAGGAGCAAGTGGTGAGCTCTCAGCATGGCATGTTAGGGAATCATTCCTTTCCACAATCCCTGTCTCAGCTGGGAAGCATACCTTATATGTTTTTAGGTTCCATGTTTACTGAGCTGCCACTAAATTCCAGGAGCATTGCTCAGGGAATCCTTAGCTGGGATGTGAAGAGAATGTTCTAGAGTCTGAGTTCCTTTCCCACTGCAGTTGGGATAGTTAAGAAGAGGTGCTCCTCTTCTCTTCACCTTTATGCTTTTCTCCCAGCTTTGGGCTTTGGCATAGCTCTGATCCCCTTGTGTCCCCTGTACCTGAAAATTTTTCTTTATTTAAGCAAGAGTACTTGGGGTCCATGGACTTAAGGAGTGGGCTGTTATAATCTCATTACTTGGAGCATCTACAGAGTAATCAGGTCAATGGATCCTTTGGTTGACTTCACTGTGAAGAATAGGCTTTGAGATAAATTTGTGGTTTTTTTCATTTCCTTTTTTTTTTTTTTAATTTTTTTTTTTCAACGTTTATTTATTTTTGGGACAGAGAGAGACAGAGCATGAACGGGGGAGGGGCAGAGAGAGAGGGAGACACAGAATCGGAAACAGGCTCCAGGCTCTGAGCCATCAGCCCAGAGCCTGACGCGGGGCTCGAACTCCCGGACCGCGATTTCGTGACCTGGCTGAAGTCGGACGCTTAACCGACTGCGCCACCCAGGCGCCCCTCATTTCCTTTTTTTAAAAAAAATTTTTTAACATTTATTTTTGAGAGAGAGAGTGCGTGCACGCGAGAGCATGGAAGGGGCAGAGAGAGAGGGAGACACAGAAGCCAAAGCAGGCTCCAGGCTCTGAGCTGTCACCACAGAGCCTGACATGGGGCTCAAACTCACAAACTGCAAGATCATGACCTGAGCCGAAGTTGGGTGTTTAACTGCCACCCAGGTGCCTCTCTCTTTTTTTTTTTTTCCTAGTATGGCAATATTTATTTTTCTGTTTTTGTCAAAATTGTCTGGAGAGTCACTTGAAGATTAAATTCAATTTTGTGAATTAGCCTAAGAGCCTAACCATAATGTATCACATCATTACTGTGGAAAAATCAATATTCCATGTTCTGAATTACCAGCTAACAAATGAACTCCTGAAATGTTACCAGTTTGTCTTAGACTTATTAAATCAAGAAGTTGTACTTCTAAAAATAGGTGGGGGAGGGGAAAGGGGCACCCAGGTGTCTCAGTGGACTCTTGACTTCAGCTTAGGTCTTGATCTCAGGGTCATGACTTCAAGCCCCACATTGGTCTCCATGTATGAAGCCTACATAAAAAAAAAAAAAAAAAAAAAAAAAAAGAAGTTGTACTTCTAGCATTGGGGTTCATGGCCCCTGGATATTCTCTGTCTTCATAAGTGGAGGTCTAAAACTTTAAGTAAATAAAGAGTATAATTGTTATCAACTCTCATAACATTATAATATTTCTTAGCTACCGACTGTTTCCTTCTCAAATCTTAGAACAATAGTACTTTAGACTAGGAAAAAATTCTTAAAGGGTATATGGTACAACTCAGAGATAAAGTCACCCACAGTCACATAACTGATGAGTGGCATTTAGTGATAGCAGTGAGTAAAAATCTGCAGTAACATGCAAGTGAGCACTTTGTACTCGGTAAGTTTGAAGTGCTTTCCCCCCCTTTCATAATACCTACCAATGAAGAAATAGAAAGAAAAGTAAAAAATGGGAATAATGAAGTAAAAGTCTTCTCTTTTCCAGTTTGCTTTACCTCTGCAGAATGTTTTGTGATGACTTTAAATTGGGGGTGGGTGGAGAAGCGTCAAAAATAGGTGTGATTTAATTTGGGGGTTATTTCATCATTTTGCCTTCTATCAAGCAAATGTCTTTAAAGTATAGATCCTTTTAACTGGTTAGAACAAATGAAGTTTCTGACAAACCTGACGATCTGAAACCTAGCAACTTTGGCATAAGAAGTGTTTGATAAGCAGTAATATTTCAGCAACTATGACCTGAGCAAGAGCTGTCAGGTTTAGTTGGACAAACAGACTAAATCTTTATCTATTGGTCTTTAATAGCTTATAAGTGAAGGAGTGGCTTGATTTGGGTATTAAGTAATTGGTTAATCTGGGAGAGGGCATCTGGATGATACTATGAAGCTGACAGGTTTATTTCAGTGCTTTTCAACACTGAGCCCATCTTTTTATCATAGAACTTTGCTTCTGTGTTTATATACTTCAGGAATTTACTTGGATCTGAGAGGTCATGGTTGTTTCTTCACTAACTTGCTAGGTACCGGCTAAACCTTTGTAATTTGTCCTAGACATTGACATCAAAGTGATTCTCACTCAATCCTTTTTTTTTTTCCACTTCCTACTATTCTATTATCTTATAAATTCCCAGGGGTTAACTTTGTTTATACTATAGAGTAGGTAATAGCTTATAAGTATACAGAGGTAAATTATAACTTTAAATACTTTTCCCAATTACTTATTAAACAAGTATTTACTGACAGCTTATTTTTCACCAGCCCACTGTGCTTTGATGGATATGCTGTTTTCCAATGGCTACCGTGACACGAAATTCTCATTTTTCATTGGGGGGTGAGCAGAGTACAGCTCCTTCTTAACCTTTTTTTTTTTTTCTTTTCTTTTCTCCAGCTCTTCTTCCTCCACTCATCTTCTAGATCAGTGGTTCTCAAACTTTACCTTACACAAAAATAATCTGGAGTACTTGCTTAAAATACAGATTCCTAGGCCACTAAAGTATCTGAACAAGTAAAGCCAAGAATTCCACATTTTTACCAAACCCCTCAGGAGATCATGATACAGATGGATCACAGATCATTCTGAGAAGTTCAACTTTATATATTGCTTTACCTCCAGCTTCTGTTTCAGCCTTCTCTTTTTACTCTTTACATATACCTGGGCAATCCTATCTTTTCTCAGGACTTAAGTTACCATATATGTGCTGAGAATAGCCGCATTTCTTTTTGTAAGTCAGATTTTTTCCTCCAGGGTTATAGATTCAGGACCTCTAATAAGCTTTGAATTCCATGTGAATGTCCTCTAGGTACTTCAAGCTTAATATGATCAAATCTAAACTCATTTTTACCCTACCTAAACCTGTGTCATGCCCTGTTTTCCCAAACTGAACGAAAGACCCCCACCATTCACCATCCACCCATTTGCCCATGTCAGAAATCTAGTTGTTTCCTATATTCTTTACCAAAATCTTTCCATTTTACTTCCTAATTATATCTTCTTCCCATAGTCACTGCTGTGACTCCAGTTCAGGCCACCTGATTCTTGCCACAGCTTTCTAACTGCTCTCCTTTCTCTAGTCTTGTCCTGCTTCCAACCCATTCTCCCCAGTGCAGTTAGACTCAGCTTTTAAAACTTTCTTTGTTTTGGGGCACCTGGGTGTTTTGGGGCACCTGGGGCTCAGTTGGTTGAGCATCTAACTCTTGATCTCAGCTCAGGTCATGATCCTAGAGTCGTGGGATCAAGCCCTGCATCCAGCTTTGTGCTGAGCATAGAGCCTGCTTGATTCTCTGTCTGTCCTTCCCTCTCTCTTCCTCTCTGCCCCCTCTCCTTTGTGTGTATGCTCTCAATCGCTCTAAAGTAAAAATAAATAAAACTTTTGTTTAATTAAAAATTTGAATTACAGAAGGAATGCATGGCATTCTAAAAAGTAAATGTCTAACATTATGGGGTATTTAAAATAATAAAGTGAAGTCTTCCCATCTCTCCCCATTCTCACTTCTCAAGGAAAATTGCCTTTAAAGCGTTTGGTACATATCCCAGGACATGGTCTTTCTTTAATGTGTCTTGTGATCTGGCCCCTCTTTCTCTCTAGCTTATCTTTGTTCATTCTTCAGTGCCCCACTTTCACCCCCAGAATACACACACATAACACTTGGCCATATTTAACTTTGGTCAGTGCCCTCAGATGTGCTCTGTTCTCACTTGCTTCTGGGCCTTTGCACATGTTCTTTCCCTGAAATGCTGACTGTCCTAATCTGGCTAACTCAGTACTCTTCACAACTTAAACATCACTTACACAGGGAAGTTTCTAATGCCCAAATTTAAACAAGCTGTTCTTTCTATGTGCTTTTATAGTGTCTGGTATTCCCTTATGAAGGCATTTACCATGCCATATTGTGTCCATTTACTAATGTAAATACCCTACTAGACTCCTACATGCCCCATGAAGGGAGAAGCCATACCCATTTTCTCTGCACCTCCTGCATCTCTCATGCTAAATCCCGTAGGCTGCAATAGTATCTATTGAATGGATGACGTAAGGAAGTATGAAAACTGGTTCCTGCCTCTCAGGAATTTACCACTGTCCAAATGAAGCCTCACACTGCTTACTAATGTGATAGTCATTTTGGAAGCTAACCTACAGGAGGCCTCAGATTCCTGGAAGATCTTTATTTATTTATTAATGCTTATTCATATTTGAGAGACAGAGAGAGAGCATGAGCAGGGAAGGGGCAGAGAGAGGGAGACATAGAATCTGAAGTAGGCTCCAGGCTCTGAGTTGTCAGCACAGAGCCCGAGCCCGACGCAGGGCTTGAACTCACAAACTGTGAGATCATGACCTGAGCCAAAGTCGGACGCTCAACCGACTGAGCCACCCAGGTGCCCCTCCTGGAAGATCTTTAAAGCTCCGAATAACCCATCACTGAGTCAGCCATTGGGCCTTCAGATAAGGTGCTATATGCACATGAGAAGAGCCTTACTCAGAGATCACTGTTGGCCTGTCTTCTCTGGTCAGGTTGTGTATGCAAAGGAAATCATCCTCTTTGTCACTGATGTTACATCTAAAAGGTCAGCTTTATTTTTCAGGCACTGAGAAGTATGGAGAAGTGACAAGAGACAAGGAAGAAAAAAACAAGAAAAATCATCAGGAAGGGCAGAGGCAAGATGGATGAGAAATGGCAGCTGCATTGTTGAGGGGGGATTAGGGTCAGCTGTGGGGTTTGGCAGTTGTTGCAGTTTAGAAGCAGCTTGGGTGGAAATGGACAGAAGGGACTCTGACAGTGAGGAATAGGAGGGCTTGCCAGCAGGTCAGGTCAAAAATGAGAACAGCTTTGCACTCCAGTGTGTAGGGGCATGTGTGAGCCCTACCTGCATCTCCGTGAGACTCTGTGATGGCAAAAGCAAGGGGAATTCTGTAGGGTGGCTCTTTACAGCCAGGCACTTCATTTGGTTTTTTTTCTTTGTTTTATTTTTTAACATAATATAATTTATTGGCAAGTTGGTTTCCATACAACACCCAGTGCTCATCCCAAGAAGCGCCCTCCTTCCTGCCCATCACCCACTTTCCCCTCTCCCCCACCCCCCATCTACCCTTAGTTTGTTCTCAGTCCTTAAGTGTCTCTTAGGGTTTGCCTCCCTCCCTCTCTGTATCTCACTGTGGTTTTGATTTGTATTTCCATGATGAGGAGTGACGTTGAGCATCTTTTCATGTGCTTGTTGGCCATCTGGATATCTTCTTTAGAAAAGTGTCTATTCATGTCTTCTGCCCATTTCTTCACTGCATTATTTGTTTTTCAGGTGTGGAGTTTGGTGAGTTCTTTATAGATTTTAGATGCTAGCCCTTTATTTGATATGTCATTTGCAAATATCTTTTCCCATTCCAGTTGGTTGTTTTGTTGATTGTTTCCTTTGCAGTCCAGAAGCTTTTTATCTTGATGAGGTCCCATAGTTCATTTTTGCCGATAATTCCCTTGCCTTTGGAAATGTGTCAAGTTAAGAAATTGCTGCAGCTGAGGTCAGAGAGGTTTTTTTCCTGCTTTCTCCTCTAGGGTTTTAATGGTTTCCTGTCTCACATTCAGGTCCTTCATCCATTTTGAGTTCATTTTTGTGTATGGTGTAATAAAGTGGTCTAGTTTCATTCTTCTGCATGTTGTACAGCCAGGCACTTCTTGAAAATTGTGCTCATGGGCTCCCCCCCCCCTTTTTTTTAAGTTTGTTTATTTGTTTGAGAGAGACAGACACAGCGTGAGAGGGGAAGAGGCAGAGAGAGAGAGAGTGACAGAGAATCCCAAGCAGGCTCCATGCTGCCAGCACAGAGCCCAGTGTGGGGCTCAAACTCACGAACTGTGAGATGACTTGAGCTGAAACCAAGAGTTGGAAAGCAAGAGTTGGACGCTTAACTGACTGAGCCACCCAGGTGTCCCTCTCTTCCCTCTCTTTATATAGGTCTCTTCAAGCCACTCCAGTCAGTCCTTCATCCCCACGAGTCTTGTCAAAATATACCAGAGCCTGCCTTATTGCCAAATTTGGTGCTCAGCTTGAAGTTGTCTCTCTCACCCTCTTTGCTCCCCAGCCAGCACTTGTCCTCTGACCTTATCGAACTGTTTTCCTCCATGGCTTCCAGGACATTCACTCCTGGCTTTCCCTCTAAATCCCTCACCATGACTTCTCATTCTCTTCTGCTGAATTCCTCTTTTCTTAATGAGTCTTAAATACTGATGTGCTCATCAGATGGTCTTATGCCCTGTCATGGCATAAAATATGACATCTATTCTGAGGATTCTCTTAAATCATATCTGCAGTCTCTCCCTCAACTCCAGACTCTTGTATCCAATTGCCCACTCAACATCTCCACTAAGCTGTCTTACAGACATCACAAATACATCATGTCCTAAACTGAACTCTTTATTTCCCACCCCACCACACTGGTTAACCAGATTGCTCAGGTCCAGAATCTTTCTCGACTCTTGTGTCGCATACCTAATCTATCAATAACCTGTCAACTTTACTTCCAAAATGTCTCTTGCATCAAGCCATGTCTTTCCACCTCTACTTCTACAGCCCTAGTCCAGTGGTCTTCATCTCCCTTTTAAACCTATGCACAGTAGCCTCCTGACCAGTGTCCTTGCTTCTACTTTTGCCCCATAGAGTCTACTCGCCACACTTTTCTTTTTTTACGTGAAATTTATTGTCAGATTGGTTTCCATACAACACCCAGTGCTCATCCCAACAGGTGCCTTCCTCAATGCCCATCACCCACTTTCCCCTGCCCCCCCCACCAACCCTCAGTTTATTCTCAGTATTTAAGAGTCTCTTATGATTTGCCTCCTCCCTCTCTGTAACTTTTTTTTTCCCCCTTCTCCTCCCCCATGGTCTTCTGTTGAGTTTCTCAGGATCCGCATATGAGTGAAAACATATGGTATCTGTCTTTCTCTACCTGACTTATTTCACTTAGCATGACACTCTGAAAACATATGGTATCTGTCTTTCTCTACCCGACTTATTTCACTTAGCATAACACTCTCCAGTTCCATCCACAGTGCTGCAAATGGCCAGATTCCATTCTTTCTCATTGCCAAGTAGTATTCCATTGTATATATAAACCACATCTTCTTTATCCATTCATCAGTTAATGGACATTTAGGTTCTTTCCATAATTTGGCTATTGCTGAAAGTGCTGCTATAAACATTGGGGTACAAGTGCCCCTATGCATCAGCACTCCTGTATCCCTTGGGTAAATTCCTAGTGGTGCTATTGCTGGGTCATGGGGTAGTTCTATTTTTAATTTTTTGAGGAACCTCCACACTGTTTTCTAGAGCGGCTGCACCAGTTTGCATTCCCATCAACAGTGCAAGAGGGTTCCCGTTTCTCCACATCCTCTCCAGCATCTATAGTCTCCTGATTTGTTCATTTTAGCCGCTCTGACTGGCGTGAGGTGGTATCTCAGTGTGGTTTTGATTTGTATTTCCCTGATGAGGAGTGACGTTGAGCATCTGTTTATGTGCCTGTTGGCCATCTGGATGTCTTCTTTAGAAAAGTGTCTATTCATGTCTTCAGCCCATTTCTTCACTGGATTATTTGTTTTTTGGGTATTCTCTACACTTTTAAAGATCATAAGTCTGGTCGTGTCACTCTTTTAAGGGTTGTAGGGGGAAGAGATCCAAAGAGCATCAGAAAACCTTCAGTGTTTCCCATCATACTTTTAAGAAAAAAATTTTGGACTTTGTACCATGGCCTATAAGGCAGGCCCTTGTAAGATCTGGGACCTGGCCCCTGGCCACCTCTCTACCGCAAATACCACTTTCCTTCTTGTATTCTGTGATTCGGCCATACTGGCCTTTGGGGTGGGTCTTGAGAGAACCAACTTTGTTCTTGGTCCTTCTGTTGCTTGAAAAATTTCTGCAGACATTCTCATGGCTCTCTTTCAAATCTGTTCACATGTCACCTATCTTCTGACCACACTATCTAAAACAGCATCTCCTTCCATCATTCTGTCTTCTTACTTTGCTTTAGTTTTCTTCATAGCACCTATTACTCTATTGTAATGTATTACTGGTCTTCCTACAAGAACATTAACTTTTTCGTTGACCTTTGTTATATTCAGTGCGGTAACCCCCATGCCTAAAATGGTCCCTGACACATCGTACACACTCGGAAGTATTGCATACGAGAGAGAAAGGGAGGGTACCTGCATGTATGTGTTCAGGCAGTTGCTTACACTTGTAAAAGCTCTTGCATATTAGCACAGTGAAAGGCCACCATCGTTTTAGTAGTCTGGAGAAAGCGCAGTGCATTTACTTTAAAGGGGGCAAGCCAATTTATGCGTTCTCCCTGCTAACAATAAAAGCTCTAGATAAACCAAGACTTCTCTAAGAATGTAGTGTCTCTGAACCAGAGTTGTAAAATGGTGTCTCAGATAACCTACATTCCGATTGGCTGTTTGGAAATACTATCTCTTCAACATACCTTAAATGATATGCTCAAAGAACTTTGAGATTGAGACATTACTGAAATTAATTGATTACTATACAAATTTAGGTAAGTCCTTAACGTTCAGACATTTAACATACACAAAAGAAACATTTGTTAAAAATCTATACCGTCATGACACTTTTAAATAAGCTAAAGTATATGTTTGCTTTCAAGGCCTACTACCAGGAATTCACACTAGCCAGATCAGATTGTGTCTCCCATATTTATTTAGTCAGCAGTAACTACTTCATGAGTCTAACTTTTGAAAAGAATTCATTTATGTATTTTTATTACTAACATCTCACCTCATTCTTCACTTACCCTCTGAGGCACTTAGTTATTTAAATTAAAATCAGGTGACCAGCAGGAGAACCCTCCTCACCTTGTGCCCTCATGATCTGCCCTTTCCTCTTTTAGTCTAATTGCTTGGTCGGGAGATGAGATGGATAGTTAATCTTTAGTAAAGCTTTAGAGAGTGGTACATGCCCAAAATGGTCAAATGGAGTCGGGAACGTTTTATTTGAGCAAATATTTGCTGAGAGCTTTTTGTGTGCCATTACATTTGACAGGCTTAGTTTGCTCGTTAAACACATATTGGAATCCTTTCTGTGTTAGGTACGTGGAATACAGCTGTGATTGAGATTGTCCCTGCCTTCACAGAGTTTGCATTTTATAGTCATACATAGAAGGGACTCTAATTTAGGATAATGTCAGCAGGTAGCTTTTATAGCAATAAAAATTTAATGTCAATTGCACTGAGCACTTTACCAAGTGTTTTCAATATTCATTTCTCATTTTATGGTCATATAGACCCAGTAAGATGTGGGTATTGATATCTCAATTAAATAAAGAAATTTAGGCCGAGTGTGGTTAAACTCCTTGCCCAAGGCCATGCAGGTAGGAAGTGGCTATGTATAAATTCCAGCTTAGATCCCATTCTAAACTGTTCTCTGTACTGCTAAACATTACTACCAATATAAAGAAAAATATTTCTGTTGTTTTGTATATAAAACATCAATATTTTCTCTATTTTTAAATTGAATTTGATTTTTTTAAGTGGGTTCCATGCCCAATGTGGGAGCTGAACTCAGGACCCTGAGATCAAGAGTCAGATACTCTACTGACTGAGCCACCCAGGCATCCTATAATTGAATTTGAAAGTATAAAATACGTGATCATTGTTCAAAAAAATATTTTCAAGCTACTTAGTAGGACATAAAATGAAAAGTGAAAGTTTCATAACCACTCATAGTTCTTCCTGGAAGTAATCACAGAATTATTTGTGTATTCTTGCAAAAAGTTCCCATGCATTTGCAAACCCTCATGTGGATTTTTAAAAAACACAACTGGGGGCGCCTGGGTGGCTCAGTCGGTTGAGCGTCCGACTTCGGCTCAGGTCACGATCTCGCGGTCCGTGAGTTCAAGCCCCGCGTCGGGCTCTGGGCTGATGGCTCAGAGCCTGGAGCCTGCTTCCGATTCTGTGTCTCCCTCTCTCTCTCTGCCCCTCCCCCGTTCATGCTCTGTCTCTCTCTGTCTCAAAAATAAATAAATGATAAAAAAAAAATTAAAAAAAAACACAACTGGAAACATTTTGTCTCACCACTACTTTTTATTAATAGAGTTAGACATCTGTCAGAAATGAAAAGCTACTCTCTTTGCCCTTAAAATTGCATAGTATTTGATTGTATGGCTATTCTGTAATTTATTTAACCAGTTCCCTAATGACAGGCATTTAGATTGTTTCCAGGTTTTTACTGCTGTGAGTGTGTGTGCCCATTCATGTGTCTTCACATGCTCCTGTGAGCATATTGAGTAGATCTGTAAGAACTCTTTGAAGTGGAATTTACCTGTTTGAAGAATGCATATTTAATTTTCTTATTGCCAAGTCGTCCTTTTAAAGGATTGCATCAGGAGTGTTTAAAATGCCCAACAGTGTTTGGGATATATGTCAAATCTTTGTTTATATAATCCGCTTCTAGTCAGACAGCCCTTATCCCATCCATTGCCCTTAGCGAAACAGTGTTACGGCTGTCAGTGGAAGTATGAACAAAAAGGAACTTTCAGTTTGGTTTGGTTATCTTCATAGAAAAATTAAACCTTTGTCATTAATGCTTACTTCACACTTGTTGGGATTGCAGTAAAAGAAATTAGTCAAGCTGACCCCCCCCCCCCCCCCAGAGTTAATACTACTACTGTTTGATGAGTAATAAAGTTGAACTTTATTCAATGGTGTAGTACAGCAGTGATTTCTAGCGTGAAATAGCGAAGTTATTTCCTGGCTGTTGAGTTGCCGTCACCTGAGTAATGATAAAAATTAAGGTTCAATTTCCGGCACTCATTTCCGTGTCCCTTTTCCAATATTTGATTAACAAACCTCAATGACAAAATCCTCTAAACTGAGTGACTTAAGCACCGAAGTTTTTCTCACAGTTTTGGAGGCCAGAAGTCTAAGGTCAGAGTGCCAGAGTGATCAGGTTCTGGTGAAAGCTCTGTTTCTGGCTTGCAGACCCGCTGCATTCTTGCTGTGTCCTCAGGTGGCAGAGAGAAAGAGAAAGCAAGCTTTCAGTGTCTCCTCTTATAAGGGCACCAATCCCGTCATAAGGCCCCAACCTCATGACCTCATCTAAACCAAATTACCCTCCAAAGGGCTACTCTCCAATTACCATGACATTGGAGGTTACAGCTTCAACGTAAAATTTTGGGGGAGACACAGCACCCAACTAGGAATTTTTATGCTTACATATCTTGTATTTATCACCTTTAAGCGTGGCATTGTGTCTGGAACTTAGCGGGTGCTTATATTCGTTTTCTGTTTGCTGCTGTAAAAAATTACCAGTTTATGTCTTAAAGCAACAGAGATTATCACCTTACAGTTGTGTAGGTTAGCAGTTCAACCCATGTTGTGCTGGGGCTAAAATCAAGGGGACAGTAATGCTGCACATCTTCCTGGAGATATTAGGAGAGAGTCCATTTCCTTACCTCTTTCTAGTTTCCAGAGGCCACCCACATTCCTTGCTTCTTGGCCCCCTTTCATTGTATCACAGAGCTAGCAACATTGCATTTCTCTGATCTTTCTTAGCAGCATCTCTCTCTTTGACCTCCCTATTCCACTTTTAAGGACCCTTGTGATTACATTAGGCCCACGTGGATAATCCAGGTTATATTCTGTCTTAATTAAAGTAATCTGAATAGCAACCTTAACTCCATCAGCTACTTTAATTTCCCTTTGCCACATAACCTAACTAGTCACAGGTTCTGGGGATTAGGACATGACCATCTTTGGGGGCCATTATTCCATGCTCAATAAATATTAGCTGCTGGAATGAGAGTCACTTCTGAGTTACATATAAAATAGCTCTAATTGCACAGCGACATTGTTCTGTATATGTTTACAAGAGTATCATAAATATGCAAATGAGAAATATCTGTGACTCTCGTGTCCCGATCCAGCATTTCATTTTCTTTCCTTGTAAAGTTGTAAATTGTCTACTTTATTCATTATGTTATTTGTATATTTCCTGGTGATACAAATCAGAACGTGTAGCCTGGTAGCACGCGTGTATAAGAAGTTGTTCATTTGTTGTTTATGTTGAAAATGGTTATTAACTTGCTTATTTATCACTTTGGAAAATGGTGCTTGTTTGATATGATTGCTCTCATAAAATTGGCTGCAACACTGCACATGGTCGAATGTAGACTATAGCTATATAATATACTTCAGATACCTAGATTGTTTTCTGTGTGTTTAAGCATTTACGACTTTGTCTTCCAAGAACTGTGAACATGGGAATGTAAATCTAATTGAGAGTAAAACTTTAGGAAATAGAGATATGAAGCCACAAAAATTCATGCGATGGTCAAGATTCAGTATTTTTGTTTATTTAAAGTTTATATTTAGCTTCAGTAGTTTATATTTAGTTTCAATAACCTGATATCCTACAAAATTGAAGTCCATGTTTTAAAACATTAAAATACCATATTGTACAAGTACACCAATGGCAAAAAAAAAAAAAAAAATAAGTCTTCTTTAACAAAAATATTTCCGGGTCCTGACAGTTCATAATAATAGTGTTTTATTGATCTGAAACAATTAAATGTTTCCAGTGAAAGATCTGCTTCTCTATTAAAGTTTTGAAAATTATTATAGTCAGGAGCCCATGAAAGTCCCTTTCCAGAGCTGAGGCTGGACTGGTATTTTGTTTGTGAATTTGCACTTCTCTCGACCTGGAGGAAAGTCCAGGTCCGTGATGGTCAGACTTGAATCCTAAAGAAAGAATTACATGCAAAGTCAGGCAACAGACTTCTGCCTCCCTCATTCCATCCCTATCCACTCATCTTGCTTGCCCCTGTATTCACCTGCCAGGGGTCACAAAGGTGAGGGTTCTTTGGTCAGTCATTTGAAAATGGTAGTGAATTAGATTTGAGATAAGGACAAAAATCTGAGGAGACTAAGGTAACAAACAAAAAATACAAAAGATGTTACCTTTTAGAAGTGTTTTGACTGGCCCCACATCTGAGAGAGGAACTTTTTTCTCTATGAATATATAAGGAAAAGCGACAGGGTTGTTCCTCAGACCTAAGTTGTCATCACAACTCATATTTTGTTTAAAAATACATATCACATAACATTCTGAGGCTTCACTTTAACAAGACCTGTAGGTAGTACTTAAAAAGAGAGATATATTTTATAAACATAAGTAATATATGTTTGCTGTAGAAAAAGTCAGAAAACACAACCAAGAAGATAATCTTGTTGAGTCTCACCAACTGGAAACCACCATTCATAAAATTGTGTTGTAAAGTATCAGTGGGTTTAAAGGGAGGCAATGAGGAAGATTTTTTATAAGCACACAAAAGAAGAAACACATGTGGCCAACAAAGAGATTAAAATGTGTTCACTCTTTTCCCTTTGTTCTTAAGAGTGTGGAAAAACTCAGTGACTGTTGGTAGGAATTAAAGTTGATTCCTCTATTCTGGAAAAAAGCAAGCAAAAAATATAAATTTAAAAGTGTAGTCCCTTTAACCTAGCAATTCTTTTCTAGGAAAAAAATAAGTAAGCAGCAATAAAAAAAATTTAAGTGTAAGGATATTCATCTCAATACCATTAAAAAGGGAGAAGAAGTAAAAGCCCAAATTTTAATTAGCAGTAACCTGGATAAATAACTTTAATGTAATATTACCCACTAAATATGATGACATAGAACTGTAATTCCTGAGAAAACAAGCTGATAAAATTTAGGAAACAGTGGGGAAGGGAAGGATGCAGTATAGTAAAAATGATCCCGTTTTTGTAAAAATGTTTTATCTACATAGCAGTGTGTGTGTATACATATGCAGAGAAGTTATTCTGACATAATTAACTAGGTCTGACAGCAGACTTTTCAAGTAATTTTAATTTTTTTAATATTGTCCATAATGTGTTTGTTTTTATTGTAAACTATATATTTAGCTTATGATCAAAGACAAATTTCTTTTCCAGTTGAACTTTGTTAGAATTAAGTGGCATAAGGACAGGGAGAGCTAATTTTGCCTGTGACACAGTGAACAACTTAACTGCTCAGAAATAAATAGCCACTGCTAATTGGAACCTTGGTTTAATTTGACAAATTGACAGTTTAAAAAATGCTTTCAGCTGCAGCTTTGGAAAGAGTCCCTACCTAGAGCAAGTACAAATTTATACCGGCAAATTGAAAGAATGATCATTTCATTCATTTGAATATTAGATTCCTTCCGTGGCACCTGAGACTGATAAAAATGTGACACTTTCACGATAGTGTTAAATCTTTTATGGGGGTTGGATATGAAGAACATATGGAACTTTAAAAGTCATCAGGCTGGGTCCCCTCAGCTTATAGATGAGGAAATGGAAGCCCATGCAGAGAAGGTGATTTGCTTAAGGTTGCACAGCTAGTCATAGACCTGTGAAGGACTTACTTTTCACAATCCCTGGAAGCCTAGACCTGTGAAGGACTTACTTTTCACGATCCCTTGAGGCCTAGACCTGTGAAGGACTTAACTTTTCACGATCCTTTGAGGCCTAGCCACTTTACCTCCTGTACAGGTAGTCATCAATGAATGATAGTCTTGGTGGAGATGGATATTCTACCAAATGTGACGTCAGACAACTTCATCAAACAACCAGCAGCATATTAAGTGCTTGACATGTTCCTGAAAGCATATGAACTACTGGAGGTAGAACAAGGAATACAAAAAATTTTTTTCTGGAGAGACAGACATACAATAATTAAACAATGTAATAAGCACTATTAAAGGAGTGTGTAAAAAGTACTATGGGAGCTCAAGAGAGGAATGGCTTCACAAAAGAAATGTCATTTGAGCCCAGTCATTTGGCCTTCAGCAAAAGCATCAGGATAGAAGTGTGTTCCAAGTAGGAGAATTAGCATGTGCAAAGGGACAGAAGATCTGAAAAGAGCCACTAGGGTAAGAAGAGGCCCTAGGCAGAGGGTTTAGAAGAAATTTTGGCAGATGTTTGGAAATAGCATCAAGACTTCTGTAGAAAATTTTTATTGGAATATTTGGACAGATTCTAAGTGCTGCAGATACAGTTTGATCCAGGGCTGATAAAACAGTATAACCACAATAGGTTGCTCTCTGTCTTCATTTCTTTGCTTCCTTAACCCCATTCTCAGGCTCCCTGTGAATACAAGACGCCTGGTCCCCGTAGCTCAAACAAAAAGTTCTGGATTAGAGTCTCTTTAGTACCAGCTGACCAGTTGGTTAATGTCCCTTCTCAAAGATTACCATGACCAAGGGAAAGGGATCTACTGATCAGGACTTCCCACGTAGGGGAAGGATGCTTCCAGCTAAGCAGGGCAGGTGCTTTTGCCATAAGAAGGGAATTCCAGATACTAGATCGCAAACATTGTAAATACCCACAAAATGGGATCACTTCAGGTAGCGGTAAAATCTTCATTGCTTTGAAGATCTTTATTTATGTTTTCCATCATATTGTCTCAATAAATAATCTAAAATTTTGAATAAAAAATTTAAAATATTCCATCCCTAGTTTCTAATTAAGGGGAAATTTTTTAATTTTAGTATATGTGCTGCCGAAGCCAGCACAAGGGGAAATTTTTTAAAATGGGTATAGCATGGAGCATCTGGGTGGCTCAGTTGGTTAAGTGTCCAAATTTGGCTCAGGTCATGATCTCACAGTCCGTGGGTTCGAGCCCCATGTCGGGCTCTGTGCTGACAGCTCAGAGCCTGGAGCCTGCTTCGGATTCTGTGGTCTCTGTCTCTGCCCCTTCCCCAGTCACGCCT
This sequence comes from Felis catus, assembly GCF_018350175.1. Lineage (NCBI taxonomy): Eukaryota > Metazoa > Chordata > Mammalia > Carnivora > Felidae > Felis > Felis catus. The sequence goes on from NC_058377.1 coordinate 95,752,771, forward strand.
CTGTTTCTCTCTTTCTCTCTCAAAAATAAGCATTAAAAAATATATTAAAAAGATAAAAGTGGATATGGCATAATAAAAGATTTCAGTATGGGCACCTGAGTGGCTCAGTCGGTTAAGTGTCTGACTTCTGCTAAGGCCATGATCTCTCAGTTCGTGAGTTCCAGCCCTGTGTCTGGCTTTGTGCTGACAGCTCAGAGCCTGGAGCCTGTTTCGGATTCTTTGTTTCCCTCTGTTACTGCCCCTCCCCCACTCTCACTCTCTCTCTCTCTCTCTCTCTCTCTCTCTCTCTCTCACAAATAAAGATTAAAAAAAATTAAAAAAAAAAGATTTCAGTAATGCTGCTCTCATGTACTCATTTGAATACCATTAAAAATAATAGGTAAGAATGTTTAGCATATGTGAAGAATAAGTTGCATATGAGGGCTGGAATTAATATTATAATATAGAAGTATTCAATTTCCTGTCATAAAGGACCAGTGGAAAGTGATTGCCTCTCTCTTGCTTTTGTAGAACTCAAAAATGTTTATACCCTTCAAATGGTTATTTTAAGTTTAAAATAGTCACCTTTTATAGATTTGCCAGTGAAGTAATTATCCTTATATAGTGACATTTCCCTCCGTGACCCTGTGAATTTACTGAGGTAGGGTTCCAGATTAGAGAGGTAGTTATTAACAATATCTCGGTTAGAGAGACCAGCAGCAAATGAAATATATGAAAATGAACTTGATATGAGTCAGATATTTACTGCTGTTCTATATAATTGGACACATGTACTTATATAATGTATTCAAAGGAAAATACAATTGAATTGAGAACTCTTAGAGAATGAATCATTCTGTATAATAGAAGTCCGTTTAGCTAATTTCCAAATATTTGGTCAGTTTTTCCTTGCAGTATAAACTTTGCTGTAAAAGATATTTCATACTTTTTTAACCATCTTAAGTAGAACAAATTTGAAAATAATTCCCTTTTCTTTATGATTCAAGTCATTACAAGCATCATTTATTATGCTGTGAAGTAATGGAATTTTGTAGGGTTGCTTGTCCCTTGTGAAAAAGCCACAAGGTGCTTTGAGATCTTACATATGAGTCATGTCCTTTTTAACCTACCTCTCTAATTCCTGTCACCTTTTGCTCCTGGGCTGATAGCAGCCTCTTCTAAATGCTAAAGATTTTGAAGGCATTCAGATTGTGAATAAAATTGGAGTACGTAGGTTTCCTATATTGACATGGTGGGCCTGGTTTACGGAGGCTTAAGAAACGTTTATTGGCTGAGTGGATGTTGTACCTTTACAAACATACTCTTGTAACCTGAGGAGGAGAGGCGTTTGAAAGGAGAGAAATTCAAGCTGATTAGCAGTTGTCAAAGATATTATAAAGCCTTAAATTTTAAGAACTTGAAGTTACCTCAATAAAAATATACGCCAGGCATAAATCTGCAACCAACCCTTATCTGGCAAAGAGCCATGCCATTTGCTGCCGTGTCCAGAGGGGAAGCACAGCTGTCAGTGCACTCCCTTCCTTCTGTGATAATTTTATCTTTGTGTCTCCTCTAGCTGTTGTATCTGTGTTGAACTTAATGAAACTTCAGGAAATGAAAAGTACTTTCTTACAAAGGAACGTTGGCCAAACCCTTGCTATACAAATATGATGAAGCCCCGATTAGCTAGTATCTTTTTAATCTGAAACTAAGATTGTGCTTTCAGTCTTTCTTCAGTGTAAGTCTTCTTTCTTTTGTTCCTCATGCAGTTCTCCAGGTGACCAGAACGTTTAGGTATTTTGGAATGGGAACATCTTACTCCCGCATTCCTCCCCCTTGCCCTGTTTTTGGTTTTGTTTTCTTGTCTTTTTCTAAAAACCTTGTTTAAAAATACCGATACAGTCATGTACTAAATAGCTACCTCTTGAAGTCTGGATGAAGTAGCAAAGTAAGCACATTTTCTCTGGCCTCCTTATGTAAAGCTCTTTTGCACTCTGACCACTGGCTATAGCTTTTACATTTTCTTCTGTAAAAATTTTGGTGTCCTATAATGTATCACAAATAATATATCACAATGTCATAAAAAAAGGTTGATGGGCCTTGGGAGTTAAATCAGTCCATATTCAATCCATTATATAGTAGCTTTCCCTGCCCTATATGCATTTGACTGTTGGGAATATGTTCAAATACTTCTAAAGAGAAGCAAAATTTTCTATGTCTTATTGAGATAAACCTAACGTTTTGCTTGCAGGCTTTTGTTAGCTTTGATTGATAGAGGAGATTTACGTCTCAGGTGGTCAAGTACTATAGGACTTGCTATTATATTTTTAGTGCCTTTTAAGTACAGAGTGCGGTTTTGATATAAATTCCAATATAGTGGAAAGGCCAGGGGAAGCAGTGAATGAATCTCATCTTAAAAGCAAGACCATGGGCAATGATTATCCATAATGATACAATAATAATTATACATCCAGATAATTACAAGGGAAGTTATTCTGGACTAGCGTCTTTTTCCTCTGGCATCTCTGAAATGATAGAATGAGCAAGGGCAGATGAGTTTTATCTGTAGTCACTTAACATTGTCCAATTTAATGCATATTATTAAAGCAAGCATCCAACTTTATTTTATGTTGGTTTTTTTTTTTTAATTTTTTAAAATTTACTTATTTATTTTGAGAGAGTAGAGAGATCACTAGCAGGGGAAGGGCAGAGAGAAAGAGAGAGGTTGAGAATCCCAAGCAGCTCTGCAGGATCAGCGCAGAGCCCGATGTGGGGCTTGAACCCACAAAACAGTGAGATCATGACCTGAGCCGAAATCAAGAGTCAGACCCTTAACCAACTGAGCCACCCAGGCACCCCTATTTCATGTTGTTCTTATTTCTTCTTTTAAAATATTTTTTAGATTGTTTGTTTGTTTATTTATTTATTTATTTATTTATTTATTTTGAGAGAGAGAGAGAGAGAGTTGGGTAGAGGCAGAAAGGGAGAGAGAGAAAATCCCAAGCAGGCTCCACATTGTCCAATGTTGGTGTAGAACCCGATGTGGGGCTCAATCTCATGAGCTGTTAGATCATGAGCTGAGCTGAGGCCAAGAGTTGGACACTTAACCAACTGAGCCACCCAGGCACCCCTAAAATCTTTTTTAATAGGCCGTTGTATTCATCAAGATCTATGTAAGTCTACCTTCTGCACTTAAAAAGCTAGCTCTAAATTCAATTAGTTGAGCTGATACCAGTTTCTTAAAGATTACAAAAGATAGTTTTTTCTCAAAGTGGAACTTCCTGAAGAGTTTGTATATAATTTGATAACTCCAGTCTAGCACCATGTGATAGCAGGAACTTTATCTTATCCCTTAGGCACCAAGAACGCTGTCAGATTTTTCTGGAATTCAAAAACTCTGTGTGTGTGTGTGTGTGTGTGTGTGTGTGTGTGTGTGTGTGTGTGGTTTTTTTTCTTTATTATAAATGTAATATGTGTACATGATAAACAGTTTTAAAATGTACAAATATAAATAAAGAGAGTGTGCCTCTCTTCTTAATCCCACTTCCCAAAAGAAACCACTGTAAACTTACTTGGTTTTGTGCATGTAGAAACATGTATACATTTATAAAAATATATGCACGTAATTTCTTAAAAATATTGTAGTATACATATTCTTTATTTTTAGTTAATTATACATTGTGAACATGCTCCCATGACAGTATGTCTAGTCTTTTTGTATCCTATTTTAGACTGTGGATTTCCCCATTCTCTTATTGGTGGGCTTAGGTTGTGTCTAATTTTTTTTGCAGCTTAAAGTGTTGTAGTGAGCTTCGTTGTGTGTGTATATATATATTTTTTATCCTTGTGTGTATTTTTGCCTATTTGCTTAATAACGTCTGTAGGATAGTTTTCCTAGAGTTAATATTGCCAGATCAAAAGATAGGCACTTTTAACATTTTGATACATGTTGTCAAATGACCCTCCATTCAACCAGAACAAATTTATAAGCCTCCTTTTAGCATAGGAGGGCTCATTTTTCCTACATCTTCAACCACATGGTCACTTGTTTATGATCCAGAGAACATGAGCTGTAAATAAGAGATCTCAAGATTGTTTTATATTAACTTTGATTTATGGATTCTACAAATAGCCTTCAAAAATAGGTGCTTTTAGTGTTTTCCTTTTATCATTCCAAACCTGTTCAGATATGGAATATTCTGTCAAGACAAGACAATTCCTTTTTTATTGTTACAAGCATGAATTATATTTTAAGCAATTTACTTTATCACTCATTGCCAAATACTTCTCTTCTCGCATATTTCTTCTATGACTGACCAAGTTAGAATACTCACTTCAAAAGCTTAGTCTTTCAAGTTGGAATTCAAGGGACAGCTATTGAACATGATACTCTCTTTGCTGAAATTTATGTGCGATCGCTTTTGAAATAGTCCTTGGGTTTTAGTAAGCACCTAACACTGATTATAGTGGTAGTTGAACAGTAATTTAAAGCATATTAAAGGGAACTTTATATGAATCCAAACAAATGTTAATGAAATCTGAGCTTTATTTATCACTTACTTGCTTGCAGGTGGATTCGCCGATGAACTTGAAGCATCCCCATGACTTAGTCATATTAATGAGACAAGAAACAACCGTTAACTACCTCAAAGAATTGGAGGTGAGGCAATGGGCATGTGATATGCAGCTGAAACTTGTTGTATTTCATGGGGAGCTATTGTATTCAAAGAAAAATGAGAGCGAATTATTTCTTAAGCTCAATTCTTCTCAGTTTTATAGGAATATATTACTTTCATTTTTAACTTTTTTAAAAACATTTTATTTATTTTTGAGAGACAGAGACAGACCATGAGCTGGGCAGGGGCAGAGAAAGAGACAGAATTCGAAGCAGTCTCCAGGCTCTGAGCTGTCAGCACCTAGCCTGATGTGGGGCTCAAACCCACAAACCATGAGATCATGACCTGAGCCGAAGTCCACTCCGATGCTTAACTGCCTGAGCCACCTTGGCACCCTGAATATATTACCTTTAAATCCTGATTTTAAAAATAACATCTAATTAGAGGACATTTGAGCAATAGTAAGAGAAACAGACTAACTTGGGTTTTGCTTGATTCTTGACTCCTATCCTTGTTCAGGGTTTCCATGTATAAGTTTTTCCATCAAGTATGAAAAGGAACAGTCTCTATACATATGCTTAGAAGGAGAGTTTGGGTAAAATACAAAAAAGGAAGAATGGTTTCAATACTCTATAAAAATGTAATTTTTATTAATTTCCAAGTAGGGAAAACTAAGGTCTTGTTATTATGTGTTCTTACGATGAGATGAAAGCGTTAATCACTTTGCACCTTGAAAACTTGAAACCTATTGGTGCTAATAAAATCTGACCTTTTTGTTTCTATCATTTGATTTCCATAAACTGATTTTGCTTAATTACACACAATATTAATTATTTGAAAAACTGGGAATAAGACAGTAGGTATATTTATACAGCTTCGTGCTTGGAAGCTTTATATGTTTTTTTTTTTGTTTTTTTTTTTTTTTATAATTTTTTTTTTCAATGTTTTTTTATTTATTTTTGGGACAGAGAGAGACAGAGCATGAACGGGGGAGGGGCAGAGAGAGAGGGAGACACAGAATCGGAAACAGGCTCCAGGCTCCGAGCCATCAGCCCAGAGCCTGACGCGGGGCTCGAACTCACGGACCGCGAGATCGTGACCTGGCTGAAGTCGGACGCTTAACCGACCGCGCCACCCAGGCGCCCCTGTTTTTTTTTTTTTTAAAACACAGTGTTCAAAAAGTGCATCGGTGCAGAAAATAGTTTTTATTTTCAAATGCATATACACATTGTATATGTTTATTTCCATTCTTTTTTTTAAGAGGCAGTATGATATAAAGAGAAGGAGACTTAGAGTATGTGAAGGGGGAAAATGCCATTCATCATGTCAATGAAAACGAAAATGAAAAATGTTGACTCCATCAGTTTTTGATTAAGGTACAGGCTGGAGATAAAAATTTGTTATTCACTGAAATGTAGACTTAAAGCCATGACACTAAACAATATCATTTTTCTACAAAGTAGTGACAACTAAATGAACTTCTTAAGGTGCCAGAAAACAGCGGAGGAATAACCTCAAAGTGCTAAGGGGAAAACCAGTCAAACTAGAATTTGATGTTCTTTTAAACCATCATTAAGAGTGAGGGTAAAGCAAAGATGTTTTCTGACATACAGAGTTTATTTACCAGACTCTCACTTTAAAGAAAATTAAAGATGTACTTCAGCACAAAGAAAAGTACACCCAGTAGACACGCGTAGGATATACAATGATGAGTAAAAATACTAACGAAGAAGTTGCTAACCTTATTTAATTATTTTTTTGTGCTTTGAAAGGTAAAACTAGATTAAATTAATATGTAGTTGTGTTGAGGTATGTTCAGTGATTAGTTAAGGCTTGTTAGACTCTTCTGTCCTGTTTATGAGAAGGTGAAAGTAACAAAATCCTGTTGGAAAACTTATGGGCATACATACTAAAAATTAAGAGTCTTGCTACCTTTCAAGTAGTCTTGCCAGAAGAAATAGGAATTCAATCAAACCACTGTATTTTCCAGGGTCATTTGTTTTCAATGACATTTCCTTTGCCATTCTATATTTTTTACGTATTTACAAGATCATTCTGAGAAGGGAGTCTGCAGATTTCATCAGACTGCCAAAGAAGTCTATGACACAAAAAAGTTAAGAACCCCTGGATCCTGCTGTCAATATTTAGGAAATGTACAAGACAAAGAAAGGGGCACGTGAAATGAACCTAGGAGATACAGTCAACAAAATCGTATAGAGTGGCAAGCTTTGCAGGACAAATGACCCATCTTTTTAAACAAATTATAAAGATTAAAAAAGGTGGGGAGGGGAACTAGAGGAATTACCAGTAGATTAACAGATTTATAGACAAATCAGCCATTGCAGTGTGTGGGCCTCATTGGATTTTGATTCAAACAAACTGTATTTTTATTTATTTATTTATTTATTTATTTATTTATTTATTTATTTATTTATTTATTTTAAGTTCTTTGTCTTATTTATTTTTTTATTTGAGAGAGAGAGCACGAGCAGGGGAAGGAGCAGAGTGGAAGGGGTGGGGAGAGAGAATCTTAAGCAGCCTCCACACCCAGCGCAGAGCTCAAAGGAGGGCTTAATCCCACCACCCCAGGATCATGACCTGAGCGGAAACCAAGACTTGGATGTAACCCACTGAGCCATCCAGGCACCCTCCCTTTTTTTTTTAAAGAGATTTTTTTGTGTGTTTTGTGTGTGTGCGTGAGTGTGTGTGTGTGTGTGTGTGTGTGTGTGTTCCAGAGAGAGAGAGCAGGAGCAAAGGAACGGCAGCGGGAGAGGGAGAGAAAATCTTAAGCAGGCTCCGTGCCCAGCATGGAGCATGATGTGGGGCTTAATCCCACAGCATTGGGATCATGACCTGAACCGAAATCAGGAGTCAGACACTCAACCAACTGAGCCACCCGGGCGCCCAAACAAACTGTATTTAAGGAGTATCTTTCAGAAATACATTAAAATATTTACTGATGAAAAACTTAACCAAAAATAAAGTAGAGGCAAGGACTAAAATAATGGAACTGCAATCTGTAGTTTCCAAACCTACAAGTTAAGAGAAAATACGGGAGGAGAGGAGGGAACATAGAAAGTGTTGACAAGCACATGACAGGCAGGAAAAGAGAAAACAGCAGCAAAGAAAAAGAATGATAAACATACCTGAAACTAATACAACATTTTGTGTCAGCTACACTTCAATAATCTTAAAAAAAAAAAAATTAACAGAAAATCCAAAATAACATGTTTAAAATAAATTCAGATAGATCAGCAATCACAGTAAATATATCAGATTAAACTTGCTGATTGAAACTCAGACTATCAGATTGGATTTCTTACTTAGTCCAGCTGTATGGGACGTGTAAGAAATACACCTAACACAAAGCCAGTGTGGTGATAAATGGATGGAAAAAGTTTTCACTATGTAAATACTAAGCAGAAAAAAGCTGTGATGGCAGTATTTATACAAATTCACCGTCCCTCATCTGAAATCACCAGGGCTATATATGGTTAGAATACAGCTTTTTACTTTTTTTTTTCTTTTAGAACTGTTATAGGTACAGATATCTAGTATTACATTGTACTGCCAGCAGGTTCTGGTCCCAAACTCCATATTCAAAGACATTAATATTTCTTTAGCGAAATGTGTGAATATTCACACCAAGAGGATAAAAAGTATAAAATGGCTTTTCATCAGGTTTTGCTACCACATGAATATTAGTGCAAAATTCTATTTTCCATGGACAGCAACCTCATGACCTAAGCACCTCTGAAAAGCTCCACATCCTAATACCATTTTCAGGGGTTATGATTTCAACATATAAATTTTTAAGGGTGGAAGGGACATAAATGTTCAGACAATAGCACTAAATGTGAAAAAGTAAAGCTTTAAAACTTAAAAATAAGAATATATTAATATGTTTATGACATTGGGATAAAGAAGGGCTCCTTAAATAACACAAATCACAATTAAGAAAATTAATTGATAGTTTTGTCCATCTTAAAATTGTCTCGCAAGTGACACCATGAAGAAAATTAAAACATAAGTTATAAGCTGGGAGAATACTGTTATAACTGAAGAATGAGTTTACAGAATCACTCTTCACAAATGTCTACAAATCAGTGAAGAATCACTAGGGAAAAATAGGCAGACTCAATCAAGCTACAAAATATGTCATAAATATTTGAAAATATGTTTAATCACATTAAGGATTGCATTAGTTAAGATAGTCTAAATTTTGCAATGTATGTCAACTTTTGCATTGGCAACAAACAGTCCCAAAAATCTCAGTGCTGTTTCACAGAGGAAGGTGGAGGCTCAAGGAAGACTAACCAAATATTCAAGCCTGTTTAAACTTTCTACTTAGAAGTGACATCATTTCGGGGTACCTGGATGGCTTAGTCGGTTGAGTATCTAACTCTTGATTTCAGCTCATTTCGTGATCTGAGCCCCATGTTGGGCTCTGCTCTAACAGTGCAGAACCTAGTTGAGATTCTCTCCCTCTCTGTCTGCCCTCACTCATGCTCTCTCTCTCTCTTAAAATAAATAAAGTAAAAAAAAAAAAAAAATTCTACTTACGTTCCATTGTCCAGATCAAGTCACATGGCCAAGCTTGAAGTCATAGGGCAGTATAGTATAGTTTACCTACAGGAGGAGAGTGGGGAGGGAGTAAGTGGAAACATCATTTAGTAACATCCCAGTAATCTTAATGGTTTAAAACAATAAGATCATATTAAATGTCACTCTGGTCCAAAAGCCAGTACTCAAGATGACAGAACAGCTACTGTCTGGAATATTGCTGTTCTCAGTACCTGAGGGAAAAGAACATACACTGGCTGTAAAAATGCTTCCCTCCAGAGGATTTAATGGCACCTCTCATGTTACATTTGTCAAAATAGTCATACTGGCCACATATGAGTCCAGCAGAACAATGGTGTAGAGTCCTTTGTAAGGAGTCCTTTGTAAGGAGTCCTTTGTAAGGCCACAAGTTCATTAATAGTAATACAGTCTACTCCAATAATTAAAACATTTCATACCCATTATTTTTTTTATTTATTTTTGAGAGAGACAGAGTATGAGTGGGGGAGGGGCAGAGAAAGAGGAGACACAGAATCCGAAGCAGGCTCCAGGCTCTACGCTGTCAGCAGAGCGCCTGACGCGGGGCTTGAATTCATGAACTCTAAGATCGTGACCTGAGCTGAAGTCAGATGCTTAACGGACTGAGCCATCCAGGTGCCCCGAGTTTTTATTTTAAAGTAGGCTCCACACCCAGTGTGGGGCTTGAACTCCCATCCCTGAGATCAAGAGCTGTACACTCTACCAACTGAGCCAGCCAGCACTCCAATAGATGCAGTTTCATAGGTGGTCAGATATCATATTACGGAGGTATTCAGGTGCCATTAGTGTGAATGTCATTTTCTGTTACTTTCTGTCCATGAATACCTGTTTAGAGACGCTTATTTAGTTGTCAACTAATTAATCCCCCTTTATCCACAGTTTTACTTTCTGTGGTTTCAGTTACCCATGAATTAACTGTGGTCCAGAAGCAGATGATCCTCCTCCTGACCTATCGTCAGAAGGTCACTAATAGTCTAACACTGTGTCACAGTGCGTACGTTGTTCACCTCACTTCATCTTACCATGTAGGCATTTTATTATCTCACATTATCAGGAGGATGAATACAGTACAAGAAGATACTTTGAGAGACTACGTTCACATAACTTTTATTACAGTATATTGTTATAACTTGCATTTTATTATTAGTTATTGTTATCTGTTACTGTGCTTAATTTATACATTAAACTTTATTATAGGTATATATGTATGGGAAAAAACATAACATATATAGGGTTGGTACTGTTCACAGTTTGGGGTATCCACTGGGAATCTTAGAACATACTTCTGCAGATAAGGGGGCACTAGTGTGCTCAGAATCCTTGTCTGTATAGAGGATTCTAACTTCAACACATTAAATTCTCCTCTTATGTGGTATCTAGACTGAAATAACAGAAAAATTCATTATGTTCTTATTGTCTTCTCAACAGAAGCAATTAGTTGCTCAAAAAATTCACATAGAAGAGAATGAGGACAGAGATACAGGACTGGAACAGAGACATAATAAAGAAGATCCAGACTGCATCAAAGCCAAGGTGCCCTTAGGAGACCTGGATCTCTATGATGGCACATACATAACTTTGGAAAGCAAAGACATCAGGTAAAAGAAAATCTGTCTCCAAAAATAAAATTAACGTGTTCCCGAACAGAACTTTCTCAAATCAGTAAATTATCTAATGAGAATAAGCTTCAATCACGAATGAGTTTATTGAAATTTGAAATTTCAAAATAACTCACATGTAGAATTCTTAAAGATTGACTTAAAATGTTGAATACTACAGTAGAAGATTGAACAGTTTATAGTAAAAGAAATACAAATGGTCCATAAACATGTGGAAAACATATTTCTCAGTAAGGATCAAATAAGTACAAGTTAAACCATTTAAATTGTTTTCACCTATCAAACTGGAAAAAAATATTTAAAAATCAGTAACTGGTAAAAATGTAGAGAGGCTGTCAATAGAAGTGTAAAGTGGTTTAATATTTCTAGAAAGAATTGTAAAAAGCTTTTAAAACAGTCCCATGATCTTAACATTCTTTGATACACCTACTATTTTCTAACTCTCGAATTATCTCCTTTAAGTTGAACTCTCAAAATATTGACTCCAGCAGTAGCAATGTGAAAAAGGTTGAATGTTGACTAATATTGGTTGTAGAGATGCTATGAAAATATGGTTCCATAGGGGAAAATTAGACATTTTTTCACCTTTCATTCATTCATTGCTCCCGGCTTCTTAATTTTAGCCCTGAAGATTATATCGACACACAATCTCCTGTCCCTCCAGACCCTGAGCAACCTGATTGTACCAAAATTCTAGAACTTCCATATAGTATACATGCTTTTCAGCACCTGCGAGTAAGTAGAGAGATTTAGGATCTTGTTTTCTACATTTTTTTCTGTAATTTACTCTCTTGCTTGTAAATAGTCTTTATATTTCTTCTCCTCCTCTTTCAAACAGCTTTATAATTTTGCAAATATCTCCTATTTCTTAATATGCCTTTATTTTTTTTTTTTAATTTTTTTTCAACGTTTTTTATTTATTTTTGGGACAGAGAGAGACAGAGCATGAACGTGGGAGGGGCAGAGAGAGAGGGAGACACAGAATCGGAAACAGGCTCCAGGCTCCGAGCCATCAGCCCAGAGCCTGATGCGGGGCTCGAACTCACGGACCGCAAGATCGTGACCTGGCTGAAGTCGGACGCTTAACCGACTGCGCCACCCAGGCGCCCCTTAATATGCCTTTAAAATAAATGCATTAAGATACTGAGTTACTTGTGAGCTTTTGTCTTATGATCTCCTTTTTCTGTTTTGTTTTAGTTTTTTTCACTTTTTTTCTTCTTTTCTTCAGGGTGTACAAGAGAGAGTTAATCTTTCTGCACCTCTATTACCTAAAGAAGATCCAATCTTCACATATTTATCTAAACGACTAGGAAGAAGTATAGATGACATAGGCCACCTCATTCATGAAGGCCTACAGAAGGTAAGTCATCAGTGATTGAAAGAGTCAGGGGCGCCTGGGTGGCTCAGTCAGTTGAGCGTCCGACTTCGGCTCAGGTCATGATCTCATAGTTTGTGGGTTTGAGCCCCGCATCAGTTTCTGTGCTGACAGCTCGAAGCCTGGAGCCTGCTTCGGATTTTGTGTCTCCATCTCTCTCTGCCCTTCCCCCCGCTCAAAAATAAATAAAAATGTTTAAAAAAATTAAAAAAGAAAAAAAGAAAAAGCCAGAGACTGTGCTCACAGAAGGTCTTTTGTTCTCAGAAAATAACCTGCCTAGATTGTTTTTGTCTAGAGAGTGATTTTTTTTTATTTTAAAGACTTTTTTTTTTTAATGTTTTTTATTTACTTAGAGAGAGAGAGTGCATGCAAGCGGGCAAGGGGAAGAGAGACTAAGCACCCCCAAAATAACTACTTAAAAAAAAATTTTTTTTTAATGTGTATTTATTTTAGAGAGAGAGCGCGTGAGCTGGGGAGGGGCAAAGAGATGGAGACACAGAATCTGAAGCAGGCTCTTGGCTCTGAGCTGTCAGCACAGAGCCAGATGCAGGGCTCGAACTCATGAGATGGGATATCATGACTTAAGGTGCTTAACTGACTGAGCCACACAGGCACCGCAAAAACAACTACTTTTTAAATAACTATTTTTAAAAGAAAACAATTTGTCATTATAAAAAAAATTCAGAGTTTATAAAAGTCTATAAAAGAGAATGAAAAAAACCTCAGTTAATTAGTGTTTTATAATAAAATCTTCTGGATCTTTATTTTTATGCACCTTTATAGTTAAAACACTTATTTTCATAAAATAAAATTTTAATAGTGGAATTTTGGGCATCAAAGTGTAATCATATTTTTAAGGCCCTTTATATAAATGTTGTCATACTGTCCCTCAGAAATGCTGTACTTACCTAACTTTTCTACAGTTAATATCTGAAGTTATTATACAGTGTAGCCAACCGTGAGTGTTGGCATTCTATTTAATCTGTGCTAATTTGTAAAAGGAAAATTTGTGTCTCTTTTATTTCTATTCTTTGATTATTAGCCATTGTTTCCTATTTCCGAATTGTCTGTTCATGTTTTTGGCCCATTTTCTCATGCATTTTTGTCTTTCTTTTTAGATTTCTTAGGACCTCTTTATATATTAAAGATATTAAACAATGGGTGTCATATGTATGTTTCTGTTTATCTTAAACTTTATGACTGTTTTAAAAAACTTAATTTGACTGTTTTGCACTGCTGAGTTTGAATTTTCTCTACATGGGCTTAAACTTATTTACACTGAATTGTTTGTAGTGGTCCAGTATAGTATTTTGACCTCTGTGATGTTAAAATTTAGGATATGTTATGAGACGAAAATCCAAGCCACAGAAGGAATCGGAATTTCTGTTTAACTTCAGTAACTGATCCACTTATTACTCTGTACTGAAGACATAATTTTTTAGCAGTATTGGTTTGCATTACATTGTGAACACACATGACTAAAGAACGAAATAAAAGGGGCACCTGGCTGGCTCAATTGGTAAAGCATGTGACTCTTGATCTTGTGACTGTGGGTTCAAGCCCCGCATTGGATGTAGACATTACTTGAAAATAAAAAATCTTTAAAAAAAAATTCATCTTTTACAAAAGCATAAGCTTGTCATTTGCTTACATATGTACCTTCATTCAGATATTAAATTTGTTAACTTTAGGAATTTCACATTAGAACAACTGGCATTTCTAAGTAGGTTAGGTCCTAACTTCTGAAATCCTGAAATAGGAACCAACAAGTTGGGGCCGGTTGGCGGGCTTTCAGCATAATTCACCCCTTGGAGTGATAATTTGGAGTTGAATAGTCTCTCTGTGGAGATGACACCTTAATGCACTTTGCTCTTGATGATGATCAGGAGGCTTTTTTGGCAGGTGTAGTTTATTTGTCCTTTGTCCCCTGCTTTATCACTGCTGTAATGTCATGTTCTTCTTCATATGAAGTTTCAGAAGAGACAGAATAGTAAAGGTGCTCACTTTGAACATTCTAAGTCGAAGAAAGTGTGTCGAGTTGTGTTTGATTGTCATTTTATTTGTTTCATCTCTAGAATTCTTCCTCATGGGTACTGTATAACATGGCTTCATTTTACTGGAGAATAAAGAATGAGCCATATCAGGTAGTGGAATGTGCCATGCGAGCACTTCACTTCTCTTCCAGGTAAGGTTTCTCCCTTTCTGGACTGCCTGAGTCTCCACATAACTCAGGACTGTTAAAGAAACAATGCATAAGAAAACAGTATGAAGAAGCATTCTTTTGTACTTAACACTCTCCTCTATCCCTGTTCAAAGAATTTAGTCCCATCACAAAAAAAAAAAAAAAAGACCAGTGTCAAAAAGCTCAAAGTTCAAATACATTATTTGTTCAGAGTTCAAAATGCAAAGTTTAATAATGTTCTTCTAATTTCCATTAAGGAAAAAATATATAATATAGACACGCTCTGATTCACTTGAGACTTGAATATAAGAAACTTGCTTGGAGGAATTAGCATAAATTAAATTTTTCTCAAAACAAATAATAAGCCCTAAATATATATATATTTTTTTAATTTTTTTAATTTTTTTTAAATTTTTTTTTATGAAATTTATTGACAAATTGGTTTCCATACAACACCCAGTGCTCATCCCAAAAGGTGCCCTCCTCAATACCCATCACCCACCCTCTCCTCCCTCCCACCCCCCATCAACCCTCAGTTTGTTCTCAGTTTTTAAGAGTCTCTTATGCTTTGGCTCTCTCCCACTCTAACCTGTTTTTTTTTTCCTTCCCCTCCCCCATGGGTTCCTGTTAAGTTTCTCAGGGTCCACATAAGAGTGAAACCATATGGTATCTGTCTTTCTCTGTATGGCTTATTTCACTTAGCATCACACTCTCCAGTTCCATCCACGTTGCTACAAAAGGCCATATTTCATTTTTAAAATCATAAAATGTCTGCAAGACCTTATTTTTGTGGCAAAATTTGTAGCTATCAGATTGAATAAGCACCATCAGTTATGTAAAAATGAAACAGTATGATTTTCTTAAGTTATTTTCTCCATCTATCGGTATACTCAAAGTTAAGTTCAATAACTTCAGATGTAATTTTCCCTTGTCAAGGAATTATGTAATCATATAGAGCACATGCTTCTTTCCTAACGTCTAATTACGCCTCTCCTTCTCTTTTAGGCACAATAAAGACATTGCCCTGGTCAACTTGGCAAATGTTCTGCACAGAGCTCACTTCTCTGCAGATGCTGCTGTTGTGGTCCATGCAGCTCTGGATGACAGTGACTTCTTCACCAGCTATTATACTTTGGGAAACATATACGCAGTAAATACAACGTTTTTGTTTTCATGAGCCAAACCAGTTGCTCATTTCCTTTCTTTTTTAAATAATTTATTTCCAGTTAAAAATTACCTTTTTTCCTTCCTCTTTTGGTCTGAACAAGAAAAAGGGAATGGAAATGAAGAAATCAGGATGAAAAACCTCAACACAATAATGTATCATAATTGTCTTAGCCTCTTGACAAAAAAGAAAAATAATTAAATTGATAGTAATATTAAATTCCTGCAGAGTGCACCTCTTAAGCTAGTTATACTTTCTAGTTATCTTATACCATACCTTATGTTGTAGATTTGGTCACTGATCAAAAATAACGTTCATTGTAGAGTAAGATGTAAGTGTGAGCTCATAAATCATTAGGAGATTTGGACAGATGCAGCCAGGCCGTGGCTGACGTTTTTCCTTGTGTGTGTGTGTGTGTGTGTGTGTGTGTGTGTGTGTGTGTGTGTGTGTGTGTTTGTTTTTGTCTCTTCAGATGCTGGGGGAGTATAACCACTCAGTGCTCTGTTATGACCATGCTTTGCAAGCCAAACCTGGGTTTGAGCAAGCTATAAAGAGGAAGCATGCTGTCCTGTGTCAGCAAAAACTCGAGCAGAAATTGGAAGCTCAACATAGGTAATTGGAAAAGACAATTTCCCTGAAGCCCTAAGTTAGACCTGTGTAGGGTGATGTCAATGTTAATTTGTTCATTAGAATTAAGAAAAACCTCTTCATTACTGCTAGTCCTGTCCCTTTTCTCTAGGTATAGGAAGCTCAGCACAATTCAGAGGTGTCTTTAATAGCATGGATTCCAGGAACTAGAGAATCTTTGCCGTAAATTCTGTCATTTTAGATCTTTACACTTCTGACCATCGATTGCTTTTATGAAGTCAGATGGATTGGGGTGCTCTTGAACACTAACTCTATTATGTTTTCATTTCCATAGAATGCATTGTCAGTAAAATCACTTGCATGTGCTATATTTGATCTTTCTCCCCTTTAGCTGCCTTGTTGGGTTACTGTTAAGTTAGTTAAGTGATGTTGAGAAACATTATTTGGTGCATATTTTAATCAGATTTCTATAAATTGTACAGTAATGAAATTCTGTTGTAGTTGGCCCTTGCAGTATGTTTAATTTTAAAAATGTATTTGATTCCATAAATAGTAGGGCCAGTTAGGAAACTTCACATAACTCAAAGTGAATTGTTCTTCTCTTATGAAAGAGAACATTGAGGCTACTTTGATTATCAGAGAACTAAATGGACATTTGGAACTTCTTAGATTACTGTATTTGGTTATTTCCCAGTCAATTTAAAGCATAATGTGGTGAAAAGGAAGGAATGACCACTTACTTGTTTATACCTGACTTCTGTTACACCTGATCAGAACTTGTCCTGGCTGAGTGAATTGGTTCTCTGTGTAAGCACAGTCTGTACAGCTCCTAAATCTCCATATGTTACAATGTAATAGGTAGAAAGGATTTTATGGCTAAAAATAATCAGGCAGCTGATCTATTGATACCAGGTGGTAGAAAATATTCCTTTCTAAGCCAGGCTTCTATGGTTTTTCCCAAAATCACAAACCCAGGGAGCTAGAGTTCAAGGGCTAGGTACTGTTGGCCTTTTCTGTTAACCTTGTCTTTACGCAGAATCAAAAGAAAAGATGGTAAGGGAGGCTTTGAATGTCAGTGGAACTAACACACACTTTGTGGAGGCAAATAGTTGTTGAGATGTAAAATGTTATAGTATATTGTTTTATATCTTTTGGGTACCTGAACCATCCCAACACACCATTTAAAGTCAGGATAGTTGTACTTAAGGGGAAGAATTTTGCATCCATCTTTTTTACCCCCAAGTTAACAAACGACAGGTTTATTTTACCCCATTATTTTGAACTTGTGGTACAGTGGTTGTAGGTTAAAAGGAAAAAAAAATTTTTTAAGGAAAATAGTAATCATTGCTGATGACCACAAAATCTATGCAGTAAGTGTGTTTAAAAATTCAATTTTAAAGCTCTATAATTTTTTCCTGGTGTTGAAAATGTTAAGATCCCTCCAGCGAACACTGAATGAGTTGAAAGAATACCAAAAACAGCATGACCACTACTTGAGACAGCAGGAGATCCTAGAGAAACATAAGCTGATTCAGGAGGAGCAAATCTTAAGAAATATCATCCATGAGACACAGATGGCAAAAGAGGCACAATTAGGTAAGTATTGATTCCAAATCATTGAAGACAGGTTAGGAAGTTCACTTCCAGCATATTCTACGTTCATAAATTTTGTGTAGCCTTAAAGTAGTATAAAGTTGTGGTTTACGATTCCCCTCAGTCTTAAAAGTGAGTCCTCATAGTGGGTACACCAACAGACCTGGGGAGCTGGTTTCTAAAAAAGCTGGTCTCTAGCTTTTTTAAAATGCACGTTTTATTGTAAAAAACTTTTTACATCCTAGAAGTCTTAACAACAGTTGTTTGGCCAAGTGCATGCCAGTCTCTTGGAGATCTTTTTGAAATGCAAGTTCTGATCAGTAGGTCTGAGGTAGGACTGAAGATTCTGTATTTCTAACAAGCTCCTCCTATTGGATGCCTGTTGCTGCTGGTCTGAAAACACTGTGAGTAATGTGGCCCGGGCCATATATCAAGTAAACACAAGCCAGACACACCCTAGAAACAAAGCATCCACACACTCCAGCCAACACAAACTAACTCTTATTTTCTTGCTCCCTTAAAAACAAGTATTTTATTTGAAAAGATTTTAGACTGGTATTTGTCTCAAGCAGGAATTCTTAACCTGGTTAGTTTCAGGAGGTTCTAAATCCTCCCCAAAATTATATGCAGTAATGTGTGTGTGCACAATTTTTTTTTCCCCCCCTGGGAAGAGGGCATATAGATTTTATTAAAACTTCTTAGAGTCCAGGGGCACCTAGGTGGTTCAGTCGGTTGAGCATCCAACTCTTGATTTCGGCTCAGGTCATGATCTCAGGGTTTGTGATTTTGAGTCCCTCATCAGGCTCTGTACTAACTGTGCGGAGCCTGCTTGGGATTCTCTCTCCCCCTATCTCTCTCTGCCCTGCCCCTCCCCCATGAACGCTCATGCCTGCGTGTGTCCGCATGCATGGTGTCTCTCTAAATAAATAAATATATATATAAATAAATAAACAAACTTAAAAAAATAAGAATTATTAAAACACAAAACAAAACAAAAACTTCTTAAAGCCCATGACCCAATAGATCCACTGTCTTAAGGGCACTTGGGTTGACAGGATATCAGTGACTTGGTTATATCCAGAATGTCTCATTTCTTTTTTTTTTTTTTTAATTTTTTTTTCAATGTTTATTTATTTTTGGGACAGAGAGAGACAGAGCATGAATGGGCGAGGGGCAGAGAGAGAGGGAGACACAGAATCGGAAACAGGCTCCAGGCTCTGAGCCATCAGCACAGAGCCCGACGTGGGGCTTGAACTCACGGACCGTGAGATCGTGACCTGGCTGAAGTCGGACGCTTAACCGACTACGCCACCCAGGCGCCCCAAGAATGTCTCATTTCTGATAAAACCCATTGGGAGTAGATCTAACAGCTAGACACCAAAGAATAAATTAATAGAATCCCTTATATTATATACTTCTCCCTTGATAAATATGTTGATCTGGGAGGCCTCTTAATCTTTAAACCTTAGCTGTGACCATTTAAAGTCCATTATACAGTCCATCTAACAAGTTTTCTTTGCTTTTTTGCGTGTAAGGAGTATGTTCAGTCCTTGGGGTTATTTACTGCTTGCTCTGTACTGCAATACAACCAGAGCTCTTAAACATGTAAATTTAAAACAAAAATATGAAGTAGATAAAGCAGACTGTCTCCAGAGAGATGGCAAAAGTCCCTTAAAACAGTGCAATTAATGATTTTACAGCCATAGAATGTAATTGCCACAAGACACTTTGGTGATTTAGCCCCTTTGTTTTTACAGGTGGAGAAACACCCTTCTTTAGAATGATTTAATTTAGTTAACCATCAGTTTCCCTGTGTAAGCACACCCTGTGTAGGTACTCTACCAGGCTCTGAAACCAAATGGCTTAGACTGAGGAAACCATGTTGGCATTGCTGATCTTTCTCCACAATGGTAATTTCCTTTCTTATTCCAGGAAATCATCAGATATGCCGGCTGGTCAACCAGCAGCATAGTTTACACTGCCAGTGGGACCAACCTGTGCGCTACCATCGTGGAGACATTTTTGAAAATGTGGACTATGTTCAGGTCTTTTTCTTGGTCTCTTCTAGTTCTTATAACTTTGCATATCTAAGAGTAATATTGCTTCCCCCAACGCTTGATTCCTTGTATATTCGATCCTGAAAATTTGTGAATAATTTAAGGTTTGAGTATGTTTATGAAGTCAGATTTTATAGATAATACTCATTTGCTTCATGCATGACATTTCCAGATCCCCCAAGTACTAGCTGTAATGTCTGTTCATGTGTCTTTATTTCTTTTCTCCTTTACCATGAGAGCTTCATTGGATTGTTATTAGTATTTAACTCAAAGCCTTCATCTCCCCCATTTAACTTATTGGAGTAATACCAGTAATTTAAAATTTGGGAAAGAGTAGCTGTGGTCTTTCCTGAAGTCATCAGTCCAGTTATGTTGCTTCAACTAAAAACTTTAACAAAATGACCATTATCAATAGAAAATTTTTATTAAGCCGTATTTCTACATGCATGTGTGTTTTCTCTTTCTGTTTCTGTTTCTATGTATATCCATACGTATATGTGTACTTATATGCATACATATATGTGTAGTCATACACACACATACAATCCTAGCCTATCTAATTGGGAAAAAATAATACATAATTATAATGATTCCAAATAGCATCTAATTGGTGCTGTTATAGATAGCAAACACAACCAGAGTTCCAAGTATCATCCACAAGGATGTTGGGAATAAAGTAACACGTTATCTTATCCTATCAAAATCTTATCATGTCTTTAATCATAGATCTAGGAATTTCCAGAGAGAAGCAGTTAAATAATTAAAAGATTAAAACAGCTTCTAGGGGAAGACAAACTGTGAAGAATTAATACACTTTAATCTGAAAAACTCCAGACCTCATTGAAAAAAAGAAGCAAAAATTAAGAGGCCATTTAGGGGAGAAGTAGTATAGGGACCACAAGCTTCCTGTGATTTGTCAAGTAGGTGCTAGCAGTATCCCAGGTTTTATTTTCAAAGGACGATAAGACTTACACCTCTGAGATTATAGCTCCCAGCCTTGAATCCAAGCATTATTTTAAGGGGGAAAAAGGGAATATTTATAAATGAAATAGACTAAAACCCAGGTAACTTTGGGGACATACCATTGGAAGACTCCCCTGTACCAGTGTAGCGTTCAGTTTTATATATCCATAGGTTACATCTCCACTATATAGTGAAAGAATCCATTCTTTTCTACTCCCTCCCATACTGGTCCCATTTTCTTATCTAACAAGGTTTTAGAAATAAACAGAAGCTGTGGTATCCTGTAAGAATATCAAACATTGATTTACCTTGGTTTGGAGGAAGACTATTTATATTTGGAGTTGATTGTGTAATAGTTATAATGCCTAAATCATAGCTATATTAAACTCTTGAGCCCTTTTTTAAGTTCCGTTGTTTCTACCACAGCACACGAATTTTATAGAGTAGCAATCATTTTAGTCTAGGTAGGGGAGGGGAATAATGAGCCAAACCTCTAGATAATAAGCTCATCATTAAACCTAAAAGAGACTAAATCATGAAAAGGAAGTAATGGGACAATAAAGAAGGGAAGTAAAGAATCCATGCCATTTTCCTCATATCCCAAGGGCATAGTTGATTGAGAATCGCTAACTATGCATTTTCTAAGAGAATGGTGTTGGGACCTAGTTCTGAAAATATAAACATCTGATTGCTTTGATACTAACCTACTTTCAGATTTCCTACTGGGTTTGAGTATTCACTAATATTTTGGGTTAGGTTAAATCTTAGTCACAACTTCTTTCCTGCTTCCAATTTGATTGAACTGTTCTTTATATTTTCTAGTTTGGCGAGGATTCATCAACCTCCAGTATGATGTCTGTGAATTTTGATGTTCAGGCAAATCAGAGTGATATCAGTGATTTGGTCAAGTCTTCTCCTGTAGCCCATTCCATTCTCTGGATCTGGGGCAGGGATTCTGATGCATATAGGGTAAGAGAATGATAAAGGAGTTTTCTCAGACAAGATTTTTTAAAGCTGTGACCCTCACCTTCATTGATTAATATGGTCCCTATCACTGTTCAGCTTAGTTCCACAAACACTTATTAAACTTCTATTAAACAGAAGTCATTCTGCTAGGTAGCAGTTTAGCAAGACACAGGGTATGTCTTGAGGTCTTCTTCCAATCAAATGGGGCATATAGACACCCTGATTTTAGTTTAAAACTTTGGGTTCTGAGTATAATTACCAACCCTAGAAAGTTTCTAAATTTGACCTAAGTATATGCTGACATATACAGTTGACCCTCAAACAACATGGGGGCTAAAGGGGCCAAACCCCCATGCAGTCAAAAATCTGTGTATAACTTTTGATTCCCCCACAACTTAAGTACTGACAGTCTACTGTTGACTAAAGCCGTACTGACAACATAAACAGTAGATTAACATGTATTTTTTTGTTGTAAGTATTATATACTATATTCTTACAATAAAGTAAGTGAGAGAAAAAAGATTAAGAAAGTCATGAGGAAGAGAAAATACAGTTTTAATACTTGCGCTGCATTTATCAAAAAAATCCACGTGTAAATATACCTGCATAGTTCAAACCTGTTATTCAAGAGTCAACTGTATTTCACTTTAAAAAAAATTTTTTTTATTTTTTAGGGAGAGAGAGACAGCATGAGCATGGGAGAGGGGTAGAAAGGGAGAGAGACAGATGGAGGGAGGGGGAGAGAGAGAGAGAGAGAGAGAGATAGAGAGAGAGAGAATCTTAAGCAAGCTCCGTGCTCAGTGCAGAAGCCAATGCAGGACTCAATCCCACGACCCTGGGATTATGACCTGAGCCGAAATCAAGAGTGGGATGCTCAACTGACTGAGCCACCCTGGTGCCCCTGTATTTCAGTTTTTAATCAGCATTCTTGTATCAAGCTCCCAACTGTGTGTCAGGTTGGGACTATGAATACAGTACACAAGCTCTTTGCTGGAGCTTACATTCTGCCAGATGATATAGGTAATAAGTCAATAAGTGTCTTTCTAAGCTAGCTAAGAAATAAATAATCTGAGGACAGATACCATATATTTTTTTATTCACTATTTAATTTTCCGAATTTAATCAGGTTTTTGTTCTAACAATATGACCACTTAGATTTAGTTATATGTAATACAAATTCTCCAGAGTTTCATAGCTTCAAGATTTAAGTTTAGTGGGATGCCTGGTGACTCAGTTAAGCATTGGACTTCAGCTCAGGTCATGATCTCAAGGTTCATGAGTTTGAGCACAGAGCCTGCAGATCCTCTGTCCCCCTCTCTCTCTGCCCCCTCCCCCACTTGTGCGCTCACTCTCTCTGAAAAATAAATAAACATTAAAAAAAACAGATATAAGTTTAGTAAGCCTCTGATGTATGTTATTTATATTTAGAAAAATGAACATTTTACAAATCAAAAAATTGTTAAACTTTGGCATTGGCAAAGAAAAGGTCTTAGTTCAGGGGAAGTAGTTTTCTGTGCCAGTTTTATAAGCTTATATATGCTTTCAGTTACAAATCATAAACTCTATTTCAAATTGGCTTAAAAGATAATACGCCTCATATTATAGGATGTCCATAGATTAGAGCAAACTTTGGTTGGTTCAGCCCAGTGATATCATCAATTACCCATTTCTTTCCCTTACAATTTACCATCCATAGTATTGGTTTCATCCTAAAGCTTGTCTTCCTCATGGTCATGAGGTGACAGCCAGCAGCAACTGAAGTAACATGTTCTTTGCTCCTATGTGGCTAAGAGACTTAGACCAGCTTTTCTTTCCCAGAAGCCCCAAGCAAGCCTCTCCTTGTATCTCATCGGGCTCAGCTGACTTAGCCCAACCCTGAACCAGTCTTAAGACCAACACTCTTCAATATAAAGAATTTTACAGTCTACCACTGTGTCTACGATTATCTTAAAATACTAAATTGTTCAAACTATCCTAGTATATTTATGTTCTTTTGAAAGTTTATTTAGCCTGTTGAAATACTGAATCCAAAGAAATTTATGAGAACTTTCTCTCTTCATTAGGACAAACAGCATATTCTGTGGCCTAAAAGAGCAGATTGTGTAGAAAGTTATCCGAGAGTCCCTATTGGTGGGGAATTGCCAACGTATTTTCTGCCTCCGGAAAACAAAGGACTCAGGCAAGTGCTGATGGATTTGGCAAAGCACTTGATTCTGCATGATTGTCATCTGGCAGTTCTTTGAGAGCACCATCCTTGGACTTGAAAGGTTAAGTCTTTATCTTGAAATCACCCAAACTTTGAAAATATGAATCTTGTTCCTTTTTCTTGTGCCAGGATCCACGAACTCAACAGTGATGATTATTCTTCAGAAGAAGAGGCCCAAACCCCTGACTGTTCCATAACTGACTTCAGAAAAAGCCAGACTCTGTCCTACTTAGTCAAAGAATTAGAGGTCCGCATGGATCTGAAAGCCAAAATGCCAGATGACCATGCACGAAAAGTAAGGCTCACTTAGGCTGGTGTTTATTGCCGTCCATACTGGGTGACTTCACAAGCCTCTTAGGCAGAACAAAAAATTGGTAGTTGTTGAACTTAAAAGTTTTTAAAACTAGAGATAGAGTTACAGAATTGGTGAAATCATTAAGAAGACAATCATGCCGTTGAAGGTGCTTCAGGGCTGCTGTTTACACAGACCACATAAGCACTCTCTCTAAGAGTGCTACAAAGATGAGCAACACAGAACTCTGTTTAGTTAAATGAAGCTCATCTACCGGAGGCCATTCTGACCACTTCAATTTAGTGGTCAAGCCTCCAGGAATTTATATAAATTGAAAGCTTGAAGATTCTCTTTCTGGCCTTATCAACCTGCTCTGGCCTTATATGAGGTCCTTAGAAGTTTGTATGAATTACAGCTACCTTACAGACATTATAGAGAAGTTCTGTTAAGCTTTGTTCTTTAATTCCTACTAGTTAATGTATAACTAGGAATGTTTTATTACTGAATATAAATTCTACATTTGATACCATACCATTCCATAGATACAAATGAAAAAATTACTTTTTTGGCAGAGAAAACACACCATCACAATAACCTTTTTAAAAAGTCAATTTTAAAACTGAACAGTTACTACTTACAGTCAACAAACATTTACTGAGGCAGAAAACATTATGTGCCAGGCACTGTTTGGAATACTAGGAAAGGTAAATAGACCGTGATCCCTACCATAGAGTTGCTCACAGTTGCACAGATGTTACAGGACCATAGAGCAATTGAGATCCAGTGCTTTATTGTATCAAGTATTAGATGCTATTGTCTTTTGAGAATTTTCTCTTTTGATTTTGGACACTTATGTTGACTTTAATGGGGTATGGTATATCACCTTAATAATGTATGTGGTATACATCTTTTAACATGTTTTAGTTAAAGGAAACTAGGGTATTCATATAAGCAGGTCAACAACTGTCGGTATGCTGATGACCTCATGTTTTTATATATGTATGTGTGTATATATATGTGTGTGTGTGTATCTATATATATGTTTATAAATATCTATTCAAATTAGCTGTTCCTGAGGAGCTCAAGTCAAGACTGCTATCTATAGAATTCTTTCAAATGTCTTCCCTGTTATTTTCAATTGAGTCAGTCTTCCTTTTGATGTTTTCAGATTTTGCTTTCCCGTATTAATAACTATACTATCCCAGAAGAAGAAATTGGGTCTTTCTTATTTCATGCTATTAATAAGGTAAGTCACCTACTTTAGACATCTGAAATTTAAATGCTTAGTAATTGTAATTAAAAGTTAAACTGCATGCACTAAAAATCTGTCAGAACAAGTACTATATTCTTGCATTAACTGAGGTATTTTGGGTTTTTTCAGCCAAATGCTCCTGTCTGGCTGATACTCAATGAAGCTGGACTCTACTGGAGAGCAGTAGGAAACAGCACTTTTGCTATTGCTTGTCTTCAGAGGGCTTTGAATTTGGCTCCACTTCAGTACCAGGACATTCCTCTTGTGAACTTGGCCAACCTTTTGATTCACTATGGCCTCCATCTTGATGCCACTAAGCTGCTACTTCAAGCTTTGGCCATCAATAGCTCTGAGGTGAGGTTTTTATGTTTGTAGCTCCATGTACTGTGTCGTGGTAGCTCAAATTCAGAGCACAATTTGTATTTTTCTGGGGAGGGCATAAAAAAAAAAATCTCGCATATTTTTCAGAGCAGAATTTGCATATTTTGAGATGACATAAAACAAATTTTGTTTCATTTTATTTCTGATGTATTCATTAGTTTTTTGTATTGATTTGTTTTATTTTGTACAAATGTAGAATCATCCTAATTATATTTTTCTGTATCTTGCCATTACAGCAATGTATCCCTGATATATTTTAGATGTATTTAATTTCTTTTTTCTTAATTTTAATTCCAATGAAGTTAACATGCAGTGTTATATTAGCTGTACAATGTAGTGATTCAACAATTCCATACATCACGAGTGTTCATCACAAGTGCACTCCTTTTTTTTTTTTTTAATGTTTAATTACTTATTTTGAGAGAGTGTGAGAGCATGAGCGAGCACAGGCGAGCATGGGGCAGAGAGATTGGGGAGTGGGGGAGAGCATATGCATACTTGTGAGAGCACAAGGGAGGGGCAGAGAGAGGGAGAGAATCTCAGGCTCCATGCTGTCAGTGCACAGCCCCATGCAGGGTTCCATCTCCCTAACTGTGAGATCATGACCTGAGCCAAAATCCAGAGTCAGGTGCTCAACCGAGTCACCCAGGCGCCCCTCAAGTATGCTCCTTAATCCCCATCATCTATTTCACCCATCATCCCCCTGCCCACCTCCCTTCTGGTAACCATCAGGTTGTTCTCTATAGTTAAGAGTCTGTTTCTCGGGTTGTCTCTCTCTCTCTCTCTCTTTTTTTTCTTTTGCCTGTTTGTTTTGTTCCTTAAATTTTACATTTGAGTTAAATCATATGGTATTTGTCTTTCTCTGTCTTATTTCACTTAGCATTATATTCTCTGTCTTCATCCATCTCATTGCCAATGGCAAGATTTCACCCTTTCTTATGACTGGTTAATATTTCATTGTGTATATTCACCTCATTTTCTTTGTCCATTCATCAATCAATGGATATTTGGGCTGCTTCCATATCTTGGCTATTGTAAACATCAACATAGGGGTTCATATACCCCCTTTGAATCCCTTTGAATTAGTGTTTTTTTTATTCTTTGGATAAATATCCAGTAGTGTGATTACTGGATCATAGGGTAAGGGGTTTTTTTTGGTTTTTGTTTTTTTAATGTTTTAAGGAACTTACTATTTTCCGCAGTGGTTGCACCAATTTGCATTCCCACCAACAGTGTACAAGGGTTCCTTTTCTCCACATCCTTGCCAATACTTGATGTTTCTTGTGTTTTCATTTTAGCCATTCTGATAAATGTGAGGTGATACCTCATTGTGGTTTTGATTTGCATTTCCCTGATGATGAGTGAGGTTGAATATCTTTTCATGTGTCTGTTGCCCATCTGGATGTCTTCTTTGGAGAAATGTCTGTTCATGTCTTCTGCCCATTTTTTAACTGGATTATTTGTTTTTTGGGTGTTGAGTTGTATCAGTTCTTTATGTATTTTGAATACTAACCCTTTACCAGATATGTCATTTGCAAATATGTTAATTGTTTAATTGTTTTGTTAATTGTCTCCTTCACTGTGCAGAAACTTTTTATTTTGAAGTAGTCCCAATAGTTTATCTTTGCTTTTATTTCCCTTGCCTCAGAGACATATCTAGAAAAATGTTGCTATGGCAGGTGTCAGAGAAATTGCTGCCTGTGCTCTCTTCTAGGAGTTTTATGGTTTCAGGTCTCACATTTAGGTCTTTAATCCATTTTGAGTCTATTTTTCTGTATGATTTAGAAGGTGGTCCAATTTTATTATTTTGCATATACCTGACCAGTTTTCCCAATATCATTTGTTGAGGAAATATTGGATATTCTTCCCTACTTTGTCAAATATTAATTGACCATACAATTGTGGGTTTATTCCTGGGTTTTCTATCCTGTTCCGTTGTGTATCTCTTTTTGTGCCAATACCATACTGTTTGGATTAGTACAGCTTCATAATATAATTTGAAGTCCAGAATTGTGATTCCTCTAGCTTTGCTTTGCTTTTTCAAAATTGCTCTGGCCATTTGGGGTCTTTTGTGGTTATATATTAATCTTAGGATTTTTCTAATTCTGCGAAAAATGCTGTTGGTAAGGATTGCATTAAATGGTTAGATTGCTTTGAGTAGCATAGACATCTTAATAATATTTGTTGTACCAATTCATGACTATGGAATGTCTTTCCATTTCTTTTTGTCATCTTCAGTTTCTTCCTTCAGTGTTTTAGTTTTCAGAGTACAGGTCTTTCACCTCTTCAGTTAGGTTTATTCCTAAGTATCTTATTATTTTCGATGCAACTGTAAATGGGGTTATTTGCTTAATTTCTCTTTCTGCTGGTTCATTATAGTGTATAGAAGTGCAACAGATTTCTGCACATTGATTTTGTATACTACAACTTTACTGAATTCATTTATCAGTTCTAGTTGTTTCTTGGTGGAGACTTTAGACTTTTTATTTTATTTTATTTTTTTAATTTACATCCAAATTAGTTAGCTAGACTTTTCTATATATGGTATCACGTCATCTGCAGATAGTGAAAGTTTTACTTCTTCCATACTAGTTTGGATGCATTTTATTTCTTTTTGTTGTCTGGCTGCTATGGCTAGAACAGCTAGTACTATGTTGAATAAAAGTGGTGAGAGTGGACATCCTCATCTTGTTCCTAACATTAGAGAGGAAGCTCTGATTTTTCCCATTGAGTATTATGTTTCCTGTGGGTTTTTCATATATGGCCTTTATTATGTTGAGGTATGTTCCCTCTAAACCTACTTTGTTGAGGGCTCTGATTGTCAATGGATATTATACCATGTCAAATGCTTTTTCAACGTTTATTTATTTTGGGGACAGAGAGAGACAGAGCATGAACAGGGGAGGGGAAGAGAGAGAGGGAGACACAGAATCAGAAACAGGCTCCAGGCTCTGAGCCATCAGCCCAGAGCCTGACGCGGGGTTCGAACTCACGGACCGCGAGATCGTGACCTGGCTGAAGTCGGACGCTTAACCGACTGCGCCACCCAGGCGCCCCGTCAAATGCTTTTTCTATGTTTATTGATCATATGGTTTTTATTCTTTCTCACTGATGTGATGTATCATATTGATTGACTTGCAAATACTGAACCACCCTTGCATCCCAGAAATAAATCTCACTTGATTGTGGTGAATGACTTTTTTAATGTATTGTTGGATTGAGTTTGCTGCTATTTTTTGTATCTATGTTCGTCAGAGATCTTGGCCTATAGTTGTCTTTTGTGTGTGTGTGTGTGTGTATGTGTGTGTGTGTGATTTATTTTAAATGACTGAAATTTATAATTACGTGGTTAATTTACTTGTAAGAACTGATGTTTAAATAAGAATGATCTAGCTACTGGGGCGCCTGGTGACTCAGCTAAGCGTCCAACTTCTGCTTAGGTCATGATCTCACCGTTCATGAGTTCAAGCCCAACGTGGAGCTCTGTGCTGACAGATCAGAGCCTAAATCCTGCTTAGGATTCTGTGT
The DNA here is from genome assembly GCF_018350175.1 of Felis catus. Classification (NCBI taxonomy): domain Eukaryota; kingdom Metazoa; phylum Chordata; class Mammalia; order Carnivora; family Felidae; genus Felis; species Felis catus. The sequence continues at coordinate 95,782,135 of NC_058377.1, forward strand.
CTCCCTCTCTCTCTCTGTCCCTCCCCCACTCATGCTCTGTCTTTCTTGCCTTCAAAAATAAATAAACATTAAAAAAAATTTTTTTTAAAGAATGATATAGCTACTAAAGGTATACTGCTACTTTTTTGTCAATCTGAAACATCTGGTTCTTTTTTTATCCTTCTCATCACAGCATGCATGCTGCTTAATATTATACTGTTTTACAACTTTAATTTATAGATGTCTTTTTACCAACTAAGCCAGAGCACAGTTTAAAGGTTGTATTGATAAGAATAGGTAAATGGATGATATTCATGCCCTGAACTTTCCACATGCAGGCCTTGGAGTTAATCACTCCTGTGCAGTTAGTTACTTTTGTTCATAGTTTCTAAGATACCACTTCTTTTTCCATATTTTAACATCTCTGAAATAAGGATGCATGTTACAACTGATGACATCTTCGTTTGATAAAATACAGTTATAATAAATACATAGTTAAACTGCTTTTATACCCAGTGTTTAACTCTTTGTAAATTTTGTATCCAAAGAAACTTTTAGAAGAAATGTGCCTGAGTGGTTTAAGTTTATCTGTGGTATTATTAGAACTAATTTTTTTTTTTGAGTATGAGAAGAAAGTATTGCCTGTTAAGAATTTCCTTTTAAATATACAAATTCGCAAGTGGATTTTATTTTTTTTTTTTTAATTTTTTTTTTTTTCAACGTTTATTTATTTTTGGGACAGAGAGAGACAGAGCATGAACGGGGGAGGGGCAGAGAGAGAGGGAGACACAGAATCGGAAGCAGGCCGCAGGCTCTGAGCCATTAGCCCAGAGCCCGACGCGGGGCTCGAACTCACGGACCGCGAGATCGTGACCTGGCTGAAGTCGGACGCTTAACCGACTGCGCCACCCAGGCGCCCCTCGCAAGTGGATTTTAAGTGAAGGTTTACAATTGCTATACTATACAACAGGCCAAGTGCCAAAAAAGTATAGCAAATACTTATCAAATGTTTGCTGTGTGCCAGGTGCAGGTACAGTGAGAACAGATGCTATATAAAAGGGATGTGATGATTGGGCACCCAAAGGAAGGCTAACACAGTTGTATTCCCCCAATACTTGTTTCGCTTTCTACTGCCACCAGCTAAGACAATCAGTATTCTTCTAAAGAAAAAAGAGCTCCCTTAGAGATTAGTTGTGGTACTACAGTAATAATAAAAAGATAAATCAGTGGATCAGAGTAGATATCACAGAAATATACCTTAATCAGCACCCCACCCCCAAAGTCAACATTTGGAAATAATTCCTGTATTTTTTCTAACCAAATATTTCATAGTGTTGCAACACTATTGTACTGGTGATCGTTAAAGATTATTATATAAAAAAGTTTTAGTAACGGACAGTTTTTATTAGCCATCAATAATGACTCTATATGAATTTATATATCACAGCTTACTCCTCACTTGTTGGATATTTAGGTTCCACAGTGCGTAGCTGTCATCAATAATAATTTTCTGCATAAGACCTTTTCTGTATTCCAGATAATTTTCTTAGGAAAGATTGCTAGCAGTGGAATTACTAAGTCAGTGAGAGAATGAATGTTATGATGGCTTTGATACAAAATGCCAAACATCTACCAAAAGATTTGGGCCAATATATATTGCCATAATCAAGGTTGGAAAATATTCATTTCCTGTGTATCTTCACCGAATTGGGCACATGAATTAACTGGTAACTTTTAATTGATTGCTTATTAGAGCCAGGCACCATAACGATCAATTGACATGTGATAACTCATTTAATCCTCAACAACAACCCTGTATGTACGATTTACCCATTTGATAGATAAACTCAAAAGGATTTACCAGAAGTCACAGAGCTTGGATTTGAACTCAGGGAGATTAGCCACAGAACTCATGCTCTTTCGCATGTATTGCCTCTGAGTAAACATTTGTAAAACAAGTTTACTTTAAAAAATTTCACTTCTATTTTGTAACATAAATTTCTTTATCCTTTAATTGTATTTTTGTTTTTGTTGTTTCCTAAAGATTTTATGTTTTTTAAGTAATCTCTACAGTCAGTGTGGGGCTCAAACCTACAACCCTGAGATCAAGAGTCGCATGATCCACTGAGTCAGCCAGGCACCCCTTTAATTGTATTTTTTTTTAGATACTTTTCTTCTTCTTCTTTTTTTTTTTTTTTTTAGTGTTTTTAAGTTTATTTATTGATTTTGAGAGAGAAAGAGAGACAGCATGAGCAGGGTAGTGACAGAGAGAGAGGGAGAGAGAGAGAATCCCAAGCAGGCTCTGCATTGTCAGTGTAGAACCCCATGTAGGGCCTGGACCCACAAACCGTGAGATCATGACCCTAGCAGAAATCAAAAGTCAGACACTTGGGGCACATGAGTGGCTCAGTTGGTTAAGCATCCCACTTTGGTTCAAGTCACGTTCACAAGGTTCATGAGTTCAAACCCCACATCATCGGGCTCTGTGCTGACAGCTCAGAGCCTGGAGCCTGCTTCGAATTCTGTCTCCCTCTCTCTCTGCCCCTCTTCTGCTCACACTCTGTCTCTCTCTCAAAAATAATAAAAATAAAAAAGAGATGCCACGCAGGTGCCCCAATTATATTTTTAAAGTAAAAGTTGTGTATGCATTTTGCTCATTTTCTTTTGATTTTTATTATTAGATTTAAGGTGTTTTCACAAGATGTGTGAAAACAAGTAGTTCTATTTTAGTTTTGCTATTACTTGTCTTCAAATAGTTGACTCTCGGGGCACCTGGGTGGCTCAATTGGTTAAGTGTCCGACTTCAGCTCAGGTCATGATCTCTCGGTCTATGAGTTCGAGCCCCATGTCAGGCTCTGTGCTGACAGCTCAGAGTCTGGAGCCTGCTTCGGATCCTATGTCTCCCTCTCTCTCTGCCCCACTTCTGCTCATGCTTTTTCTCTTCATCTTTCAAAACTGAATAAATGCTAAAAAAAAAAAATTATAAATAAATAAACAGTTAACTCTACAATATGCTAAAGTATTTCCCTATGTTGTCTTCAAGACGATTTGTAGCTTTAGGTTTTACATTTAGGTTTGTAATCCATTTCAAGTTAAATTTTTTTTTGTACTGGGAGGTAGAGATCAAAGTTCATTCATCAGAGTTCATATCACATAGATATCCGGTTGTTCTAGCACCATCTCTTGATAACTCTATCATTTCCCATTGAATCACCTATCACCTTTGCTCTGAACTGCAGACTTCTTTATCCGACAGCTTACTTGACATCTCCATGTGGATGTCTAAAACACACTTTAAAACTAAAGGCCCAAACTAAGCTCCTTAACATCGTTCCAATCTTTACTGCTCAGTCTTTCCCATTTCAGGAAACAGTAAAGCCTATAGCTCAGGACAAAAGCTTGGAGCCGTCCTTCATACCTTTTTCTCTCTCAGGGTAATTAACCTTGCTAATATTTTCAAAATATTTCACTATTTATCATCATCTCCATTGCCAGGCTGTCTGATCCAAACCACCATTATCTTTTATCTGGATTATTTCATTAGCCTCCTAACAGTGTCTTTGCTTTTGGCCTTTGTCCCCTTACAGTCTCTTCACAATACAGCAACCAGTGAATCCTTACAAAAAGTCAGATGTTGTCATTTTGTCTGTTCAAATCTCTGCAGTGGCACTCCATATAACTCATAGTAAAAGACAAGAATTTATAATAGTGTAGAAGATCCTACATGACCTTATTACTTTTCTGACCTCATCCCCATGAAATCATTCCTTTGCTCATTCTGTTTTAACTACTTGGCCTGTCTGCAGTTCCTTGAGCATACTAGGCATGCTCCCACCTCAGTGCCTTTATACTTTATATTCTCTCTGGAATACTCCACCAAGATTCTTGAGAGCTTGCTTCATCTCCTTAAAATCCTTTAAAATACTAACTTCTCAGTAAGTCTTTCCCTTACTACTCTATTAAAAATGGCACTCCACACCCCACTGTGGTCTACTTAATGTCTCTTCCCTGCTGTGCTCTTCTCCATCACATTTTTCTCATACTTGCGTGATACCCTCATGGTTTCGTGACACTTGACTATTAGGTCTTCTAAGGCAGTGACTTATGTTTCTTATATTCTGCTGTATCCCCAGTGTCCAAAACAATGTCTAAAACATTAGTAAACACTCAGTAATTATTTTCTAGATGAAATGATGAATTTTTTTTTTTTTTTTTACAAAATGGTAATTAGTTTATCTCAGTGTAAGATATTTGCACAACCATCATTCTGGTCGTAGGAATAGACATTTGTTTCCCTATGTAAAAATATAAAGACACTTTGAAATCTAAGTCTAAATTAGAAATCTAAGTCTAAATTTGAGTTTGTATCTGGGTATGAACCATTAAGTAAGATTTTAAACGTAATCTGAGAGCTACTTTGATTATACCTCTGTAATCTGGAATATTTTATACATCTTGGCTTGGTTATAGTGAGACATTTTGGATGACCTTAACAGCCTGAATCAAAAGCAAGTAGTTGTATAAATCATAGGTATTGCTTTTCATAGGGGTATATTGCACAACTTGAGAACAAAACATTCTTAGATCCTTTAAAATATTTTTAATGATAAAGTAAGTGTAGAATAAATGGTTTGTACACAAGCAAATACAAATTACCTGGCATTAGGTGTATTTCAACTGAAATGACCTAAACCGAATACTTTGGGTTGCTTATGAAAACAGTAACAACAAACATTTGAAAAATAGAATACAAAAACTATTTATAATAGCATCAAAATATCATATATCTAGAAATAAATTCAAAGGGAAGATGTATAAGGTTTCTATACCGGATTGTAAAACATTACTAAGAAAAAGAAGCCCTAAATAAGTGGAAAGAGACACCATGTTCATGGATGGGAAGATTCAGTATTGTTAAGATGTAAAATCTCTCCAGATTGATTTATAAATTCAATCCCAAGCTCCTGGCACTTAATGCATATGTATGCGTAAATGGATAAGTTGATTCTAAAATCTATGCAGAAATGGATCTAGAATAGCCAAAATATTTGTGAGTGAGGGGGAGAAAAAACAGAGTTGGAAGACTTCTATGACTAGATTTCAAGACTTGCCGTAATTAAGTCAGTATGGTATTGGCCCAAGGATACTCAGATATATCAATGGAACACATTAAAGAATTTGAAATAGGCCCCTACATATATGGTCACCTGACATATGACAAAGGCACACTAGTAGTTTAGGGGGATGGGGGCACCTTTTGGTTTTCCAGTAAGTAGTGCTGGAATACTTACTTGGATATCCCTATGGAAAAAGGAATGAACCTTGACTCCTCTCTCACTTTGTACACAGAATTAAATTGAAGTGGATCATGCACCAAAATGTGAAAGATGAAACAATAAAGCTTCTTAATGAAAACATGAAAGAAGGTCTTCATGATGTTACAGTAGGCAAAGATTTTTAAAAGCACTAACTGAAAAAAAGAAGCACAAACTGTAAAATACATATTTTTATAAATATGTAAATATTTTATATATATGCATATATGCGAAAATTGAACTTCATTAAAATTAAGAAGTCCTGTTTATCAGAGATACCAGTAAGAGAATAAAAAGGCAAACCCCAGATTGGGAGAAGATACTTGCAATAAATATTTCCAATGAAGGACTCATATCTAGTGCACATATAAAGAACTCTTTCAAATTACGAAGAAAAACACAGCCTACTTTTTTTTAATGGGGAAAACAACAGGCACTTCAGAAATGAGGAAATTCAAATGACCAATAAGCACATGAAAAAATATTCAACATCATTACTGATACAAGTTAAAAACCACATTGAGATGATACTTTATCATCTCACTAAACCAGCTAAATTTAAAAGACTGGGACAATACCAAGTCAGTAAATTCTCCTACTTGCCGGTAGGAATGTAAATTTGTACGTCTGCTTTAGAAAACTGTTTGTTTGTAGCCCATAAAACTAAATATATGCCTACCTTAAGACCCACTGCAAAGTATATAGCCAAGGAAAATTAGTACATACGTCTGTCAAAAGATAGTTGCAAGAATGTTCATAGTAGCTTTATTCATAATGGCCCCAAATTGGAAACAATCCAAATCTTATCAGAAGGAGAAGGGATAAGCAAACTATGTATATTCACATGGTAAATATTGCGTATCAATTTTTTAAAAAAATAAACTGATAACCCAAAAAACACTCCCGTTTCTTAAGCCTTAGACATTGTACTGACTGAAAGAATCTACAAAAGGGTACAAGATTATATACACATATGGGGAATATGCTGTTTGATTCCATTTATATGAAGTTTAAGAACAGGCAGAGCTAATCTATGGTGATAGAACATCACCACAGTAGTTACCTCTAGGATTAGGGTTGGGTTGCCTAAGGGAATCTTTTTTATCTTAAGTTTATTTATTTATTTTGAGGGGGGGAGGGGCAGAGAGAGAAGGAGGGAGAAAGAATCCCAAACAAGGCTCCACACTGTCAGCACTATCACACGGGGCTTGAACTCACAAACTGCGAGATCATGACCTGAGCTGAAATCGAGATGGATGCTTAACCGACTGAGCCACCCAGGTGCCCCTTCCCAAGGGAATCTTTTGAGGTATTAGAAACATTCTAAATGTTTTATATCTTGAGATGAGTGCTGGTTACAGGGATATATATGCATATAAAAATTCATTGAACTGTACACTTAAGACTAGTATATATTACACTATGTACTTTTTATCGTAGTAAAAAGGTAAAAAAATAAATTTACATTTGTTACAGTGTAGATTTGACTGGTGTAATTAAAATAGGTAGTTAGCCATTAACTTTTATGGGATAACCTAAAAGAAGCTAAAAGACATATACTGTGAAAGTTTTATAACTCTCAGAAAATATTAATTCACTAACATTTAAATTTTTTTTTTTTTTTTGTCTTTTCAGCCCCTGACCTTTTTGAGCCTGGGAAATGCTTACCTTGCTCTGAAGAATATCAGTGGGGCACTTGAGGCCTTTAGACAGGCTTTGAAATTAACTACCAAATGCCCAGAATGTGAAAACAGCTTGAAGCTGATTCGCTGTATGCAGTTTTATCCTTTTCTGTACAACATCACCTCTTCTGTTTGCAGTGGTAAGCAGCTTATATTAAGTGCCGACAAAATGATGAACACAACCAGGGTTCCTATTCTGATCAGCAGAACACAAAATGATTTTCTCAGTTTTTCCCAAGGATTTTATGTAACTAGTATATTCTGTATACATAGGAAAGAAGTTAATTCATTCCTTACTATATAGAGCCTTGGGGTAATTCCCAGAACCCTAGATGAGAAAGGCCAGCTAAAGTATATTTGACTAAAATTGATAGACTTCTCTCCACAAAATCTATGATTTTTTTAATGATCGATATTAATGGTAAAGGGTACATTTTCTGTCCATAAAGACAATCTGCAATACAATTTAAGTGGTTTTTCTGTCTTCTTTCACTGAAATACACCCCCTTGCCTTCCAGTGAAAGTGATCCAGATCTTGACTGCACCTCTAAAGCAGTCACGTGACATTAATTGGTATCTTCTTGCATTCTTCCCCTTTCTCACACAGCCACCAAAATATATGCATGTGCATAAGTGTGTCCACCTGGGTAATGGTTTGAGTTAATATCTGAACTACTGTAAATTCATTAGTTAGAACTCCCTAGGAGTTCGATTATGTTTACTTACTTATTTAAATTTGACTTGAAGAAAAAAGAGTTTGACTTGAATTATGAGGGGTGAGGTTTATATACATATGGATCCTCAGAACCTCACTGTTGTAGAACACACAGTAGGTGCTTTGTCAATGTGGAAATTAGATCATAATATTCAAGCAGAGGGCGATCAGTCCATCACCTTCACCTAAGGAAAAAAAAATCCCTAATGCTCACTTGGTTAAGTGATTTATCTAAAAGACATCAACAATTTACCGGTAGATTTAGCACTTCAAACTGGTTTTCCAGATTCACCTGTACAAGACTGCCTTAGGATTTTAATGAAATGACAGGCAGTAAGTTGTATTTACATTTTTAAGTATCAGAAGCCAGTTTTTTATTTTTATTTATTTATTTTTAATCTGGTTGCTTTTTTATTTTATTTATTTATTTATTTATTTATTTATTTATTTTTTAAATATATGAAATTTATTGTCAGATTGGTTTCCATACAACACCCAGTGCTCATCCCAACAGGTGCCCTCCTCAATACCCATCACCCACCCTCCCCTCCCTCCCACCCCCCCATCAGCCCTCAGCTTGTTCTCATTTTTTAAGAGTCTCTCATGCTTTGGCTCTCTCCCACTCCAACCTCTCTTTTTAGAAGCCAGTTTTTTAGTGAAGAAACCAAAAATCCCACAGCTCCATAACTCCATAGCTCAGCTGTGGCTCAGTACTGAGCACGGTGTAAACTGGAGTTCTTGCATGAAGGCTGAAGGCCTAAGACAGTGTTGACGGTGCAGCAGCGGAGGGACCCGTGCCAGAGTCCTACAGATTCGTGTGTGAGCCCTAACTCTTCCATTACCATGTTTCTCATCCCAGCAAAGAAACTTGTGTCCTCATGTGTAAAATGAAAGGCAAGATCTGTCTCATAGACTTGTTGGTAGGAGTAAATAAGACCCTTATCACATAATAGGTGTTGGGTAAAGGTGAGCCATGAGAAATTCATAATAAATACAGAATATTCAGACCTTAATGGATCTTACGGGTCTTACTTAATCATAGAAAACATGTCGTGGACTTTTAAATTCCTTAGATTACTAACAACAGCCTTGAAAACAGAATTTCACTTTTTTCAGTGAGCTGCTTTTACTAATAGTGTCTCTCTCTCTCTCTCTCTCTCTCTCTCTCTCTCTCTCTCTCTCTTTTCCCCTGCTATCATCTCCCTTGCCTCTCTTGACTTCTTTGTTATCAGAAAGAAGAATTTTGTAGGTATATAGTGCCCCCTTTTCTAAAAAGCCTTTTCCTTAGTATTAGTTTTACATGCTTTTGCTTAGGATTTTAGTTTGTTGAAATTTATTATTATTTTATGTCACTCATGTCAAGAAAGGAAATTCCATTGTCTGGAGGTTTTTCCCCAGAGTATAACTTCAACTAGCCCAGGAAACTAATAACCTGAAACAAATCTACAAAGTTGTAGTATCATAGTATTTAGTAGTCCAGATATCCCGCAAATGTTACTAGATCCAATACAATAAAAGTTCTTTCAGAGAGAGCTCACTAATAAAAACAATTTTTTTTTTTTTTTAGTTTAGCCCCTGTTACATTGTGATTAGTTATCTTAGAAGAGAATCTGCCATCTAGTAACACCTCCATAAATAGTGGTACCGCTGATTAAATGTATGCTATAGCATTTTCTAAGTTTAAAACTTCATGGATAATACTGACTTCATTCAGTATTGATTTTTTTTTTGACAGTGTTTTTGCATTACTTGTTTCCACAGTAACAAGTAATGCTTTGCTGAGTTCCAGCTTTGAAAGGCTGAAACTTCATAGAAACAAATATCTCTTACAGATACCATGAATTTCTTATATTTGAAAACCCAAACAGTTTCTCCTCCTGTAACTATCTCTGAGCTTTACTAAATGGTTGATGAAAAATAGAGAAAAACCTCTGAATAATGATTAGCATTTCTGTACCTTCACATGATTGTCTACCTTTGGCTTTTTCTTTTTTGCAATATTGAAATAAGCTTCGTAAGTTCTCTTTACTTGTCTGCCATGTTATCTGTCTGAGATTTTTATTATGACGATATGAAGTTTTCAAGATACCAACAAAGCTTATGATTCTTTTTCCATATAATAATCAAGGAATTCATATTGGTTTTTATTAGAGAAGAACTTAAGCTGCCCTTCCCCACCCCTTCCCAGCCTAAGTCATTCTCTTAGGAAGGTCTGTTTGAAAGCTACCATTTTTAAAAACTCTGAGATAAGCTTTTCAAGACCAAAAATTGTTAAACTCTAAGAAAACCTATCTTAAATACTGTTTCTGGCCACTGTTAATCTTTGACAAATTTTCTTTACAAATACATATTGGTAACTATTTTTATAGCAGCTATAATATAGTATAATCTCTTGGGTAGTATGAACTTAATGGTAAAATTGTAGGCAGTGTGTTAACATGAGTAAGTATTTTATTGCTTTCAATATGTAATCATGGAATTTTTCACACAGATTTTCAGTTTATGTTTCTTGGAATGTCTGCACAGGTATTGTATTCTGGTACCTCTCAGTACCAATTAGTTCAGTTTAAAAAATACATAATCACTATGCTTACAAAAGTTTTCGACTTGTGAAGGATACATCAGTGCTTAATTACTTATCTGACATTTTCCCCAAACTTTTATTAATCTGGAAATCATTTTATTGACTGCCGTGTGTTAGGTGTGTATGTTCTTATATAGAAACTGCTTGACATCATCTCTCTCTCTCTCTCTCTCTCTCTCAGTCCTTTGAATAGCATTTAATAAATTCTTGTCTTTTATAGGTAGTTTTATATTACCACCCCAATTTCAAGAATGCTGGGAAGGAAAACTTAATAGATTGCTTTATACATTGTCTGCACTCGAGTTGACTGTTACAAGAGAAGCTAGTGCTTTCAGTTTTGATTAAGCGTTTATCTTGGCAGTTTTGAAATACATACTCTTTTACCATATTTTATTGGTTTGTTATTTTACAATCTGATTTAAACATAGAACTGAGTAAGTAGAACTGAGTGTGCCGCTTCAGCAAGCCCATTCTTAAATAACAACATACTTGGCCCTTTTTAAAGTAAAATGGAATCTGTTAAATAAACTTCCCGTGCTTTTGACTATAAGTAAGTTCTTTTCAGTGCTCAACATTAAACAAAAGGACTTTTCTTTTTAATTGGAAAAAATAAATGTCTCACAAAGAATGAAACCTCATGAAGTAATAATGATTATCTTCTGTAAGGACCAAAAATGGAAAATAAGTTTCAATAACCATCTAAACAGAATAATTAAATATTAAATCTGAAGAGAAGTCCAGAAATACATGTAGTGGATTTTCCAAGCATTCATTACTCCATAATATTTTCTAAACGCTATTTCCTTCAACTTCACTAATTTGCAAATCAAAAAGCTACATGTAGTGAAGATATTTTCTACTTAAGCAGTCTAGATTATTTTATTATTATGTCTCTGATATGCATGGTTTTATTTTATTTTTAGTATATTTCATCCAGTATTATTTTGCTTTTATTAGAAAACGTAAGACCAATTGTAGGTCATATTTATTAGACTTCATTTACATCAGATGCCTACAGGTATGCCACTGACAGTGGCATTGATATTTGCTGAATAAAATCAAGCACCTAACCCAGGATTTCTCTGGTCTTGTCTTAATTCACTGAGACACATGTCCATTTAAAAATATTGACCACCCCCCCCAAAAAAAAATATTGACCCAGATCTTTAGAAATGATGTGTAAACGTTATACGTAGAACTCAGACTTAACGTCTAGGTATGCTTAGAATTTTATGCATGTCTTTCTTTAATATGTATTTGAAAGCTTTCACCTACAGACAAAAATAATAAAAGAATTTCCAAATCATGTACATGAGCCTTAATATGTATTGCAGTGTGCAGAAGGATTATCCTGTGTCATCATCACAATGTTTCTGTATTTATAGTTATCTATTTACCTAAATCATAGCTCCTTTTATAATTATTTTCATTACCTATGGTTTTAATCTGTGTTCTTCAACCTAAATTTCTGTAGATTTATAACCTGTAGCTTAAAGCAATCTTACCTGGAGTTCAGATTTTGAAGAAAAAGAAATCTTGGACTTTGCTGCCCTCCTGTGGACTATCCAGCATATGCTACCTGCAGTTAGGGACTTTTGTTTTATGACATTCTTCCTAAAAGTTAATGAAGATGTTGGCTTAAAAAAAAAAAAAAAGATACATTCATAAAGATCCAGTTTTTTATACCTTTTTGAATATGCTACTAGTTAGCTTCCCTCCATTTATTCCTGTAAGAAGAATTAAAACTTTGGTTAATTTACAACAGGTCTCGAAATCCTAAAATTTCAAGCATATTGTGCCACAGAGCCAAATGTAACTCTTGATAATGTAATCTGTCTAGATTTTGTATTTCTTTATTAAAAAGGGCTTTAGTTATGTGGTTAACAAATAATCCTTTGACAAATATCTATGTGGTAGAGGGGGAATAAGGAGAGTCCTCTTTTTATGAATCTAGAAGCAAAGATCATGGGTTACTCAGTTCAAGTGTCACTCAGTGGTAGAGCTAAGACTGAAATCTGAGTCCTCTGCCTTCCAAGGCCAGTGTGGTTCCTGTGCACAGTTCTCTTACTCCAACAAGTATAATTTATCCCACTGCTGTGTTTGAAATAATTCATATTTATAAATTCCTGAGACATTTTTATGAAAATGGTATATTCACCATACTTTTTATGTCATCACTCAAAAGAGATATCTACATCCCTGTATAAAATCTGAATCTGAACTAGATTATGAGGCAGTCCTAACCCTAAAAGCACACCTGAAACGGTCCCTTTCAGTTTAGCACCTTTGTCTTTTCCGAATTTTGCATGATTAGATTGCCACGTGGCCTTGGGTTGCACACAGATCTGGTGGCTGTACTTGCATTATTATCTCAGTAGGTAATATTTATCTTTTGGGATTCCCAGCATTTAGCTTTCATGAACAAAATGGTTACCTTGGGTTTTCATAAGAACTTAGGACAGTAGGTCAAATTCTGATAACCAGTGGTTTTACACTTCAGCCTCCAAAAGACATTGAATATGTGTATACATATTTTAATACTTTTTGGTTTTTTGATGTGAACTTTTCTACATGCAAAAAAGCATTACTTTTCTTTTGAGGAATGAGCCTATTGGTCCCTGCTTACGATCTTCCACAACTATCCTCCAGTTATTACAGATTGTTAGTCTGGCCAAATAATATTTAAGAAAAAATGAAATTTAATGGTGGATATAACCTTCTAAAGCATCAGAATGTTTTCCTTTAACTAAAGGAAACGGAGTGTGGCTTAGTTATTCATCCATTCAACTAATACCTCTCATGTGCCAGGCATTAGTCTAGGAACTGGAAACCAAACAGAAGAAGAATTCTGTTTTATGGAGCTTCGTTTTAGTGGAGAGAAACAGAGCAGATGATAAATATAATAAAGTATTTAGTATGTTAGAAGATAGTGCTAAGGGGAAAATAGATTAAGAGGTTGGGTGAGATTCAAACTGTGTTTAAAGAGGCCCCACTGAGGAAGTGCCAGTTGAGCAAAGACTTGAAGGAGCTAAGGATTTAGGCCATGCAGGCATACAGCATAAGAGCATGTCAGGCAGAGAGAATAGTTGTTCTAACAGCTTTTGCAAGGATCAGCAAGAAGGCCTCTATGGTTGCACTCGCTTGTAAGAGATGAAAGCTGAGATGAGTGGGAGGAGGAAAGAGCCATATCTTTACTGCCTTGCAGACCATTCTAATAATTTGGGCTCTTACTCTAAGAGAAAGATGTATGATTTGGAAGATTTTGAGCAGAAAAGAAGAACGATCTGATTTACATATCAACAGTTTTCCTCTGGCTGCTCTATCGGAAATAGATTGTAGTAAGGTAAGGGCAGAAACCGGGAGACCCATTAGGATACTGTTGCAAAAATATAGGTGAAAGAGAATATTGGCTTGAACCAGCCAGGTGAGGTGGGAGGAGAAGGTGAGAAACCATCATTGTATTGGGGATACATTTTTGAAGATAGAACTAACAAGACACCACCAGAGGCAGGGTAGGAAATGAAGGACAGAGAGGTCATGGATAACTCCTAAATTTGGGACCTAAGCAACTGGTGCTATTTTTAATGAGATTTGTAATCACCATTGGTGCTGTTTAATAAGATAGTAAAATCTGAGAAGGAGCAGGTTTAGGGAGAAAAATAAGTTTGGTTTTGTGACTGTTAAGTTTGCGTTGCTTATTAAATGTTTAAATGCAAGTATTAGGCAGGCAATTAGATATATGAGTGTCATGATGGTCAGGGAAGAGGCCCAGGCTAGAGATGCTAATCTGTGAGCCATGGGCTTATGAGTGGTTTTTTAAGTCTTGAGCATGGACGAAGGCACCTCAGTGGTTAGTATAAAAAGGGAAGTAGGTCAGCAATTAATTACTAGGGCATTCTAGTACACATTAAGAGGTTGAGAAGAGAAAGAACAATAAGGAAACAGCCAGCTAGACAGTAGGAATATCGGGCAAGTATTTTGTCCCAGAAACGAAGAAAGTGTTTTGAGAAGTGATAGATTGTATCATTATTGCTGCACCAGACGGTTGCATCCTAAGAGGCTGAGTTGGATGAGGACAGCGAATAAATCGTTGGATTTAGGAACCTGGAAGTCGCTGGCAGTTTCTAAAAGTTTGTATGAAATGGGTTGTGAAGGAGGTGAGGAAGTGGAAATGGCTAGCAACTCTTCCAAAGAGTTTCGCTGTAGTGAGGAGCAGAAAAATGGGATGGTAGTTAGAGAGGGATGTGGGATTAAAGATAAATTTGGTTTGGATTTTGTTCTAAAAATAGAAAAATTTGCAGTATGTTTGCATAGGACTGATCTAGTAAAAAAGGAGAAATTAAAGATGCAAAAAAGAGAAACTGTAGAAGCAAAGTTCTTGAATAGATGGCGGGGAGGGGGGTGGAATCCAAGGCACAAATGTAGGGTAGGAATGGTCTTTAGATAGGAGCAGGGACAATATATAGGTATCGAAGTGGGACTTTTGATTACTTTCAGTGAAACGAGAGGCTAGTTGTGAGATCAGAGTGAAGAGAGGCAGAGGGTGTTGGAGACAATGTTGAGACAGGAAAGGGTGAAAACAGCAGACTCAGGATGTGAGTTGACAGGGAGATTTCTAACTTTGGTAACTGCCTAAATGTCAGTATCATTAATTAAGTGAGAAAATATGGGAAAGACATAATTTATGCATTGATGTAAGGCTGGAAACTAAGTTGCGATAGACCTGTTCATTTGGAGATGCCTCTGGCTCCCTCAGAGAGAATATGCAAGGTGAGAAGAAAAGACCAGAATGGAATCTTAGAAAATACTAGTATTTAAGGAGCAGAGCCAGTGAAGGAATAGAATGGTATTGGGAAACCAAGGGGAAGCTAGGTCCTGAAGGTCAGAAGAACAGAGGGTTTGAGAAGAAGAAATCAATGGTACCCTGTTCCGTATTGGTTCCCAAAGTATGGTACATATATCACGAGAGGTGCGTAAGCTTTCAAGTGGTACTTAGGTTAACATTTTTTAATAATTTTAATGTTTATGGTTAATTCTAATGGGCATTAATATATCACTAGCACATCAAACCTGTGATTTATGAAAAGCGGTACTAACTTACCCTTTTAACATAATGTAAAATTAACCAGCGAAGCCATTTAAAGGAGAACGTCACATAAATAATCATAGTGGTACCTACAGGAAAATCATGACTGTAGTTGGCAAATGAACAGTGTGGACGCTCTGGCTTTAACAGTGTAGAAAGTCATTGGTGACTTCATTTTATCAAAAGTATTTTCTGTAAAATGGGGAGGTACCTACACTAAAGCAACAAGAATAAATCTTAGGATAACAGAAGTGTTAAAATGAGCTCTGTATGTATAGTTGAACTACTTTTGAAGCTATTGGCATAGTTTCTAAACTAAACCTCGTGTTTCAGCTGTCATTCAGTGACTAAAATATCTTTAAAGCAAATAGATAATGATACCAAGAAACATATTAATGATAGGATACAAATAAGGAAGATTTTTTTTAACTCACCTTTTAGAAATATGAAAATGTCACTATGTTTGAAATAAAATAGAAAATTTGGTGAGTGAAGAAAGAGGATATTTATCAGGAGGATATTCTAAGCCTCAGGATCTAGTACATAAGAGCAAGTAGTTTTATTCTCTGTCAATGGACTGTTGCAACTGTATCACTATAGTCTTGGCTGTGATGCTCCAGATGGACTGAGACCAAGGGTAGCAAGTGACTGTCACTATAGACATTTCAGTAGCACTTCTTGAAGTCCTCTAGGATGCGATGGCACTGGATGTTGTTGTTACTCAGTTATGGAATACTTTTCTTCATTAATCTAAAAATAAATTTATAGTCTCTCGGAATTACAGAGCTTAACACTTAAGGTGTGCAAATGGTCCTCGCCAGTCTTGAGTCTCCAAAAGGAAGTCAGTTATGTTTTTAGGCACTAAACTAAGTTTAAATCACAGTTCTGCTTCCTTTCTGCTCTCAAGGTAGTATGAGGATACCTACTGGATGGCATCATCAATCATATTTCGTGATCACTTATCTACAGATAGGGTTGGAAAGTTATGTTTAGACATCTTTCTTTGTATGTAGGCTCTATTCTGCATCAGGAGCCTACTGTGATTCCCTACACTCATAGCACTGTAGACAAAGTGATTGTACACCAACAAGAAACTGTGAAGGGTGAACAAGGTGGGGTCTGTTTATGGGGCACCTGGGTGGCTTGGTCAGTTAAACATCTGACTTTGGCTCAGGTCATGATCTCGCGGTTCACGGGGTCGAGCCCTGTGTCGGACTCTGTGGTGGCAGCTCAGAGCCTGGAGCCTACTTTGAATTCTGTGTCTCCCTCTCTTTCTGTCTCTCCCCTGCTCATGCTCCATCTCTCTCTTGTCTCCCCAAAACAAATAAACATTAAAATTTTTTTTAAAGATGGGGTCTGTTTTATCTAGCTCTCATTAACTATTCAACACGATACTTTTAATATGGTTTGTACATCAGCCTTCTGAAAGGAACTGCAGGCGGCTAACTCTAGTTGTATGGACTTTGTGTGTAGTGAGTTAGGCAAGTTCATTGGCTGTTGCCCTTTTATTTATTTATTTATTTATTTATTTATTTATTTATTTTTATGTTTATTTATTTTGAGAGAGAGAGAGAGAGAGAGCATGAACGGGGGTGGAGCAGAGGGAGAGAGAGAATCCCAAGCAGGCCCTGTGCTGTCAGTGCAGAGCCCAATGTAGGGCTCAATCTCATGAACTGATGGGAGATCATGACCTGAGCCAAAATCAAGAGTTGGATGCTTAACTGACTGAACCACCCATGCGCCCCTCTTCCTTTTTAAATCTTCAACTTCTATTCATTGTTGCCGATGGTTTCAGAGATATTTTGAGTTATGTTAAGTTTTGCCATTTCTTTTAACAAGGCTTTGCATGACTCTTCCCCGTTCAAAAAGATTATTCTAATTGCAGAACTCATACACGCACACACACACACACACACACACACACACACACGAAGTCCATTCTACATTGGTAGAACGAGCTCTTTTTTTTAAAATGATTTGTGCCTAGGTAAGTTCTTTAGTGCACTGTGAGCCAACTAGTTGAAATGAACTCCCAGTTTTGAAATTTTTGTTTAACACAGTGAGCACTGAGTCTTTAAACCCTTTTTACAAATATGATCATTGAGTGAGTTCTACTCAGTTTCATGGCCTGATTGAAATAAAGCAGTTGAACCTGATAATCACTAGAACAGAACATTAGTTTTAACGTGCATAACTGAGAATACGTGGCATATATCTGTGAATGTGGAATGCTAGCTTGGGGCTTTTTCCCCCTTTTTTCTTTCAGTGTTGTTATTACTAGTAGTCATATGTTCTTCCTACTAAATTACTGTGCTCTTTGACCAAGAACATTTCAGTAATCTGTTACTTTTTCTTAACCACCAAGGTTTATTTGGTGGTTTATCTTGAAAATGTAGGAGAAATTTAAATCAAATTTCATAGCTGCTGAAAAGAGCACAGCTTTGGATTTGTTTTTTCTCACTTAGTTGCTTTTTATAACAACTAAGCCTAAATTTGCTGACCTCAAAGCAATTTAAACCTCTTTGGCTACCAGGCATTGCTTAATAATCCAGTCAGATCACAGATATCCAAAGTGATTATTATAAAAAATAACAAACATATCAAATTTCAGGAAAAAGGGCTGGAAGTCAGTAGCAATTGATAGAGTACCCACTGTTGATCAAACGTTCTGCTTCCTGCTGCACCTATAATAACATAGTCATGTTTCCCTTGACAGTGTGAAATATAGCTAGGGAAAAACCTAACATGAACAACAACAACAACAACAACAACAAACAATTCACCACTTCTCTGACTGCCTAAAAAGCATAAATGCTAAAAGTTGGGAGAGAGTAAGGTCTTAGAAGTGATGTTTTCAGGAGCAAAGTGGCCACCGAAGTGAATGCCTCCAGGTAACTGACTTGCATTTGGTGACATAAAACAAAAGGAAACAGTATAATGCCACCATTTATTTCTCTTAGCTTTTTTACTTGATTTAGTGCACTGGCTATATGTACTTACATATATGCTCAAATCAGACTGCTTGTTTTAATCACATACATATGAAGTGAGGTTTGCATCTAGGGAAGTGAACCTTGAAGTGAAGTCAGTCATCTAGGGAACTTTGTTTGTTCAAAATGTTGTGTGGTAGAGGGACTTAAGTATCCTTTAAAAATAAAACAAAACCTTGGTTTAAATATCATACTCAGTACCCATGCCAATGAAAAGGACAATTGTTAACACTCTTTCTTTTCATATCTGAGCCATATGAGCTATTACTAGATTCAAACCCTTATCAATTCTGGAAATACTAGGGTCTTGGGTTCTCATTTAAATACATCTGGATAATTTACTTAATCTGAGAAATAAAAAACACCAGGTAGCCTTTGAGATCTTATTAGCTTTGACCTATCATAATACACTTGCAGTAGGAAAAAGGCAAGCTTGATAATGCCCAACAAGTGCTTCTGATGGTAGGTCCCTTCCCCACCAAGCATATGTCTGTGGCTCCATTAATAGCTCGAGGAAGAGGACTAGAGTTAAGGTCTATTGATTTTCCCCACTAGATTCCTTTCCTCGACATCACCAGGTGACCATTCACTTGCAGCAGGAGAAAAGAGAGGCAAATGATAAACCCCCAAGTTGTGGGTAGCTAGGAAATCTAAGTCCTTCCCCCATCTCCTCTTTGTAGGCTTATTCTAAGTATTAAGACTTGAGTAAGACCAACTCAACTGTGTGTGGTTAACTCAAATAGATGTGCTGAATTTAAACTCTCTGACCACATAAAAACTAATATCATTCTTCCTTTGGCAAAGTCAGTGAAAATTGTAACAAACTGTAATATATGGTGATGATACTGTGGATAGCCTGTTTTCTTTACTACCCACATCCTGCTTTCCTGGATCCATGTGTTTGCTCATGTTTTTTGCAGCTTTCCCTCCACAAAAATCCTAATCTTACCCTTCCTTCAGAGCCCAATCCTACCATATGCTTTACCTGATTCCTTAATTATAAGTAATCTGTAACCGATCATTCTCCCTGTTCCTCTCCTTCAGCTCCTGTGTCTTGCCATCATAGTTGTGTACAAGACAGTGCTCACCTACAAGACTTCTTCAGCTCATTGGGAGCAGGGACCAATCCTTTTTTCATTTTCATACTCTGGCCCACCATGCATTCTACACCCTCCTTCCACTGTTTAGCTCATAGAATGTACTTAAGTGACAAATTAGCTAGTGATATTTCAAGTTTGAACTACTGAGAATACCTAGTAATAAAGAGTAATTTAACTTGTGTCCACCCACTGTTTACCCAGAATGCTTTACACCAAACCTTCACTCAATACACATATATAAATATAGGTCTGCTTTTCAGGTCTGCAGCCCCCACACCAGAGGAGGGAGAAGATGGAAGGAATTATGTTGTCTGTCTTGTCCAGGAGAAGCTGATACATCTTACAGCCTGCATTCTCTCAGCCCCTGCATGCACTGTTTTTAATGAAAGTTGCAAAAAGGTGTCCTTGTTGACCCTCATTGGAAAACTATCATTTATGGGTAAATCACTACGTCTGAGGAAATCTGTTGGGCTTATTTCCCCAGCATACTTGCTTGAAACAAATTTTCCTCTCCTGAGGTAAACCAGAGAGGAGTGCTGCTGCTGCTACTCCTACTACTATTACTACTGCTAGAGCTTTGGCAGTTAATTTTCTTTCTTCTTCAGTATACTTTCTGCATGGGAAAATATTTTGTAGTAAACTTCTGGTGAATGTTTAAAGTCCCTTGTCTGGAGGTCAAATGTGATCTTTCACATTTCTAGAGGAAACAGTAGCTGCTGAGAGTTTGGATTCCATCACTGGCGTCATTTCTTCCACACACTGCAGGTCATGGTGTCTGTGTGTCAACTGGCCCTGACTTTGCCCTCCATGCCACAGTCACTTAAGAGAAGGCCACATGGGAAGACAGGCCAGATTTACACCCAGCTCTCCCTTTTTCTCCTGTAAATGGAGGCAGGGAGCATAAGTCTACAGAAACCAGTGCATTTCAATCCCTAGACAAAGCAGATTGCCCTGACATATGTACACCAAGTGTTCCCCAGGTGAGAGTTCAACTCTGTAATATATAGTAAAAGGAAAACACAGACACATACACGCGCGCGCGCACACACACACACACACACACACACCTGTATTTGAGGTCACAGAGGTTTATTTCTTAGTCTTTTTTTCTTTTATGTTTTATTTTTGAGAGAGAGAGAGAGAGAGAGAGAAGGCAAGGGTGGGGGAGGGGCAGAATGAGAAAGGGAGACATAGAATCTGAGGCAGGCTCCAGGCTCCCGAGCTGTGAACCCAGAACCCAAAGCAGGGCTCAGACTCGCGAATCATGAGATCATGACCTGAGCCAAAGTCAGACACTTAACCCACTGAGCCACCCAGGCGCCCCCTCTTAGTTTTTCTTTTTTAAACTTACTTCTGACTCATTCACCTCACCAGGAGGGAATGCCTATGTAATTCTGAAATTGCTGATTTCAAGTCTTTAATATGGTCTGTTTTCTATCTGGCATTGCACTTTTAAGGTCAGTCCGTACATAATCATTACTTTAAACCTCCTGCGAAGAATTCATTTGGCAGTAATTGCTGAATGAGAACAAGTCTAAGGAGCCGATACTTCTGTTGAAATGATTTCTCTTGTGTTTTTCTAAGGAGAGGGCAGCAGAGGGCAAAGGAGGTGAGGCAGTCTCACCCATCTCTTAGGTGTGGTCATCAGCAAGCTAGGTCTCACCCAGACCCAGGAGCTCTGAGTGCTCCTGTTCACAGTGGTTTCACTAAGGCAGTTTCCCAGGAATCCTCTCATTTCAGATAAAGAATCTAGACACAGAGAAGTAAGTTAATTTCCTCAAGTTCGTACGAAAGGCTGCAGCTAAGGCTGGATTTGAATTTATACTGCGGAATGTTCCTTTTGGAACCAGGTCTACAGGACCTCTGTCACAACTTCTGGAGGTGGAAATCAGAAAGGTACCTGTTCCCAGAAAGGTACCTGTTTCTTTCTTCATCAAATATACCTATTAACTCTGTGTGGTGCCAAGCCCCACCTACCACCCACAGTTAATGTTTCCTGCTAATATTTTAAAGTAATTTTGCATAGCAGCGGTGAGCAACTTAAAGATATACTTCTGTTCACCTCATGATTTATCTTACTACCTTTTCTAAAAGATTAGTAGGGAAATATCATGAAATTATGAGGCAGCTAAAATTATAATAAAACATTCACAGTGTGTCTCTAAATTACATATATACAGAAAAAAATGGCTACAATGCTGCATAATTTGAGTGCAGTTGAGTAGAAAGGTAAGGAGAAAGACAAATACTATAAAAAGTCACTCGTATCTGTTAAGAGGACAGTGTTACCTGTATTTTCCACCCAGGTACCTTACATTTAGTGGTATACACCAGAATGCCTCCTATAAGGTACCTTTTCCTATAGGCACAAGAAAGGCGCCTTTAGAGTATAATATAACCCTATTAGAACAGGGATGGTAGGAATATCTTTAGAATATTCCGTTATTCACAAAGGCCATCTTTCTAACATCTGTTACTTTGTGTTCAGCAACGTCAAATTCAAAGTCAAATTCTAGTTCCCATTAGAAATCAGTTTATTTATGTCTTAGAAACTCATTGTATATAATAGGAAGCATAGAAGTATTACACTTACTTGTACGGGGGAAAAGAAAGTACATTAGAACAAGAATAATTTGGGGCAAGTAGAGCAAGCCTTTAAGGTGTCACAACCTAACACAAGCTGTGGAGCAGCAGAGAGGTGGTAAGCTTTGATTGAACAGAACATAGGATCTACAGTCTGTTCTCATACTGTAAGGCCATGAATTCGAGAGCACAGAGCAAACTGAGGCAAATGTCTAAATGTACTAAGTATTTTGGGATTCAGATATGCCAAGCAGTGTAATCTGGATTAATTGCTGTCTTCTTCTAAAAGCCCAGTAGAAATCAACTCTGCCTACCTTCAGCATCTCCTACACACACATGTGTGCACACACACACACGTGCACGTATGTTGGCAGTTGAAATTAGGCAGATACCCTGATAACTTCTCGAGCCAGTTGTTCATACCAGAGATTCTGAGTTAGGCTGTAGCTAAAAGGCCGTGGTGAAAGAGATGACATTGGGATAATTTATTCCTTTGCAGCTTTTTGGAGAGCCAACAATAATAGCTTACCATGTGCTAGGCCATGGTCTCACTTCTTATATTTCAATCTCAACAACTTAGTGAAGTGGACACTATTATGAAACTCAGTTTGCAGATGAAGAAACTAATACACAAAAAGAATAAAAGTAACGTGCCCTGCTTTATACAGCTAGAGAGTAGGAGAAATAGGATCGGAACTCAGTCTGGCTGCAGTCTGTGCTCTTACCCACTACGGTCTAAGGCTAAGAGAATTACGTGAGCCTTTATTAGTTCTATTTGACTAGCTCTAGTTATGCGGCTCTTCCAAAGTTCTGCTGCCTTTCAATTATTTGTGGCATTTCTTTATTATAACTCATCCTGAAGGATCCTAAGGTACCCAACCAGGAATCTCCTGACAACTTATGAGATTCAGAAGGTAAGGAGTCTTTTTAAGAAGTCAGTGGCTACCTAACTCTAGAAAATATTCTTCTGAGACCTTTGTAAATAGAATTATGAGAAAAATAGGAGATTTCCTTAGCTTTACTAATGATAAGAGTTCCTGAGAACTTAGTTTACTCTGAAAACCTTTTTAGCCACTGGATAAGTTGTGCCTTTGCCTTTGGAGACTTATACTTTGACAAGACCTATTAAATATTTAGTTGTTGTCCAGAACACCCTTGTAGGGTAGGTTAATATTAATAATCCAGTTTATACAGGTGACACTCTAACCACAGAAAAGGATGTTGACATGTCTGAGATCGCCTAGCAGTTCTAGAATCAGAAATACCCTACTTGGAGTTTTGTGCTTCCTTAGTATTGCCTTGTACTCATCCACTTCCAAGAAAAACCAAACTGCCAAGATTTGAATTAGATGCTAAACACTTTGTAAGCAAGGATAGAGCATTAAGCGCAGCAAAGTGTTTCCATTTTCACCTGGGACCTTGTTATCTAAAACACTTTCTTTAAATCATGCAGTTCCTTAAAAAAAAAGAAAAAGAAAGAAAAAGAAATCCTACCTCTCAAAGTTAGTTTAAGCTACACAATCTCCTCATTTTTGCCTCAGCAAAAAATAATAGTCCTATGCACGGAAGATGACGTGTTCCTTCTTAAGTATCTTTCCATTTTTCCTTCTCCAATATTTTCTTGTGTTTCTTTAATGAGGGCATCATGTCCACCTCTGCTAGGAAGACAGGTGACATTTTCCCCTGTGGGCAACTTTTTCTTCAGTTCCCCTTTGAGCTAGGGCAGACCTATACCACCCCAACGAATCGAAGCTTTCCTTCTTTCCAAAATGCTTCAGTTCCCCTTCAGACAACTGGAAGGAACAATTTAAAAAACAGGCAATTTGACTTTGTATTATTAGCCTAGATAATTATGTAAATCGCACCAGAACACTGAACCACCCTGCTTTTAACTGTCCGCCTAAGAAAATTAATATTAACAGCTCTAACCTTAAAGCATTTAGTTTTTACTTGATCATTTTGATTCTGCCTACTTCCAACAAATATTATTATTCTGCCTTTTTATTCCCAGTTCTCCCCGATCCCCTCTTCGGCCCTCTCTCTCTCTCCCTCAGATGTTGGCCCCAATTTCTTGAATTGGAGGACAAGACATTCTTAGAATGCACAAGGCTTGCTTCAAGAGGGTGTCTGGGTTTGAGGTCATGCAGGAGGACTAATTTTAGATTCATGCACATCATATCTTATAAATTACCTATGAGGCATTTTTAAATATTGCAGACATTTAAAAAGATGAAACCAATTAAATTTTTATAATGGGAAGAAAGTGGGAGAGAAAAATAAGAGATGCAAAGGTTAGAGGAGGAAGTCAACTGCAGAAAACACAGAATTTCACTGGGTTCCAGTGTTAAAGGTTTGTCCTTTGTTTTTGTAACAGTGTTTTACTTAACCTGTGTCAAGGTGAAAAATGCTTTAGAGGCAAATTCACCGAAGCTGAAAGCAGAGAATGTACACTAGGAATAACATGTTTTAAAATTATCAGCATCACTGTCATCGTTTTCTGTCTGTTTTTAATAGTCATGCTTATTTATATCCCAATTAAGAGTTGTCTCTAAGAAGCATGACGTTCTTCATAGTAAATTGTAGTCAGTTGGGTGTGTACAGTTGTTTGTTGTCACTTCTTTATTTTAATGCTCTTATGCTTCACCTCCCCATATGTAACCTGCACATACTAGATGGTGAAGACAGAAGTGGAGACAAATCCACTACCTCTGTCCTCTCACAGGAGAATTTGGAGGAAAAAAGTGACTATCATTGATCATAGCATCTTTCCTGTCAGCCTTGCATGGGCACACACACACATACCCAACACCTTCCACCTCTCAAATTGTACTTCTCATCGCCTCCCAAACACAAATGAGAATTCCTGTTCCTGTTGCTTTGCTTAACGCATCATTATTCACTGCGTAGAATGCCACCTTCTCTTTTCTGCTAAAGAGGTAGCATTGGCTGGTAGAGAGCCAAGAAGCTTTCTACTAAGAGAGAAATGATTAAAATCTTAGATCTGCCAGTCACTTACTATTTGACCATAGGCAAGTTGTTTGATTTCACTGAGACTCAGTTTCCTTATCTTTAAAATAAAAGTTAATATTTCACAAGGCATTTTTGAGGGTAAGTAGGAGAAAACATACAAAACATTCAACAGATATTGGCTCTCCTTGTATTTCCCCCTTTAAGTCCTATCTATTCTTCAAAATTCAAGTTCTGCCTGCTCCAAGTCTATTCTCTGAAGCACTTATGTTGCACACCATGCTGCCTCATCATTGTTCGTTGTCTTCTATTTACTGTCTTCCCAAGTTGCTTGCAAGTTTCTGGAAAGCTAAAGCTCCTCTGAAACAAAAAAAATTGGTTTCTGACATGACCTTGTTAAATATGGTAGCCTCAAATGTGTGATAGTGTAGAGTTGGAAAATGGAAGAGACTCCTTAAGCATGCAGACCCTTTACTCCAAACTCAGTAGGTTGGGAAAGGTTTTGAGTCCATTATGCTTTTTTGGCACAACAGAAAAGGCGTGAGAGGTGCTTTCCTAAATTATGGAATCTAAAAGGGAGTCTTCAAATCCAGAAAGAGACTGTACTTCCATTGCTGCAGAGAGAGCTTAATTGGATACATACATCTCTTTGAGACAGTGTTCTATTAAAAAATAAACCTTTAGAAAAAGAAAAGCAAACCTTTAGAGTATGTTTGAATGTTCTGGTAAAGGAGGGAAGTTACTTAGATACTCTTATCCAAAGACTTGTCCTGTGAGAAGAAAGTTGCAGGCTTCCACTGAACATATATCTTTAGGGACAGTGCCCATCAAACATAAGAGAGGAAGTGGAGTCCTATTCAGATAGCCTGATCACTGCCACATCAGACACAACAACCTCGTAATAGATTCCCTAGAGAATGACCATCAGGCAGAGCAGGATGGTTGCTCTTTATCCGTATAAGCACACAGTCCCTAATAGGGTCAGAGCTCTTCAACTTACTGGCAAAATTGTAGTAAGAAGTCAGACTCACTATACATTTCAGACAGTATCAGAGAGTGCTATGATTGCATTCAAGATGTGACATTTTACACTAAAGTAAATCTTTACACGACCAGAATTTGTTTTCCAAAAGAAAAGTCAGCATCTTTGTGATATTACAGTCTTGAACATGGATTCTCTGCCACCACCATCCCTCTTTAAGTCCTTGGTTTTTAATTTATAATCTGTTGCCTTTTGATATATCTTTCATTTTAAGCTGTAATGCAAGAACGGTATTATTTCTGTGCTATAGTTCATCTACCTCCAGACTTATCCGGGTACTAATCTGTCATTTCTCGCCTTTGAAAAGCAAATAGAAGGAAAACTACTTTTTTTGTGATGTTTTTGACTTTCAAAGAAATGTTTCTAAGTTATTCATTATAAATGGAATGAGATCTTTGGGATGTGATCTTTATTGTCATAACTTTTTATCCCCCAAATACTTGGTTCTTACAATAGCCTTGCAGGTGAAACGATCCTGAGTCGCAATCATGATCTGGCTCAGGGCGCCAGCTCACGGATTTTTGTGTGTTCTGCTGGAGAAGAACTGACACTATCATCTTTTTGTTCTTCCTGATACTTGAAGACCTTGAGCCATGGGACTACCTAAGAGAGATGTTTCTAATGTGCTGTCTTTGTGTCTCTTGTCATTGAGGTAATTGTCATGAGAAAACCCTGGACAACAGCCATGACAAACAGAAATATTTTGACAACTCACAGTCACTGGATGCTGCTGAAGAAGAGCCCTCTGAGACAGGAACAGAGGAGGACCCTGTACTCTCTGTTGAGAATTCAGGGAGGGACTCAGATGCCCTTAGACTTGAAAGTAAGTTGATTTGACCTGAGCTGTGCTTCTGGGATAAAATCAACTCTCAAGCTTCGAGTTTAGGCTTTTCTCTACTCTCAGTAGTTTCCTTCTTTTAATAGCCACTCATTATATTGTAGAATTATGAGGTGACCCACAGGTGGTGAGGTAGAGGTTTTTATCATGTAAAAAAGCTCTTCATACTTCTTTTTCCTTCCACCTCAGTGTTGTCTTTTGCTAGAACAAACTTGCTTCATTTATATACCAGTCTTTCTTCTTAGTATCAGTAGTCTACTGAGTAAGTCATTGAAAAAAAGCAAGATCACTTGTATTTACACTAACCCAATAACATTTAAAGATTTGGAGTAATAGACATACCAGGGCCTCTCCTAAAATTCTGTGGCCACATTTTGAGCTATGCTACACTGAACAGTTCTTAACATTATCAGTCAATGCATAATTGCCAAATTGAATGACTTTTTAGTATTCATCCTGCTTAACCACTTTGCTGCATTTGGATCTATGCACAGCTCCCCACTCCTTGAAACTCTCTTCCTTTTCCTCTTGGCTTCTGGGGTATCAGTTGCTCTTGGCTGTCTTCCTGTCCTCAGGACATCTGCAATTTCTTTCACTTATTTCACTTAATTTCTTTACCCCTTATTTGTTAGGTTACACAGTATCTCAACCTTGGCCTTTTTTTCTTATCCCTCTTCTTATCCCTCTGTGTTATCTCTTGTATCTCTTGTATCTGGTGTCTCAGATACTTCGGAATATATCAGTGACTCCAACTCTGTATTTTCAGCTAGGACATTCTCTACAACTCTAGATCTTAGTTCCACTTTTTTAGTGGTCTCTATCTAGATGTACAATAGGCACTTCAAATTTCATATATCCAAAATTGAGCTTATTCTCATTTTCACCCTATTTCTTGAACTGCATCTAATTCCTATATCCCTGCTGTCTGTTAATGGCATCACAACTCACCAGTCACCACTGTATCCAAGACCTGTTGCATCTGTTTGTCTCTTCATCTATTCTTCCTGCCACTGCCTGAATTCAGACTTTTTTCATTTCTGCTTGGGCTATTGCAATAGCTTCATAATTGAGTTCCCAGTATCTAGTCCTTTACTTTAGTCTGTGTATGGAGTGTGTTTGTGTGTGTGTGTGTGTGTGTGTGTGTGTGTGTGTGTGTGTGTAGGAGAGAGATAATACATGTAAATGGTACAATATTTAAAAAGCAGAAGCAGTCCCTGTTACCAGTGTATTGTGTGTCCAAAGAGTTGTTTCTAAAATAAGAGCTGATTGGGACACCTGGGTGGCTCAGTTGGTTAAGTGTCCAACTTCGGCTCAGGTCATGATCTCGCAGTTCGTGAGTTTGAGCCCTGCTTCGGGCTCTGTGCTGACAGCTCAGAGCCTGGAGCCTGCTTTAGATTCTGTGTCCCCCTCTCTCTCTGCCCCTCCCCACTCATGCTCTGTCTCTCTGTCTTAAAAATAAATAAAACATTAAAAAAAAAAAAAAGATCTGATCAGGTAAGTTGCCTGTGTTTAAATTTTTCAGTGGTTCTCTATTACCTATAGGAAGAGTCCAGGTAACATAGTGAGGGATAGGAAGCAGTTTGGTCCTTAGTTTTGTCTTCAAGATTACCATCTACTAGTATTCTACATAGCAGGATGTACAGTCCTTTTACCATTTCCCTCACATGCCATGCTTTTGAGTCTCCATGTCTGCACAGGCTGGGAATGGCCCCTGTGTATTTTTTGCTTTATATGGATGACTGTTGTGCATCTCCAAGATCCAGCTTAAATGTCACCTCTTCAGTGAAGCATCACAAGGGTCTCCAAGCACTTAGCTGCTCCATGTGCTGTCTTGTTCCCACTTTTTTTTCAGGGTACATTTCATACAATACGATGCTTGTGTGTCTTATCTCCCATCAGACTATGAAATTCCTATATGTCATGTCCTATATTACTGTTATTTCTGTGTACAATAAATATATTCAAGTAATGAGATGTGGCATTTGCCTTCCTGTGTAGGTTGGATTAACATATTTAGCAATTACAAAATCTGTGTTTCCTTATAAGTGGTATTTTATATATATATATATATATATATATATATATATATATATGTATATATATATATATACACACACACATACACACACACATATATATACATATGTGTATATTTATGTGTATATATATATATATGTGTGTGTGTGTGTGTGTATATATATATATATATATAAAGGATGTCTACAAGAAGCAAGCTCGACCTTAAAAGAGAAGTCGTGACCTTCCCCTTTGCAGATTTAGAAAATTAGTTGCATCAGTTCTGTCAGAAATCATTGGGCTTTAAGGAAACAAATTTCTATTTACCAATTCAAAAGAGGTGGATTCTTAAACTGGGTAGTTGTTTTGTTAATTTACAAGGGAGCTACTCCTCTCTGGTGCCTGACAGCCTCATGTCTCCTTCTGGCATCAGGTACCCACATAACCAAATGGACATCATGAAGTTGCTTGATAAACTCAGAATCACCAGAAATGAAACTGAGTGATGTTAAGGGGTATTTTATTCAATTTATACAAACTGTTCCTATTCCAATATAATATAGCTCCCTAGTGACCAGAATACTCATGACTACCAAATTAGTCTTTTTTCCTAGGATAATTCAGAATAAAACCCAACCAGAACCTTACTGTTTGTCTCCCCATTTTCTGGGTAGTACATCATTGCTTGAGACAGATTATAACCTAGTGCCTAAGTTTCTTTAGTCTCATGTTCCCCATGGAGTTGTCCCATCCCTGTCCTGGAAAGGCAATATGGTTGCCCTGGCTGAGATGGGAGCTTTTCCACGTCCCTTCAACATCAGGCAGACTATCTCTTAGGGTGGATTCCTTTTCAGATTGCTAATTCAATCCATAGTGTGATGATGACTCTTACTAGTTTCACTCTCAGGTACTAACTTTTCTTTGCTGTATGTCTAAATTCTGGGAGTACCTTCTTCTTTTCCCTGGATACTAACAAGTCCACCGGGACTTCATTCGTGGTATGTTAGTATATTCATGCCAGCAGGCTTCTTATAATGTGGTTAGCAGAGTGAGAAAAACTCCCATTTTTTAATGCAAGTAGTGTGTTGTAATAAAAGCCAAGCATAGACATTAAAGAATTTTTGAAAATTCTGTTTTTGGAGGAAAATTTAAAGAAGTACAAATAAATTTATTATAAACATAAGTAACCATAAACGTATGAAAATGACTGCCTTTCTGTGATACTTTATAATTTACAAAATTTATGTGCTCACTTTGGCAGCACAGATCTATAATTGGCAGACTTACGAATTATGTATTAACCATGTGAAATAGGTATTATTATCAAGCCCATCTTATAGATGAGAAAATTGAAACTCAGAGAAGGTGAGTCCCTTGCCCAAGATCATCCTCGGGTCTTCTGATCCCATACATTTGCCTGTGGGTCTCAGAAATCGGGGGTTGGTGCATTAGAACTTATTTTTCAGTTGATGAGGTCATTTTTAAAGAAAACTAGGATGTGCAGTTACCATTATTTTATAGAATAAAATTTTAATGTCAAAAAGTAACAAAGACGATCTCAGAATAAAGGTCAGTCTTTTTCAAAAATGGACAGTTGGCAACCTTACAACAAAAACTTGTGTCTGGATGGACGTGTGTGTGTGTGTGTGTGTGTGTGTGTGTGTGTGTGTGTGTGTGTTATAACTCTATGTACATACCCTTTTTCTGTTTCTCATTTTACTAAGGATTGGTACAAACTGTGTCACTGATTAACATTTGGAAAACACTGCTTTAATACTTCATCATCTAGTACAAAATTCCTCCCCGTAAACTTTAGCTGTAGAAGGAAGAACATAGGTTTTGTAGTTGGAAATAATGCTACTATGTCCTTGCTCCACCACCAACTAGTTGGGCAAGTTGGGCAAGTTACTTATCTTTCTGAGCTTCCCTTACCTCTTTAAAACTAAACAAAAAAATGCCTCAAGTGATTAGTATTTTAATGAAATAACAGGGAAACATTTATTTTAGAGCCCGGTACACAGTTGGAAGTCAGTAAACGTTCACTTCTGTACGCATAGGTATGACTCTATTGCATCTGTTAGAGGCTGCTTGTGAGCCACAGTCCTCACAAGTACATATACACAGTATCTGCTCAGAAAACATCTGTGCAATTAAAGGGAGCCCTGGCATTTGCACAAGAGTTGTTCCAGGAAAGATTATATGCTTTTCTGAGGTATCCTCTTGAAATTCCTAGTTTTCTCTTGCTATACTGACCCCGCTCAAAGAAGGAAGAACATCATTGGTGCAAATCAAAACTGATGACTTGGTGTCGTCTTCTCAGAAGTGAATCATTTTCTTACCTACCGAGTCTGAGTGATTTCATTTAAACCTTTTGTGCTTTGTGATTACCGGCTTTAAGTATTACACCATTGTTTATGCATTAAATCTTAAGGTAGTCTGCAGCTTTACACTATGACTTCAGAAGCAGATCACTGCCTTTTTTTTTTTTTAAGTTTCTTCATTTATTTTGAGAGAGATTGAGAGAGAGAGAGAGAGTATGAGCAGGGGAGGGGCAGTGAGAGAGGGGGAGAGAGAATCCCAAGCCGGTTCTGTGCTGTCGGCGTAGAGCTGGACGCAGGGCTCAATCTCACGAACCCAGAGATCATGACCTGAGCCGAAATCAAGAGTCAGATGCTCAACCAGCTGAGCCACCCAGGCGCCCCCAGATCACTGCCTTTTAAAGAAAATTCTAGAACTCCAAGACAGAATTGCCCAAGGTCTTATGGTGGTGGAGTCCTTATTTAAAAACAAATGTGTCTAATTCCACAGTATACTCTTATTTTGTGAAACAGAGGGATGTATTTCTCTCTGGTATCATTTTCAAAGGTAGAATGTGCCCTGGGTGGCTTCAGAAACCACAGTCTAGTACTCCAGCCTGTTGGTATTAATCATGCAAGATTTTCTAGAAGAGATGTTTTGAGTCAGATTTTGAAGGAGGGACTTTTTTGTTGCTGGTCATCTCTTTGAATGTGTGATCTTTACCTCTGTGTACTGTCAATCTGTTCTGTTTTGAATGTAGAACTCACCTTTTCATCCTCTGCTCCCTAAAACTTTTCTTGAAATGAATCTCCCTCCCAAGATTATTAATACTGTTTCTCACCCAATACAGTCACTTTCTTTTACTCCTCTTCTGATGTCCCACTCCCTCTCAATGATTCATTTTGGGGCTTCAGCTTCTGCTCCAGTCAAAGGGAGCTCAGTCTCCCCTTGGCAGCCCATTCCATTTTCTGGTTGTTTGAAAGTCTTTCCTAATATTGAGCTAAAATGTGGCTTCTCATCTCTGGTCCTGAAGCTCACAAAGTCAGTCTTGTGTCTCATCAATATCACATTTAAAGATGATTCTTTTCCTACCTACCCTGCCCCTCCATGTTTTTGTTTCCTTCAGCTAAATGTCCTCATTTCCTTGAACAGCTCCTGTTAGGGCTTTTAGTACCTTACCACTCTCAAAGTAATCTCTCCAAAATTAAAAAAAAAAAAATCTTTCTAGCAAAATATTTTTCAAGCTTGATTTTTTTGTGTGTTCCTTTGATGGGATCACCTTTGGTTTCTTTAGTCTTTCATTTAATATGATTTTGGGTACTCTCACCAAGTCGCTTTTCTGTGAATGTGCTCTGCTTTGAAAATCTCTTAAACTGAGGCGCTCACACTTAACCCTGAATCTCCAGGTGTATCTGGAACATTGCAAGATTATGCTGGAGTTCATTTTCTTCTCCTTCCACCTCCTTTTCCTCTTTCTCCTCTTCCTCTTCTTCCTCCCCCTCCTCTTTCCCTCCCTCTCCCTTCCTCCCCCCCCCCCCACACTTCTCGTTCTTTTTCTTTTTATCAGATTTTTTTTTTCCTTTTAAATTCAGGACTACATATGCTTCTCTCCATCTCTCAACACTTCTGCTAGTCCCTGTGATTCTTAACAGATTACCTGACATGGCTCAAATTCAACTCTAAATTTTCCTAATATTCTGAGATAGGGTTTCTCAAGTGAGAAAACATGAACTCATCTGAGCCTCACTGTGGGTGCTTGCAGTCTCTTCACTTCATAATATTTATTCTCCTTTTTCCAATATGAAAATGGTACATGGTAAAGAAGGTAAAGAAAATAATAGAGATATTGATCTCAGTTTCTCTGTTTTCAGTTTATAACATACCATCTGTCCCATAAGCAGAAATCCTAGTATTTACTTTTTATTCTTACTTTCAAGTATAATTTAAAACATTCTGAGATCCCACTGTAGTCCAGACCTCTCTCCAGACCTGCATTCTGTATTTCCAGCTGCTTATTAGACAATGCCTGGAGCTATGCTCCTCCATCCATTCTAACCTAGACCATAAGCTACATGAGATGTTATATTCCGAGCTCTCAGCACATTTTTGGACACAAGCAACAAATGCTTAAATGAATTTATTAGTAAGTGTCTGAAATCCCAACATGTTGTATCCTGTTGCCCTTTCCTAATTCCATAGTCTTTGTAAACAGCATTGTTTACATTTTCACAGATTCTAAAACTTCATATAGTAGGAGCGCCTGGGTGGCTCAGTCGGTTGAGAGTCAGACTATTGGTTTTTGGCTCAGGTCATGATCTTGCAGATTCGTGAGATAGAGCCTTGTGTCGGGCTTTGCACCAACAACATGGAACCTGCTTGGGATTCTCTCTCTCCCTTTCTCTCGCACTGCCCCCCCACCCCCGCTTGTGCTCTCTCTCTCTCAAAATAAATAATAATTTTTTTAGAAACTTCACATAGTAAAAAAATATCATTATTTCACATTAGGCTTTGAAATCCTGAAATCATCTTTGAACTTATGCTATTCTTTGTTGTGATATCCGTTTAACCACCAAATTCCATTTTTCTCCACTGAAATATCAAGTACCTCTTTCCTCTCCCTTTTTAACTTTTCCCTTTTACAGGGGTACCTAGGTGGCTTAGTCTGTTAAGTGTCTGACTTAGGCTCAGGTTATGATCTCATGGTTTATGAGTTCAAGTCCTGAATCGGGCTCTGTGCTGACAGGTCAGAGCCTGGAGCCTGCTTCGGGTTCTGTCTGTCTGTCTGTCTCTCTCTCTCTCTCAAAAAATAAACATTGAAAAAAACTGTTTTAATTCCCCTTTTACAAACCTCACCCTAAGCCAGTTTCCCTTTAAATAACTTTATATATAGATTGTTGAAAAATGCCTTTCTAATTGGTCTCTTTGTCCTCTGTCTTCCTTCTCCACCCCCAGTTATGCCAAGTGATTTACCACTCTAACCTTCACAAATACTATGGCTCTCGTCTTGTTATTCTTCTGCTAGACAAACCAGAGGCTCCCTTTACGCTTAGTCTTGCTCCCGACTTTCCCAGATATCCTCAGTATTCACCTACCTTCCCTAAGTATCTTGTTTGCTGAGATCATCTGTGTACATTCTTTGTTCTAATTCTTGTGAAAGTAGTAATGCCTTCACATACGTTCTTCCTTACACCTGCAGTATTTGTACATATGGGTGTGAGAGTATATATATTCATATGCTCCTCCCTCTGGGGAGTGCCCTCCCCAGGCCTCTCTCTGTCTAAATCCCGCCTCACTAGCCTGCCTTCCTCTAAGAAGCATGTTGTGACCACATTCAATTATGCTTTTCCTCTGGAAAAAAAAATATTTAAATGTAATTGTTCTCTGATTGTTTAATGTATGTAGTTTTGTGTCTCCAAATTGATTATACAGTTGATCCTTGAACAACACAGCTTTGAACTGCATACATCCACTTACACACAGATTTTCTTTTCAATAAATACAATATAGTACTGTAAATGTATTTTTTCCCTTATTATGTTCTTAATAATATTTTTAGCTTACTTTATTATAAGAATATAGTATATGACACCCATAACATACAAAATACATGTTAATCAACTGTTTATGTTATCAGTAAGGCTTCCTTCCGGTCAGCAGTAGACTATTTGTAGTTAAGTTTTTGGAGAGTCAAAAGTTATATGTGGATTTTTGACTGTGCAGGGGTCAGCACTCCTAATCCCCATGTTGTTCAACTGTATTTAATACCTCAGAGTCAGATTCTCTATCTCATAGCATGGAAATAGGCACATAGTAGGCTCTAAATAAATAAAGATTGATTTATTATTTAAAATTCATAGCACATTTTGATCTCCCCATTCCTCACCTTTATTTAGCACTGTTCTTTAGGAATTGCTACTACCCCAACCCCTGCAGCCTTTGAAAAGGATTAATGGCTGCCAGCAGGGAAAGCCTGCAGCAAGTTCCATAGTCTCTCTTGACTGGAATACTGATCTCCATCAATGAAAGGCCCTTTCTCTAAGAACTTTTTAATAATGATAGATATTACCGTATGGTATGGGCGTAGGGGAGCATTAGCCTTTGGACCTGGGCTTGCAGAGCTCTTTGCAACTGAACAACTTCATTTATTTAGAATGCTTTCTAAATAGCAGTAGTGGAAATAATGGAAATGGAAATAAGGCTTCCAAACACAGCATCCCTATGCAGCTGTAACTATACACTGGGGAATTAGTTACCTGCAGTCTACCTTTGGCCAGAAGCCACTTTTCTTTAAGCCCATACTCTTGGCTGCAGCCAAATCTATCAAAAACCCTTTCCTGTCTCAGGACCAGGTACAAGGAATCCCATGATAGCCATAGGAGAAGGAAGGAGAGGAAGCTAAAATAACATGAGGAATACTTAGAATTCTGTTGCTACAAGTCAGACGGCAGGCCATTCTTCTAATTAAGTTGCTTTTTAGGGTCCCTACAATAACCTGTCCAACTGCTTTTCTGAGTTAGCTACTGAGAAATTTGTAAATCATATAGTATGCCAGACTCTGTTAGAGACATGGCGCCTGCTTTTAACCCATGACAAGGTAAACCTTAGACTTTAAAAAGTCTTTAATTGCCAGCAGGACAAGACAAAAGTAGGAGCAGCAGATCCTCAAGAACCTCACAAACCAAATTATTCCTGAATTCCATTCGTTCATCCTACAACCGCACCTATTAAGTGTCAGGTACCATGTTGGACATTCAGGATATAGTAGCAAACAAGATAGAAACTGAAAAGTAGAACTCTTTGTCAACCCTACATTTATACTACTTGCTACATAATTTAGACAAGTTACCAACCATTTTTATCTGAATATCCCAAAGAAAATGCGTTTACAAACCCCTCTTTTACTTCATGCTTTTTTCAGAACTTCATTAATAATAATGATAATAATAAGCAATAAAACCAGCAGATTGGTTCAAAAAACCTAAAAGACACTTACCTGAAAGGAGAGCAGTATATTTCCAAGTCACTTGTTAAATGGAGAAGCGGTAAACTTTTTCAAGAAAGAATAACAGATTTCTAGTGGGATTCCCAGCCTGACAACAGACCTTCCTACTTTCCGGAATAGAAAGTGGGATGGAAGATAGAGATGCCACCAGAGTCAAGGTTGACACTGCAGACCTCATGTGAGTAGGGCTCAAAGCTTTACATTGCTTTTAGCCTTGTGGTCAGACATCTTTCTCACCCCACGCCTCCTCAGAGACTAATACTATACATTTCTCATGTGGGTTACTCACTATGGGTATAGGTCTGGTCAATATGGATGTGAGATTCCTGACCTTGGCCTTATTAATACCATGTTCTAAATCACTGAACAAGCCAGAATTACCACCTAAGGTTATTGGGGTAACTTAACCAGAATAACATAGACTGGCATTTTGTAAGCAATCAACCCCAAGCTCTCAGGTCGTCCGGTGACCTTACAAAAGGAGGCATTCCGTTTTATTTGGTTTTGTACCCTATCTATTTCCAGAAAGGAATGGAAATGGCTTTCATGGAGCACACAATATAAGAGTCAGCCATTAATTCAAAATAACAAAAGTTAAATACTAAGGTTTACTTATTTTATTACAAAAGGAAAGCATTATGTTAAGAAACTCAGATGAATTTTTGCCCTGAGCTTTCTAGTTATCTAGGTACAGAGGGGAACCTATAGGGTTGTGTAACCTTTAATGTAGAACAGTGGACACACTGACTTCTCAGGAGAGAGAAGTTTTCTAGGCCATTGCACTGGGGAGCATCCATGGAAGTCTTTACGTAAGAAACTTGAGCAACGTAACAAATAATGTCTTGATAACCATTTTACAAAAAAAAAAAAATTACACTAGTTTATTATTATTTCTTATACATAGCCATTAGTGAAAATGGGACTCTGAAATGTGGCATTAGGATAATTTCCCATTAAATCATCATTCAGTTAAGGCAATTAGACTGTATGGCCTGGATATACATCTATGATATTTCATATGCTATTTGAATAAAGCTTCAATAATCCCACCTTTTCAATAAATAACATCGTAACAAACTTCATCTTTGCCATCCGTGTCTTATATCTAAAGCAAGTTGGTCTTTTTTTTTTTAGATACGTATATAAAATAGCCATCCTCGTGCTCACTAGTGACATATTCTATGCCTCTCTGCCATCTTGCTGCTGCTGTTGTTTTCATCCAGCCTTTTGACAAAGCTACACAACAAAGATGGTGTTTTATTATGAATTTTGAAGATGATGAATGGTATTTTTATTATGAGGGTGGGCTATAGAAGTTCCTCTAGGCAGGACCAAAACTTCTCAAAAAGTGAGGTTGGAGTCATTCAAGTACTTTAGTGAGTACTATCTAATTTTTAATAACACGTGGGCACTTGAATTTCAGGTACAGTGGTTGAGGAGAGCAATGGTTCTGATGAGATGGAGAATTCAGATGAAACAAAAATGTCTGAAGAGATACTGGCTCTGGTGGACGAATTTCAACAGGCATGGCCTCTGGAAGGCTTTGGGGGAGCACTGGAGATGAAAGGGCGGCGTCTAGACTTGCAGGGGATACGCGTACTGAAGAAGGGTCCCCAGGATGGAGTGGCCAGAAGCTCTTGCTATGGAGACTGCAGAAGTGAAGATGATGAAGCAACAGAATGGGTGAGGTTTGCCAACTCCAGTCAGACCAAACTGTACCCCGGGTCTTGGTAGGGGTTTGCAAAGTGTGATGAAGCTCTTGGGGTGTGGCACTGCCTTATTCCACTCTCCAGTCAGCCTTCACACTGGCATCATGCTGCAAGAAGCATTTCGCAGTACTTCTGTATTGCCAACTCTTTCAGGAGGCAGAGGGAGTGCAAGGGCGTTGAGCTGCACTCAAAGCCTGCAGACTTGGAACTGCCCAGTTCAGGCATCTTAATTCTCAGTTTCCTTTATATGCCCTTCAGGGCTAAGTTATTTTGTTTATTTTACTAAACATTTTTCATTTATACCTTTAAGAATTAAACAGAAGGAGAGAATCCTCTCTAGCACAGGACTGGTTACTCTTAAAGCCACCAGTATTTGATAATTGCTCTAATTTGTCCCCAACTTGTTTCCATTTTCCAGATCACATTCCAGGTCAAACGTGTAAAGAAACCCAAAGGAGAGCAGAAGAAAACCCCTGGCAAAAAGGTAGAACCAAATCAAGCAGAAAATGTGCATTGTTACCAATCAAACCTGGAGATCACTGGCCCAAAGGTAGCATCTCCTGGGCCACAAGGTAAATTTGAATGTACAGTATGCCAGTTTCTTTTTTCAGATTTCACTGTGTCAGTTCTCACTGAGAATGCGTTTGTGACTTGAAGGAGATCAGATGAGAAGGTAATGGGGCTAAGTGAACAAGAAACCAGACGTTGGTATAAAAAGTTTGTTTTGACATTTACTTGATTTTTTTACCCATTGGCTATTGGGCTTATATTCTTTTTGTTTTTTTATTTTTTTAATGTTTATTATTTTTGAGAGAAAATAGACAGAAACAGAGACAGAGCATAAGTGGGGCAAGGGCAGAGAGAGAGGGAGATACAGAATCTGAAGCAGGCTCCAGGCTCTGAGCTGTCAGCACAGAGCCCCATGCAGGGCTTGAACTCACGGACTGCAAGATCATGACCTGACCCAAAGTCAGACGCTTAACTGACTGAGCCACCCAGGCGTCCCTGTTGGGCTTATATTCTTATCATCTTGAGCTTAAGTGTCCTATTGATTCTTGATAGTCTAGTTTAATATGGGGATAATGATCACATCTATCTTACAGGGTGGTTGTGAGGACTATAGGAGTTATATGTGTAAAGTGCTATAAATGAACTGGCCACATAAGGCTCGATGAATATTTATTTAAACATTTAATCTTTTTGTGTGTCTGATATCTCTTTTAAGTATTGGATAAATGCTTTGGAGCCACTCCCAGGAAAAATGCATATACATCAAAATTTGTCATATACTTTTAGGGTTCATAATTGTCCTGAAGTGCATCTCTGAACCCCAGGTTCAGGCCCATTGCCATGGGTCCACTTGACTTTCTTTTCCAGCAATGAAATAGTGGTGATCAAATGTCCTTTTAAAAAAAATTTTTTTAAGGACATTGTCACTGTCTTAGACATCAAAATCCAAGGTAACTTCATGAAAACATGTCTTATTTAATTTGGTGTACTTACCAACTGAAAGCAGAGGGCACATAATAAAATATAAAGAATGAGATCATGTTGGCTATATTCCAGAGTGAACTGTTACTTGTGAAAAATACTAAGGGCCCAAAAAGGACATCTTGTCATGACTGGAGTTGAAAACATGCAGTAGCTTTACTGTTTAAGGATGACAGTATGTGTGAACAGGTTACAGAAAGAAAGCAACACTTCCTCTAGTAGGTCTGTCTTCTGTAACAAGAAAAGGGTGTTCAAAATGTAAAACATCATTATGGAAGTGAAAATTCCAATCAGTTATATAGTAAATGTAATGAAATCATAAAAGTAGAAAATTTAGGGAATAAAAAAGGAGGGGACACCTGGGTGGCTCACTTGGTTAAGCATCCGACTTCAGCTCAGATCATGATCTCATAGTTTCATGAGTTCAAGTCCCACGTTGGACTCTGTGCTGACAGCTCAGAGCCTGGAGCCTGCGTCGGATTATGTGTCTAACCCTCTCTCTGTCCCTTCCTCGCTCCCTCTCTCTCTCTCTCTCACAAAAATACATTTAAAAAAATTTTTTACAAAAAATAGTAGAAAATTTAGGTGAATATATACTTTCAGGTGTAATAGGACTTTCTAAGGCAGAGAGAAAAAGAAAAAATAATTCTGGCACCAGAAAACACCATAAAATACAAGGGCAGAGGACTGAAACAAATTATTTTTGCAGAATATTTGTGTATCTTTTACATAATATGTGATAAGCAAAGGATATCAATATCATTTAAAGGGCAATTACAAATCAGTATGAAAAATACAGCATTTCTATAAGATGTGCAAATATATAGATTGTTCACCAAATATACACACATAAGTTGGCGAGTGAACATGTTGGAAAATGTTCATCCTCACTAGCAATTAAAGATGTGCAAACAAACAGCAACATTCCATCTTTGTTTATCAAACTGTCTTTAAATGTGCAATACACAGACTTAATGAAATGAATTTGGGGATCATTTGACCATAGGTATCAGAAAATTTAAAAATATACCAACAATTTTACTTCCAGTAATGTATCCCAGGTAAATCATCTTATAGGTGCCAAAGACAGAAGTACAAAGATTGACCTGAGTTGCTTATCGTAATAAAAAATTGTAAACAACTTAAATGTTAATTGCCTAAATAAATTACAGCATGCCGATGCTATGTACTGTGCAGCCAGGATGTTTGTAATTTAGTAAGTGAACAAAAGCAGTTTATTAAATAGCATAGAGAATACTTTAATTTTTGTAAAATAGTAAATATACTATACTTTGACTACACTTGTTCACATTTCTGTATCTCTGCAATTGAGATGTATCTTACAATTGATATTTTAAATAATTGGCAGTGTTTCTCCCTTTTTTTTTTTAATGTTTATTTTTGAGAGAGGGAGAGAGACCGTGTGTGAGTGGGGGAGGAGCAGAGAGAGAGAGGGAGGCACAGAATCCAAAGCAGGCTCCAGGCTGCAAGCTGTCAGCACAGAACCCGATGTGGGGCTTGGGCTCATGAACTGCGAGATCATGACCTGAGCCGACGTCGGACATTTAACTGACTGAGCCACCCAGGCACCCCGTGTTTCTGTTTCTTAAACCATATAAAATAATGTACACATTACAGTTTATGACCTCATGGGTTTGATGAAAGAAGCTAAAATAAACAAGTACATAGAAATACGTATAAGAGAGAATAAATACACCAAAATGTTGTGAGTGATCATCTCTGGGTGCTGATAGGGATGTGGGTGATTTTTTATTTTCTTCTACATGCTTTTCCATTTTCTAAATATTTTATAATAAGCCTATGTTACTTGTACAAACAAAAAACTAAAAATT
The DNA here is from genome assembly GCF_018350175.1 of Felis catus. NCBI lineage: Eukaryota > Metazoa > Chordata > Mammalia > Carnivora > Felidae > Felis > Felis catus. Next base: position 95,823,385 of record NC_058377.1, read on the forward strand.
TCCTGTAAAAATGAAACTTTAAAGTTCAATATGGTTGAGATGCTGGGAAAACACTTAAGCAGTTTTAAATGGATTCAAGTGTGTAGGCCCAGGTAGTACATTGAATGTACTTGCAAATGACATCATGGAACTACTTAGTGTCACTAACGTGAAAAGTTCTGAAGCTTGGCAGAGATGCCAGACATCTAGAGAGGTTCATTATCCCAGTTTCCAAATAAATATGGATTCTCCTCACTACCAAGAGATAAGCTTCACGATAAATCCTGACAGAGTTCTAAAGCAAATTATAAAACAGTTTGTGAGCCCATGGGGAAAAGTGGAGATCAATAAGGACCACTGTAGATTTACTAAGAACTAGTAAAACTAATAATGCGTAACTAATTTCATTTCCTTTTTTTGGCGAGGGCTACTAGACTGGAAGACCAGGGAGGTGCTATAAACACAGTGTAACTAGATTTCAGCAGCACATTTAACAGAGCCTCTTAGGATAGTTCTATGAACCAGATGGAGAGATGTGGGCTCAGAGGCTCCTCATTGCCTACAGAATAAAGTCCAAACTTCTTAGTGTGGTGTACAGGGCCCTGTATAAGCCAGCCTCTCTCTGCCCTTCATGCTGTTATTTTTCTAAACTAACCATGCTCTTATTTTACCACTTGCCTTTGCACGTGCTGTTCCCTCTGCCTGGAATGCCCTTCTGCCACCTCAACAGTACTAAAATATCACTGATCCATAAACTTCAGACTCACATGCCATCCGTTCCTTGGTACTTGTGCACAATTAGTTGCTCTCACCTGTTGTACCCTAAGGATTTGTTTCTGTTTACCTTCCTTTCTAGACTGTGAACTCAAGGACAGGCACCTTCTGTACTATTCCCCTCTGTACCCCTGGTGTCTCAACATGGTTCCCAGTCCCTTGTGATAGATGCTCAATAATATTTTTCAAGTGAATTTCTTAACCATAAAAGAAAAATAAGCTTTATTGTGAAATTTATGGTTTAATTATTTCAGTTATTCATTTAAACAGGGTTTATTTGAAATTCTTCCAAACTATTATTTTCTGTTTTATTTAAATCTAAAGCCCTGCCTACACCTCAAACAGTATTCCGTTGTTGGTAAATTCCTACATTATAAAAAAAGTTATATAGAACCAAAGTTCTCCTTCCTGTCCATTCATTCGATTGTAATTCCTCCAGAAGACCCCTTCCCCAACAAGACTTAGTTCTCTTCTTTTCTTGGCCGGTCAGTCTAAGTACAGATTCTGCACACACAAAGTACCTGTGAAGGGTATCCATTAACAGAGCTTTGAATGCTCAGTATAGGGGCACCTGGGTGGCTCAGTCAGTTAAGCGTCCGACTTTAGCTCAGGTCTTGATTTCATGGTTTGTGGGTTCAAGCCCCACATCAGGCTCTGCGCTCCAGCTCAGAGCCTGGAGCCTGCTTCAGATTCTGTGTCTCCCTCTCTCCTCCCCTGCTCGCAAGCTCCCTGTCTCTGTTTCTCTCTCTCTCAAAAATAAATAAACAAAAATAAAATCTTAAAAGCTCAGTATAGCTTTAAATGGCATGGTGATATCTCAGTGTGGTTTTGATTTGTATTTCCCTGATGAGGAGTGATGTTGAGCATCTTTTCATGTGTCTGTTGGCCATCTGGATGTCTTCTTTAGAAAAGTGTCTATTCATGTCTTCTGCACATTTCTTCACTGGATTATTTGTTTTTTGGATGTGGAGTTGGGTGAGTTCTTTGTAGATTTTGGATACTAGCCCTTTGTCCGATATGTCATTTGCAAATATCTCTTCCCATTCCGTTGGTTGCCTTTTAGTTTTGTTGATTGTTTCCTTTGTAGTGCAGAAGGTTTTTATCTTGATGAGGTCCCAATAGTTCATTTTGCTTTTAATTCCCTTGCCTTTAGAGATGTGTCAAGTAAGAAATTGCTGCGGCTGAGGTCAGAGAGGTTTTTTCCTGCTTTCTCCTCTAGGGTTTTGATGGTTTCCTGTCTCACATTCAGGCCCTTCATCCATCTTGAGTTTATTTTTGTGAATGGTGTAACAAAGTGGTCTAGTTTCATTCTTCTGCATGTTGCTGTCCAGTTCTCCCAGCACCATTTGTTAAAGAGACTGTCTTTTTTCCATTGGATACTGTTTCCTGCTTTGTCAAAGATTAGTTACCCACATACATTTGTGGTTCCAGTTCTGGGGTCTCTATTCCATTCCATTGGTCTATGTGTCTGTTTTTGTGCCAAGACCATACTGTCTTGATGATTACAGCTTTGTAGTAGAGGCTAAAGTTTGGGATTGTGATGCCTCCTGCTTTGGTCTTCTTCTTCAATATTACTTTGGCTATTCAGGGTCTTTCTGGTTCCCTACAAATTTTAGGATTGTTTGTTCTAGCTTTGAGAGGAATGCCAGTATCACACCGGTCAGAGTGGCTAAAACGAACAAATCAGGAAACTATAGATGCTGGTGAGGATGTGGAGAAACGGGAACTCTCTTGCACTGTTGGTGGAAATGCAAACTGGTGCAGCCGCTCTGGAAAACAGTGTGGAGGTTCGTCAAAAAATTAAAAATAGAACTACCCTATGACCCAGCAATAGCACTGCTAGGAATTTACCCAAGGGATACAGGAGTGCTGATGCATAGGGGCACGTGAACCCCAATGTTTATAGGAGCACTTTCAACAATAGCCAAATTATGGAAAGAGCCTAAATGTCCATCACTTGATGAATGGATAAAGAAGATGTGGTTTATGTATACAATGGAATACTACTTGGCAGTGAGAAAGAGTGAAATCATGCCATTTGCAGAAATGTGGATGGGACTGGTGGGTATTATGCTAAGTGAAATAAGTCACTTTCTCACATCTGGAGAAAGTTAACAGAAGACCATGAGGAGAAAAAAAAATTATAGAGAGGGAGGGAGGCAAACCATAAGAGACTCTTAAATACTGAGAACAAACTGCGGGTTGATGGGGGGTGGGGGAAAGAGGAAAGTGGGTAATGGACATTGAGGAGGGCACCTGTTGGGATGAGCACTGGGTGTTGTATAGAAACAAATTTGACAATAAATTATATTTCATAAAGAAATAAATAATATAAATAAATAAATAAATAAATAAATAAATAAATAGCATGGTGATTGGGAGCATACATGTTAGACTCAAGCAGACCTGGATCTGGATCCTAGCTCTGCCATCTACTAGCCTGGTCACCTTGGGCAAGTCACTTGATCTCTCTGTGCCTCCATTTTCTCATCTGAGAAATGAGGACTGAAACCTGCCTTAGCAGATTGTGGATGTAGAGCACTTAGCACAGGGCCTGAACACATGGTAAGTGCTCTGGAAATAAATGATAACTTCTCATCATCGCATTATTCTCCATCTGCTGCTGTTCTTTACAACTGTGGTTCTCTACCAAGAGTGATTTTGTCTTCCCAAGGGTCATTTGCCAGTCCCCGGAGACATTTTCATGGTCACATGTTGGGGAGGGTGCTACTGGGCTTTATAGAGTAGAAGCCAGGGGTGGTGCTAAACATCCTCCAGTGCACAGGACACCCCCAGCAGAGCTCTGTCCAGCCTACAGTGTCAGTAGTGCCAGATCGAGAAACCCGGCTTTAGCAATAAATACTTCTCCTAAGTTGCAGTTGCCTTTATAAAATAAAAATGTAGAGGAGTAAAACTGAAATTTGGTGAAATGTATTCTTAGCTCTTATCTCATGTTGATCAGTCTTAAATCCAGTGAAAGACTCGTTTATTTTTACTTCGTCACCTGTCTTTGAGAACAAGACTTAACTCACTTGATCTTTATAGTCCCTTTGCCGTGCGTGACAAGATTTTCATTCTCTAAAAGAATGACTGGCACCTCCAATGACACCAGCCGGGGTGAAGTAATCACCGGGCAGAAGACACTGTGGGTTCTGTTTGGTTCTAGTTGTGTCAAGTGATGCCATGCTTTCCTTCTAGGGAAAAAACGTGACTACCAGAGTCTGGGATGGCCCAGCCCGGACGAGTGCCTCAAACTCCGCTGGGTAGAGCTGACTGCCATCGTGAGCACCTGGCTCGCGGTTTCTTCAAAAAACATTGAGTGAGTATCTTAAACTGCTTCATCCTTCAAGGCGTTTGTGTACCAGTGAACCCACTGAGCCTCCGTTGACTACAGGGGTGCCCTTCTTTGTCAGCAACTATTTGAAGAGTAGTCCTTTTTAGGGTTGGTGGTTCTGAGGAGCACTGTTGCTGACCACAGGCCACAGATGGACTCAGTCCATTTTGCTGAGACAGTGAACATGCCCTCTCTTCTTAGTGCCTTCATCCGTACTTTGTAAGCCCCCCAGAAGTTTTTATGACTTACTTAGGTTGAGTTGAAGACTGGATCCCTCTTTATAGAAAACCCTGTGTTCTCTCACTGACATGATGCACTTAAAGAGGGAGCCAGAACACATCCAGATTTACAAACACCTACCAAGACACAAGCTGAACAAGGTTGCCTCTCTGATAACTGCTTTTGCCTCCTGGAATGCTCATTCTCTTTTGCTGGCCCTTTTCCTACCGTTTAAGTGTTGGGAGTTCCCCAACATTTGCCTCTAAGCCTTGTTTTCTTAGAATCTCTCCTGGTCAGACTGACGTACTCACAGAACTTCTGTCACCACCAATATATTGACCGCTCTTGAATTGGAATATCCAGACCTGATTTTTCTTCACATTCCTCAATCCATAGGAATTTACCCAGTTGTCTACCTGTCCCCTCTGCCTAGATACCTCTGAGACACCACAAGCTTAAGAAAACCAAACTCATAATTTTCTTGTCCACTCTCCTTGCAAAAAACCATTGTTCTGTGTGTTTTCTGTTTCTTATTCTTAGTAAATAGCTCCAGCAGTGCTTAAGCCGGAAACCTGGGAGTCATCCTTAACAATTCCTCTCCCTTCACCCTCGGATCCAGTCTATTACCCATTCTTACCACTTTCACCTTCTGAGTATTTTTCAAAGCCATCAGCTTTTCTCTATCTCCATTGCTGCCCCTTTAAACGAGATCACTGTCATCTCCACTTGGATTCACTCAGTAGCCTACTAGCTGGTCTTTGGGCTTTATTCACTCTTGACTCTGTTCAGCCCCTTCTCTCTATGGTAATCTGTACAGAATCCTTCCTCAAAGACAAGTCAAATAATTCTTAAAATGCTCTAGTAACTTCTTATTGCTCTTTACCATTCTTTGCAAAGCCCTTGGTGATCTGCTGCTACATGTCTTTCCATCCTCAACTCCACCCTCCCTCTTGTCAGGCCCTTCACACATGGTGTCCCTTTGCATGTGGTGATGTTCTCACCACCTTCTTCCTGCATGATTCGTTCACACTCATCCTCCTGGTCTTGACTTAAATCTTCCTCAGGGAATCTTGCACTAACCAGCTCCTTCCTCCATCAGCAGAGAAGAAATATATAACCCCCTGTTGCATACTGACATTGTACCATGTTTCCATCTTCTGTAACATCTGTAATAATTCAGTCACTCGTGGGACCATGAACACCATAACAACAGGGATTGGGTATGTCTTGTCAATTATTATAGCTCTGATGTGTGACATGTAGTAGACCCTGAATAAATAATGAATGAGTGTTTGCCTAATATGTATTAAACCTTTTAAATAGCTAGAAATAAAATTTGGGAATGCCAACTTGCCATATCAGCATATACATGATAACGTATAACATTTAGCCTGTTAGGAAAATGACCACTTTGGGACTACAAAGGGAGGTACATCTTGTGCATTTATACATTGAACAGTTGTATCTGTGTAAAATTTACTATCTGAACTTTAGGTAACTTTTTCTGTGGGATATGCTTCTGTGCATAAAGAGAAAATAAAAGGAACCACTTGCAGGCAATTGCGCTGTCTATATCCTGAAAAAATAAATCCCAGAATAAAACCTGTCTGGTTTAAAACTTCCCCAGGAGAAAAAGTGGCCAATGGCGGTGACCAAACCAGACGCTATGGTCCATAGAAAGGACACAGCTTGAGTAGATCGGGAAATCAACGGAGTTTAGGACTCAGATTCCAACACTGCTCCTGTTGCCGAGCACTGGAGTCCTTGCACCTGTAAAATGAGAGATCAGACTTCTGAGGTCTCTTCAGTCTGAGATTCTGTGGTTCCAGAAAGTCCGGGTGACACATTGAAGTTACAGTCAGCTGATTAATACTCTTGCTCCCCACCCACTCAGATTTTCCCTGGCTAATGTGGTAATCTCCCTTTTTCAGCATCACAGAACACATAGACTTTGCCACTCCGATACAGCAGCCAGCGATGGAGCCTCTTTGCAATGGCAATCTTCCTACGAGCATGCACACCCTGGACCACTTGCAGGGGGTCTCCAACCGGGCCAGCCTGCACTACACGGGTGAGAGCCAGTTAACAGAGGTGAGTGCTCAGCTCTCTTCAGCCCATCTGTAGTTTTGGGCCCCACAATTATGATAGCAGAAAACTCAGTGGCCAGGCCATATTTTTTTGCCTTTTTTTAGCCGGCTGTCATCTGGGTGGCTTTAGGCCACGCCTGATTTCTTTCAGGCCCTGGAATTGAGCTAATACCTTTTTTTTAATGACCAGGAGACGTTAATTCTGATTTATTCTTCGAGGCAGGAAACATTCTGCTTGCCACCAGAGAGAGGCTTTTGTAAGAAATGTTAAGGTCAGCTTATTCTCCTGCTGGCATTCTCAAGAAGGAAAGGAAGGCGAGTACAGCCATCATATACCTAGCAAACAGTACACCAAGAAGAGAAATTGGAGAAACGCAGCACAAATGTCCAAGAATAGAGGATTTGTTAAAGAAATGTTATATAGATATAAGATAGTATACAGTGGAGCTGCCAAGAAAAATGTAGAAATACGTTTACTGGCATGAAGGAATCTCCAGACTATGTGACAATGTGGATGGCAATGTGCAGTATGACCCTATATTCTGCGAGAGATGTAATGTGTGCATACACATGTTATTTCAGAAAAATATCTGAAAGATACATATAAAGATATTAAGGGGCACCTCGGTGGCTCAGTCGGTTGGGCGTCCGACTTCAGCTCAGGTCATGATCTCACGGCTTGTGAGTTCAAGCCCCGCGTCGGGCTCTGTGCTGACAGCTCCGAGCCTGGAGCCTGCTTTAGATTCTGTGTCTCCCTCTCTCTCTGCCCCTCCCGTGCTCATGCTCTATGTCTTACTGTCTCAAAAATTTAAAAAATATTTTTAAAAAATTTTTTAAAAAAGATACTAACAGTGGTTGCCCCTGGGTGACAGAATTATAGACAGTTTTTTTCTTTATTTACTGTTTTCCAGCGTTGCTGTAATGAATGTGCTATACATGTCTGTAGTTTCTGTTAAGTGGGAGGGGAATAAGGAACAGTACAGTGGTTTACATATGTCTTCCATAAAATGCCTTACCAGCAGGGCCGCAGCGTGTACCCCAGAGCAACAGTTTGGTTTCGTGCTGTAGTGCCCAACTCAGCATCAACAGTATCACCTAGATCCTGCTCCTTTTCATTGCTGTAACCTGCCATTTTCCCCTACACCAGGTATTGCAAAATCTTGGCAAAGACCAATATCCACAGCAATCACTTGAACAAATCGGCACCCGAATTGCCAAAGTTTTGGAAAAGGTAAGTCACCCTGTAGGGAAGCTGGAAACTGCTGCTCACCTTCTAACTTTCCTAGATTATTTGTCACCAAGTGGCTCTAACCTCTTCTGTTAGTTACCCAGCACTTACCAGCTAAAGGGACAACGTGAAATAATCCCACACTGAATGTTTCCATTACTTTTTCCATCACTTGGTTGGTACTCTTTTTTGCTGCTTTGCTTACCTTCTGTGCTGAAGCCTACCTTATCCGTTTTGTCTCCTTTACTCCAGCACGGGTACATAGAGGTGGTGGTACTGGGAGCCATGGAATCTCGGTAGATGATAGAAGTCAGGTGTTCTTCTGGTGGTGAAGAATATTTGGCATTCCAGATTGTGGATGGGAAACACAACTTTAAATATCTTCTTCTCTTGAAATCATGAAACAAAATATCTGCAAAACTACATTTTCGTAGAGCCTGCAGAATATATAACAGAGTTTCTAAGACCATTCATCTGTTTCTGTGTGATATTTATGTGAAGAGGAGTTTTTTTTTAATTAAAATTAATTACTTTGTGGTTAGGTGTCTCTCCCTATAATGTTAAAGTGGTAGTATAGTGATTGAGAGAATCAACCCCGCTTCCAGCATGACACTAAAGTATGGTAGGAATAGGGCAATCGCATCAGTTTTAAAGAGAGGAAATGGGAAAGGCATTGCAGTCGCTGTTCCCTCTCGATTCTGAAACCCACCTGGCCATATGTCACCAGTTCCCCTGATTACATGCATTACAAGGAATATTCCTTGATTATGACCCATTTTGGTTTTCTGGGTTTGGTTCCCTAATCTCTTTCTCAGCTCTTGACCCTTCTCTCTGAGCAGTGTGTCCTTTTCCATAAGGAAGGCCTCTGTTTGCAGCCGAAGAGCAATGTTGGCTTGCTTCCCCCCATCTTTCTCCCTTTGAGTCCAGACTGGCGCAACGCCTTTAAAACAACTTTGTAGACCTTCACATTGTAAGTCACTCCATCACACAGAACCCACACTTCAAATCTCTTCAAGAAGTTCCTGTCTACCTTGAATATGAGCCCAGGACATAAATACTCTTAAGACTTCTAGACGCCTTTTGTCCGAGAGAGTCTTCTGAGGCTTACATCTAGACTTAACATCCTTCTGAGGCAGGAGTAACAAAGGGTCCTACTGCCATGCTTTTGATTTGAGCTTGACCCTGAGGCCATAGTTTCACTGGTAACATTGTGGATTTTTAATTATTTATTTTTTTTAGGTTCTTTAAAACCTCATGCTGATTGGAGAAGCTGGCAATTGAGAAAGTTTCATTTTCTAACCCTGCAAGTCCCAGCATGAAAGCATTTTTTTTCTAAATTCTGCTTGAAAACTGTACTGTTTCTTGTTTAAGTTCTCTCTTTTAATATCTTACTATAGAGGATTTTTCAAAAACTCTTTGTCCCTTTCAGTATTATTCTTGGAAGTCTTCCTAGCCAAATCCACAACTCTGTGAGGTATTTTATTTATATTCCAAGAAACAGGCTCACCATTTGTTTTGCCAGTAGATGAGCCTGCCCCTTCTCCAGCCTCCAACAGCGATGGCCTCCATGCTTGTCCAGTCTCACTGCTGCGCTAAGCAGACGTACTCAACCCATTCCCAGAGCTAACGCCATAGGCTCTGAGTTTCTATTATGGCAACACTCCATTCTGAATACCAGACACTATTTCAGTTACCCATTTCTACCTCAGAGACCACCCCAAAATCTACTGGCTTTAAACAAAACTTATTTGCTCATGATTGTGTAGTCTGAGCTGGACTCAGCTGGGCATTTCTTCTGGTCTCACTTGGAGTCGTTCACGCAACTGCAAGACATGTGGAGACTCATCTGGGGCTGGCGACCAGAAGGTTCTACTCATGTGTCTGATCCATCAGCTGGAGTGGTTGGAATAGCTGGGGCACAGTCTCTCCAGCTGGGTAGATGGGCCTTTTTGCAAGGGGGCTCAGCACTCCACAAGGCTGAGAGCAGACGCACACAGGCCTCTTAGAGCCTGTGCAGGGAAACAGAACTGCTGTGGCACCACTTCTTTCCAAGCAGGTGTAGGGCCTGCTCAAAATCAAAGGCAGGGGAACGTCCTCCCTCTGCTAGCAGTGACAGAGAGCGCACAGCCTACCTTTAAAGCACCATGGGTCCCTCCAGAGAAGCAACGAGACTGACAGCATCTCCCCAGGGATGGTAGAATCCAGAAGCCAGTGTAACAACATGTTTAAAACTAGAGGGAAAAAAACTGCAAGCCTTGAATTTTATACCAGCAAAAACATCCTTCCAATATTAAGGAAGAAACGGAAGAGACAAAAACTCAGAGAATTTGGCACCAGTGGGCCTGCACTGAAATAATAATTAAAGAAAGTTCTCAGGAAAATATCCCAGTTAGAAATATCGACATGCAAGAAGGAAGGAAGAACACCAGGACGGTAGCTGCACAAAATAATAACCGGTAGCTGTACAAAATAATAACCCCAAAACCCTGAGGCGCTTTACTTTTCTATATAACTAAAATCCATGGTAACAATAACAAATTATGGGAGCGATGGAAATGGAGTTTAAATGTTCTAAGGTTTAATTGGTATCAGCCAAGTACTAAAAGTAATAATTTGCATTGGTCTGTGATAAGTAAGAATGCAGTTTTAGGCTCTAGGCTAACTACTAACAGTGGTTTGGAAATGTAATTTAATAGATGGGAAATAGAATAATAGAAAACATTTGATTAATCTATAGAAAGTCAGAAAAGGAGAGGCACTTAAAAGTAGACACAAATGGTAAAATAGTAAGTATAGACCCAAGTATATCCGTAGTTAAGCAAAAAAGATTATATAATTTGAGCATTTAGTATGGAATGGTTTTTTTTAATCCAGCTATATACAGCTTATAAGAGAAGCACTTTAAATATTAGGCACAAAAGTGTTGAAGTGTAAAGATGGAAAATAATACACCATGCAAACAAACAAAAAAAAAAGCTAAAAGACAGGTGATATAGCTGCCATCTTATCAGAAAAAATAGTATGGGGAGCTTTGGCGGCTCAGTTGGTTGAACATCCAACTTCAGCTCAGGTCATTATCTTGCATTTGTGAGTTTGAGCCCCACATTGGGCTCTGTGCTCACAGCTCACAGCCTAGAGCTTTGGATTCTGTGTCTCCCTCTCTCTTTGTACCTGCCCTGCTCGCACACTGCCTCTCTCTCTCTCTCTCTCTCTCTCTCTCTCTCTCTCTCTCTCTCTCTCTCTCTCTCAAAAACTAAAACTTTAAAAAAAATTTTTGGGGTTTTAAATGAAAAGAAAAAAATCAAGTTTGAAGCAGGAAGCACTTCTAGCATTAGAAAGCCTAAAATGAGGGATGCCTGGGTGGCTCAGTTGGTTAGGCACCTGACTTCAGCTCAGGTCATGATCTCATGGTTTGTGAGTTTGAGCCCTGCATCGGGCTCTGTGCTGACAGCCTGGAGCCTGCTTTGGATTCTGTGTCTCCTTCTCTCTCTGCCCCTCCGCCACTTGCACTCTGTTTCTCTCTCCTCTCAAAAGTAAATAAACATTTAGAAAAGAAAGGCCTAAAATGAAAAAGATCAGTAATGACAAATGTTGAAGATGGTATAGAGCAACCAGAACTCTCTTATGTTGCTCATTGGAATATAACATAGTACAGTCATTTTCAAGATCATTTGGTAGTCTTTTAAAAAGTTAAGCATATACGATCCAGGAACTTTACCACTAGATGTTTATTAAAGAAACACGAATGTATATGTCCACAAAATGCTTGTTAAAAAATATTCACAGATTTATTCATAACAGCCAAAAAACAATGATGTGCCAACCAATAGAATGGATGAACAATGGTGTATTTACACAGTGGATATTAATTATACTAATGGATTCATCAAGAAAGATCCAACATCCATATTGATGAATCTCAAATTCATTTTATGCTAATAAAAGAAATTGGACACAAAGTGCATAGTGTATGATCCCAACTATATGAAATTCTAGAACAGGCAAAACTCACCTATGGTGATAAAAATAAGATCAGTGGTGGCTTTGTGGGGGAAGGGAATGACTGAAAAGCAGCTTGAAAGGACTTTCTGTAGTGTTGGAAATTTTCTCTGTGTTTAGTAGTCAAAAACGAACGTTTTACTTAAGATCTGAGCATTTCTCTCTATGTAAATAAAATCTATTTTTAAAAATGAAGGTTAAATAAAGATTTTAGACCACCAGAAACTGAGAGATGTACGTTACCAACAGACTTGCACTAAATCTCACTAAAGGAATTTCTTCAGGCAGAAAGAAAACTATCCCAGATGCAAACAGGAAAGAACAAAGAGCAAGAGAAAGTGTAAATATTAAATACAAATGGGTATGACTGTATAAAATAATAACAGTAGTATCTTCTGATAGGAAACTATAACAGTATTAGTCGTGTACCTCCAGAGTGAGCCCTCCCTTAGGCCAGGGACCATTCTCTGCCCACCACCCTTTTCTGCCAGGTGACAGTTCAGATGCAAGGGAACAAGTCAATTGATGTATTGTGGGAATTATCCTGGCTTAGATGTCCCAAATTCCATATGAAAACCAGTATCTTTTGTGATAGCCCCTTGAACACAGAGTCCTGGAAAGGGCATAGCTATTTATAAGAACCACGGCACTCGGAAGCTCCAAACTGGCTTTCCATGAGGTGTTTATAGTTTATTTCCAGTCCTCCTAGTCCACATACAATTTACCAACTGAGGTCATTTTTACTAAAAGCTATCTTGCCTGGTAATGGCTAACATTCCCCCTTTATTAGGTTTTCAGGGAAATAGAGCTAGAAGGTTGATCTAGTAACCACTTCCATTGTGGGCTCACAGACCAACGTCCATGACCTTGAGTTACTAACTTAAATAAAATAACTCTCAGACTTTAGGGTACATTAGAATCACCTCATTGCTGAGCTTCCTGATTTAGTGGGACTAGGATCGCCTGAGGATGTACATTTCTAGAAAGCTCCTGGGTGATACTCCTGGTATGAATATCACATTTTGAAACCACTGCCTTAGAAAATGGCAGCGATGACAAAGCAGAATGCCCCTTTTCTATTTATCATTCACAGAAGAACAAGCATCTCCATATCCTCTTTGCTTTAACTTTTAGAATAGTCATTATCCTTTGTTATTTCTTCAAAAGCCCATCTATACTCGTCCCCTTAGGGAGTTAGTTTACATTGCCATTAGTTATCACTGAGTGTTAGCAGATGACATAGGTCAGTCCCCATTTTAGGATTAAATCTGTATGCACTGTCACAACTCTCGGAACACTGCCCCAGGTTGTAGCCGAGGTCGCTCCCACTGTGATACTCAGAAGCCTCTGCCACCCCAGATGTGCACCACGCAGCTGCCATTGCCAGTGCAGCCAGTTTGTGTGCCAGGTTGCCACATAGCCCTTTCTGACCTGTGCCCTGGTGCAGAGTAGTTCTCCCACTTATGTCCCCTGCTTCCCCAGCTAGGGGCCTGTGGGCGCCATGTCATGCTGATTAGATCTATGGAGAAGAGCCAACCCCACTGCTCCACCCTCATGTCTAGTCCAGCCCCAGTCACAAACACGGAGTCAAGCTCGTATCTCCTTCCCACCCCCTGCCAGGTATCAATGCCTAGTTTCACCTAGCTGCATCAACTACCCCAAGAGAGTGTCATTCTTGCCAGCCAGCCCACTTGCAGCTGTGCTTCTGTTCAGTTCCATTTCATGGACAGTGGGAAGGGGAGGGGTGGGCAGTTTCTGTCAGCATAAGTTTGTCTCCAGCTTTTATCTAGTCCCACAAGGGAAAGATTTATCCCCTATCACACAATATCAATTTTTTTTTTCTTTTCTTAAGTGGGCTCCACACAGGGCTTGAACTCACTGAGATCAAGACCTGAGCTGAGATCAGGAGCCAGACGCTTAACCGACTGAGCCACCCAGGCACCCCTCACAATATCAGATTTTTGCCATCAGACTCTGGGAAAGTTGGCCCCCACTGAGGCTTCAGTTTCATCTGCATCTCCCTGGACATTCTTTTATGTCACAGTGCCTTGGCCATATTGAACCAAGGATATGAAAGTCCATTCTGCAGTACCCACTGCCAGGGGATTTAGAGCCAGTTAGATAAATATTTTATGCCCACACAACTCAATAGGGCACTTACGGTCTTGCCTTCACTCAGGAGGACAGAATAGGAAACCCAGTAAGCCAGCAGTGCAGCTCTTTGTGTGTTTTTCCGAGTCCCCATAGCTTTCTGGCAGCAGTCTCGGGGACAGTTATCTGCCCCTTCCCCTAGGTGATAGCTCAGGGATAAAGAATTAAGACCACATGAGTGAGGGGCGCCTGGGTGGCGCAGTCGGTTGGGCGTCCGACTTCAGCCAGGTCACGATCTCGCGGTCCGTGAGTTCGAGCCCCGCGTCGGGCTCTGGGCTGATGGCTCAGAGCCTGGAGCCTGTTTCTGATTCTGTGTCTCCCTCTCTCTCTGCCCCTCCCCCGTTCATGCTCTGTCTCTCTCTGTCCCAAAAATAAATAAACGTTGAAAAAAAAAATTAAAAAAAAAAAAAAAGACCACATGAGTGAATATGGGAACAACTCTGGCTTAGAACTCTCAAGTTGCACATAGGAATCAGTATCTTTTGCAATAGTCTTGTGCGCCTAGAGTCCAAGAGTTCCCACAAGGGACAAGAAACAACACACTCAGGAAAGGTCATAGTCCTCCCAGTCTGCTGCAGTTTAGTCAGGTCATCTTTGCCATAACCATGTTGCCTGGTAACATGGCTGGCATTGTACCTTTATTAGGTGTCCAGGGGAACACAGCTAAAAGGTTAACATGAGATTAGTTTCCCATGAATACACATGGGCAGGGTGTTAGGTTTTAGCATTATCAGGAAAGTAGTAAAATTAAAGTAAGAATTTATATTTTTAGTCTGGAGTAATTCAAGATGCATATTGCAATTTTTAGGCTAATTGTTAAAAGAACAGTTAAAGAATATACAGTTAAGGAAAATGGAACAATAAAAAACATTTGATCAATGAAGAAGCAAGAAAGGAAGACAAAAGGAATACAAAATAGAAATCTATAATATGTAAAATGTAAAAATGCATAAAATAAAATATAAATAGTAAAGTGATAAAGATAAGCCCAGTGTGTCAGTAATCATGGTAAGTACAAAAGGACTACGTATTCCAACTACAGTACTAACATCAAACTGGGTTAAAATATTGAACGCGATTATGTGCTATTCACAAGTAGCACACTTTTTAAATATTTTTTATTTTATTTTTTAACAAGTAATATGCTTTAATATATGAAATGGTTGAAATTGAAAGATGGAAAAAAGATATACAAACACTACACAAAAAATGCTGGTATAACTACACTATCATCAGACAATGTGGAATTTAAGGCAAGAATCATTGCTACAGATAAAAACAATTCATAATGATAAAGTGGTCAGTCCACCAGGAATATAGAAAACTGTATGTGTAACCAGTAGCATAATTGCAAGTTATGTAAGACAAGCATTAAACACTGGCAGATCTAAATGGAGAAACAGATGAGTCTACAATCATAACAGACTTCAACCTCCCTCTCAGTAGGTGGTAGAACTGAACAGACAAAAAAATTAAAAATACAGACCATCTTGCTAATAAACAAATTTGACCCAATATATTTATATAATTTATTTAATAAACAAATCTGAGGCAGTATAATATATATAATATATGTATATATTTATATTTAATTTACATTAAATTGTGACAGAATTCTCATTTTTTTAAATACTTATTTTGAGAGAGAGAGGGAGACCGGGGGAGAGGCATAAAGAGAGAGAGAGAGAGAGAGAGAGAGAGAGAGAGAGAGAATCTCAAGCAGGCTCTACACTGTCAGCACAGAACCCAATGCAGGGCTTAAGCTCACAAACTGTGAGATCATGACCTGAGCCAAAATCAAGAGGCAGACACTTAACCAACTGAGCCACCCAGGCGCCCCAGAATTCTCATTTTAAAAAATGCATGTGGACCAGGCACCTGGTTGGCTTAGTTGGTATAGAATGAGACTCTTGATCTCAGGTTCATGAGTTTCAGCCCCACATTGGGATGGAGCCTACTTAAAATAAATTTTTAAAAAATGCATATGGATCATTTACCATGTTGGTCATAAGCTGAGTTATAAATTAAGCCTCAATTAAAATTTAAAATACTGAAATAATTTAGAGCATATTTTCTAAACATAATTGAATTAAGTTAAAAAAAATAAAGATCAGGGGCACCTGGGTGGCTCAGTTGGTCAAGTGTCCATTTAACTCTTTGGTTTCAGCTCAGGTCATAATCTCATAGTTTGTGGGTCAAGCCCCACATCAGGCACTGCACTGATGGTGTAGAGCCCGCCTGGGATTCTATCTCTCTTTGTGTGCGCTCTCTCTCTCTCTCTCTCTCTCTCTCTCTCTCTCAGTATAAACTAAAAAAACAAACAAACAAAAGAATAGATGGAAAATCCTCAGCTATTTTGGTGACATTAAGCAGTACACCTTTACATAACCTATGGGTCAGTGAAGAAAGCCCAAGCAAAATTAGAAAATGTTTTGAAATGAATGATAACAAAGCATATCAAAACTTGTGGGATGCAGCTAAAGCAGTGCTTGAGGGAAGTTTATAGCCCTTAAATGGATATATTAGTTAAAAAAATAAAGACTGAAAATCAATGATCTATGTTTCTGTCTCAAAAACAGAAAAAAGAAAAGAACAAATTAAAACTACAGTGAGATATTTCTTGCCATGACATTGGCAGAAATCCAGAAGTTTGATAGACTCAGTGAGACTGTGGGGAAATTGGTATGGCCATGCATACATTGCCGGTGGAAATGCAAAATGGAATAACCTTTATGGAGAGACAAATTGTATCTAGCAAAATTATACATTCATTTACCTATGTAGCCAGCTTTTGGGAATCTTTTCTAAAAGTACACTGGCAAAAAAAATGTATACAAAAATGCCTATGATAAGGCTCTTGATTATAGCCTGATTTGTAATAGCAGACTGGCAACAACCCAAATGCCCAGCAGAAGGAGACTGAATGAATAAAAAGTCCTCTGTGGATATTTATTGGGTGTGAACATCCACACAATGGAGTCTTCTACAGCTGTCAAAAATAATGAAGACAATTTCTTCCTTCCTTCCTTCCTTCCTTCCTTCCTTCCTTCCTTCCTTCCTTCCTTCCTTTGCTTGCTTTCTTCTTTCTTTCTTTCTTTCTTTCTTTCTTTCTTTCTTTCTTTCTTTCTTCCTTTCGAGGAAGAGCACGTGTATGCATGCAAAGCAGGAAGGGGCAGAGGGAGAGAGAATCTTAAGTAGGCTCCACACTCAGCATGGAGTCCAATGTGGGGCTCGATCTCACAACTGTGAGATTATGACCTGCGCCAAAATCAAGAGTCAGATGCTTAACTGACTGAGGCACCCAGGTGCCCCAAAGACAATTTCTGTTAAATCTCTGTGAAATAATCTCCAGGATATAGGCAGTGAAAAAGAAAAAAAAAGTGGAAAAAATCGTATCTTCAATTACTATTTTGCTTTTTAAATAATGGTGAGGTGGGGGATGTATGCAGATATTTTAAAATGGAAGAGTAACTTTTAAAAATACTTTTCAATGGTTTTCCATAGAAGGAAGGTGGAAATAGGATAGGAAAGACTGAGCATGAAGCTAGATTTCCTTGAATCTACATTGTCTTTTCAATATGACTTTGGAAACAAATATTTTGTATAATTACAAAACAGATTTTAGTAAGGCAATTCCTAATTAAAAGTAAAATTAAGTGAGCCCAACTATGTATTCAATTGGTAGTATAACCACATCAAGAGAAACTATCCCAAGTGACTTTAAAAGACCCATTATTTGACTACCTCCCAATGGGATTTACCCTAAACACAAAAGAAAACCTTATTCCGTTTTCAGTAATACATTTGTTAATAATATTGATATTGTCCTGAGATTGTAGGTGTATGCAATGCAAGATAAATGAGTAGTTTTGTTGGTGATGTTGAGAACTGGAGCTTGGGTTTGGGAGAAGGACATAAAAGTGTGAACATCTGTAGTCATGTTTTTTTTTTTTTAATTTTTTTTTTCAACGTTTATTTATTTTTGGGACAGAGAGAGACAGAGCATGAACAGGGGAGGGGCAGAGAGAGAGGGAGACACAGAATCAGAAGCAGGCTCCAGGCTCTGAGCCATCAGCCCAGAGCCTGACGCAGGGCTCGAACTCACGGACCGCGAGATCGTGACCTGGCTGAAGTCGGACGCTTAACCGACTGCGCCACCCAGGCGCCCCTCTGTAGTCATGTTAAGTAAACATCTGTAGTCGTGAATTAGAAATACTAGCAAGACTTTTTTATATATTTGCACATTTCCTAACTTTATTTGCCGAAAAGACTAATATCATTGAGTAACCCAGTAGTAGTAAGCACACTTTGTACCTACATATTGATCTTTAGATACCATTTTCTACTAAAAGGAACCAGAATTCCTTGGAGAAATGGCTTCTACCAAGTCAGGGAAAGCAAAGAAGCTCCCATAGTCAACAAAGGTTGTGTCCGAAGAACTCAGAACCAGCTGGAATGTGTATCTCCTGTTGGCCAAAGATGGAACGCAGCACTTTGAGCAGCAAAAATCAACAAAGCAACTGCAGTAGATGAGACACATCACGTTTATTAAGCTATATCTAAACTCCTGAATTCACCAGGAGGATTTTGTCTTAGACGATGCATGGGAACAGCTTGTTTTTTTAAAGTAAAAAGAAAGTAATAAGCATATTTCCTTCCCTTCTAAGTGAACTATACTTTGGGGTAAATGATTAATTGATGAGAAAAAGTCTTTTTATAGGAATATTCTAACTAGTAAACTAGAGTTGATAAAATTAGAATATTACAGTTTTGCTGCTCCTAATTAATTTATGGCATTGAACATCACTGGCTACTCAATTCACAGATAGACGGTATGTGGGTAGAATTGGAAGTTCATGTTACCACCTGTGAAATGTTTTGCCCCCATTCCCTCCCCAGTAACTCAAATCTGAATCCAGTCAAGCCTCTAACTGCCAACTACTGGGAAATACAGGAGACAAAGGAGCATGTTAAATGGGTCCTTGAGGATACAATCAGCAGAGTCCAGTCAGTGGGAAACTACAGGATAAATAACCCTACTTCTTCTTCAAAAATTTTAAAAATTAGATGAAGACGAACCCTAGAGATCAAAAGAGATTTAACGAACACATTAACCAGTTGCAACATATGGACTTTATTTAGATTATGATTCAAACTATAAAAGCAAAACGCACTTTTGTAAGACAGCCAGGGGAAATAGGAGTACAAGCTGCATGCTGATGATCTTAAAAAATAATTTTCAGTATTTTAGGTGAACTTTATTAGTCTTATATTTTAAACGTGGTTTTTAAGAGGTACACACTGGAAAATTTACTGATGAAGTTATATGAAGTCAGGGATTTCCTTCGAATTAATATGGATGAGGGTTTAGATAAAATAAAGAGTGGTTGTGAGTTGATAAGCGTTGAAGCTGGCTGATAGGCGAGTGCATGGAAGTTCTACATTGTATTTTATTTGAAATTTTTCACTATAAAACATTTAGGGGCACCTAGGTGGCTTAGTCAGTAAGCGTCCACCTTCAGCTCAGGTCACGATCTCGGGGTTCATGAGTTTGAACCCCATGTCAGGCTCCACACTTACGGTGCAGAGTCCCCTTGGTATTCCTTCTCTCCTCTCTCTGTCCCTCCCCTGCTTGCGCTTCTTTCTCTCTCAAAATAAATGAATAAACCTTAAAAAAAAAAAACTTTTAAGAATGTTATCTCATAATGGGAGCAAACAGTGTATCAGAAATGAGTTTGTATAAGTTGAAAAAAAACCCCTAAACTAAAAATATACTTATTTAGGTCAAATACTCAAGTGAGTGAATTAGATACCATTAAATAACCAGTGAATTGCAAGCTTTGTGTAAAAAATTACCTAAAATATTACAGAGACAGGAACATGAGTGAATCAGCAAATTCAGGAAATATGCTGTATTCCAAGCTGGCTAAATAAAAGACATCCATGCACAGCTACGTTATATGTAGTAAAACAGCAAAGGCAAAGATCATCTTTAAAAAATGTATTTCAGTCAGGGTACTGTCAGGAAACTGGAAACGACATTAGGTATTTCAGAAGAGCCAATTTAATTTAGAGAATTGATTACGGTTTTGTGGAAGGGTGAAAAAGAAAAAAGGAAACACCTCCTGGGGTAAGCCAGAGATACCAACTGCTGGGCCTGGCTCCCAGGCAGGCAGTGAGGTTTTCCAAAATCTAGGAGTTCACCGGAATTCTGGCAAGTGGAGCTTCTGCTTCTGAAGAGGGAGCACAGCCCAACTGTGAAGGGGTGTAGTGAGGCTGGGTCTTCAAGTGCAAAGTGCTGCTGCTGCTAAAATGACACTGATGGGAGCAACACGCAAACAGGAAGAAAAAGTCCTTTCTCCCTCTTGCCTGCCAATTTCCCAGTGTGCACATCTGCAGAACCTAACAAGCCTCTAGCAAAGGAGAAATATGGTTTGCAGAGTTCCAGTCACAGTACCACAAAGCAGGCTATAAAATTGGGCATTTACATCTGATCACTTCATATGTATCACAGCATGCGTGCATGAATTTATTCATTCAAGAAATATGTAATAAAGTCCCACTGTGTGCCAAATACTTTTTAAGTGCTTGGGATACATCAGTGAAGAACAATTTAGACAGAGATATCTGCCCTACAGAGGAATGATGTTTCAAATGACAGCCTGTCATAGCAACATTCTAAGCCAGATGATAGGTTTTTTTTTTTTAAGTTTGTGTATTTATTTTGAGAGAGAAAGAGTGTGAGGGAGAGGGGCAGACAGAGAGGAAGAGGGAATCCCAAGTAGACTCTACACCACCAGCATAGAGCCTGACACAGGGCTTGAACGAACTCATGAGCCGTGAGATCATGACCTGAGCCAAAATCAAGAGTCAGATACTGAACCGACTGTGCCCCCCCTAGAATTGTGTGCCTTACAGTGATAGAATAAGAAAGGTATTTCAAAATAAAAAACTGGTAATAGTTTACTACCAAGAGTCCTACCTCAGGGAACTTCTCTGTATGAAAGCCAAAGAAGGATTGTCTCAGGCAAAAGATTTGCTAAGCAAATAAAATGATGTAGGCATGCAAACCCAGACAGACACTGTCTGTAGAAAAGGATAATTTGTGGGATTTTAAGGGAAATGACTAAACTAAAATACTGGACAAAACAGAACATACATTTGAAGGTGGAGTAACCAGAGTCAAGGTGTTCAAAGGCTCTCTTAATGTTGAGTGAGTTAATATATTGCTTGGACTTTAAGTTAAATAGAGTGAATATTTATGGTTAACTATTAAAAAGAATGCACAAATCCCAAACCTGTGAGGATAAAATTATGAAGGTAGAAAGGGGAGGACCAAAAAAAAAAAAAAAAAAAAAAAAAACTTATGCAAGAAATGACAAAATGGAGGAGAAAAGGCGCAATAAAGAATCAAAACAAGAGCAACAAAAAAATTGATAAGAACCAATAGAATCCAAGAAGTAAACAATCTTAAAATCTGTAATGGAACAGTCACAATAATGTCAAGTTGGAAATTTTTAAAGGAGCTACATGTTTTAATAAGAGCCATACCTAAAACATAAATGTTGGAAAAAATGGGAAAAGATATACCAGATACATACTAATCAAAAGTGAGTAGATACATTAATTACCTGAAAAAAAAACATATTTCAAAACAAAAAATTATTAGGGGCAGAGGAAATGACTATGTAATGATAAAAGATTTAGTTCACCAGAAAGATAATAGCAATTCTAAACTTAGCATACCCAATAACCTCAAAATACATAAAGCAAAAAAAGATTGCTCTACTGAAAGAAATTGACAAATACCAGCATAAATACCTCTCTCCACTATTGATGAGCCAATCAGTGTCAGAATCTATATTCATGAAGTGTGTTAATCTGTGGTTTTCTTTGCTTGTAATACTTTGTTTAATTTTGTTCTTAGGTTAATAATGACTTTGTATAATGAATTGGGAAGTGCTCCCTTTACCTCATTTTTCCAGAACAGTTTATAGAGAAGTGCTATTATTTCTTCCTTAAATATTTGATAGAATTCAGCAGTGAAACCATCTCGGCCAGGATTATTTGTGAGAGATTTCTAACAAATTCAATCTCTTTAGTAAAAGTATTCAATTATCTCTTGAGTGAGTTTTTATTTTTTTTATTTTTTTTTCAACGTTTATTTATTTTTGGGACAGAGAGAGACAGAGCATGAACGGGGGAGGGGCAGAGAGAGAGGGAGACACAGAATCGGAAACAGGCTCCAGGCTCTGAGCCATCAGCCCAGAGCCTGACGCGGGGCTGGAACTCACGGACCGCGAGATCATGACCTGGCTGAAGTCGGACGCTTAACCGACTGCGCCACCCAGGCGCCCCTCTCTTGAGTGAGTTTTGTTAGTTGTGTCCTTAAAGAAATTTTTCCACTTCATCTAAGTTGAATTTATGGGCATAAAGATGTTCGTAATATTTTTTTCTCATTTTCTTAGTATCTGTGGGATCTGTAGTAACATACTTCTCTTAATTCTGTCTGATATTGGTACTTAGTGTCTTTTCTCTTTTTTTTTTCCTGATCAGACTGACTAGAAATTTATCAATTTTATTGATCTTCTCAAGGAACCAAGAACTCAAGGGTTTGGAGCCATTGATTTTTCTCTGTTGTTTTTTATTTTCTCTTTTATTGATGTCTGTTCTGTATTATTTCCTGTCTTCTGCTTGCTTAGGATTTAATTTGCTGGGGTTTTTTTAGTTTCTTGATGTGGAAGCTTAGGTTATTGGTTTGAGCCCTTGCTTTTCTAATGTAGGTGTCTGCTTTAGCTGCACATCACAAATTTTGTCATATTTCATTTTCATTCAGTTTTACATAGTTTATAATTTTCCTCCTAATTTCTTCTCTGATCTGTAAGTTAGTATGTTCTTTGGGTTTCCAACTATTGGGCATTTTCCAGATCTCTTTCTTTAATTGATTTCTAATTTAATCCCATTGCAGTAAATGAACATAGTTTGTATGACTTAAATTCTTTTTAACTTATTCAGACTTGTTGTATGACCCACAATATGATCTCTTGGTAAATGTTCCATGTGCATCAGAAAAGAATACTACTGTTAGAGTATGCTAGAAATGTCATTTAGGTCAAGCTGTTTGATAATATTGTTTGTGTCTTTATCTTTACTGATCTTTTTGTGTAATTCTTCTATCAGTTATTGAGAAGCATGTTGAAATCTACAACTATAATTCTGAATTTGTCTTCTCTGTTTTTGATTCATGCATTTTCAAGTTCTTTTTTTTTTAAGTTTTTATTTAAATTCCAGCTAGTTAACTTATAATATAGTATTAGTTTTAGGTGTACAACATAGTGATTCAACACTTGCATGCATCACCTAGAGCTCATTGCAACAAGTGCCCTCCTTAATACTCAACACCTATTTTCCCCATCTTCCCACCCACCTCCCCTCTGGTAACCATCACTTTGTCTCTATAGTTCAGAGTCTATTTCTTGATTTGCTTCTCTCCCTCTTTTCTTTTCCCTTTGGTCTTTTGTTTTGTTTCTGAAATTCCACATACGATTGAAATCATATGGTATTTGTCTTTCTCTTTCTTATTTTGCTTAGCACAGTATACTCTAGCTCCATCCTTTTTGTTGCACTCTAACATTTATTTATTATTGTGAAAGCAGAACTGCACAGAGTGTTTACATGACTCACTATATGCTATCAGAATCAGCTGTTGATTTATCGACCTTGTAGAACCGAGGTCTCATTGTTATTCAACATAGTAGTAGAAGTTCTAATCTCAGTAATCAGACAACACAAAGAAATAAAAGACATCCAAATCAGCAAGGAGGAAGTCAAACTTTCACTCTGCAAATGACATGATACTCTCGATGGAAAACCCAAAAGATCCACCAAAAAACCTGCTAGAACTGATCCGTGAATTCAGCAAAGTTGCAGGATATAAAAATCAATGTACAGAAGTCAGTTGCATTTCTATCACCAATAATGAAACATCAGAAAGAGAAATCAAGGAATTGATCCTATTTACAAGTGCACCAAAAACCATAAAATACCTATGAATAAACCTAACCAAAGAGGTGAAAAATCTATACACTGAAAAAGTATGGGAAGCTTATTAGAAATTGAATAAGACACAAAAAGTGGAAAAATATTCCATGCTCATGGATTGGAAGAACAAATGCTTTTAAAATGGTGATACTACCCAAAGCAATCTACATATTCAATGCAATCTCTATCAAAATAACACCAGCATTCTTCACAGATCTAGAACAAACAATCCTAAACTTTGTATGGAACCAGCATAAGACCCTGAATAGCCAAAGCAATCCTGAAAAAGCAAACTAAAGCTGGAGGCATCACAGTTTCAGACTTTAAGCTGTATTACTAAGCTGTAATCATCAATACAGTATGGTACTGGCACAAAAACAGGCACATAGATCAGTGGAACAGAATAGAGAACCCAGTAATGGACCCACAAACATATGGCCGACTAATTTTTGACAGAGCAAGAAAGAATATACAATGCAGAAAAGACCGTCTCTTCAGCAAATGATGTTGGGAAAAGACAGTGACATGCAGAAGAATGAACCTGGATCACTGTCTTGCACCACACACAAAAATAAACTCAAAATGGATGAAAGACCTAAACACAATACAGGAAGCCATCAAAATCCTAGAGGTGAAAGCAGGCAAAAACCTCTTTGACTTCAGCTGCAGCAACTTCTTACTCAACATGTCTCTGTAGGCAAGGGAAACAAAAGCAAAAATGAACTAATGGGACCACATCAAGATAAATTAAAAAAGCTTCTGCACGGCAAAGGAAACAATCAGCAGAACTAAAAGGCAACTTATGGAATGGGAGAATATATTTGCAAATGACATATCAGATAAAGGGTTAGTATCCAAAATCTATAAAGAACTTCTCAAACTCAGCACCCAAAAAAATAATCCAGTGAAGAAATGGGCAAAAGACATGAATAGATACTTTTCCAAAGAAGACATCCAGATGGCTAACAGACACATGAAAAAGTGCTCAACTTCACTCATCATCAGGGAAATACAAATCAAAACTTCACTGAGATACCACCTCACATCTATCAGAATGACTAACAATTCAGGCAGCAATGACAGATGTTGGTGAGGATGTGAAGAAAGAGGATCTCTTTTGCACTGCTGGTGGGAATGCAAACTGGTACAGCCACTCTGGAAAACAGTATGGAGGTTCCTCAAAAAAGTAAAAATAGAACTACCCTACGACCCAGCAATTGGACTACTAGGTATTTATCCAAGGGACACAGGTGTGCTGTTTCGAAGGGGCACATGCACCCCAGTGTTTACAGCAGCACTATCAATAGTAGCCAAAGTATGGAAAGAGCCCAAATGTCCATTGATGGATGAATGGATAAAGAAGATGTGGTATATATATACAATAGAGTATTACTTGGCAATCAAGAAGAATGAAATCCTGTCATTTGCAACAATGTAGATGGAACTAGAGTGTATTATGCTAAGCAAAATTAGTGAGAGAAAGACAAATATCATGACTTCACTCATATGTGGAATTTAAGATGCAAAACAGATGAACATAAGGGAAGGGAAGCAAAAATAATATAAAAACAGGGAGGGGGACAAAACATAAGAGACTTAAAATATAGAGAACAAACTGAGGGTAGCTGGAAGGGTTGCAGGTTGGGGGAAGGGCTAAATAGGCAAGGGGCATTAAGAAGAACACTTGTTGGGATGAGCATGGGGTATTCTATGTAGGAGACGAATCACTGGATTCTACTCCTGAAATCATTATTGCGCTATATGCTAACTAGGACGTAAATTAAAAAATAATAATAAAAATAAATTTAAAAAATTTTTTAAAGTACCAAGTTCTCAAAATATGCTATCTTACCCATAGTAAGGTCTTACCCATATCTTACTATATAAGAAATATACTGTTTTACCCTCAGTACTAAGCTATAAGTGTCCTATATTTTTACTAAAACATCCAACTTAGACTTCTTTTGATTTAAGCTTTGTGTGTGTGTGTGTGTGTGTGTGTGTGTGTGTGTGTGTATCAGTGGCTATTTGGTATCCATGGTATGCTTCTTTTTTTTTTTAATTTATATATATGTATTTTTAAGTTTTTATTTAAATGCAAGTTAACATGTAGGGTAATAATGATTTCAGGAGTAGAATTTAGTGATTATGTAAGCATTTTTAAGTTCTGTTATTAGGTGCAGAAATCAATGAAATAGGAATCAACAGTACAAAAGTTGTTTCTTTGAAGCACTGTTCGGGCAAAATTAATCAAGAAAAAATAAAGCATAAATAACCAAGATTGAGGTAAAAGGGAAGCATAGCTACAGCTAAAAAGATAAGACAGTGATACAATTACCAATTTTATGCCAACAAATTTGAAAACAATTGTAAAGAAGACAAATTTCTAGAAAAATGTAATTACCCAAATTGATTTGGGTATTATAACTCAAATGAAAGCGGTGTCTTTAAAAAATCTTCTCACAAAGAACACAGCAAGGTCTATTGATTTTATATGTGAATTCTACCAACTTTTGAGAATTACACTATCTCAATATAAACAGACTCTTCTGGACAGCAGAAAAGGGAACAATTTCCCAATTCCTTGAGATGAGACTACTGTAATCTTGAAAGCAAAACTAGGCAAAGACATTATGCAAAAGAAAAGTAATACACTAAGGTCACTTATAAACATAGGTATCAAAACCATAAGCCAAATATTAACAGACTAAATCCAATTGCGTATGTTTTTCTTTAACAAGGTGCACCTTGATCAAGTTGGGTTTACCCCAGAAATACAAAACTGGTCTAACTTTAGGCAAACCTTGTATTTCATCAACCAAATTAAAGAATTATGAAATTATTTCAATAGATTGCATTTCTGCAATACCATCCATGATGTAAAGCTAATGCAAATTAAGAATGGACCAGGACTTCCTTAATCTGATGAGAAGAATCAACAAAATATCTACAGCAAAGATGAATCTTAATGGGGGAAATATTTAAAATAATTCTTTGAAATCAGAAAAGAGAATGCCCACCATCACCACTGTTTTTTCAAACTTGTATCAAAAGTCCTAGTGGGGCACCTGGATGGCTTAGTCAGTTAAACATCTGACTTCAGCTCAGGTCCTGATCCCGCGGTTCATGAGTTCAAGCCCTACATCCAGCTCTGTGCTGACAGCTCAGATCCTGAAGCCTGCTTCATATTCTCTATCTCCCTCTCTCTCTCTCTCAAAAATAAATACACATTTAAAAAATTTAAAAAGTCCTAGCAAGAACAGTAAATCAAGAAAAAGAAATTAATGGCATAAATATTAGGAAGAAAAAACCCAAAATCTTATTGAGAAATGATGTGATTATCTACATAGCAAACCCAGAAGAAGCTACAGACAAATTTTTAGAACTAACAGCATTTTTGGGGTGCCTGGGTGGCTCAGTTGGTTAAGCCTCCAACTTCGGCTCAGGTCATGATCTCGTGGTTTGTGAGTTCAAGCCCCGCATCAGGCTCTGTGCTGACAGCTGTGCCTGTGTCTTGCCCCTCCCTGCCCCTCCCATGCTCATGCTCTGTCTCTCTCTGTCTCTCAATAATAAATAAGCATTAAAAAAAAATTTTTAAAGAAATAACAGCATTTTTGTCAAGATGGCTGCCTATAAAGTCGATAAAAAAACTGCATTTCTATATAGCAGCACAAAGTATTAGAAAACATAATTTTCAGAATGTATTTCCATTGTTACAAAAATATAAACCTCCCAGTAGTAAATCTAACAAAAATTTGTATGCCTTGTCTGCACAAAGTGATAAAACTTTATTGAAAGGCATTTTAAAAGACCTAAATAAGCAGAGAGATATATAATGTTCATGGATAAGACAACACACATCATAAACATGTCACTTTTCCCCAGTTTGATTTATAGAGTCAATGCTGTTATAATCAAAATAACAACAAGCTTTTTTTTTTATGACACTTGAAAAGCAGACCTTTATATTTATATGGAAGGGTAAAGGAATAGACATGACACTCAAAAAAATTAGGGTGTGAGAATTGCCTCACCTTTATGAAAAATTATAAAGCAAGACCTAATGCCATGTGCTCAAGGATAAACAGAAATAATGACCAGGAGGAACTAAATAGAAAGCCCAGAAGCCGACTCTGACATACATGGGACCGTGGAGGATCAATAGGGAAAGAGGGGGTTTTGCAGGAAGCTGTGCTGGGCAGTGCTGAGCTAATTCCATCCTCACCTCATCACTTAACAAAGGAATCCCATGAGTATCAAGGACAGAACTTTAAAATTTAGAGTAAAATGGGGCACCTGAGGGGCGCCTGAGTGGCTCAGTCGGTTGGGTATCCGACTTCGGCTCAGGTCATGATCTCAGGGTTTGTGGGTTCGATCCCCATGTTGGGCTCTGTGCTGACAGCTCGGAGCCTGGAGCCTGCTTTAGATTCTGTCTCCCTCGCTCTCTGCCCCTTCCCCACTTGTGCTCTGTCAAAAATAAATAAACATTAAAAAAAAATTTTTTTTAATTAGAGTAAAATGTAGGAGGTGATCTTTCTGGCCTTGGAATATAAGATGATTTCTTAAGATATAAAGGCACAAACTAGAAGAGAAAATATGAATAAGTTCAACTATTTTTAAAGTTTACATTTTTTTAAATTGAAGACATTTTTTAAATTAGAAGACAGAAAAAATGTATAACATATTCAACCTACAAGGACTGATATGCAGAACATATAAATAAATTGATGAGAAAGATAAATAATAAAATGGAAAGATATATAAAAGATATTAACAGACATTTCACTGAAAAAAAGATGTGTACGGCCAATAAACACCAAGAAACAATTTTCAGTCTCACTAATGATCAGTAAATGCAAACTAAGACCACAGTAAGATGCTATTTTACCCCCACTGATGATACCAAGAATTAGAAAGGATATAAAGCAAGAAGCACTCTTAAACATTGCTGATGGGATTATAGATCGTATAACACCTTTAGGGAACACTTTCACATTCTCATGTTATGTTGGACATTTGCATATCTTGTGAACCAACAATCCTACTCCTGGATATCTACTCTACACTAGAGAAATTCTGCACTTTTATTTGCAACAGGAAACGTAAAAACAGGAAGTAACTCAGAGCCCTCATCTACAGAAAATGGATAAATACATTCTAGTATATTCACCTAGTGGACATTTAACCATGCAGCAAAGCTGTTGAATGAGCTACAAGCTATACACAACATGGATGAATTTTAGAAATAGTGTTGAGTAGAAACTTCAAGTCCCAGAAGACTCCTTACAGTATTATACCACTGTTATAATGCACAGGAAGAAGCACACTAAGTAGTAAATATTGTTGAAGCGTGTGTGTGTGTGTGTGTGTGTGTGTGTGTGTGTGTGTGTGAGTGATGGGACAGTGTTTAAAACAGCAATGGAATAACAGACCCAGCATTTAGGATAGTGTGTGCCTCTGGAGAAAAGGCAAGAGGATGGAACAGGGAAGGCACACACAGGTAGATGCAAGTTCATTCTTCACTAGGGTGGTAGCTTCTGGGATATTCGTTATTTTATGCTTTATAGCATAAGTATATATTTTTATATGATTACTATGTATACATGTAATTATATAAATATGTTCTTTTGTATGTGTGAAATATTGGCATTAAAGAAAGATCATTTTAGTTTTAAAAAAAGAATCCTTTCAAGGAGCCAGTCAACAGGATCAAATCACTGAGGGGAGAATAAATCAGGCAGCTTCAGATTTCTCTGCAGCAGTCATCCAAGCCAAGTAGCAATGGAGGAATGCCAACACATTATTCAAGGAAAGAAGGAGCCATGGTTTTGTATCCAACCAGCTGTCCTTCAGGTATGAAGGCTGCAGACAGAAAGTTTTGAACACATATGATTATATTAACTTGCTAGGGCTACCGTAACAAAGCACCACAGACTGGGTGCCTTAAACAGTTGAAATGTGTTTTCTCACATTCCTGGAGGCCACAGGTCTAGGATCCAGGTGCTGACAGGGTCGGTTTCCTCTGAGGCCTCCCCCCTTGACTTCAGATGGCTAGCCTCTCACCGCCCCTCCACAGGGTCATCCCCCTGTGCACACGACCCTGGTGTATCTCTTCCTCTTCTATAAATCCTTCATAGAAACCCAGTGGTGTTGGATTAAGGCCTCACACTGACGGCCTCATTTTAACTTAATTACCTCCTTAAAGACTTTCTGTCCAAATACAGTTATATTTTGAGGTACGAAAGGTTGAGATTTCAACATGAATTTTGGTGGAGCACGATTCAGCCCATAACAAAAATTGCAAAGAATATTGTTCCCATCAACAGTATTGGGCTGAACCTCAGCCAACCACAAGATGATTGGGGAAGCCACACAAAAGTAATGTCAATGATCAATGAATATATTTAACTGCAGAACCAATTGGAAAACAAAAGTGGGAAATGGAGTGATAGAACAGAATATAAATACTATATGCCCTGACAATGAAGAATGATAAAATTACCAAAAAATTAGACTGGAAGAAAGAAAGAAAGTAGAAAGCAGGGTGAGTTTTCTGATTGCTTCATCTGTATTGGCTGAGAGTCCATCCATCAAAAGGAAAATCCAAAATGAGACCTAAATTAAGTACTGAAATTTTGTGTATGGTAGAGGTAGCATCTTGGTGTGGGAGGAGGGATGAATTATTCATTAAATATTATTGGGACAACTTAGTAGCCATCTGGAAAAAAATAAAATTGGAGCCATATCTTTTCTTTAACACCAAGTTAAATTTCAAATGGATCAAAGATATAATTGTGAAAAATAAGGGGCACCTGGGTAGCTCAGTTGGTTAAGCATCCGACTTTGGCTCAGGCCATGATCTCAGGGTTTGTAAGTATAAGCCCTGGGTCAGGCTCTTTGCTGACGGCTCAGAGCCTGGAGCCTGCTTCAGATTCTGTCTCCCTCTCTCTGCCCCTCCCCTGCTCACTCACTCTCTGTCTGTCTCTGTCTCAAAAATAAATAAACATTAAAAAAAATTTTAATGTGAAAAATAAAACTATAAAAGTTCTGGGGAAAAAAACATGGTAAAATTTATTGATAATCTGAGGCCTTCTCAGCAACAACTGAAAATCCAGAGACCATCCAAATTAATAAGCTGAGCTACGCAGAAATCAAAATCTATATCACAAAAAGCACCATAGGTGCAAAAGTGGGCTTCAGAAAACTGAGAGAATGTATCTGTAATTCATATCATAGGCAGGGAACTAATCTCTCTAATAAATAAAGAGCTTTTTCAAATAGAGAAGATGAAGGCCTCTTAACAAAATATAAGAGCAGCTACTTCACAGAAAGGAAATACAAAGGGCTGTCAAACATGAAAGGATGGTCAGTTCCATTCATAAGAAGGGAAATGCAGATTTAAACCACATTCTTTACCTCTCAAAGAGTCCAAGAGTTTAATAACAGACTGTGGTGAGGCTATAACAAAACAGGGACACATGTATTTCTGGTGAGGAATTGTTACAGTCCTATGGAGGGCAGTGTGATGGTATCTATCAAAATGACATGTGTATTCCCTTGTCCACATCTGGAAATGTATCCTACAAATTCACGGGCACAAATGCAAAACTATACCTAAGGTTATTTTTTCAGTGATGTTTGTAATAGTAAAAAATTGGGGGAGAGAGGAGTATTCATTCATAAGAATCTAGTTAAATAAATAATGGAACATCCATACAATGAATAATAATGCAGCTGATAATAAAAGAACGAGGAGGCTTTCCATACACTGATGTGGCGAGAACTCCAAGGTGTATTGTTTAGTGAAGAAAACAAAGTGCAAGTGAATGTTACCTTTTATATAAGTAATACGTGACCTCATATGAAAAGATGGGAGTATCAGCCTATATTCATATTTGCTTATATAAAGCATAAAGAAACCCTGGAAAGTTACATAGGAAACTAAAAATACTGTTTACTTGTATACAATAGAGACATGAATGGGAAGGAGACTTTTCACTGTATAACTTTGCATACCTTCTGGTCTTTGAAACATGTAAATGAGTTACCTGTTCAAAAACTTAAGTAAATTTAATTCCAAAAGATCATGGGCATGAAACATAGTTCTGCTATTTAATAGTTGAGCAGATTGGAACAAGACAATCTCTTTGAGTCATAGTTTTCTTATCTATAAAAGGCTGTAATATCAGTATCAAGCTCGTAGGATTGCTGTTAGGGTTACTGAGGATGCACATGTGTGGCTGCCTCCAGCACCTAGTAAGTACTCAGTGGTCATGAATGCATGTTACTGTTCTGAGTCTTGGTGGTAAATTCGTATGTTTAAGAGACACCAGCTTCAACTGACCATTCCTTTGTAGAACCAGACATCCTGGGTCCTTTCCAGCATGGCAGCCCTCTACTGGAGAGTAAAAGGCCAAGGAAAGAAGGCAATTGACTGCCTCCGCCAGGCCCTCCACTATGCTCCACACCAGATGAAGGTGAGTGGGACTCAGAAGGTGTGAATTTCTGTCTCTTCATCCTTTCCATTGTTTATTCTGAGGTTTCAACTAGCCGTCCTCATTCTTAGCCAGTAAGAAAGTGTCAAAATAGCATAGGCTGGAAGAACCTATGACCCCACTTATGCTACCACAAGCCTGGACGTTATACCCACCACCATGCCTTCCTGCCTCAGCAAATGGGGACTTGGGGGAAGGTCTTCAGGATCACTGGAAGGTGTTTCTTTCTATTCAGAGCCACCTGGCATAAAACATACTGGCCTAGGCAGCCTGTCACCCTGCAAGTCGTTCTGCGTTTAGCTCATCCCCAGAGGCCTGGAAGCCTGTTACACTTGTTTTGCTTAGACTGCTGACTTAAGCTTGCTTCCAGACACAGAAACTGAAGCAGTTTCCATCTCTTCTTATATATCGGCCAGTTCCTGGTCTTCATCTGATTTCACCTTTTCCACAAAAACGAAAACTTCAAAAAGCCCTGCTAACTCAGTGTAACATCAGTCTTTTCAAAAATGCCAGTTGTAGTTATGATGACTGAGAATGTTCAGCCTTTTAACAGCACATTTGTGTCCACATGTGCTGAGTTCTGCATTAATCTCCACATCTCCTACTTCCTGATGACATGGCTCATGTCTTCGTGAGTGGTGGAAGGAGCTCACCTTTCCTTTTAGGCACTGTTGAGTTCCAAATGCAGCTGGGCCCCTTGCTAGCTTTGTGACCTTGGGCAGGTTATGAGACCCCTGTGGCCTCATGTAATGCCCTGCACTCTGCGAGTGTCCAGTAAGGACAGAGGGGTCCTCCTTTCCTGTGTCTTCTGTATCTCCTATAGAACTCCAGACTGTGTGATTCAGGTGGTAATTTCTTGGGTAACACATTTAAAGGACATAAATATTTGTGATGATAAAAATGTCGCTACTTGTTCAGCCTATCATCCTGTGCTCTGTACTGCTAGACAGCAGCAAGGGCCAACACTCTAGGTCAGGGGTCAGAGAATGTTTTCTGTAAAGGGCCACACGCTAAGAAATTTAGGCTGTGTAGGTCAGACGGCCTCTGTTCTTGCCACTCGGTTCTGCCATGGTAGCATAAAACAGCCACAGAAATACGTAAAAGAATGGGAATGGTTACATTCCAATAAAACCTTACAAAAACAGGCAGCCAGCTAGATTTGGCCTGTAGGCCAAAGTTCACCAGCCCCTGATTCAAGCAGATGATGCTGTGGACCTTGCAGAAGGCACTTTGACTCTGTGACAGCATGCCTCAGAGTGTGTGGTCTATGGACAGGTGTCAGTCCATGAGCCATTTATTACCAATCTGCAACAAGATGGGAGCCTATACCAGAACGTAAACCACCAACTTCACTAAGCAGATTGTTTACTCAGTTGACATTTCTGCTTTGTGTTTTGAGGTTAGACTTTCCTAATGAAAGAAGTAATGCATTGGTTTATATTCTCGAGCAATCGCCTTATCTATCACGGGCCAGTAGCAAATAGAAGACCAGCAGTTTCAGTTGCATTACTCAGTCATTGACCAGGAAAAACCTACTGCATTATTTATGAACAACTAAGAATGAAAGCTCAAAAACCAGTATCTTTCCCTTCTCGCCATTCTCCTTCTGTTCCCAGGATGTGCCCCTGATTAGCCTGGCTAATATCTTGCACAATGCCAAGCTCTGGAACGACGCTGTCATAGTAGCCACCATGGCAGTAGAGATCGCGCCGCACTTTGCTGTGAACCACTTCACGCTGGGCAACGTCTACGTGGCAATGGTGAGATTGGTAGTGGGGGCAGAGCACACCGACTCTGCCCCTCTCTCCCGGGCACACCTTTGATTGCAAAACTTCCTTGACTATCAGTGTCCTCCAGTTTCCTGTACATTTTGTGTCTGAAATTGCTAGGTCCACCAAAGGTATATTTTATGGCTAAAGGGTTTGTGCATTAAAAAGACAGTACATAGGGGCACCTGGGTGGCTCAGTCGCTTGAGCATACCACTTCAGCTCAGGTCATGATCTCACGGTCCGTGGGTTTGAGCCCCGCGTCGGGCTCTGTGCTGACAGCTCAGAGCCTGGAGCCTGCTTTGGATTCTGTGTCTCCCTCTCTCTCTGCCCCTCCCCTGCTCATGCTCTGTCTCTCTCTGTCTCAAAAATAAATAAAAACATTTGAAAAATTAAAAAAAAAAATACAGTACATAAGGGGCTCCCAGGTGGCTCAGTCAACTAAGCCTTTGACTCTTTGATTTCGGCTCAGGTCATGGATCTCATGGTTCATGAGTTCAAGCCCCTCATCAGGCTCTATACTGACAGCATGGAACTTGCTTGGGATTCTAGGTCTCCCTCTCTGTCTGCCCCTCCCCTGTTCTCTCTCTCTCTCTCTCTCTCTCTCTCTCTCTCTCTCTCTCTCTCAAAATAAATAGATAAGCATTTTTAAAAATAAGATAAAAATATAGTACATGAAACTCACCTGAGTATTTGCACTGTGTAGCTCCTCCACATGAATTTAACACTAACAATAGTGTCAGAGTTTTCTGGAGCCAGAAAAACTTACCTAATGCTCACATGGACATAAACACTCGTATTCTCTTGCCTTCAGGTTGGGCTAGGTACCTGTCATTGCACTCATGATGCCCTGTGCATGTTTTTCTTGCCACATTTTCACCTTGTTTTATAATCTTTTTTAAGTGTCCGTCTCTCCCCCTAGACGAGGAGCTCCTTGGAGAAGAGACTCCTCTTCATCTTTCCGTTCCTAGCACTTCACAGTGTTTGGCACATACCAGGTCTCTTCAAATGTTTAATGAATGCTGGTGTGCCACTGGTTACATGGGATCCCATTTACCGAGAAAATACCAAAGCCATCATCCGGAACCCTTGTTCTGGTCAGAAACAAGGACCAATTTCAGAACGTAAAATCCCAGGGGTCCTCTAGAAGCTGTCATAGCTGAATTTAACATTAGGATCATGCCTTGCACTTGCATCTAAAGCTGGGTGTCTCACATGGGGCAATACCCAAGGTATTCTCAGTAAAGGCTAATAGAATAAGCAGCTTAAAGCTCTAAGTTTTATGTGTCATCCTTGACTTGAAAGGCGGCAAGTATAATTTGGCCAGGTAGGTATTGCTGAATGTGCAGATTTCCCTCTCTGCTTCTTAAAATCAAAGAATCTATTTTTGTCCCCAGTAAATGTGAAATTTGCTACTGTGAATGAGAAATTCTGCCTCTCACTTGCCTAGGAGGCGTCATTCAACCATTTGGTTTGGGCTCTTCTTTGAGAGTGTTGGTCTACGTAAAAGAGTAATGCCTTCAAAATGGCCGTGATCATTTCCAAACAATGTTTGTATTTTTAAACACTAGAGAGAACAAAAAAGCTGTTTGAAAATCTACAATACCTGACTTTGAGATACCTGACTTTACTTCCATCTCTCTAGCTGTAGTAACAAAACTTCAGGCAGATGCATAAGGAGCATTTGCCAGGCATAGTTCTAGAAGTTTCTGTGAGGATTAAATGGAGGGATTTTGTAAAGCAGCCAGCACAGGGCCCGGCACAGGGCAGGTACTCAGGAATGATGGCTCTCGCTGTTACCTCCAGGATGCCTCCCAGTGTTGGGTCAGACTTTTGTAAAGGTGATCTCCCCTTCCATTTTGGCTCTTGGGCTCTGCCTTCATTTTCTTTGTGATATTGTACCTTGGGGGTGGAGGTAGTTGTTTCCTTCCAGACCTCGGAGTTTTCCTCAGAGATGTAGACCTATTGAGAAAATACAGCAGGATTGTGACTGGCACAGAGGTACTTCTCGAGAAGAAACCAGTGATGACACATATTTAGCTGGGTATCCCTCTCACGTCTGTCCCTTTGCCTCTCACAGGAAGAGTTTGAAAAAGCACTGGTGTGGTATGAATCGACACTGAAGCTGCAGCCTGAGTTTGTTCCGGCCAAGAACCGAATCCAGACTATCCAGTGTCACTTAATGCTGAAGAAGGGACGGCGCTCTCCCTAATGCATCCCTCCTCTCTCTCTTTCTCTCTTTCTCTCTCTCTCTCCCTTCATGCTCTTAAAAAAAAAATAAGAAAAGAAACCAATCATTGTCAGTATCTACTTTTAATGACGTGTGTGAGAATAACTGAGTAAGACTTAAAACAGGACTTTTACATATGTGGGAATTGGTTTTGTTTTGTTTTTAAGTTCCTTCTTTCCCCCAGCCAACCTCCGCAACACAGATTTCTCAAAAGGAAAATGCAGCCGAAAGATACCGTGTAAATACTGAGCCAAGACGTTTCTGGAGCTGCGCTCTGTCTCCAAAACCTCGATGCCTTTAGGGCTTTCTTCAGTGGTCCAGCCAGCCTCCTCCTCTCTCTCGGGCGGAGGATGAAACCGCGTTGCACATTCTCTGCTTCCTGTCGTAGCCTCTGTTGTCAGTGGAAATGCAAAAGCCCATCTGGTGCCAGTGAGAAGCAACGTTGTGCGCTCTCCCCATTAGATCCATGCTGTCCTCGGTCGCGTCCGTTCCATGCTGCTATGTTACAAACTCTCAGAGGTAGTTTGCAGGGGAGGAAGGGGAAATGATTTTTAAAACAAAATATTTACAACAACAGAAACTCTTAGGATCACCTGACCTTTGTGATGTTATTTATGTTGGGGAGGGAGGGGGGCTGAGAAGGGGAAATCAGCCGTGTACACCATCTATATCATTTGTACTTTACTTACAAATCACAAGGAAACCAATAAGTTGAAATCCTATATAACAGGTTTATATATATAGAATATGTATATTTGAAGCCCTCTACAGACCGAGTCTATGTTTTACTAATTCTTTGTTCACTGTGTTACCCGCCTTGGAATAAGGTGTGAGTGTGTGCTCCCTCTCTCTGAGGCCTTCAGACTTAGCTCCTCAGGAGAGAGCGACGCACCAAGGTTGAGTATTTCCGTACAGTGCTCTTCCCTCTGGTCCCAGGAGAGTCAGAAACTCCAGACATTTTGGAATCTTCAAGGGCACATACTGAGAACAAAAATAAAAGTTGTTTATGAGCAAAATAGGTCTGTAGCGTGTTTTTTCTTCAAAACCAGACTAACGTGGACAGCTCTGAAGCCAATGATAACTCTGGATCTGATCCTCTCAAGTCCTGGGTCATCTTTATCTTTCTTTCCACAACAGCAAGGTGAGGAGAGAAATAATCCATCGCTAGATTGTATGGCTGATGAACTTATCAGCGTGATACATTTGACCGGCAAAGATGCACAATCAGCAAGTGTTCAGAGTTGGGTATATAATTGACCTTCCCGGGAAAGGAAGAATAATCTAAGTCACAAAGTCACATCCCCTCAGGGTGAGCACTGATCCTGAAGTTCATCCATGTAAGCGTCATGGAGAACCTTGGTGAGGGTCATGTCGTGGGCGGGCACACACTACACAGCCAGTGAACGTTAGCTCTTCTTGTTGGCAGAGGTCTTCAGGCCTGCCACCAAATCTTCTCCCAGTTCTAGAAATAAATGATTTTTCCTTCACGTTAAAGAGTTTTGTTCCATTTCTGGACCCTGATCCAAAAACTTGGTGGCTGCTTGGGGAGCCTGGGGCCTCAGTCGGTTAAGTGTTACGACTCTTGGTTTTGGCTCAGGTCATGATCTCACGGTTCATGAGTTCGAGCCCCATGTCAGGCTCTGTGCTGGACAGCATGGAGGCTGCTTAGGATTCTCTCCTCTCTCTGCCCCTCCCCCACTCACTCATTCTCTGAAATAAACAAACTTAAAAAAAAAAAAAACTGCTTCCAACAGTGATTCCTAGCTGGAAGGTGAGGAGCTTGAGAGTATTTAATAGAAATGCCACCCGAAGAAATTTTGATCTTTCTGTTTTTCACTCCGGTGGGTTTCTTCGATTCTGTCTTCCAATCCACTAACTCGTCAGCTGTGTCTAGTCTACTGTTTACCCCTTGAGATTTTTATTGCAATAATGATATTTTTCACTCTTAGGATTTCTGGGTGGCTCTTTTTATCATATCTGCTTGCTCATGTTTCATGATCTCTCCTTGTTTGGTGGATGCTAGTCTTTGTTTTAACTACTTGAACATTTTCAGTATTCTTTTCAAATCGCACCATGATTTCTTGTTCATCAGGAATGAATTCTGTTTGTTGGGTGACCCCATAATGCTTGAATTCCCTGGTCCTCAGTGTTTACATCTCTGCTCCCCTCTGTGTTCTTTCCCATCCTTAGTGATCTCATCCAGTTACATGGTTTCGGATTCTGTCTCCGTGCTTATGACTTCCACATTCATACCTCAGGCATGGATAGATTCCTATTAGCCCTAAACTCATTTGTCCAACTGTCTACTCCATATTTTGACGTGGTCCAAAACTGAATTCCTTATCCTTCCCAAGGAGTCTTGTCTAACTTTGGTCTTCCCATCTGAGTTTCCTGCTTCCAATTAATCAAGTCAAAACAAACAAACAAAAATCCTAGAGTAATCCTGACACCTGTTAAAACAGAAGTCAGATTGTGTCATTTCTGTCCTTAAAACTAGTGACTTGAAAGGACATATAAAGCCTTACCAAAACACACACACACACACACACACACACACACACACACACACACACACTGGCTCACCTCTTGGGCTTTATCTATTATTCTCCCTCTTCCTTTTTTTTAAAATATGAAATTTATCGTCAAATTGGTTTCCATACAACATCCCAACACGTGCCCTCCTCAATACCCACCACCCATACTCCACTCCCTCCCACCCTCCATCAACCCTCAGTTTGTTCTCAGTTTTTAAGAGTCTCTCATGTTTTGCCTCCCTCCCTCTCTAACCTTTTTTTTTCCTTCCCCTCCCATGGTCTTCTGTTAAGTTTCTCAGGATCCACATAAAAGTGAAAACATATGGTATCTTTCTCTGTATGACTTATTTCACTTATTTCACTCCAGTTCCATCCACGTTGCTACAAAAGGCCATATTTCATTCTTTCTCATTGCCATGTAGTATACCATTGTGTACATAAACCACGTTTCTTTATCCATTCATCAGTTGATGGACATTTGGGCTCTTTCCATAATTTGGCTATTGTTGAAAGTGCTCCTATAAACATTGGGGTACACGTGCCCCTATGCATCAGCACTCCTGTATCCCTTGGGTAAATTCCTAGCAGTGCTACTGCTGGGTCATAGGGTAGATCTATTTTTAATTTTTTGAGGAACCTCCACACTGTTTTCCAGAGCGGCTGCACCAGTTTGCATTACCACCAACAGTGCA
Organism: Felis catus; assembly: GCF_018350175.1. Lineage (NCBI taxonomy): Eukaryota > Metazoa > Chordata > Mammalia > Carnivora > Felidae > Felis > Felis catus. The sequence goes on from NC_058377.1 coordinate 95,862,915, forward strand.
AGAGGGTTCCCATTTCTCCACATCCTCACCAGCATCTATAGTCTCCTGATTTGTTCATTTTAGCCACTCTGACTGGCGTGAGGTGGTATCTGAGTGTGGTTTTGATTTGTATTTCCCTGATGAGGAGCGACGTTGAGCATCTTTTCATGTGCCTGTTGGCCATCTGAATGTCTTCTTTGGAGAAGTGTCTATTCATGTTTTCTGCCCATTACTTCACCGGATTATTTTTTGGGGGAGGATGTGGAGTTTGGTGAGTTCTTTATAGATTTTGGATACTAGCCCTTCAAAAACAGACACGTAGACCAATGGAATAGAATAGAAATCCCAGAATTAGACCCACAAAAGTATGGCCAACTAATCTTTGACAAAGCAGGAAAGCATATCCAATGGAAACAAGTCTCTTTAACAAATGGTGCTGGGAGAACTGGACAGCAACATGCAGAAGGATGAAACTAGACCACTTTCTTACACCATTCACAAAAAAAAAAAAAAAAAAAAAAAAAAAAAAAAAAAAAAAACTCAAAATGAATAAAGGACCTGAGTGTGAGACAGGAAACCATCAAAACCCTAGAGGAGAAAGCAGGAAAAACCTCTCTGACCTCAGCCACTGCAATTTCTTACTTGACACATCTCCAAAGGCAAGGGAATTAAAAGCAAAAATGAACTATTGGAACCTCATGAAGATAAAAAGCTTCTGCACTGCAAAGGGAACAATCAACACTAAAAGGCAACCAACGGAATGGGAAAAGATATTTGCAAATGACATATCGGACAAAGGGCTACTATCTTCCTCCTCTTCAGCCAAACTAGCCTACTGACTGTGTTTTGAAACTTCCCGCCTGCTCCTATCTCAGGACGTCTGCATTTGCTGTTGGCTTTATCTGAAATGCTCCTCCCCAAAACCCACTTGGCTTACCTCCTCACCACCTCTGTGGGGCTTCCCTGATCATGAGATTTTACATTATGGCACCCGCCATCACAGTGTCCTAACCCCCTTGCCTGTTTACTTCTCTCCATAACGAATCATCATTGAGTCTGCCAACATATTTATTGTCACTCCCAACCTAAAAGGAAGCTCTAACTGCAAAGTTTTTATCTGTTTTGTACCCTGATGTGCCTCTAGCCCCTGGTACACAGTAGGTATCCAGAGAAAACTGTTGAGTGAATTAATTCATTAGTGGAGCTGGATGCCTCCCTATGAAGGAAGTTTTTGAGGTGGTCTCTCCTGGGATCTCTACAAGGTCAAACATGTTTGTATGTTACTTTCTGTGGGGTTTCTGCACTGTATGGAGAGTGAATTAGGGCCACACCTTCCCAAAGGCAGGAGACTGAGGGTCCCAATATTTTACCTACTGGACAAAAAAGTCTCATCCCTGGCTCCTGGCCTTATGCAGACCCATTTACATCTCTCAGTTGTCCATGAGTCCTGATTCCTGTGTCTGTGTGGAGACTATGACCACAGTTCCTCAGCCCATAGTGATTCTCAGGCCTTGTGGATTGTTGCAGTGAGTTCCCACACCATTGCTGGCACGTGGTGATTTCTCTTTCTTGACTTTACATTAGCTCAGTATTTAAAATTGTGTGTTGAAGTTGAGGGTAGGGGATTCCAGAGTGTGTGCCCCATGTGCTTTCATGACTGGAAGTTTGGAAAGGCCAGTTCTATACCACATATGACCTTTCCCCCAAGAAATCTGGAACCTTCCCCTGGGGATACTGATAAACATGAATTATATTCTTCATAAGGGCTCAAATGGAAAAAGACATTCAGACCCACTAGCTTCAGAGCACACTCTGATTGTGTCTAGAATTTACCTTCTCCAGAGTTACGCCATGGCCTTCAACCCCAAAATCTCTTCAGGGGCCTATTACAGAAAGCCCAGCTACTTTGAAAATGTCCAGCTCCTTTGGGGAAGTACTCCTTACCATGTGAAAACAAGCTCAGGCCCTTTTGGAAATAAGGCCCGGCCAGACCCTTACCACGTTAGCTTCATTAAAATGGCAGATGGGAGCCTGGGGCTTCTCCATTAAGGCATCTCCAAGAGTTTTGAGAATGTGTCCAGAGTCATTCTCAGCAGCCATTTTCTCTATAGTCAGGTAAGGCTAGTGAGGACTAGGGGCCCCAGGGAAAAAGGACCAGGCCAACTTCTGCCCATTACTCTCCAAATCCTGCAGGTGGCAGCTGGACACCAGGCTGAGCTTCTGAGGACCAAACTTGGTAACTAAGGGGCAGACTACATGGCATTCCAAGTGCAGAGATGTTCACAATCCAGGGAGATCCCAGCAGCTGGCTATAAAGGATGAAAAGGCAGAAGGGAGGTGAAGGGAGTAGTGTCTAACCAATCTGCCTGCCAACATTCACGTTTATGAGGTAGAATGGGATGCAATTACAAATTCACTCCCTCGTGTTAGGGAATGTCATCCAAAAGAGGTGACCACCAATTGACCCAGGAACTGGATCCAGGCACTCTGAGGCTCCTCACCCACTCCCCTGTCCTTGGAACATGGGTTCTGCTTGCCTTTCCCACTTGCAGAGGCTCTTCCTGGGACCAGTGAGCTAGCCCAGAATATTCTTCTTGTGGCAATGGCAGAAGCACTAAAGAACAAGCCCAGTCATGTGAGCACTTTCAGGTACCTGCTGTGTCACGTGTGCTAATATCCATTGTGCAGGGATAGGAATTACAACCCGGCATTCAGTGAGAGAGTGCTGCAAAGTCACATGGCAATGGGCATGGGCACAGGGAGGAAAGAGGGATGGAGGCCATTCACATAATCAACCACAGCCTTCTAAGTCTCGCCCTTCCTAGCCCCTTGTCTGATCTCTGCTGTGACACTTTAATCACATTCTCCCTTCTCTGTATTTATATTTCTATCATCTCCTCTACTAGACATCAAGCTTTTTAAGAGATTTTACTTGCCGTAGCACTTTGAACATGATAGATGGTAGGTGCTCAGTAATATTTATTGCACGGTGAGTGAATTTCCTTTATGAGCAGTGCCAGTCCTTCCAGATATCTATACAAGGGAAAAGGTACTGAAATCTCTGATAAAGGGCTTTTGTATCCCTGTACAGTGGATATTAGCACATGTGACACGAGCAGGGCCTATCTCCTTTATCTACAGGGAGCGCTTATCTTATTCACCTAGGGTCCAGAGTGGACATTGATAAGTATCTCTTTTTTTAATGTTTATTTATTTATTTTGAGAGAGACAGAGAGAGCGCACTAGTGGGGGGAGGGCCAGAGAGAGAAGAAGAAAGAGAATCCTAATCAGGCTCCTGTCAGCACAGAGCCTGACTCGGGACTCGACCCCACAAACTTTGTGAGATCGTGACCTGAGCTGAAACAAAGAGTCGGACGCTTAACCAACTGAGCCGCCCAGGCACCCCAGTAAATTTCTCTTGAATGCTGTATGAATGATGGCCACCACAACTTTTCCATTCTCTGACTGCCTCTACACATTCTTTGGCCCTTTGTCTCACCTTCTGGGTATTGCTAATAAATCTGTTATGCTTACAATCCATCATTACAGAGTCACATCGCCAAGTTTTTACTGACCTAGCAGACCCTCCAAAGTAGTCACCTCAGTAGACTATATAGCTTCACACACTCTTTTCCCATTCTGCGTTTGGAACGAAGTTTCAGGAACTCATGCAGTAGTGCTTCTGTCATGTTCACTTGAATACTCTTGAGGGTGACAGATCTTTACCTTGTTAAGGTAGGTAGCATTTTTGGAAAGAGCTGACAGTCATTTGGATCCAGAGCCAGTGACTGAAGTGGGTGATCAAGCTGGGTCATTCTGGGGACAAAAGCCAGATGTGGTCAGGGAGGAATGAGCCTCTTTCATAGTTGTAAAGCTGTCCCCGAGGACAGCCTAAAGGAACCCCAGAAGGAAGCAGACAGTATCATTTGAGCACGTCTACCTCCCGACAGGGTGACTATTTTGAAGGGGCCCGTACAGCATTGGATGAGAAAGTTCTGGTCTCATTTACTTTAGCTGTGGTTCTTGTTCCTGGACATCCTTTGAGAAGCTGATGAAAGCTCTGGACCCTCTCCAGGAAAAGGCTCATGAGCCCATATTTTACATATAATTTGAGGGGCCCGTGGACCTTCCTGAGGCTGCTCCCAGTCTCCCAGGTAACTTCTGTCTGGAATGAACACACTAACTAGGGTTAGGGCATTACAGAGCTACAAGTGTGTTTTTCTTAGTTCCTTCATTTCTGCCCACACACCCCACAAGCCCAGCCCAGGACTATGACATAAGAGATTCTCCAGAATCAGTATGTGAACTGCTTGTCCAATCTGCTTTGATCTGAGACAGACAGCTGCAGCCAGCTTGTCCACTCAGCACCCCCCACCCCCATCTCTGGCTCCTCTCAGAAGGAGTGAGTTTCAGCCTCCACAAGCTTCTCGCTTGGGAAGAAGTAAGGAAAAGCCTTGCTGCTCCAGTTCGACTCGGGGAGCCAGGCCAGGATGAACTTGACTTTGGGACCCAAGAGCCAGGCCAGACCAGGTCCAGAATCCTTGGTGCCCCTCCCTTCAGGCACCTGTCTGAGCGCAGCGAGGGCACAGGGGTGGGAAGCGGCTGCCATGAGGCCTAGTGGCCACAAGAGGGCCCCATTTGTTCTGAAAGGACGAGGCATCCGGCTGGCATCGTGACTCCCGACTTCATCCTCCAACACCCACGCAGGCTCCCGGGTCGTGTTGGGTGCTGACTGCGGAGGGGGATAGGGCATGGCGCTACAAGGCCTCCGCTCTGGGGTCTCTTGTTCAGGTGGCCACCAGCTGAGGCAGGTTCCCCCTCAGCCAGCCACCTGCTTCTCTTCAGGCAAGTGCTATGGGCATTAGGCCCAGGACACATTCAGGGCCTGGCAAGGCCACTTCCCGTGCCTCTAAGTGCTCAGGCCTTTTATAAGGTATGTTTCATCTCCTTTTAACGTTTTCTTTACGGCAAAAGCAACCCATGTTCAAAGGGGAAAAGGAGAAAATTCAGAAAGGCCAGGTGCACTTGTAACTAGCCATTCTCAAAGACAACTCCGTTCACCACGACAGGGTTATGTCCTGCCCAGAACCCTCACAGACTGTGCTCCTCAGGAGGCTAATAAGAACAGGGCAGCCAGTCAGGGAGAATGGGGATGTGTTTGTGTTGCTGGGGTACCTCAGTACTTTGTGTAGAGCTGAGGCCATCGATCCCTCCAGGGTTCCAAGCCACAGGTGCGTGGAGGGAGAAACGAGTGGCTGAGGGCAGAAAGGGATGGGAAGCTCACCCACACTGAGCCACTCTGTGCCCTCACTATGCATCCCAGGGGCCGTCTCCTCCATCCAATACCAACATACCAAGGCCAGTATCATTCCTGCTTTACAGTTGGGGAAACCCGGCCTCCCACAAAACCATTTCCTCGGGTGGGGGCGTGCCACTGGTGAGTGATGGAGCTGGATCTGAAGCCAGAACTGTCTTGCTCCGGAAGCTAATGACTTTACACATCCTTGGGACCTCTCAGGGCAGGGGTCTGCCTTCAGGCTTGGAGAACGTGGTCCTTTCCCTCCCACCGCAAGGGCACACTCTTCACCTGCACCGACAGCATGCACACACACCCCAGAGTTTGCAGGACAGACCCAAGTTGGTGCCACTGACCCTGGGCCCTGGTTCCATGGCCCCTGCCCCGAAAGCAGCCATCAGGAGGCCTGAGAAGTGGAGAGGTGGGCATCAGGGGAGAGTCCTCATCAGATGCTGCAGTGAAGCGTCCCCTACCCACTCAGCATCATCTCCACTCTGCACGCTGGAGACTGCTCTCACCCGGTCTCCCTCTGAGGCTCTGGAGAATGGTCCACAGAGACTCCGATCATCTTCTCTGGAAAGGGGCCCCTGCCCCTTCCTGGGGGTACAGACAGCTCTGAGAACAGGCACTCCCCTCCTCTGTTCCCAACGTCCCTTTCTTAGGACACCTCTTCCCAGACTCAGCTTTGAGCCCCAGGGAGAGGCCTCCCCTGGTTGCCAGGGCAACGGCTCCATTGTTCCTGCTGCTGGAGTTTAGCAGGCAGGCCCCCTCAGTTTCTGGACCCTGCTCTCCCTACCATTCTTGAGCCAGTGGAGCCTGCAGTGCCCCCATTCTACTCCTCAGGGCCTCTTTGTCATCAGGATGCAGAGGAGGGGGAGACAGGCTGACTGGTCACCATGCCAACATCGCATGGCCCACATCCCTGCAGGGAGGGGATGGGTTGGGTGGTCGGATATTCAGCAGTGGAGGGAGCAGTTAGTCTGACTCTTGGGGCACCTGCCCAAGGGCCCCTGCTGCTGGCTCAGGGTCCATTTTGGGAGAGGATTTTACTAGCTCTCTGCTTTTTCACCCAGTTTGTTCCATTTTTGTTTGGTTAAGCAAAACTTGAGGCTTAGGCTTTCTCTTACCCATCTGAATTTTCAGGCAGCACATGGACTGAGAGAGGAGCCAGGCTGTGGCCCACCCAGCCTAAGTGGGACGATAATCCCTCCTTCCTTCCTTCCTTCCTTCCTTCCTTCCTTCCTCCCTCCCTTTCTTCCATCCCTTCCTCCTTCCTTCCTTCACTCCATCTCATTCATTCAACAACATTCACTGAAGCTGACTCAGAACCATCCTGCAAGTTAAATATTATTAAAACCACTTTGCAGAAGGAGAAACTCTTACTCAAAAAGGTAAATTACCCAAGGTTCCTAAAATATTGTCAGAGGCAGGATTCAATCTCAGTTCTGCCTGGCTCCAATATCACTGCTTTAAAGTCAAGAACAGATTATATTCTCCCTACCACTGACAGTATCTTGACTACCCTGTGCACAGTAAGCTGATTTATTATTGACTAAAAGCAAGCCATTACAAGGATGTTAAGGGCCAGGTGTCTTGCACAAAGTAGCTGCTTAATAAGTATGCGATGAATGGATGGACGGATGAAGGGACATATTCAGGGTAACTACTCAGAGTATTAAGGGCAACAACCTGGAAGACAACTCTTGATTCCCTCCTTTATTGTTTCATTTGTACATTCATTCAGTAAATAAGTCCTGAGGACTTCCGTGTGCCAGGCACCTTGCTGGGCACCGGGGACATAAGAAAAACACCTCTCTCTGGTGAGAGAGGCAGACAGGTAAAACAGCCCATCACAATTTGTGGGATGAGAGCTCCATCAGGAGAGTCCAGGCACTGGGAAAGACCAGCTGACCTCAATGGCATTTCTCATGTTCTAAGTCACTGAGTCACAGACCCTCTGAGCTCAAACTGATGCTCTATCCACACTGCACTTCAGCCAGACAGAGGTAAAACCACACCTGGAGCTTAAGACAATGATTAGGAAAGACCAGAGTCTAAAAATTTAGAATAGTGATATTTAGGAGAACCTAGTTCAGTCTGAAGACCCTGAATCCCATGACTCCACCAGCCTTCTCTCACCAGTAGAAACAGCCCCTGCTACCTTGCCTAAGGAGACTGGGCCTGCCTTGCTTGAAGACTCTATGACTATCCCTTACCCATAGCCTCACCTGCCCCCAGAGCCATGGGAAAGACAATCTCTGTGTGCCCAAGGAGCCAATTATAAAGGTGAGTCTAATAGACGGTTAAATGCCCAAATGTGCAAATTTACATATCAATGAAAACCTGAGGAATATTCATAAGAATGGGTTCCACCCATGCTAGAGTAGGGAGAAAAGAATGTAGTTGTAAATCCAGCTGAGTTACCAGAGATTCTGAGGCTGGTGTGCCAGCTCAAGAACGTGGTAAAAGTTCCAGTGTTACTTCACTTGGTAAACTGAAGCCTGTACTCGATGAAACCGACATGCCAACGTTGTTCTAGGTACAGTGGAGAAGAAATCCAAGGACTTAGGGAGATAGACACGTGGAAGCAGGTTTGCCATCCGCGACTGCCTTATCCGTGCTTTATATCCCCTGAGGGGGACCAAAGGACCCTCCCTTCCCCAAGACGGTGAGAAACACGTTGCTAAGGAGATAGTGTTACTGTTGCAGGGCACCACATGCTGGGGATGTTGACGGAAGATACTGCCACTGAAACGTGTCCCTGAGCTTTAATGGGAAGAGTGAGATCCCAGCATTGGCAATTCACTGACACTTAGTGACCAGAAGCAAAGTGGACACAGAAGGCAGCAGGGCCAGGGTGACAGTCAGAACAGACTGACACATAGAGATCTTTGGTGGTGGCCAATTAATCTTGGGTGCCAAGGGGTAAAATACATGAGGCATTGCATTCACATCCTACTTGACCTGTAGAGTTAAAAGACAAACAAACTAGAGTTCTGACAAGCCAAAATCTCAGGACATCAGCAAGTCTTAGATTTTCACTAAATTCCCAACCTAAGTCAAGAGAATAGGAAAACGTACTCTGTACCATATGACGTTGCAAATTTATATTGTCCATCTCCCTCCCAATTTTTCTGTGGTCATTAAGTACAGTGGGTGTGCACTGGGAAAAGAGAAATACCGGACTCTTCAGGATTTATTACTGGCTCTGAGCTAATCTTAATCCCGGGTCATGGGTTGAGTGAGCATTAATGGAAGTCAGGAAATAAATGGAGTTTGGGCCCAAACTAGTTCATAGTGGGCCCAGTAGATTCATATCTACCCTGTGGTTGTTTCTTCAGGTCCTGAATGTATAGTTGGAATATATGTATACATATACATATACATATGTACACACATATATATATATACACACACACACATATATTTGTTTATACGTATATATACATAAGTATATATATTATTTATACATATATACGTATATATATATATTTATATATATATATATATATATATATATATATATATATATATATAAAAGCAGATATACACAAAATCTCCTGCCTGACCTATGGCAGATACAGACTGACATGATAGGAAGGACTAAGTGAGAACTCCTGCCAGCCTTCTCCCTAACAATAGAGTAAATCAAAACCAATGTCACATTTCTAGGAGAATCACAGAGAATAGTGCCACCACAGAACACTTAAAAAAAATGCAAGGTTGGTGACCCAGTGGTGTGCTAGAATCACTTCGTGCAAGCCCACAAGAACTGTTGACATTATTCTCATTTATTCATAACAATTGCTCTGATTGTTAACATTACCTCCCAACTGCATCTTCAGTGACGTTACTTTGGTAGCTTAAAATTGGCCATGTTGGGACTATTTAAACCAGAGAAATTGGGAAACATTACAAATCAGGCTTTCTTTTTTTTTTTTTCTTTTCTGAAAACCAGTTTATCAGCAAACTACTTGTGACCTCTATCATATCTTCATTTAATTTACCTGTTTGGCTTGAGCAGATGTATCTTGGAGTTGGAGAATGATGGCAGATTATGTTACAGAAATCAGACTGTCATTTCAATTTCAGCTGCCATTCTGGATCTGGTCTACTTACTGTATCATATCAGCCCAACTTCTCATGTCTGCTATGGTCAGAAAGGTGGATGGATAGATGGATGAATGGATGGATGGATGGATGGATGCAAGGTGAACGCATATTTTTCACAATGGCTAATTTATGGAAACAACCTAAATGACAAGAAATGAATGGTTAAGGAACATGCAGTAGACACAATGGAATATTAATCAGCCATTAAAAGAAGAAAATCCTGCTATCTATGACAATATGGATAGACCTGGAGGGCATTGTGCTAAGTGAAATAAGGCAAACACAAGAAAGATAAATACTGTATGATTTCAATTATATGTGGAATCTAACATAGTCCAAATCGGGGGTGCCTGGGTGGCTCAGTCAGTTAAGCATCTGACCCTTGATTTTGGCTCAGGTCACGATCTCCTGGTTCGTGGGATCAAGCCCTGAGTCAAGCTCTGTACTTACTGACAGCATGGAGCCTGCTTGGGATTCTCTCTCTGTGTGTCCCTCCCCCCTTCTCTCTCCCAAAATAAATAAATAAACATTAAAAAAAAAAACACAGTCAAAATAATAGAAGCAGAGAGTAGAGTGGTGGTTGCCAGGAGCCAGGGGTGGGGGGAATAGGAAGATGTTGGTCAAAGGGTACAAAGTTTCAATCATACAGGATAAATAAGTTCTGGAGATGTAAAGTACAGCATGGTGACTGTACTTAACAATATTATATTGGGTATCTGAAATCAGCTAAGAAAGCATATCTGAAGTGTTCTCACAAAAAAGAAAGAAGAAAATTATAGCTATGTGAGGTGATGGATATGTTAATTAACTTGATTGTGGTGATCATTTTATAATGCATGCATATGTCAAAACATCAAGTCGAACACGTTAACCATATACAATTCTCATTTCTCACCTATACCTCAGTAAAGCTGAAAAAAAGAAAATTATTAACTAGGCTAAGGTAATTGCTTACCGTCTCTTCTAAACAGATGAGTGCACTGTCCAATGGGACGAAATTGACACATAACCTGTATTGTTTATCATGCAAGTAGCATTACTGAGCGTAATACACAACCTCTTTCTCTTTGATGGGTTATGAATACATTTGGATACTAAAGGATTTTGCAATTAATATAAATATAGCTAAAATTTATAGAATGCATTTATAGAGTGAGACTTTTATCTCAACTATAAAATGAAAACAGTAGCCCCTATGTATGTCCAGTTCACCAAATGATGTGATAATCAAATGAAGTTGTATGTGTAAAACAGCATTGTAAATTTTAGTGCCCTGCCTTAAAACATGGCGAGGTAAATAGCTACTAGGCTGTTTCTATATTCAAGATTGAATGGGAGATTCTTGGCAATTATCTATTATTCAAGGATGAAAGTCTGTGGCTACTAATCAGCTTTGTCAAAATCTGTAATTGTATATTCGGCATAAGTCTGATTTTAACAACAAAAAAAGATGGATGGATGAGTGGACTGTTTGTATGAAGGGATGGTTATATTGGGTAGGAGCATGATGCTGTTGCTGTTTTTTTTTTTTTTTTTATTAGAATTTAAGAGTGGGAATAAAGGTGTGCACTCCTAGACTGCTGAGAATGAAAACCCAAAAACTTCCCAGAATCGCTTTCACTAGTTTAGAGCATGACATGGGTCCTGTCAATGAGAAACATTCAGTGAATGTGGAGTTTGTAACCAAAGTTTCAGTCTCAACTTCCTGATTCCTTTATCCCAGCTGAAGAGCGTGTTTCTTGATTCAACATTGTAGCAGTGGCTTCCAGACTCCTCAAGTTCTTGACTGCTGTAGAGGTGGCAAGTTCTCTGGAAGGTCAGTGATGAGAAGCCTGGGGTTCATTCCTGGAGTCTCAAATTAGGGTTTGGCCTTCCAGTCCTTCCTGTGATTTTGTAAGCACCAAATTCACGTTATGAAATCCCTTTCTCCTTAAGAGAGCTGCAATGGATTTTGTTAGCTGCAGCTGCACTCTGACTGATATGATCCCCCACCTTTTTTTATATGCCCCCTTTTCAAGTTTTTCTTCCCCTCATCAGTTTTCATCTCTACTATCCAACCACTTCCCATTTCATTCCCCAGAGGTGAATCACCTCTTACATTTGAGGGGAGAAAAACATAGACAATATTATTGAGGAATTTCTCAACTTCCTGCCTATCCTTCTATGGTTCCTGGACCCACCATACCTTCATGATGTCTCTCCTACAAGGATAACCCATTTGCTTTTTCTGTGAATTCCATCCTTTTCATCTCCAGAAATCTTCTTCCCTCCTGTACCTTTGACCTGTCCCTCTTGTTACTCTGTTCATTCATGGTAGACACTGCCAAGCCTTTCTCGTGGAGAAGAACCCCCAACAACTCCCAGTCTCCCATGACCCTCTAGCTAAGGTCTCCCTCCCTTCACTGCCAAGCTTTCTAAGAGAATTATCTACACTATTCATCTCCACTTTCTCCCCTTTTGTTCACTCCTCTCCAAGCCACTTAGCCTTTATTGTCCTCATTCCACTGAAATTAACCTCAGTGAAGTAACCAATGGTCACCAAATAGCCTAATCCAGTGGATCCTTTTCATTTGTTTTCTTCCCTGATCTCTCAGGGGCATCTGCCAATCTTAACTTTCTCCTCTATGATATTGTGAGGACACATTCATGGCACTTTTCTCCAGGATCATCTGGTTGGTCTTTCACCATCTCCTTTGGGGGGGCTCCTCATTTTATGGACATGTAGAATGCTCTTTTCCAAAAGTTTTTGTCCCTGAGCCCTACATTCCTTTCCATTCTAAAGGTTCATGCTAGGTAACGTCATCCTAGTGCATGACTTCAACTACTGACAATTCCCAGGAATATACCTTGAACCCAGACCTCTCTCCTGACTTCCATTGTATATACAGTAACTTTCTACTCCATATTTCTACCTGTCTCACAGACATCTCAATCTCAACATGTCCAAAACAGAACTAATCTTCCCCAACATCCATTCTTCCTCCTAAATTCCCTGTCCTACGAGGGGCACCACAGTCCACTCAGACCCTCAAATCAGACATCCAAGAATCATCCTAAATTCCCTTGTCCCTTGTCCTTCACAATTAACTTGTCACTAACAGATTTGAATTCTACCCCTAGTGCTCTGTGTGATGGTTTCTCTCCTCTCCATCACTACTGCCCTGGTCCAGCCCTGTGTAATCTCTCTCTCTCTCTCTCTCTCTCTCTCTCTCTCTCTCTCTCTCTCTCCCTTCCTCCCTCCCTCTCTCTCGCTTGCTCTCGCTGTCTCATTTCTGCTTCTGCTCACTCACTAGTCTTCCAACTCCTTCACAGCTGCTTCAATCCATTCTCCACACAAAAGCCAAATCTAATCATATCACTCCCTTCCCTAAATCCCCTAGATGGTGTCCCCACACACTTGCACAGTTTTCAGGATAAAGTTCACATTCTTTATCCTAGACCTAAGACCCTTCATTATCTGACTTCTCTAACCTCATCTCCCTCCACTGACCCTGAAGCTATGCTCCCACCCCCATGAACATGCTGCATTCACTCACTCCATGCATTCCTCTCTGTGTGGAACCACCTTGCACTTCACCTGGGCCACTTATTTGTCATCCTTGGTGACTGAGCTCATGTTACCTCTTCCAAGAAACTTTTCCCAACCATCCTTTTTACTGTGCTTTGTATACGCTGTGCTTACCTCTAATTTTACATTAAACTGTATCATATATATCATATATCATACATCAGGGATATAAATACATTTGTCATAGGACTTGCTAACCTGTCTGATATGTTTTCACATGCCAGTATCCTACCACAAGCCCAAGTGTTCCCTTGGGAGCAAAACCATACTTAGCAGTGTGCCTGGGACAGAATAAGCTCCCAAGTCATGTTTGATAGATGAATTCGTTTAATTTCTGCTTGAATTTTATCGGGTAATTGTTGTGGATTGGATTGTGTCCCCTAAAAATAGATATGTTGGAATCCTAACACTCACTACTTCTGAATGTGACCTTATTTGGAGAGAGGGTCTTTACAGAAATATTCAGGTTGAAATAAGGTCACCAGGGTGGGCCCTAATCTAATAGGACTAGTGTCCTTATTAAAAAAAAAAAAAAAAAGGAAAATTTGGACACAGAGACTGATGCGAATAGAAGGAAGACAGCATGAAGAGACACAGGCAGAAGATGGCCATCCACAAGCCAAGCAGGGAGGCCTGGGTCAGATTCTCCCTCACAGCTCACCCCTTGATTTTGAGCTTCTGGCCTCAGAACTGTGAGATAATTAATTTCTTTCACTTAAGCCACCAGTCTGTGGTACTTCATTATGGAAACCCCAGAAAACTCATGCAGTAGAATTTCCTGTGCCTTTTAAGCCTTTATTTCTTTGAATCTCTAGCCATAAGTTGTTTTCTTTCTGAAGTCTTCTTTCTGAAGGTTTGCTTTTCTAGCATATCTGTCTCTCTTACTATCTCTCTCTCTCTTTCACACACACACACACACACACACACACACACACACACACACACACACACTAAAATCACATGTCTCTTTCAAGAACTTCCCCCTTTCCTCCAGATACTTCCACCTTACCAACAAGTTCTGCCTTGTGGGTCAGAATTAGGTCCCAAGTAAAAGCTCCCCTCATTGCTTTCTCATCTTTCTGAAAGAGAAAATCAGGTCAAGAATGTAATCCACTGCAATGTTTATGACAGAACAGGGCATCCATGGTTGTGCCCATGAGCCCAGTTTGCATCTTGCCCCCATGCTAGATTCAGAATTCTCTAGGCAAGGAAAGTATCTCAAGACTGTCAGCCAAACCAGTAGTCAGGACATCCCACAGCAACATCACCTGATCATCCTTTCATCTCACCTGTGCTCCCCTTGGCACTACCACCAAGCTTTTATGACATCAAATCAAGCTACCTCTTGCTCAAAACTCTCTAATGCTTCCCCATTGCATTTAAAGCCAATTTCAACTTGCTATAGAGGTCTCTCCTAGATTTACTGAACATCTGTAAAACCTTTCTGGCCTCAGAATTTTGAACATGTTCCTTCCTCTATTTACAGTGCTTTTCTCCCCCTTTCTTGCCCTTTGCCTGGCTAAGCTTAGTGTCAATTCCCCAAAGGAGGTTACCCTGTATTAGCCTCCTATTAGATGCTCTCAAAGAAACTTGAATTATCTTGCCAAGGATTTGTCATAGTTTCTACCTATATGTTTATATTTATGGCTATGTGATTAATGTCTTTCTCCTCCACTACACTGAAAACACCACAAGAACTGGACATTTGTCTGTTTTGCCCACCACTGACTCCCCAGTCCCTAATGTGGTCAATGGCATAGAGTAGATACTCAACAAAAATTTCCTTAAATGAATGAACTGAGTCCTACTCCTTGGCCCATTTCAATGAGACAAATTTATTCGGATGAAGGACATTCCTACCACCATAGAATTCATATCCTAAGCCTCATCCAAATCTTGGTGATGGCTTTGAGCTTATAATCACATCACATCACAATTTCAACTTTATGTCACTTATTAGACTATTACACTGGCCAGGGTCCCCATAGGAAGTGGCTGGCGCTCTCAGATGGGGCAATTGAGAGTTTGATAAAGAAGCTGGTTAAATGGTATGGGCAGGGTTGAGGGAAACCAGCAAAGAATGGAGTTAGCAACAGTGGGTACCTGTTACCATTCCAAACTCCAGAAGAGCAAAGGGAGGGGTAGATACCAGAATCTGAAAATTGCCACCTAACAAGAGCTGTGATCATTAGAGAGGGATGTAACCCGTGCATGGAGTCACAAAATAAATATCCCAACTCCACTCTCCTCCCACTTTCCAGTCTCCTGCTGGTTGACTCTTTTTTTTTTTTTTTTTTTTTTTTTTTTAATGGAAGCACTGAAGTATAGTTGACACACTCCCCTTGGTTGACTCTTGTTTGGCTGAACCTAATAGAAGCCTATCTCTGAGACCATGTAAACATCATTACTTAACTGAGGACTTCTTTGCTTTTCTGTTTTTCACTGATGCCAACCTTATTCTCCACAATATCCAGTTTTCATTACAGATGGATATTTTACCTCCCTCTTTCCCTAAAATTTCAGTTTTTTTTTAAAAAGTTTATTTATTTCTTGGCGGGGGGTAGTAGAGAGAGAGGGAGAGAGAGAACCTCAAGCAGGCTGTCACTGCATACTGTCAGCGCGGAGCCCGAGGTGAGGCTTGAACTCACAAACCATGAGATCATGACCTGAGCCAAAACCAAGAGTCTGACACTTAACCGACTGAGCCATCAAGTGCCCCTCAAATTTCAGTTTGAAGTTATGTTCATCAGGTGGCAGATTTTCCCACCAAGCACCATTGTCATGATCACATTCAGATGTACTCTGTCCGGGGTAGAAAGTCCATTTTTATCATGTAAATCTTAGTTCAGGAAATCCAGTTCTGATTTTTAACACTAGCTCACCATTTCCCATGGCTTGTTTTCTCTATCAGAGCTACTATGTGCCAGAGCAAGAGAGATGCAAATGTTATTTGGTCCTGCCTTTTGAGCCCCCTTCTCACCCCTTTCGATTTCTGCAGCTTTCCAGGGCTTCCAAGGTACAAGGTTCCATTGGGAAGTAGCTATTTTCCATTCCCTAGTCATCTCTCTAGGGCCTGAAGTGTACAAACTGACCGGATGCCTCCATCTCAAGCATGTGGGCCAACACAATTCTTGCTCTGGGGAGCAAGGTCCCTCCAGATAATACCTTCATGCATTCTTTTCATCCCTGGGATCCTGGAGCTTAATAGCTCTGCCTCCTCATTTCTGTCTCAATTTCCGGCTCCGTGGTGCCACACCCAGGCCACCTTATCTTCCTCTCACCTGACCTTAGTGCTCAGCACCTTTTGCCTCAGACTAATAGCTCTGACATGAAGCCTGCTGACTTCAGAAAGTTCTGGTCCAAAGAGCCGTAGGCTGAATATGCCCTCCCTACCCAAGTTTTAACATTTCCTTTTATAAATATCTTATAAATGTCATCTAAGAAGCTCTAAAGTGTCTTTGAGTAACCCATGCCACTTCTTCCCTCATTTCTGGAACCTGATCTCCATTTTCTTTTCCTTCCCTTTCAGGAAGATTGTGTCCTTCTCCCTCATGCCCTTCCCCACTGGGTCAGCAGACGAGGAAAGATAGGATGCCGGACTCAACCGAGGGATCACCTTGCCTCCCAGCCCAGCAGAGGCTCGGACTGCTGTACCGAGGATGTGTCTGGGAGGTGGGAGGAGCGCCCATGGGACGGGATGATGGTCCCTATTAATCACAGCTGTCATAGCAGACGAGTGGAAGATGGGTCTTCAAAGCTGGAAGCCCCTCTGCCCAAGTGTCGGTCTTTGGGGCTCAGTGGAGTGCCCTTCCTCTGACCCAGGACTCCCGATGGCTCCTCCCCAATCCCTAACCGCCCTCAACCCTGTCCTGCGGCGCTTCCCATCCTTTCACTGCGATGAATTTTTTTCTCCCTCTAAATATTTTAAACGTTCAAAAGAAAAAGCCAAATCCCGAAATCCAAACACAATGAAAAGCAAAAACGTGAGGAAAAATAACAAGGGTATAACAGCTCTCTATCCCAACCGCGGACCCGAGGTCCTCGGGAGCCGGGAGGGGTTAACCCTCTGCGGCGCGGGGACGGGGCGGGGGTGGGGGTGGGTAGGGGGCCGCTCCGCCCCCTTCCAGCCGAAGGGGAGGGGCGGAGGGGCGGAGGGGCGGAGGGGCGGAGGGGCGGAGGGGCGGAGGGGCGGAGGGGCGGAGCGGGGGGGGGGGGCGCTCCAGTCTGGCTATACATAGATGCATTCAGTTCTCTACATTTTGCCAAACCTGCACAAGCTCATCTCCACCCCATCCCCCACCCGCACCCCGGTCCCCACCAAACCTTTTGTCTCGGCGCCTCCCTCCTACACTAAAGAGTCCAAGAAATATCCCTGGTGACACTGAACCCCAGGCCAGACTGCTCTGGGGGCCTGAAATGGATGCCTTGCGCGTGCTTCTCACCAACACCTGCCTCCTTTCTTACACAGCCTCCTCCTTTAACGAGAGACAGTCAGGGGCGCCCCGTGCCTCCCGTCTTTGTGCGGTTAAGGACAGCTTTTGTTGTGCTGTAGGCACGAAGCAGTGGACAAAGGACCCCAGATGATGTAAGCCACACCCCTTACCCCCCCCCCCCCGGGAGCCAGAGGCCAGGCTCCTCCAAGGTGGAGGGAGCGGGGAATCCTTTTGGAGCCCCCATTTTATAAAGCAAATGCCAAGCCGCCCAAGCCGTTTACCGAGAGCAGCTTGCTTATCACCCCATTAAGATGGCATTTGTCTCCATTTTTAAACAAAAGGGAATTTAGGCTGACGGTCCCGAATCCCAAGAGCGCACTGTGGGATAGGAGGACCCGCAACCATGCAGCAGCCTGGAAAACCTCTGACAAAACCGGGCTCTAAGGCGTCCAACCCCCACCCCCACCCCGCCCATGCCAGAGGCACCCCCAGTGGGTTTCCTACACCAGCCAGGACCCAGTTGAGCCCAGCACCGCAGCGGACTCAGGGGTGGGGCTCAAATGAAGCCACAGGCGGGATGGAGGCAAAGTTGCACTCCTGGAACTGTGGACAGAGCACTCTGGAAAGCCACCTTTCTCCGGCTGCACTGAAGTTGAAGTTGTCATCATTTGAGACATGGATGGGCACAGGCTTTTTTGTCCAAGTCCCTGGGATGGGGGAGTGTCTTCACAGGGAGATCAGGGAAAGGGGAAGAGTACACGTCCTAGACACGGGGAACTTCTAGAGACTTTGTTAGTGGGAAAAGCACAAAAAAGATTCATTTATTCTTTCAAAACACATTGGCTGCATCCTAGTCACTCGTCCTGGGGATACATCAGTGGTTAACAGACACGGCCCTTGTCCTGGGGGATGTTAGTCTAGTGTGAAAGGCTACACACCAGGGAGGGAGCTCCTGCTCAGTTTCTGCATCTGTAAAACGGAAGTACCTATTTCTTCATTGCCTTATGGAACAATGAGAAGAAAGAGCTGGACGTTTACTGTTTAATTGGAATTAAAATATAACAGGATCGTAGACACCCCCAAAGAATTGAAAGCAGGGATTCCAACAGACACTGCTGCACCAATGTTCATAGTGGCGTCATCCATGGTAGCCAAAAGCTGGGAGTAACCCAAGTGTCCATCAACACATGAATGGATAAACAAAATGTATACCGCTACAATTACATATTATTTAGCTATAGAAAGGGATACAATTCTGCTAAATGCCACAACGTGGATGAACCCTGAAGACATTATGCTAAGTGAAGCAAGTCCAACACAAAAGGACAGCGTATATGGTTTGTCTTATGTGAAGTTCCTGGAATAAAAAATTCATAGAAACAGAAAGTAGCACGGAGGGTATCAGGGGCTGAGGGGGAGGGAGGAATGCAGAGTTATTGTTTAATGAGTAAAGAGTTGGGCCGCCTGGGTGGCTCACTCTGACTTCGGCTCAAGTCATGATCTCGCAGTTCGTGGGTCTGAGCCCCACATCGGGCTCTGTGCTGACAGCTCAGAGCCTGGAGCCTGCTTCAGATTCTGTGTCTCCCTCTCCCTGTGCCCCTCCCCAGCTTGCAATCTCTCTCTCCCTCTCTCTCTCTCTCTCTCTCTCACACACACACACACACACACACACACACACACACACAAATAAATAAACGTTAAAAATTAATGGGTGAAGAGTTTGGGATGAAAAAGTTTTGGAAATGGATAGTGGTGATGGTTGCACAACATTGTAAATGTTCTTAATGTCACTGAATTGTACACTTAAAAGTGGTTAAAATGATAAATTTTGCTATATGTATTTTACAAAAATTCAAATATATGTGTGATAGTGTGATTTATGTTAAGAGATACAGATTTGAAGTTTTGGCACAGAGCTCCTAAAACCCCTGGAATTTCCTAAGTGATAAAAGAACAAATGTAAAAGGAATGTCTTTATTCACAATAGGCCCCTTTAACCACACCTGAGCTTGTTAATGAGATGACTTTGGGAAAGTCCCTCTGGTGGAGGACTGGTTGCCAGGGGGACCAACCTTATATTCCAAAGGTTGGGACTTCCAGCCACTGACCTGACTTCAAGAGAGTTTGGAGAGATTGGAGTTGGAGTTAATCACCTGTGGCCAACGATTTAATCCACCATGCCCCTGTAATGAAGCCGCCATAAAAATCCCCAAAGTATGGGGTCCAGGAGCTTCCGGTTGCTGACCACATGGAGGTGCTGAAGGGCAGCACGGCTACACACCTTGCCTTGTGCAGCTCCTTCACCCGGCTCTTCCTACATCATCTATCCTTCTATAACAAACCAATTATCTAGTAAGTATACTGTTTTCCTGAGCTTTGTGAGCCATTCTAGCGAGTTATCAAACATAAGGAAAGGGATGTGGGAACTTCTGATTTATAGCTGGAAGATCATAACACACGTGACAACCTGGACATGCAATTGCCCTTTGAAAATGGGGGGTGGGGTGGTCTTATGGGACTCAGCCCTTCACCTGTGGGATCAGTGCTAACTACAAGAGTCAGTGTCAGAACCGAGCTGTGTTGTGGGATACCCAGCTGGTGTCTGGAAAGTTGAAGAATTGCTTGCTGGGGAACCCCCGCCACACACACACACACACACACACACACACACACACACACACACACTTGGTGTAGGAAGTATTCAGTGAATAGTGAATAAAGGAAACAAATGTTTTCCTTTCAGTATTTAATATAGGACCCCTTGAAGTATAGTTTAGTATTTTAGAGCTCCTAGTATGAATCACAGGGCTTAGCAAGGAGTAGGTGTGCAGAGCCTGCTTAATGAATGGTGCTGTGCTAAGGGTCAGATCTGTGTCCTAGAATACAAGTACAAGCTCTTAGAATTAGGAAGTAGTTCATGTGGGATCAGGCCATCCTAAAGGTGGTATCACTTGATCTAGCCTCCCACCCACTATGTAAACCTTCTGCCATAGATGTTGTAAATTCAAACATACACAGGAGCTGGGGCTCCTGGGTGGCTCAGTGGTTAAGCATTCATCCAACTCTTGATTTCAGTGCAGCTCATGATCTCATGGTCATGAGATCAAGCCCTGAGTTGGGCTCTTAAGACTTTTCTCTCTCCCTCTGTCCCTCTCCCACTTGTACTCTCTCTCTGTCTCTCTCTCTCTCAAAAAAAAAAAAAATTCACAGGAGCCAAGTGAGTCCCATAAATGAGAGAAGATGTCCTAGAAAAATGTATAAGACATACCTATTTGTAAAATGGGCTCTATCTTAAGGGAGCAGCCACAGCTTAGCTCCATTACTGACACGCAGGATTGTAGACTCAGTGTTGCCAGATCTTCCAACTCTGCAAAAACCCAAAAAGGTCGAAAATCTAGATTAACAGAAATCTCCTAATCTGTTGGCAACTCATTTAGCTTTTAAAATAATTCATTGCAGCCCAAACAGAACACCTTTGCAGGTGAGATCCAGCCCATGGACTAACCATTTGCAAAGTCTGTTCTTCAAATTCTACGAGAATCTCATATACTATCCATCCATCTGGATGGGTATTCAGGATTTGCCTGAATGCTTCTTATGACAGAGGAGCTCATTATTTAACTAATTTTTTGATAAATTCTAATTGTTAAGAATACCTTGTCTTAAATAAAAATCTACCTCCTTGTAACTTTTTCTCCCTGTATTCCTAAGCCGTTTGTATCCCCTCACCATCTTAGCCTAGAGAACAGCTATACCCCAGTGTGGTCAGTGCCATTTTCCTCAATGGAGTCTGGGTTCTTTGAGGACAATGGCTAAGTCTTACATCTCTAAGTAAGGATAATAATAGACAACACTTATTGAGCATGTATGTGCCAGATACTATTTTAAGCTCCTTGCACGTATGAACTCATTTATCCCTTTGGAGTACTCTGGGAGAGAGGTAGTATTATAATCACATTTTACATACAAGGAGACTATGGACAACAGGGGCTGAATAAGTTGTCCTAGGTCACATACCTAGTAAGTAGCAGAACCAGAACTGGAACAGACAGTCTGGTTCCAAAGGAAATGTTCAGGATACTACAAGTGCTTATGGGGATGATCACACTCACTCAGTGATACTTTGTTGATATGAAATAAGAGAAAACAATGCCAGTTCTTTCTACCAGAACCACAAAATGAACAAGTCTCCATAAAACCAACATTAGAGATGGATTCCACCATATGCAAAGATGCAAAAGATGAGAAAGGAGAAAGGATGGCCTTAACCACGGAGAAAAAAAGTTATATACTAAATAGAACTTCCTGGGTGTTGAGGGCTTCGAGCTCCTGGAATAGAGAATATAAAGTCGTGCTTTCTTTCTTAGATAAATATATATTTTAAATTTATTTAAACAAAAATTTTTAATGTTTATTTCTTTTTTTTGAAAGAGAGAGAGAGAGAGAGAGCGAGCAGGGGAGGGGCAGAGAGAGAGGAGACACAGAATCCGAAGCAGGCTCCAGGCTCTGAGCTGTCAGAACGGAGCCCAATGCAGGGCTCAAATCCATGAGCCTCAAGATCATGACCTAAGCTGAAGTCAGACACTCAACTGACACCCAGGCACCCCTATATTTTTAAAGAAAGGATGGGGAGACTAATGTTTCTGGAATCATTCTTCCACCTGAAGCTGTCCAGAGGTAAAGGGAGACATTATAAACAAATTGTGAATGCTGAGAAACTTACATTCTTCCAATTTCTATTCCTCATGGTTTCCCACAAGGCAGACAGAACAGTGGTTCTCTCAGTGTATCAGCCTACTGGACACTGGAAACAAAGAAACCTAAGATTCACAGATCAAATCCTGTGTCCCAAAATCAACTACATAGGTCAGAAATTAACATAGGATACCCAAAATCAGAGTATTTTAGAATGGGAAAGAGTTCAAGAAGTAATCTCCTCTTATCCAATCTTCTGCACACAGCAAAAATGCCTTCTGCAACATTACAGACATGTGGGCACTCACCTGTTGTGGATACCCACCAGCCATAGCTCTTGGGTCAGCCCTCACAGTCTCAAAAAGAGATGAAATGAATCACAGATAGTTGTAGAAAGATCTGGAGGAAGCCTGAAGGCTGGGGCCAAGGGAAAGGGAAGTTAGAAAGGAGGAAAACACTTGGTATGTGATTTTCTCAGCAGAACCTTTTCATGCATGTTCACATGAACATGGGCCATACAGGTGGAATTTTGGAAATTTGGAGTAGCCCTAATCCTATTGTTGATCTCACTTTTTGCAACACTGTGAAACGCTGGATTTTTTTTCAGTGTATTTCTTTGCCCCACTGATGTTGGACTTGGCCTCAAAACCTATTGTGGCCAAAGGAATATAGGTGGAGCTAATAGCATGCCAGTTCTAAGCCAAGGTCTAACCACTACACAAGGCTTCATTAATAGTTCAAGAATCAATAACACATATTTACTCTTGCATAACAGCATTTGAGGGGATGTTTGACACCTAGGCATCTTAGCCAAAAGGTGTCCTCTTTTAACACCTAAAACAGAATAGGAAGTAATAGAAGAGGGTGGGAATGAGGCCTTTATTGACCAAGCTCACCAGGAAAGAAAGGCTAGGTTGCTGAGATCCAGGTGGCCATCAGAACCATCTAGAGACATCTCCTGAAACTGTATTCCATAAACAAAGACTGAAATCTTAGAAGACTTGACATCTACAGTGGCCATTCTGGTAGCCCCCAGCCCCCATACATAAATGTCCAGACCCACTACTGTCCAGTCTCTAAGGTCTCAGGAACCACACGGCAATGTGCTGAACATTTTGTCTGTTTTCCAGTATTTATGGAAAACAAGAGTCTTTTGGGGTAATTTGGGTTTATTTTCTCCTGGGAAGGTGTAAATCAATCAGCATCCTTCTCCGATGACAATCCTTGAAACAGCTGGGGGCAAGCCCCTAAAAAGAGATTCACACATGGGAAAGGAGGATAGATGAAGAATACTGCCCTACATTCTGCAGATGTGGGAGGAAAAGTTGCTGAATGGGAGGTGACTGGCTTGTCCTGAATGTACCAGGAAGTTTTATAACTCTATGACTGTGGCCTATGAAGTTGCAGAATATTGTCCCCTGCCTTGTCTGCCCACCTGCTCCAGTTCTAATTTGCTTTTGCAATCAGCCAAAGTATCACCAACTCTGAGAGGCTATGGTACATTGTATAATTGGTCAATATATTCACTGCCCCTCCCCAATGGCCTGTGTGGAAAGATTATATTTCTTGCTCCATTTATCGCCAACTTAGTCACATGACTTGCTCTGGCCAATGAAGCGTGAGTGAAGATATGACACTTTGGAGCAGAAGCCATTACTTGGCTCTGCCATATTTATTTTCCCTCTGCCATTGAGATCAGCCAGTCCCACATAGGGACCACACCTTTACCTTTGGTTCCATATGGAGAGAGCATGAAGCAGATCTAACAGATCTCTGGTGGACCTTGACTGTTTTAGCTACTTAAAATGTTGCAGTAACTGGTTACTACAGGATAATGTAGCTCAAGCTGACTGATACATTCCCCAGAGCAGATTTCAGCAATTTCTTCCCTTATTGCACCTCATGAGCAATCCAGTTGTATTAATGACCTCACTGTGGCATAATCATTCACTGTCTTTCCAGTGGACCTAAAACTCCCCACCATCAGAGCTCACGTCATCTAAACTAGGTTTCCCCAGTGCTTTGCACAAGGCATGTGTAGGGGTGAAAGGTAGGCTGCTCCAAAATGTGCCACTTTGGCATGCAGATTATTTCAAGCTGCAAATAATTAAGGCCCAAAAGACTCAGGAAGAAACTTTGACCTTCCCCAAACTGCCTAAAAGAATTTAGGCAAAGATCCTGCTCTAAGAATACAGGTATTGCCGTAGATAACTATATTATAATATGAACTAGGTGTATCAGACAGGGAAGAATCCAGCAATGTCTGTTTGATCAAAGTACTGTCTATGTACCATTGTTTCTGAAGGGCCCAGCAATCATTTGCTTACCAAACATTTACTCTTTTTTACCTCCTTGTGAATTGCATTCCTTCCCTTTGAAGTTCCAGACCTCAACCCCCTCCTTAGCTCAAGATGACACATATACCCCATTTCATCTGTCTTTGAATCTCGTGTCTGTGTGGATTCCCTGTCTGTACAAAAGAAAATTTGATTTTCTCCTGTTCATCTGTCTCAGGTCAATTTGATTCTTAGACTAGGAAGAAGAACCTTAAAGAGTAAGGAAAAAATTTTCCTCCCCTACACATAGAACACAGTGAGCCCTCAAAAAATATGAATGAATAAATAAATGGCCAAAGGATCCTAAAGCCCTATGCTGTACTTTCCTCCCCAAACAGTGTAGCCTTCTCCTGAGGTGCTTTGCACATAAATCCCCACCTTCCAGCAGATAGATATCAGGTGACAAAATGAACTCAAATCAAAGAATAAGTTGCTATACTAACCAGAATTAACAGAAATCTGAGGAATGCAGCCTGGAGTGTGGCAGGCTTTCTGAAGGATGTCCTCAAGTTTCCAATGTTACAGGCAACCATATTCAAACATCTAGTAGGCTATGGCACAGGAGGCCCAGGGAAAACTAAGCCATCTGCTCAGACTTCTTTAGGGGCTGATAAAGCTTGTCTGCAAGGCATTTTTAAAGAGCTTATCCAGGTCAAGCTGTTAAGATAGTGGCTATCCCTGGAACCCGGAATTCTCAAGGCCCAGATCAGCCCAGCCCTGTTGCCTCTCGGTGAAACTTCAGCCCGGGCAACTGCCACTTGGAAGCCCTGTCTCTCAGGGCTGCATACAGAGTCAACCTCGGACTAGGAGAGGGCAACAGTTTTCACACAGTCCCTTCCTCGGAAGAGGGGCCCACACTCTCCAGTGCAGGACGTTGCCAACCAGAGGGCACCAACTCTGATTTCTGAGTACCTCTTGCTTTTCATAGTATTTATTTCCTTCCACTCTCCCTCTCTGTGTCCAACACACACCGCCTTATCTTGGACCCTACATCAGAAGCACTGCACCAGAAGAGCGCCCTGAGCAAGGCCTTGCTGCCCAGTTACCAGGGGCAGCGAGCGCGTCTTCTGGGTGCTGAGCGGAACCAAACCACAATATTTACCCTGGGGGTGGACACACGTGCTCAGGAATCAAGACGTGGAGGGTGGGAAAGGTGGAGGTTTTGGCTCCCTCCCCCCCTGCAGAGTTCCTGTTTGTTTTTCCACTGCTCTGTTCCAAAAGGGTGTACCTCCAAGGGGCTGCATGGAGAGTCTTGTGTTGCCCCACTCCCCTCGGCGGCCTGCACCCAGGTGGATACCGGAAGTGGGGGGTTGAGGGCCCAGAAGAGATGGCTGCCTTCTCTGCCCTTGAGGAGGGGCAACGAGGTGCAATATAGAGACAAAATACGGTCCTGTGGAGTGGATGGGGACACAGAGGCTGGGCTTGGGAATGACCTGGTGTGTGAGGCCACGGTCTTTGGGGGCGGGGGCAGGTAAGTGGGATGTTTGGCAGGCCGCAGGGTGGGCCCTTAAAAGGGAACGCTAGGAGACACCCCCTCCCGCCCCCGCCCCCACCCCCAAGTGCACGCCGTGGAATTCTGCCAGCACGAAGCAGAGTCACGAGCCAAGCCAGAGCAGCAGAGCGGCCAGGACATCATCAGCGCCGGGAGGGTGCGTGGGTGGAAGGGGGGAAAAGGAGAGGTTCTCGCATCTCACTGCACCCCTCGCCTCCTCCAGCCCACAACTCTATCCAGAAGCTCGGCTTCTCCTCGCCCCAAATCTACAAAATCCCTGGATTGTCCGGGAAAGTCTTCAGAGGGTTGGGGGAGGGGGCTTCCTGGGGCGGAGGGCGTCGCACAGCCGCGGGCACCCGCCCCTCCAGCCCGCGCGCCTCCCCCCTTCCTTCTCCTTGCCGGCTCCCACTCCCCTGACTCCGCAGCCCGCCCCCGCGCGGGAGATCTCCGGGCGGAGGCGGCGCGCGCAGCGGCGCGGGGGCGGTGGCGACGGCGACGCCGGGCGGGGCGGCGCGGGGAGGGAGCGCGCGCGCGCGCGCGCGGGCGGGCGCCCGGCTCCTACGCAAGCAGCCGCGAGAGGGGATCCTGGGCGCAGGCCCCGCCCCCTCACGTGCCCGCGGCGCAGGGCCGCGTGCCGCCCGCGTGACCGGCAGGCCCAGCCCGGCAGCCACCTCCGCCGCCGCTCGGCTTCCACGCGTGGGAGGGAGGCCGAGGTGGCGGCGGCGGAGGCGGGCGGCCCAGGGGAGGCCGCAAGGAAAGTCTGCGCCCGATAGCCACCCCCGCCACGACCTTGGCACCCCCCCCCCACTGCCTGGGAGTTGGGGGCTGGGAGTGCTAAGCCCAGTAGTGGCCTGGGTGTGGGGAGGAAGCTTGAGCTCTCTGAAACCCCTTCCCTACCCACCCCTGTCATCTGCCCCTGAGTTTCAGGTGGGACTCTTCCCCAAGTGAAAAGCCGGTTCTCAACTTAAGCCTAAGTTTGGCTTGCGGGGGGAGGCAGAGAAAAGGTTTTGAAATGAGGGGGATTCCCACAGACCTCTTTAATGTCCAGTAGTGGCCAACGCCCTGGCAAATCCGCCTGGGTGGGTCAAGACCACCAGACTGTGCCCAGTTGGGTCAGGTTCCCGGACTTATTGGAGCCTGGGCCAACACCAAGTTCAAGCCATGAAAAAGAATCTGACCTCTCCATTCTTACTTGGTTGATGACCTCGCTGATTCCCCAGGGCCCCCAACCCCTCTCCGGGAAATGACAGATGGAGCATCTGGGAAGAGCCAGTGAGCAATGGAGGCCAAGGACAGGCCAAACACCAATTTGAGTGTCCACAGCAACAGAGAAGGAAACCCATCATCTGTGCCTTTGCAGTGTGTCCTTAAGTGACCCGTGTTCCTGCAAGGTGTCAGGTGCTGAGAGAGTTCACACGGCCCTGTTGCTGTCCTGAGACTTGTGTCTCACTGGTTGCTATTTCCAATGGCTGGTGAAGTGGGGAAGGCCACTACCAAGGGGGAAAACACTCCGGAGTAGAAGTCCTTAAGGTAAGTAAACCGGCTCCATGAAAAGCCATGCATGGTGTGGCACGGAGCCTGGGAGCCAGGAGCCAGAAAAGCCACCTGCCCACCAAATACTAAGTGCTGGTGGAAGGGGCACGGGTGTGGCGAGGGGAGGACACTGAACCTGACTCAGGCCCACTTCCCCATCTTCCTGTGGGAAATCACGGGCATGGGTGTTCTCTAGAACGTGTCTCATATTCCCTAGAGCAAGGGTACTTCCCCCGGGACAGTTGTTCTGTGGAAGGCGAAACCTAAGTGTCCAGTTCTTAGTGTGGTCATTTCCAGTGTGGTGAGCTGGGGGATGGGTCCCCTTGGTTTGTATGTCTCGATAGCCATGTATATGGACAACTGCCTTTCTACCCTTGGCTCTTTGGGAGGCTACTTGGCTCTCAACACTCACTTTATTAACTATGAGGGTGGTCAGTATATTTAAATAGCTGTTGAGTGCCAGACACTGGAGAAAATGAAGGGAGTGCCAGGTAAGTTCTGTGACCAAAAGGAATTCCTATCTCATAGGGAAGTCCTACATTCTTGAAATACATACTTAAGGAAATGCAAGTGGGTATATGAGGTTAAGAGCCCACATGAGTGGTGTAGACAAGTGCTTGGGTAGAAGGGAGAGAGCAATAGAGGCCAAGGAGCCAGAGAAGAATGGGGAGGATTTGAATAAATGAACAGGAGCCAGGGAAGACACCCTAGGTGCTGAGAACAACACGAACAAGGACAAGGGGGAAGGGTTGGTTGTGGCCAGCCCACTGGTTATGGAGAAGGCTCATTTGGCTGGAATAAAAGGATCAGAGAAGGTCAGAGATCTCCTGAATAAATGAATCTACCAAGACCCAAAGCAGAAGCTTCCAGGTTCCCCTGAAGCCCTCTGGTTGTGCAGTATTCTCTACATCTCAGCCCTGATCATATAAAACCCTCCTTAGGAATGTGCATTGGCTTTCCATTGCCAAACTCTATCATGGCAACCTGGGCCCTTTATGATTTCTCCCAAACCTGTCTGTTCAGCCCTGCCTCCCATCCACCCTTTCGTGCCCACCATAATCCAGAGAATTACTCCTGGTAATTCTGCCTTCTGCTTTCCCTCTGTGGTGCTTTCACTCGTAAGCTTTCCCTTTCTTTGGAATGTCCTCTCCTCCCTCACCATTTCTGCCCACTCATCCTTGAAGACACAGCTCAAGTGCCAGCTCATCCCACAGCCAGATGTAATTTTCATCTGAGTTCCCACAACATCGTGTACTCTATCTTGGCACCTCACGTTCTACGTTGTATTACAGTTATGTAGAGGCATCGACTTTCAAAGGGGGTACTGCTAATCCAGCCACTTCTCACCACCTCCATCCCTGTTGGCCTTGTCCTGGCTGCTGTCAGCTCTTGTCTGGACAGCTGAGTTAGCCTCCTGACTAGTCCCATTGCTTCCCTTTTGGCCTTTCCAGTCAGTTCTCCACACAGCAGCAAGAGCGATCCTTTTACAACATAAATCAGATCGTGTGACTTTCCTGCTCAAACCCCTGCAATGGTTTACCAGCACATTCAGATGTAAGTCAAGATTTAGCTTGACATTTTAGGACCCTGTGTCATCTGGCCCCATCTATCTCACATGCTCACTAAGGTCTAGCCACCCTGGCTTTCTTCCTGTTTCTGGAATTTCTGCCTCAGAGCCTTTATTTTGGTTGGCCCTTTTGATGGAGTGTATTTCTCTTAGAATTTACACGGCTCACTCCCTCGCTTCATGTCTCTGGTCAAATACTTTCTCCTTAGGGAAGTGTTCCCTGACCATTTTATCTAGAATAGGCTTTCCTACCAGTCACTCTTGCATTTCCTTGCTTTTTACTTAAGATTCATTACCACTATCTGAGCCTTATTACATTTATTTGGTTATTTATTTGTTTATTGTCACTATCATAAGAAGATAAGCTTCAGGGGGTCAGGAATTTCTGCCTTGTTCACTGATGCAGAACAAAGCTTTCTCACACACAGTAGGTGCTCAGTTTGTTAAATGAATTAATCATTGTTACTCAACCAGAAGCTCCTTGAATACAAGCATCATGTTTTGTACATTTGGATCCCCTTCCCTGTCTCCTAGTTTCTTACACATAAGATCACTCAAATATTCTTTGAGTGAATTTCACATTCTGTACAGTTTCTCCAACTGATGTTTTCCCATTCATGTGGCTACACCCGTTTAGAAGATAGCAGGAAATGGTCTTTATTTATTCTGTCACCTTCAAGGATGTCCTCATTACATAGATCCCTGGAAGGTCCACTAGATTACTGTTTCCCCTTAATTGGTTGTGACCTGCACTTTTTTTTTTTTGATGAAATAGAGCAAATGAAATATCAAAGTGCACTACAAGCTGTAAGGCCAAATATCTTTCAGTTTGTGCATGTGCATGTGTGGGTGTATGTGTGTGTATGTGTCTGTCTGTATGTCTTTGTGTAATGGTATAAAATGAATATCTTATTGCTGGCCCTGATTCGAAAACTTTGTAAGTTCTAGATACCCCATAGATGGCCACTTGTAGAATGCATGATTATACTCTTAGTAGTTAAATAGCTGTATTTACTGTGCATTAAACCAGGCACTATATTACACATTTTCACATAGATTATTTCATACACTCTTTGTAACAACTCCAAGAGTGGGGTGCTATTATTATGATTCCCATTTTACAGAGGGTAAACTGAGGCTTAGAGAAATTAAGTAACTTGGCCATGATCACAGAGCTGGTACACAGTTAACCATGTGGTCCACTTTCAGGGCTCTCCTTAAGCACTCCCCTGCAGTATCTCCAGCAGCATCTAGTCTTTTAATTTTGTGTATTTCACCGAAAAAGCTCACCTTGTTTTATGCATATACAACAAACACTACTTACTGAGAATTCTGGTAGATGACCAAGTAGGAGCCAATAAGGTATATGTATTTGGAACTTTTGTGCTGCTGAAGAGTTCTACACCCTTAGTCTAAAAATCTCTGGTCTAGATGCATCCATACACACACACACACACACACACACACACACACACACACACGCAACTTAGAGCTGTAACTGTATAACTGTAGCTGACAGGAGCTGTGGCTTTTAGTAGTAGGACATAGCCACAGATAACCCATAAGAGGGAGATAAGGGACTAAATACCCTACTGTGTTCCCTTCCTGTCCTCAGTTTCCATGCCAGGGACCCCCATTGGCTGAGCCAGAGATCAAGAGTCTGTTAATGTAGTCCATAGAGGTCAACCTCGTAGCAGGGCATAGAACAGAGTGGAGAGAGTGCAGAGTGGTTCTGGGGGGAAGGCAAATGAGCATCCCCAGCTCCCTGTTCTTGGACCAACAAGAATCTCGTTGTAGACCAACAAGAATCTCCAGTGCCTCGAAACGCCGAGTCTTGGCTCCAGCAGTGCTTGACAGCTCTCCATAATGCTTACCTCTTCCCAAAGGACAAGAACTGAACCAGCCAACTGGGGCACTGTGCAGTCTTGGGACATGCTGCAAGCCCCTCCCTTGGCCCTCATTGTATTCATTGGGCTGCCAAGGGAGAAAAACCAGGCCAGGAAAAGGACTGGCCCCCCTCATCCACCTAGGCATTTGCAGCTCTGCCAGCACTTGGGCATCTCATCCATGACTTAATCATGGACGAGGTCAGTAGGTCTTTATACAGGCTAGAGATGCCACTATCTGAATGGTGGAAATTTATTCCTGCCAGGATTTTGCACACTTCAGAGTTGAATCCCATCTCTGGGAGAAGGAAGCAGCAAGTAAACGTTTGTGTGTGTGTGTGTGTGTGTGTGTGTGTGTGTGTGTGTGTGTGTGTGTGTAAGAGGGGAGGAGTAGAATGCAGTCTTATAAAGGGATGTTCTTTCTGTGTACACTTGCCCAGCCTTTGCAGGCAAATGCGTGGCTGCAGTTGTGGCTAAAATATGAATGAATATGGTTGTGTGCAGGTGCATGAATGACTGTATGTTTCTGTGAATGAATGCATTTGAGATGAAGTGTGTATGGGAGCCCTTGCAAGCTGGGATAGTGGTTTGCAGGTGCTTGGCAGTCTGGAAGCATCCACCAATCAGTGTCTATACCTCAGTCTGTAAGTGCTGGGTTAGGGGAGAGGGGGAACACTCAATTTGCTCAGAGCACCTCCCTTTTGCTGCTGCTGCTGTGGCAGCATAAACCATTGACAATTGCCTTGTCTTCCCTTAATCCTCAGGAAAGAAAGGCAGGGAAAGACAAGGGAAACCATGTGGTCAGTCTGTTACCAGTTGAAGTTTCCTCCAAACACCAGAAATTGTCCTTAGATCAACTCTAGCCCCACAGCCTCCTGACTTGCCCACAGTGCTCCTCCTTGAGGCTGAGCAAGGGGCAGATGAGTAATAGCTGGGGGTATGATTCTTCTCTGACCTCCACTTCCCTGACCTACTAGCCCAGCATGGTAGAATTATGCATATTCTGTCCTTGTCTGAAAACCTTGAGGTCGAAAACATGTTACTCCCTTCTCGCTCTCTCAGCTAGACTTCAGGGATTGAAAGGAAGGTCCTCATTCTATTAGGAAATCGTGATAAACATAGATGATCGGGTAATTGTGAAATGGAAACTTGACATCGTAGATGTATCAAAAAAGATTTTAAGGCCCACTTAATTTTAAGTCAGATGATTTAAATATATCTTGGGCACTCCTTCTCCTCCACCCAAGGCCCCCCACATCCCTTGTCATCCAAGTGGCCTTCTGAGAGGGCCCTTGTACACAATGGCCCTAATTAGTCCCCTCATTAACAGTCTCTGCAGAGGCCAAAGACTGAATGGGTCAGAGAAACCAAATTCTTTTATCACAGAGAGACACAAGTGCAGCACATTTGGGGAGAGTGGGTCAGAGAGAGAAGGTCGGGGAGCAAGAAGTATGGGGAATGAAAACTCTACAGAACTGCCTCCTCTGGAAATAGAATAATCTAATATCCACCCCCCCCTCCCCCGCCCCGCCAAAGCTTTGAGAGTCACTATATAGCATCTATCTTGCTTCCATTGGAGGGCACCCTTTATATTCATGTATATAATTCATAGGTATGTATAAAAGTGTATGCTTGTAAAATAGATGGATGAAAACTAATGTTAGCTATGTGAAGGGGCTCCCCATAAAAGTCTATTTTTAATAAATGCAGATTTTAACAATACAAGGTAATTATCAGATTGCATACTTAAATCCCCCAGATTAAACCTAATCCTATTTTGGTGGGTTACTATGCCTCTTCTGCCAAGCAGCCATGAGAGGAAGGAACATCGCACAGCCTTTGCTTATGAATGTACTGTCTCTGCTAAGTGTGAATGCGCTGGTGCTTTGTGTTTGTATGAATGGGGGTTGCATGTGCTGGTCAGAGGCCACGTGAGACACGTGGGGTGGGAATTATATCTTAAAAAGATGAATTGAAAAAATGAAACGGGAAAGTGTGAATGGCATAAATCTCTCCCATGGTGCCCCTTCTTCTCTATTACCCACTGCCACCAAAAGGCACACCTGTTTTATTAAAATTAATTCCTGGCTTTGCAAATAACAATAGATCAATATCTGTACTTGAGTTCTACCCTTCACTGGGACCACACTGCTAAAAACAGAGAGCTGCAACACAAAAGATACCGCAGTCAGCTCAAGCAAAGGGTTATTTTTAGATCAGAAAAAAGAAGGGAAAGGAAAAAAAAAGCAGTTCTGGGTTTTGCAATCTAATTTGGTCCCTTTTCTTAAGGGAAAAAAAATCCCATCAATGGCATTTTCCATACAATCTGATTTCTGTTTGGCTCCTAGAAAAAGAAGAAGAGATAGATCTAGGGCTGAAAATTCTGGAGTTTTATGGCTGATTCCAGCTAGTAGCCTTTCTTCACCAGGCTCCAACTGAATTAATTTGATACTATTTTTGAAAGTCAGTGTTTCTAAGGGAGACCTAATGACGCACTGACGTCAATGCAGGTCAATAGCACACACTGCTGGAACTGGGCGTGCTACACCGAGCCAGAGCTGGAGCCTTTTCAAACAGCCCCAACTCTGCAAATATCCCAGCTTTGCAGGGGGAAAAAAGACAGGGTTTTATTAGCATTGAGACCCCCACCACTCCCCCCCAACACCTTCAAAATTGATGCATGTTTTCCTGATGCAAAAAAGGAAAGAAGAAAATCCAAACAGATACAATCAGACCGCACTGCAGTGCCAAAAAAAAAAAAAAAAAAATCATACCTGTCAAAGGAACTGTATGTAATCCGTGCACACACATTTACGTTCAGAATGCAATGCATATTATTAGGGTCTGTCTATAAATAGATCCCGAGAGTGTATGCAAGGGGACTTAGTCCTCAAACGGGCTTTTTGAACGTGGTTGATGAGTTCTTTGCTCTGATCAGTTACTCAGGAGGTGCCTGAATGTGTGGGGGTGGGAACGTGGGAGGGGGGCTGCCTCCTCTCTCTCCTTTCCTCTGGCTCTCCCCCTCCTTTCTTCTCTTTTTCTCTCTCCCCCTCCCTCCTCGCTCACCTCCCCTCGCATCTCCCTCTATCCCTCTCTCATTTCCTCTTTCTCTTCTTCTCTCTCCTTCAGCCTTCCCCCTCTCCTTCTTTCTCTCCACCTCCCTCTCTTCTCTCCTTCTCTCCCCCTCCCTGTCTCCCCCTCCCTCTCTCTTCTCCCTCTCCCTCCAAGTCTGGCACTGAACGCGAACTGTTTTGCTTTGCTCCGGGAAGAGTGCAGACACATAACGTGAAATCCCGAGCTTTTTGCGTGGTGCATTTGAAATGCTTCCTTATTTATATTACCCTCATTCCCTCACCTCTCCCACCCCCTCACCAGTCCTTCCAAATTTCCCTAGAAATCTATGTAAAGCGTGTGGAGGGGAAACATTTGCACAAAAAGTGAAGGAGCTCGCCAAGGTAGGTTATACCGTGCACTGTCTTGTGTTTGGCTTTTGCAAAGTTTATGATGTCAGTTGGTGGATGTTTGGAGGAGTAGATCTGTGTGACTGGCCATGATTACTGTCTTTTTCACTGAACAATTATATTTGTACAAATTGCCTAGACTTCTTAAGCAGGCTTTCCGTGGTGGTGCGTGTGTGATTTGTGCAGGAGTCATGCCAGTTGGAAGATGATCCTGTGGTGTTAAGCTGGGGGGAGGATGCTGCCTCGCCTCCCCCCACCCTGATGTTTTTTTGGAGGGGGGATTCTGTAGTGGGCAAGTGCTTCCTCCACTCTGTCATATTTTGGATTGGTTCTCATTCACTAAGTGTCTTCATTCTTGTAATTATTTTGCACATGAAAATTTAGTTGCAAAAAGGCTTCATGAAGTCAGAGCAAAGTGGGGAGTGTGGGGAGATAAAGAGTCAGAGCATGGTGGTGGTGATGGTAGTGGTAACATTTCTTGCACAGAGAATTTAATCTTCTGTCTTCTTGGGATTTGGAGGAAATGCTAACCCTTTGTGGGTACAATCAAAATAATTTTTTAAAAACCCTATTAGTGGGTAAAATGAAATTAAACAGACACACACACACACACACACACACACACACACACACACACACTTCCATTGCAAAAGCAAAAACTGCTACAGCTCACAACCACCTGTAGAGGGAAATCTTTATGCATGATTTCTTAGGGCTGGTTGTGTAGAGGAAAACCGCCTGAAAAGGCGCCTGGCAAACTTTGCAGCAAGAAGACAAGGGAGGCTGAACTCAGCAGGGTGGAGGGTTATATCGCGGGGGCGGCAGAGGAGGGAAAGGCTGGCGCCCGGCCAGGGTCTCTCACAGCCTGGGAAGCTGCAGAGTTGGCCTCCTTGCTTTGGGAACCTGATCCGAAGAGGGGTCCAGTTTGGAGTGGAAAAGCTACAAGGGGACAGGGGCTTGCAGGGCATATGTGACGGCGGGGGGAGGCAGTGTTCCCGTGAGGTCAGGGGCTGTGTGGTGCCTGGTGCCTGGTGGAGATGGCGAGGGCAGAGGCCAGCTTTTCCAGCGGGGCCCTGGTTTCCCTGCTGCCACGCAAAGCAAGGTGGTTATCAACAAGTGTTTCTCCTGAGAAGATTAGTTTTGACAGAGACTTCAAGGGGTTCTCTAATCTGGGTAAATCCACCAGGGCTTTATTGTGTGTAGCAAAGAGAGTCATTCTTTGTTAGGAAGGAGCTTGGGGAAGAGAGGTGGAGCGCCAGAGAGGGGGGACTTTTGAACATCAGCCATTTGACCTTGGGGGCCAGAGTTCAGATCCTCCAGAGAGTTGAAAAGGCTGAAAAGAAGGTTACCCCTTTTGCTGCCCCCATACCGTTGATACTGAGCTTTATGTTTAATGTGAAAATTCAGTGCCTGGTGCTGGCCGGACCTCGTCAGTGGGAAGTCCATGTGTCTGAGAGCAGGGTTTGTTTTTTTTTTTTTTAATCTAGGGAAGCAGGCAGCACTCTCAGCAGTAGTACTGTATTTTTTTTTTCCCTGCAAATGATCTTCTAGGAAAGCTGAATCACCTCCACTCTGAAGAGCAGCCACTCCAGGAGGTGGAATACAAGTCTCTAGAGGAGGGAATACCCCCCACACACGGCCTTTAAATATAGACGTGGGGGCACCATTTGAACGTGAAGTTAAAATGCACTTGGAAATATGGGGAAGGTAACAGGCCATGGTTCTCTGGACGGGGCTGGGCTAGTAGTAGTGAAGACCACCAGGATGAGGATGTGATTCTGAAGCAGTGAGTTAGTATCTTTTTGACTTGGGAGGGGGTGGCGGGGGAGGGGCGGGTGCTGGGTTACCAAATTCACATGAGAAGTGAATCTCTTTCAGCAGGTTTGGGGGTTGGGAGATTTGAGGGGGGTGCTTGGAAGTTAGAATCAGCAACATCTGTTGTCACAGCAAGGCAGAGAATATTCTAGCTCTCCAAGCTAGAATAACCCGAAGGCAGTGAGTACAGACATAGAAACAGAACTGGAAGTGAGATGTGGGCACAGTCCGGACTAAGCCTGCTCTTAGTGTGAAGCGTTGTCCATCCTTATGGATTTGCTGGTGTGGAGTAAAACCAGGCCAGCATGCCCGACATCCAGTGTCCGCATCACTTGAAGTCCCAGGTCAGGGAACTGCCCCCTCAGTTTTTGTCCAGGGGTGGAGGAGGGGTAGGCTTTCCTAGCCTTGGAAGGGAAACTGTCACTCCTCTCAGAAGGAAATTGTTTCTGTTCTATACCTAAGTCAACAGGTGTTTGTCCCCTCAATATAGAGGGAGAGGAGAGTGGTTATAAGAAAAATCTGGTCTGGGCGCCTGGGTGGCTCAGTCAGTTAAGCGTCTGACTTCAGCTCAAGTCATGATCTCACAGTTCATGGGTTCGAGCCCCATGTTGGGCTCTGTGCTGACAGCTCAGAGCCTGGAGCCTGCTTTGGATTCTGTGTCTGCCTCTCTTTCTGTCTCTCCCCTGCGCGCTCTCTCTCTCTCTCTCTCTCTCTCAAAAATAAATAAACATTAAAAAATTTTTTTAAAAAGAAAAGTCTGGTCCTAGGAATATAGCCACATGTCCTCCATAGCCCCCCCAGACTCATCAGTATCACTCTCTACTCTGCTGTGATCTCCTGAGGACCAGGTTCCAGAAGGACACCGTTTTCACCCTAGCCTTAACGGTGTTTCATGTCCGTAACCCCCTCCCCCAAGATCCATGTAAAGACCACTTCTCTCAAGTTCTCCCAGGTGCTCAAGCACACATCACATGCAAGTATATATGCGCAAAGTACATGCACATATGCGCGCCAAGACCACAACGATGCACAAGTATGTGCACTTATGCAGAGCTCTCTCCACATTTGAGCTCACAGGCAACCCACAAAAGAGCGGACCTTCTTCATCTTCTGTCCCACCTGGTTTAGGGGTGCATCTGACATCCCTGAGTGTATGTGGTGAACCTGAATTTGTCTTGGGTTTCCTCATACTCATTCAGGAGTGTCAGTTCCCCCTTCACGCGACGCTGGAGAGCATTACCACAAGCAGATGTCTACCCGCTTAGGAGAAGAAGGAAGTCCACCTTTCCCCTTCATCTGAGCCTGGGTGCTTCACCTTTGTTTCTCAAAAGAAAAATAAGGGTAGGAACAGGACCAACTACATAATTTGTAGGGCTCAGCATGAAACAAAAATGGAGGGGCTCCTTGTTCAAAAAGTAGGAAAAAAGTGCTGTTAGAGATACTAAAATGTAAAACTTTTTTCCTTGAGTGTTTCTCTCAACTTGTCATGATGTTTTTTATTTGACGTTTCATGTGCTAAATAAAAATAAAAATTTCAAATTATTAGCATGAATTTTACCACCCATCTTTATATTGTTCATTGCTATAGAAGAGCATTTCATTCATTTGCAGAATCACCAAAATTACACAATTCACATTTCATGGGTCATACGTGCATAGGTATTTTGTTCTTACCTGAGCAAGGGAAACATGGAACAAAATGTACTCAACTAGTTTTGTTTCACTTTTTATATGCAAACATTCTCCCAGCTCTCTCTGACTTCAGCTTAATGATAAGGAAGGACTGAAAGGAAAAAGAACTATTAGCTGTCCTATGCTTCCCTTTCCTCCTATATCATCATTTTCAGCATAGATGGTTGGCAAATACAGGGAAAGAATGAGAATAAGAAACTGTACAATAGGGTTCCTTGTTCATTAGTATTTCAAAGAACCCCACTGCCTTCTTTCTGCATTTGAAGCAAGTTCTGGTTCAAATAGCACTACCTCTTGGTACTGTCAATCCCCCATTTATTCACAGACTTACCTTTCACTTGCTTTGAGTCTCGTTGAGCTCCCACTGGAATTTTGTACTCTTGGGGGAGTAGCAACCCCATGGGGCAGCAAGGAATGGTGAGCACATCCGTGGCACAGATCTTCTCTTCTGACACATTCTCCACTGTCCAACAGACTTTACTTACACAAGTCCAAAGGCAAAATTATTATGAATTTCAAGACAGTAACATCAGAGTATTAAACCAAGCATGAGGCCCTTCTGAGCACAGGGCTATGTGTGACTACACAAGTTGCACACCCATGAAGTTGCACAGCAGGAGGAGGCTAGAAGTAACCCAGATCCCAGACTGAGAACACTGTTGCTCATCTTCTCTCATCAAGCCAATAATCCTATCTGCAGCACAAAAATTCAGCGGCCTCCATTTTTTATCCATTGGGGTTTTCTTCTAACCAAGTCCCACTCTGTGAAAAGTCCACCACTTCCTGATGACGGTGTTAAAAGTCATCTGCTGGTCGCTTCTGGGTCTGCTGAAGCCTTGGGTTAGAGCCCAGGCCTGGAAAGGAAGTATCCATCCAGTCCCTACCCACCACTTCCAAGCTTGGCTCCATCAAGCAGAACTTCTGCCTCATATATACTTAGGTTTCGCCACCTACAAATGAATAAAATAAAACTTAGCTTGCTTCGTGAATAATTGTGCTAATTATTTAATGACAGGTTCTCAAAAATGACTTTAGCAGTAAGTTCAATTGATGTTGATATAGAAGAAGTAGGACTTAAGGCTCAAAAAGTCAAGAGAAAGACAGTCCTATATTCTGATGGACCCCAACGGGAAGGGAATTTTCCTTTCCTTCATCCGTTGCCTCCTTACTCCTTACCCTCTAAGGAGCAAAGCTAGAGGGGACCTCAGAAATGTGAGGTGGACTAGGGTGGAAATCAGATGGCATTAAAAATGCATCCAACCTACAGAATTAAGACACCATTGACCCTCCATCATTGGTTCAGGGACTTTGAGAATTGTGTTTTCAGCTTTAATCTAGTTTTTCTTCCTTGCCTGGTTCTTTAGGTGACAGAACACCCTTTTGTGAAACATTTAACTTAGACTAAGCTACTAAGAGTACCAAGAGAAAAGAGGGAAAGGAATTACTCTTATTCTTTTATATAACCTTTACTGGACTTGGAGGCTGCTGCTGCAACAGCCCAGTTAGTAGACTGGAAGACCAATTGATAAATGATTACTTACTGCTTGTGAATGAGGTTAGCACAGTGCTTGACCCGTGGTGGATGTTTAATAAATGCTAGCTGACTCAGGTAGGGCTTATTATTGTGGCAATATGCTATAGTTGAAAGAGCCATGGATTTGGGGGGTGCCTGGGTGGTTCAGTCAGTTAAGCATCTGACTTCTGCTCAGGTCATGATCTCACAGTTCATGAGTTCAAGCCCCACATGGGGCTCTCTGCTGTCAGCACAGAGCCTGCTTCAGATCCTCTATCCCCCTCTCTCTCTGCCCCTCCCTTTTGTATCCTCTCCCTCTCTAAAATAAACATTAAAAATAAAAAAAAAAAAGAGCCATGGATTTGGCCTCAAACCACATAGATTCAAGGAGCCAAGGAGATATATGATCTTAGGCAAATTACTTAGCTTCTTTGTGACCTGCTTTCCTCACCTGAACAGTAGGAGTATTCACATTATAATACCTACCCCATTAAGAATGAAATGAGAAATTAGATGGCTTATCCAAAAGCACTTTAGAATATTCTACGTATGTGACACATGTGTTGCACCTGTGTGTGTGTGCACATAGGCAGATGTTTAAAAAATTTTAAATCATGCTTTCCTCTTTCCCATCTCAATTAGCAATAGAGGTCGACATAGGTCTCTGATTGGCTGGACTCAAAACAGTTTCCTGAATACAGTATAATGGTGGATAATTCAGGGTTTGCAGCCAAACAGACCTGGGTTCAAATCTTGGCTCCTGTATTTGGTTGGTTATGTGAGTTATGACAAGTTATTTAAACTCTCTAAGCCTTGGTTTCTTGACACTTAAAATTAGAGTAATAATAGTACCTACCTCAAAGACTAATGATGATGATGTATTGAGTTATTTGTAAAGGACTTGGCACAGTGCTTGGAATATACCAAGTATTTGATACTATTATTTTTATTAACATACTTCTGACCACTGATGGAGCCAAGGAAACATCAGAGAAGTAGTGGGAGAATCTTCTTATGGTATGTTGTGGGGTGGCATTTCTACCATATGCCTGCCTTTCCTGGGTAGATTCTTTATTTTCTGAAGATAGCAGGGCTGTTCTGAGACCTTTCCATATACACTGGGACTCCTCTTCTGTCTCCCCCCTACCTTACTCTCTGATAGCCAAAGGATGTTCTCCATTGACCCTGCCAAGCCAGGAACAGGCCTGGGAAACTTTCCTGGACCTTTCACTCCAGCTCAGGGCCCATAAGCTCTTTTTTCCCAGTAGCTCCCAGTCCTGAGAGAGAGGCATCCAAGTAGGGAGAAATGGACTCAGTCTGTACTTTGCACAAGTCTGGATCTCATGAGTATAAATGTGAGAAGATCATCTGTGTTTGACTCACTGGAGCCCGGAGGCTAGGCTTGAGTCTCCTCCTTTCCACTGGGGCAAATGTTCCAAGTCCTCCTTGGACATTGTAAGAGTCTCTCAGGGATTCCTTGGAGGCAAGTACGACTGTCTACTCCTCATCTAGATCTAGAGTTTCAATGACTTCATTCCCTAGTGGAGAACAGAAGAAAGTAATCCCTTACCCAGTCCTTCTGGCCTCATGACAAATTGGGAACGCAACAAAAATTTATGGAGAGTCCACTAGATTAGCAGGCCATATAGTAGGCTCTGAAGATCCAGAGATAATGAAGAGATGGATCCTGAGAGCCATCATGGCACTCATAGTTCAGAAGGTGAAAGAGGCCTTTAGCAACTCACATTCTTCCTTAAGACTCTTGCCAACCCTAAGTTCTTAGGAACTTACAAAGCCCTTGCTTAACCAATAATCCACCACAAGTTTCCTTTCCCTGTTCCAAAATTATCTGTCCTGTGTCCCATTCTATCAGGAATCCTTTCACCCATGAGTTTATGTGAGCTTGTTAATTGGTGTGGATATATCAGTTGGAAAAGAAGCTCCATCCATTAAAGTCCAGATTTTTAGTTCTAAAGACTTGGTAATATTTAGTGAGGAGGCCAGGCTTTTGTGGCAGTTCATCCTACTGGAAGCTTGTGGGATGATTACATTAGGGTTCAAGGGTATCAGACCTATAGGATTTACCCTTAATACCCATATCTTGGGTGTTAAAAACCACTGATCTTGGGAAGATCTGATTTCCAAGGAGTGGCCTCAACCTAGCCTCAGTCTGGGGCAGGAGTTACGATCCCAATTCACTGAAAGGGTTATTTGCTTCTACTTACTTTTCTATATTCACACAGACTTGGAAAACAAATCATTTGGGGAGGTGATGTTTAAAAAAAGGAATAGCAAAATAGCCTTTACCCCTCCCTTTCACTCCTTTGTTAGTCATTTCCATCAAGGCAAAAGGATTTCTCCTACTCTACATTAAGCTACTATTTATAAACTCTCAGATTTGAAAAGCTTTACCATCTATATTATGTTCAAGGAATCTGGTGAGCTGAATATTTGGGTACAGAAATTGATGAGCTCATTTCCAAACTTGGCCTGTGACCTGAGGCAAGCTGACTCTCCCTCCAGGCTTTATTTCCCTCACACAGATTAAAGGAATACCTTCCTTTTCTTTCCTAGTACTAGTAGCCTCCCTCATCAGCAACCACTATATTCTCTTACCTGCCCCCCCAGTATTCAGAGACCCTGTGATTAGATAGATG
Organism: Felis catus; assembly: GCF_018350175.1. Lineage (NCBI taxonomy): Eukaryota > Metazoa > Chordata > Mammalia > Carnivora > Felidae > Felis > Felis catus. The sequence continues at coordinate 95,904,951 of NC_058377.1, forward strand.
GGTTGAACCAGGTGTCAACTGGGTTCTAGCCCAGGCTCTGCTGACCTAACATAGTGAACTTAGGTGATTCACTTGGCCCCTCTTGACCTCATCTCTAAAGCAAGGGTCAGAGTCAACCAGCTCCATACTTTATGCAATACCCTGACTGTCGCTCAGAGCAAACTGAATTCTTGTCCTTAAGGAGCCCCTAAGGTGTTTGGAAGAGTGAGCATGTATGAGTTGAATGTAGTTGTCACTGTTACCAGTCTTCTATGGTCCTGGTATGGAGGGTTCAATGGTTGCTCAGGCCTTAGGCAACAGGTTTTTCTGGGCCCATTAGTCCCCATGGTGTCTGGCATTCCATAGACTATTCACAACAAATACAACACAAGACTGACTGTGGATTCCTTTTCACCTGGGACCCATTCATGTCCAGCTCCTGCCAACACTTTGGAGATCTTTCCATTAAGAGGTGAGAATCTAACATGGGGCTCAGAGCAGAAATCAGGATAAAAATCTTTCCAACTTAAATACCTCAAAGGCCTCAGAAAAGTTCAGTAATCTCTATGTTTCCTCATCTATAAGATGGGAATAATAATAGTACCCCCCTCCCAGAGTTATGATGAGTAAATCAATACATAAGAAGTGCTTAGGACATTGCATGGTATATAAAAAGTGCTCAGTTAAATGCTTGCTGTTGTTATTAGCGTTTCCCCCATTCTTAAGGCATCTCTGTCCTTAATATGCCACTCTTTCAGGTCCCTCTTGGAAGACTGCTATGCATTTGAAGGGGATTTCAAGTAAAACATAAATGCTCTATAACTACTTTGGCTCTGGAGGGCTCTAAGCAGGATGCACATGAAGCAGGTTGCAGATGGTCCTTGCTGAGGGCTTGATGCATCCCTTTAGGGGCCTGGAACTTAACCAGACCATAAATCCCTAATCATAATGAGACCTTCATATGCATGAGTCTGAGATCCAATCAAAACATTAATAATTCTCCTGAGTTACAATACAGACCAAAGTTGTGTTTTGATTTGCAACTGAACATATCCTTTTAAACTAATTAGAACCTATATTCACTAATACTGGTGGCCCACAGCAGCAAGTTATTCCATGAGTCAAAACATTTGGTGTCAGCTCTGAAGATGAGGGGATTAAAGGAAAGGACAAGACAGGACTGGGCCTGAGCCCTCTCTTCTTCCTGTGGCCAGTGGTTCTCAGGCTCTTCAAGGCAGTAGCTCCTTCATTTTTTCTCTTCCTTGTCATCAGAAGCCTACCTTCTCACTGGACAGCATCCCTCTGATGACTTCAAGAGGAGGATGAGAAGTAGCAGCTAAGCTTATGGGGTGACTGAAGGCAGAGTCTTTGTCATCTATGATTAAGGAAAAGTACTTCCTGTGATATTATCTCTACAGCATGTACTTTCCCTACCTAGTTCAAGCCCCCATGTCAAAGGAACCAGCAATGAGCCTTAACCAGAATTGGGTAAACAGAGCCCAGCAAAGTTACAGATCTAGATGGAGTCATGGTTTGAGAGCTGCTGATAAAATCCTTATCCTATCCCTCTCCCGTAGATTATTCTTAATGGCAGTTCCCAAAGAGCCTTTTCTTTATAGACATGAGCCCTAAAGGATTCTATCCTTGGACTAGGTCCCCAGCTTTCAGTCATTTAGTTCATCCCAAATTATAAAAGTCCAATGCATTTGCCAAATATGAGTAATGAGCTCTTTTTTTTTTCCTCTATGGTTAGGTCCAGTGTCTAAGGGTTTATCTTAGAGAGGGAGAAGGAGGTGAACTGCTTCACCCTGGTGGTAGTTTTTCCTCTTGAGATAGGTCACACTTGCCCTATAGTAATGAAATAATGGAATAAGAAGGAACACCAGGTATTTCCATCAGTCCTGTGACTTAAGGTGTGCCTAGACTTCCCTTACCTGTGGAAACTTATAATGCTGAAGGGAACTCTACTAATGTCTGTTCTGGAAAACCCAGCTAGGGCTCAAAGAGGGGCTGCTCTGTATCTCAGTATACCAGCTACTACACTTAACAGCTGTTTGACTTAGGGCAGGTTATTTAGCCTCTCAGAGTCCCAGCTTTTCAACTTAAAAATGGAAATTGTAATAGGAACCTTTTCACTTAGTTGCTGTAAGGATTGAATGGGATGGTACATACCTGTTAGCACAGTACTTGAGATTACTAAATACTCAATAAATTACACTGTCAAATTTAACAAATTTGATACACTATCAAAATTAACGATAGTGATGCCAACAGGAAGGAGAGGAGCTCTCATATATTTTTAACCTTCCTGGATGGCAAGTGTTCACCTTATTCTGGGTTCCTCCTGAGCTATGTATCATCCTGTAAGTAGGTGAAGCACAGAGCCCCTTGGGTACCCTAAAAGAAATGAGGCCACTGCTAATCAAAATCAGGCTGTGAGCAAATGTTAATTGTAAGAAAGACTGGAAATATCTCCCACTATCTCTTGGGGCTCCTACTATTGCATTGATTAACTGTGAGCCAGAAAATAAGCGTGAGGAAAAGGTCTGTGCCCCGATGGCAGGCCACCTGGTTGACCTGAGCAATCTGAACAGAAAAGGAACTGTGGAAAAAGCTCCACTCAGATCCTCACTAAAATCCATCTTGCTACCCTTTGGCAGCCATTTTAGGTCTCTTATCCTAGACACATGCTATGTCCATCATTTTGTTTCTCCTAACAGCAGGCAAGGACTCTTTCCTTCACTGTTCTGCTTAACAGTGGCCAGGCTCCATGACTGCCTTATAACAAGTTTGTAAAAAAGGTCCTTCAGTGACTATGAATCCAGGTATTTGTCGGGAGAGGGTGACTGGAAAGCTAGAGCACATTCAAAATTTCAAGGGTCAAAGAAGGGTTAGCTTCAAAGTCTTAGTCCCATATCTCCTCAGATCATCCCCACAGAGGAACTGTCCTTTCTATTACAAGTTGCAAATGGAGCCCAAGAGTTGAACCTTGCCATGGGACTCAACCTGTCTCTAAAGTTCAAGAACACCTGGGTTCTCTGAAAGCAGGATTGGATCTAGGTCTTTTTCTGAGTGATCTGGTTTTCTCTAAGTAAAAAGGTCTCTGGTAGAATAAAAGTTTGTGGCCTCTGAGCATAGATTTGTTTTACAGAGAAATGAAGCAAAAGTGGACTAGAGAAGAGCAGTTTTACCTGGGAGCTCCCTCTACTGGCTCTTTGATAGAAATTCCTTAGCAGTCATTTTGCCCTGCCCTGTGGGTATCAATTTGAGGCATCTGAGCTTCTTGGTGCCTTGAACCAGGGAGAAAATAAGGTATCCTGAGGCACCAAGGAAGATGAAACTCCAGAGGTTGGCCTCTTCTGCCTCCTTAATAATTTCATCTAACATTTATTGGATGCCAACACAGTGCTAGGCATCCTACTTGTATGATCTCATTTAATACACAACTGCATGTGGCAGGATTTTACAAACAAGCCATGACCTGGAACATTAACTAAGTTCCTGGCATCACCAAAGCCTAGCAGACTTCCTCAGTGACCCTCATTGTTTTAGGATTCTCGTGAGTGAGAACTCAAGAGAAGAAACAACCAAGGGATGATGTGAAATTGGATGTGGAACTTGTTCTCACCACCCAACATATGTAGGTTATACCTGGCTCTGGGATTGCTCCATAAATCTCCTGGGTTCTAGAGCATTTCAACCTTGCTTTGTAAAAAATTCAGCCCATGAGACAACTGATTACATGACAATGCTTGCCCAATCTGTGCTCTCACTGTGATGCTCAGACTGAAGAACGCAGAGTAACTACCACAGTGACTAAGAAGAATTTCCATTACAGAGGTGAGGCCTTTTTTAATTTGTGGAACATGTTCACACCTACGTTTTTAAAAATAAAATCTTGTGAGGTGGATAGGGCACATAGCAGTACACTCATTTTATAAGTTGGGAATTTAAGATATTGAGTGATGTGTTCCAGATTTTGGTTAGGAGCAAATAGCAAAGACCAGAATCTTCACTCACAGCTTAAATTCTGACTTTCTGGTTGGCATCGGTTGAAACTGAGGTCTAGATTAGGCTTTTTAACTGTAGCAAATAAAGACTGTGAAACCACCTCCTTGATCCTTAGATATAGACTCTGGCCTGAGTCATTCCTTTCCCTTTTTCAGGTTGGTTCATAATCGAGTACTCTTGATATTGAGTCATTTGGGAATTAGGAATTACACAGCCACTTATCTTTTCAAGGTTGATCTCTAACCAACCCACATTTCAAAGGTTATCTAGGTCCCTGAGAGAATCTGAAATATGATTTCAACTCTCCTATACCATGCAAAGATGTAAACTTTTTCACTTAATGCAGAAGAATTTCAAAGCATTTCCAAATGGGTTCTTTGTGGGGATTTGAGACATGGGTACATCACAGGATTCCCACTCCTGTTTGGGTTGGGTGCTAATCTCCAATTTCTCTGTTGTGTCTCTAAATCTCCATAATGGGACATCAGCCACACCAGGTGTCACCTAGTTCCTCCACCCCTCCTCAAGATTTCCTGTGAGCTGCCCCTTCTCCTATAGGCAGAGTGATGTCATAATGGGATCAGAATGGTATCTGCTGGTAATAACGCAACAGATACAAGGCTTTCTGCAGCACCTTCTGAGCAATTGGGCTGTCACTGTCCTAAATGGAGTAGTTGGGTTAAAAGTATTTGTCCATGACATAACTCCCTGGCCCTCAGCTACCAGTGGAAGCAGGTCTCTCTGGTTCGACCTGTTAATACCACAAACTCTACTTTGCCAGAAATGTGACTTCTTGATGAATAAGTTGGTCCAGACCTGCCAATTTGAAGTGAACTCATATTTGGCAGTCTGCTGGTAAGGCTGAGGATCCCTTTATCTAACTGTAGCCTTGAACATCTGCCCTACCACCAACATTGTGTCCCTACCACCCTCAAGGAAGCCAAAATGATATCACTGAGGGAGGGACGGGAGAGTCTGGAACTGCATGCTCACAGAGAACTGTGAGTGATGGAATATAGGTTGCTGACACCATATCCCTTTCATTCTTGCTTGTTGTAGGAGCGCCAACGATCAAGAGGAGACCAGATGAGTTTTCAGAGCAGTCCTCAAACACCCAGGACACACCTCATCCTTTGCCTCATGCTTTCTGCAATGTTGCTGCTCACATTCATCTTCCTATTAACGCTTGCCATAATTACCCCTTCCTGATCACCATTCTTCCTCCATTCACTACCCACTCAGCTCTTTCTCCAAGGTGCCTGTCTTATGGGCAGTGGCTTTGTTCTCTGTTTGGCAAGTTCCCCTCTGAGTTATGTCAAGATGGCTAACATTGGTTTCCCTCTTTCCTCATGCCCAACAGCCCCTGCCTCATGCCCAACAGCCCAGCATTCAGTCCCTAGGTGAGGAAAACCACAGCACATCCTACCTCTTCCAAAATGAAGTTGCAAGCCTCTGCCAGAGCAGTCACACTCAATGAAGATACTCGAGGTATCTGAGTGTGATGTAATTAAAACTAGATGGAAAGACCAGAAATCCCTTAGTCCCAGTCAGATATAGTGAAAGCGCTTACTCATGACTGTTTGGACTGATTAAGAATGTGGAGGTAGGAAGAAGAGAAAGAGAAGGATCCTCAGAATTGGACTGCCCCTGAATACAGGATGGAATCATCCAGACTTTTTTTCCTCCAATTAAATTTGCATTTCATTCTACCGCATTGTGATGGCTTCACTCTAGACATTTTCATTTGAAACCCAAGGCTTTTCTTCATGGGTTCTGAACCACAGGTTCCTGGATGGTGAGGTAAGTGACATTTACCAGCACTGTCTAGGGTGATTTGTAGTGATCTCAGAAGCCCAGTATTCGTGAGCCAGAGTCACCCTGTTAGGCTCTAAGGTTCATCTTCTATCAGTTCCTATTGACCCAAATGCCCTTCAGGGACCCCAGTCCAGCCATAGATGTTAGTCCAGCCTCACAATGTTAATTTCCGCCTCTACAAAATAAAACAGATCCCAGGTTTGACCATATCAGAATTTGTTGAGGTCACAGTGAATGCTCTCCTTCTCAAAAACAATCACTACAAAAAGTGTGGTTCTTGGAAAACCCACTATCCGTAGAAATTGTGTTTTCTACCCACCCACCCCCACCCTACCATTTTATTTCCACTTTTGAGTGGTAAGCTAAAACTAATGGAAATTTGTCACATGTGAGCTGAAAATCTCTCTTCTCATGGCAAGATCCAGACCCAATTTGTTATTTAACTCCTAGCCTTGTCAATAAGTAGAAAAAACTGGCCAATCCAGCAGATATGTTAGTCCATTCTTCCTCTGTTCCACAGCCTATATTTATTGGACTACCAATTAAAGAATGTGAGGCCCATTTTTTGCCGTTGGCCTAATAGTGATCCAAGCAGCTAGTTTCAAGACATTTTTAATGGTGAAAAGATAAAAAGTTTAGCCAATTCAGACCTTCCACATGAACTCGTGATTGAGCTCTCCTTGCCCACTGAGTTCAGGTAGGGTAGACAACTGTCTACCAAGCATGAGATTAAGACCACACTCAGGCAGCCATCTTGAAGTCTTGAAGCACCCTGAGATAGTTCTTTTCTCCCTGTGGTCCTTGTTTTTCAAGCTCTGATCCTTTTCTGTATAGCCTCTGCTAAACTAAAGCATGCTGGCATCCCAAGCCCCAACCCACCCTACCCCTTTAGCTTCAGCCCCCTATCATGTGCTTGCTCTGGCTTCCTTGTCTTTGCTTAGATCCTCACCATGAAACCCACTCTAGATATTCCTGAGTGATCCTCTAAGTCCCTGTTCTCCCAAATGTGCCTTTCATCTGACAAGGCATGGGGAAACCTATCATCTGGTTCTCCAAGGTGTCAAGCAGAGTGGCATAGGGAGGGAGAAGGGCATTTAAAAGAGCTTGCTCCTTGATAGTGAAGGTATGCGAATAGCAGATACTGTCTTAATTGTTCTGAAGTTGAACACTGCAAATACTTGGAGGTAGTTGAGACTTGAATGCTGGTGGCAACAACAAGAAAAAAAGAGGGGGTGGAATTCTAGTCACTTTCTTCCAGCATGCAAGTGGTCCTTAAAAATATACCCTCAAACCTCCAAATATGTTGGCTTCTAAGAAGTGTTTCCCAAGACCGAATGTACCTCTTGATCAGGGTAAGTGTTGAAAACATGTATTTAACAGGGGAATGGGATCATGGAATAGCTTGTATTGTGTATGTTGTGGCTCATCCCCTCCATAGTGCTAATGCCTTAGTTTCTAAAGTTTTCAGAATCTGGAATATGATCAGGGATGCCAGTTTCTAAATGGGTGAAAGAAGACTTGGATGACTAGCCAACCCAAATGGAGATTTGCAGCTGTTTCCACCTTAAGACAGATTTTTAGAAGACTTTTACAAGAGGTTTTCAACCCCTCCCTAGTGCCACCCAATGTAAACGTGGCTAGGGCTAGGCATAGCAGCCTGAATGGACGTAAAGTTTGCTGTATCTCCACTCCATACTGGCTGGCTTTGGATAGTTCTCCTGAGTTCGGGATGAGGCTGAGCCAGCTGGTGCTTTCTTTTCGTTTTTTTTTTTTTTAATGTTTTATTTATTTTTGAGACACAGAGAAAGCATGAGCAGGGGAGGGGCAGATAGAGAGGGAGACACAGAATCTGAAGCAGGCTCCAGGCTCTGAGCTGTCAGCACAGAGCCTGACGCGGGGCTCGAACTCACAAACTGTGAGATCATGACCTGAGCCGAAGTCGGACACTTAACCAACTGAGCCACCCAGGTGCCCCTGGTGCTTTCCTTGGTAGAAGATGGAGGGGGGTTCTTCTCGCAAGCAGATGGCCTGTTAGGAGGGTGGTTCTACTGGCCAAAGGGCTCCTTAGAAGGAATAAATCCGTTTCATTATTCAGGCCACTGCTGAGAAAGTTCCAGATGTCTGCAATTCTACATGATGGTCCCTAAAACTGGAATATAAAAGACCAGATATTTGAATAGAGGCAACATGATGGAGTGGTATAGGCATGAGGCTTGAAGCTACACAGATATGAATTTGATTGGATCCCAAATTTTACCAACTTCAAACTTTAAGACTTTTGGATAAGTCACTTAAGCTATCTGGTATCCATTTCCTTAGCCTTAAAATAGGAAACATAATAACTAATATTCCTGGAGTGATTTCTGCACAAATAATCCAATGGGGTAGGGAACATTGTTATTATGACACCCATAAAATTGCGTTAAGTATTATGTGAGATTGTTTATGTAAAAGTGCCCAGCACAGTGTCTGTCACATGGTAGGTGTTGAAAAACTATTGGTTTCTTTCCCATCCCATCCTTTATTTAAGCCAAAATAGTTCTGCTCCCTAAAGGAGATGGCTTTAGGCAAAGAGGAATCTCTCTCCTGGACTCCCTGATACACTCCCTTTTGGTTGACTTCCTGGGAGCTGCATTTTTTATTCCCTTCTCCAAACCTAGTACTTTACCTACTGGCATTTTTCTTGGTGCTTGGAGAGGAGACAGGAGACACAGGCGGACATCCTGGGTTTCACTGACCCTGAAAGAAAGGAGATTCAGTTCTTCTCAAGGGCTTGGTGACAGTAGCTTACCCCCACAGGCCCTCTGGGGGAGCATTAGGGGAAACGAGTCCTCTTCATGCTTGGGATGGCCCAGGGATGGATTGGCAGTGCAGAAGGCGGTTTTCATCTTGGACAGGTTCCATGTCAGTCTATTAATTCCCTAGGTGCTTAGCTTGAATGCTCAGACAGGAATTGGCCACCATGGCACTTAACAAAGAATGGTGAGACAGCTCAGAAAGCCAAGGACACCACCTCCAGGCCAATCATGTACCAAAAGACCTGACATGTAGGAGAGATGGAGATGCTGGCTACCAAGGACTAACTTTCTGCAAATGTTTCTCCTGAGCTTCCTAGGCAGCCCCCCCACCCCCCGCCCCAGCCCCGCAACAGCAATCTGACCAGTCAGCTTGATTACAGTAGCAAAACAGGGACATGGCAGAAGTATGTCCTCTTCTGGCAGGGGGAGAAGCAGAGACATTGAGTCTATCAGTCCACTAGAGTTAGATGAGTGTGATTTTGGCTGCGACCCTCAGAGTTTTGAGGTGCAGAGCACATTTATTCTATTTCCAACTCTACCTCATTTGTTAGAGCTAGATACAGGGTTTGCTGGAATATGTTAAGGGACCCCCACAGTGACCTCAAATGAACCTGCCTTGATCTCAGCATAGACACAATAGCATCTAACCAGCACAGAAGGCAGGCCACATTACTCTAAATGGTCCCTTCTCTATATAGTTTATGTAGTATATATAGGAACTATATGGTTTCTGTGAATGTGCCCCTATACCTGAATTTATGTTTACACACACCTAGTCACATATCATTAGAAACATACTTACTCTGTGCCTTTAGAAACATCCTTAGCCTGACATTTTCATTAGTCCAAGAATACTGCATTGAAATGCTGCTGCCACGTGATGGGGAAGCTTCCTGTCCATTAGGCCACATCTGGTGATACCCTGCGATAAGCCATCTTTGGTGCAAAACCCAGGGCTGCCTATCTCCCATTGGTATTTCTTCTGACTGCACACCTCCCCACTGCAGCCCCATTCTCACACACATCCATACATGCATTCACGGGGCTAAAAATAAGCAGCTACTGATGGGCTACCAGAGGGTGTCCTCCATGCTGAGCTGTCGTCCTCTGTCTCTGGTTAGTAGGCAAAACTTAAGCCACAGGCAGGAATTGAAGGTACAAGAAGGACATAAGCTTAAATCAAAATCTCTGAGGCAAGCTTTGAAGTCTAGGAGGGCCTGAAGAGGGAGATGAGAGGGTATTAAAGATCACACTGATTAAAGATCACTCCCAGGCCTTGCACCCCAAATCTTAGTGGTAACCTCTGGAAAACTGTTTACCGGCATCAAGGAAAACCATTGTCAGGGAATGTTGAGGATGAGGGTTAATAAAAGAGATGAACCGTGCGTCAAGCCAGGCCTCAGTTTCCAGTCCCCCACCCTTTCTGGGCAGAGGTTATGTGAGGTGCATCTGTGATGCTGTGTGGATTTGGGAAGGATGGTCTCTGTGTGTGCGATCTTGTTCAGATCTTCCAATTTGTGGCAATTCTTCCCACATCCATCAGTCCAGCAAATCAATAAACCCTTTGTCATCCTGAGGTGTGGAATGTCTTCTGCTGAAACACTCAGATTCAGATACAACACACTGAGGCATGTACGTGCCCACACACACACACTGTCACCCTCATGAAGCAAGATCCATTCAAATTGGTTTAAAAATAGCACTAATTCACTGGGCCTATTTTTCAGGGATATTACTTCAAGAAGAAAAAATAAGAGATCTCTAGGTTTTTGAGAGGGAGAAAGGGTAAACCCTCACCTAGTCTTAAAAAGTTCTGGTAATGTCGCTAGATACTAAGCATTTGCAGTCTGTTGAATTTTCTCCTTCCTCTACCATTCAACAAAAGTAGTTTATTCGCTAACACCCTGCCATCATTATATTTATAGAGGTGGGTTTCCTTTCTGCGTGGTGAGGAGAGGGAAAAGCCGAAGCACTGAGCCCTGTCCCTTGCCTCTCGGGATCCCCTCTCCCCCCAGCAGTGACTCCTCCGCGGCCTGTGGATTTGTGAATCAGCTTCTCCCTCCCCCCATTCAGGGGAGCCCCTAAACGCTGCTGGCCAATTACAAAGCAGTGTGTGTGTGTGTGTGTGTGTGTGTGTGTGTGTGTGTGCGTGCGCGCGTTAAACTGCAGGCTTATTTGTTCCTGCTCTGGGAGTCTGTCTGTCTGTAACTCGGATTATTGCTCTCTGGGAAGCTGTAGCTGACTGATTCCGTGGGAGACCAAGCAGGATGCGTGGGCAGAGGAAACAGAAGAGGCGAAAGGAGGGAGGGAGAAGAGGGGAGCAGGGGAGACAGCGGGAGCCGTTGAATCTGTTACTTGCGTCACTCGAGGAGCCGGGGCTATCTGCCCGACAAACACACAGAATTAATCCGAGTCATAGCCATAGCTGTCTTTGCTACAGTGGCCAGTTGCGAAAGGGCGGGGAAAGGACGCTCGCCCGAGTCAGTGCTGATCCTACTTTGCACTGCGCGGCGGAGGGCATTTGGGGAGGGGGCTGTCCTGAACGGCACGCCCCCGGGGCCCCGCACGCCTAGAGCAGACGCGGCGGCCGCAGCCTCCTCTGCAGCTGCCCAGCCCAAGCCTGGGGTGGCGCCCGCCTCAGCTGCCTCGTCTGCTCAGTGGCTGTACCGAACACAAAGCGCTGTCTCCGAGCAGAAGCCTCTTCTCGGCTGAACCAGACCCACCAAAGAGGAGAATCTGCACGTGACGTCAGTAGCTCATGACTGACGCAGGCTGGCAAAGGAGACTCAAGGCGGCTGCTCCGCGCTGCCTTCATGAGTCTATTTTCTCCAACCCTCTCGTAGTGAATTTACTAGAACGCAAAACACACACACACACACACACACACACACACACACACAAATATACATTTCCAAAGGCGTTGTATTGCAAACACAGCGCGATTTTGCAAAGCATGGGTGGGAAACGTGGGAAGGGTACGGAAGATTTTTCCCCCCTCATTTGGGAATCTCCATCGTGAATAGCGTTAGACTCTAGAGCTTTCTTGAGAAGGTCTTCTGGGGAGGGGGCCTAAGTGCCCCCTCTCCCCCACCCCAACCCCCAGCATGCAGGGAATCTGGTCAATGGAGACATGCAGCTCTAAAAAATACAACCACTCCAAAGCCTTCTGCTGGGGAGACTGCGAGGAGCTTGCAACAGGCAGAGGCAGACGGGAGTTAATGGGAAGGAGGGAAAATATAATATCTGGGTATTTTTCTGCTTTAAAAAACATCACCTGCACTAACGCAAATGAGCCTGGTGGTGCAGAAAAAAGTGGGGAGGGGGCGCTTAATGCACATTTAATGTTTCGGACTTAAGGTTCCAGCAAAATGCCTTTGTGTGTGGAGGTTTTTTCAGTACTTGCTAAAAATAGCATCAGGGTTTGATCGTGTTCCAGAAATAGACCGAGGGCTGTACTGGATAAAAAGCCAGCGCGGGTGGAAGAAAACCTGGACATCACCGCATTGCCCCCCCCCAACTATGTCTGGAAATTAATTGTTGGATTTTTCCTCTCCTCTCCTGTCTCCCTCTCTCCACTTTCTCTTCCCTCCCCCTATGTTTCTCTTTTTCTCTTAAGGAGTTCCCGTTTGGGTAAGTAATATTATGTCATGTGCATGCCGCAGACTGTGAGTATGAGCTGAGGCTTACTTTGTGCATGCTCTGGGGTTCTTTTTCTGGCTGCCTTTCTACCCCTTTCTGAAGAAGAGGGTGGAACTGAGTGGAGGGTGAGGGGTACAGCTGTGAGTGTGCATAATGAATTTGGGGCTGCATGCAAAGGAACTGAAAGGGGGAATTCTTGCAGAGCCGGGAATCACCCTGACGAATCTCTGAATCAATAGCTGCTGCAACTCTCTTTCTCTTTATGGGTCGGCGCTGTTGAGCCCCGTTCTCTCCACTGCCCCCCTCCCCTCCCCGTTTTCTCTGTCTTAAAGGGTGCCCAGATACCACTTAATGGACCATCTCTCTGCGAGATTAATGGAGGCAATGCGATATAGATTAAAATTGCATGGATGGGGTCGGGAGGTAAAGAAAGGGGAAAATCTGTCTTCCTTTGACAAACTTTACTCGTTCGGTTCCTGGAGCCCTCCTAGAGCCCGAGGACTGAGACCCTGGCCCCGGCTGGCTCAGGGCGCGGTAGCTGTCCACAGAAGGCAGGTGCTGAAAATTCCTTGGTCCTCCGCGAGTTCAGCTCCGAGCGCCAGGGGGCGGGGTTGGCGCCAGCTGCAGATAGACCCGCCCTGGATGCAGAGAGGGAGGCGGAGAGGAGGGGGTTAAGGATGTTCAAAGGGGAGAGTCGTGACTTCGGTGAGAGCTTTGGGGAAAAGGAGGGGTGAGTGGGAAGGAAAAGGAAAAAAAAATTTAAAGGAGGGGGGAGCAAAGTGTTAGATTCCAGGATGAGCCAAGGCCCAGCGCTCCAGGAACCGAAAGCCGGTGGCTCGCCGGCTTTCTCCGCAGAGGCCAGTCTCTATCTGGGTCTCCATTCCCAGGCTCCGGCACCTTCCCGCCAGTGGGTTTGAAAGATTTCTCTCCGGTGATGGTGACTCTCAAAATAAGAGGCTATAGGTTGCTTTATTCAGACCCTCATCGCCTCCCACTTCATGCCCCCACGCTCCCACATTCTGCAATTCCCGTGAGGTGTGTAAGGATGTGTCTGTGCATTATGGCATTTTTCTTACTATTCCCCCTTCCTTCGCGTCCTAGTCATAGGAGCCCCAAATGAGTTGTGGAATGAATGAATTAGAAACCAAAGCACAGGAGTTGCTGGTGCGATACGCAGAGAATCCAGGCTTGGGAACACCGCGAGGCGCTTTAAAGTCAAAAGCCAAAGGGTTTCTGAAAACCGGCTCCGAGGGAAACTGGGAGGGGGCGATTCTTCTCCAGGTTGCCAAATGTTACTGGAGAGACCGTCAACTTCCTGGGGTTATGGACTCGAACCGGAGTGAGATTCATTGCAATCAGCCCCAGACACTTTGGCCAAACCTGTAGCCAGACAGGTGAGGAGGGAGGAAGGTTATTAGAGGCCAGAAGGGGGATGAATATCACGCGCACACAAAGACATTCATACTGATTAACTCCTCCGCGAGGAATAATAAAAATGGATCCTCAAACTGGCCCACAAAGGTGGGCTGTGGACGGCAGGAGAAATGAATCTTGCAGATCTGCAATAAGCTTGTGTGCATACAGAGATATTTTCTATATAATTAAAAAAATAAACTCAGGATGGTGAGGTAAGTATCTGAGGGGGACAGTCTTCAGGACAGAGATAAAGAGAGCCCAGGTATTCTCTGCTCCCTCTACCCCGTTCTAATCCAGCAGGAGCCTCTGGCTTTAGTGACCTGACCCCCACGCAGGGCACCCAACGCGCAGCCCTGGTTGGGGAGGGGGGAAGAGGGTGGGTCGAGTTATTTTTAGTTCAGAAGCAGTCCCTCTCTGGAAAGATTCCCTGGCTGTGACTGAGTATTCGTCAACTCATAATAGTAACAAGGGCTGTTACTGATGTTGTGGAGAATAACACAAATAACGCTGCATCCCACACTTTGTCTTGACAATTCAGCTCAAACCAAAGCTGCTCGCAGCCTCTCGGCCCACCCCTAGGCCTCCTCGTCATTCACCCGGACCTACTCGTTTCCCTTCCCAAGCCTCGCCCCTCTCAGCCCCGAAAGTTGCGTGGTTGTGTTTACAAATTCTGCCACATTTGCAAAGGAAATGGTTGGGACGGGGTGGGGGGGTGGGGAGCAGCCGGGCTGGGAGGGGTAGTAGTGCAATAAAACACTTGCAGCACGTGGAGTGGTGGTGGGGAAGGGTGGTCCAAGAGTCGAGAAGGGGGAAGGAAGATGCCCCTGTCCTCATTCCCCCCCCCCCCCACCTCTCGTCCTCCATCCCTTGGCACAATGCATAAGTTTACCCCCGAACTGGATCCTATTAAATAATTCAATGGTAGCGGTGTAATTTTGGTTGGAACCAGCACGGATTCCCAAGTCGTGACTGCAAAAAGTGAGTAATGCGCGCTGGCTGCGTCATGGCTCTAGTCACAGTTCATTCCGAACTGAGAAGGAATCGTGACTTTGCCTGGAGACGTCCCCTACATGGGAGACGGGGGGGGGGGGGAGGGTGCAGGCGGGGTGGACCAAGCCAGGGGAGACGGGGGTGGGGTGGGGGGAAGACCTATCCAATGAAAACCGCTGCCAGGGGGGCATTTGAACTCCGCCGCTCGCTGTCTCGCTCTCCCCTCTCTGCCCGGTGCACCTCTCTCCCCCCCTCCCGGCCGGCGCGCTCTCCGGCGCGCTCGCTCGCTCTCCCGCTACCCGACGAGTCCTCAACAAGTTGGAGGAAGGCAGGAACGCAGGGGTTAAGCTCGGAAAGCAGCAATTACCAAGATCGTGACCCTCCCACACAGTACAGTAACTTATATACTTACCTGGAACAGCCTGCTTTGCCGCTGGGCAAACACCCGTTGGGGGCAGGGAGGGGCGGGAGGGGAGCGGGCCGGTTGGAAAGGGACTCCTTCAAGCTGGCTGCAGTGCGGACGGGACCAGCGCGCTCGCGGGGCCTGCGGACCGAGGTAAGGAGGAGGGGGTTGGTACACTGGTCGGCCGGTGGTCTGTAGGCTCACTGGTCTGCTGAGCAGAACTTTTTTTTCCCAGTTGCCCCGCGCTGCAGCGGCGGCAGGCGCAGACTGTGGAGCCCCCTCTGGCGCGGCAGGCGCGCCGACGCTCGGGGGGAGTGTGCGTGCGTCTGTCGGTAGCCTAGCCGAGGGGATGCCGTGGGAGGGTGGGAGGGTCGCAGCTCTGCGGAGGGTGATGGATGGGCGGAGGGGGTGGGCCGACAGGCACTCGGAGACAGTGACTACTTGGTCTAGATACGTTTTCTTCTGGCTTGCTGAGCTGGAGTGTGTGTGCGCCCGCGCCCGCCCGCACGTCGATTTCAGGGTGGCAGAGAACAAATATGGCAACTTTCTTGCAATGTTTGCAGCATCCCACCTTGGCTGAGTTTTTCCCCACTGGGGGACTACTGTTGGAGAGGGAGGTGGTCAGAACATTCTTTTGCCCACACCCTTCTTGGATACTGGTGGGGTGGTTGGGGAGGGGGGGCAAGAATGGATATGGGAAGGGTGGCGCTGCACTGGGAAGAATTAGGGCAACCCTCAAAGTTTGGATGGATGGGATGGCCGAGGGGGCCTAGAGGAAGAGAGGGGAGAGGGAAGGAGGGAGAACGAAAGAAAGATCACCCTCCTCCTTTCACCCTAGTCTCCCCTCCCTTCCTCTCCCCTCCTCTCTCTTTTCTCCTGAAGATGCTGGAATCTCCCGTCGTTGTGGGAGCCGGCGATCAATGAGGGGCTCGCCCCTTGTTGTTACCCTCAACAATCTGCAGAATGGGGAGGAAGGGGGGCTGCAGCAATGAGAGGGCACCTGAGACGAGTGGGCCATCAGACACCCAATATCTAGACGGGTTTGGGCGAGGGTGCAGAGGGAGGAGCTTCACCATTTCTCTTGAGCATTCAGAACTTTGGAGGGGGGGGGGGATTGAGACATTCTCATTTTTCTAGAAATAGGTTGACTAGCGTGGAGTTTGGGTTTATTTTATGTTCATCTCTGCCTGTCGTTTTCTGTCTGAATCTTCTGGCTTGGGTCCCATTGGGAGAGGTCTCTGTCTTGAACCCTCCCTTGCTCAATTTCTTGCACGCTTCCCCTCACTTGGACTGGAATGGAGGTAGGGGTCCTGGCAGCTTTTTTTGCAACAACAAGATTTTAACGTGTTCCAGTCTGGATTTTGTTGAATAATTAGAAATGGAAATATTTTTTTTCCTCCCTCCCCCTTCTGAAAAAAAAAAAAAAAAAGGGAAAATGTGAGCTCTTTCCTGATTGGTGGGTGACGATTTTAGTCCGCACCAATGAGCTGGCGGCCTCGTCTGTATTTATTTAGTGCTCTGGGGGAGTTTTTCTCTTTACGCAGCGCCTGTAGTCACGGCTGGAACCTCGGCTGGGGGACTAGAAGGGACAAGAGCGGGTTCAGGGGAAATCCGAACTGTACCTGTTCAGAGATCCGCGACCTTGCAGCCAGGGCTGGCGGAACCCTGAGAGGGGAATGGGGGTGATAGGCCAGATAGGAGGGGAGGCTCAGGGTGCTGGGGCTACGGAAGAGGGGTGGAGGCAGGGCGCCGGGATCTCTGGTTCCCCTCCACGCTCCTCTTCTCGTCCTCCACACACCTCGCTCGCGTCTGTGCGGGCTGAGTTGGGGGATCGCGGACGGTGTGGAGAAATGCAAGGATGAGTCGGGGGGTGCGGGGAGGGGCGGCAGAGGGGCGGGCGGTGCGCGGGGTGGGAAGGCTGAGCCGCGATGGAGCGCGCTGGGGAGACCCAGCGGGCTCGGCTCCGGGGTTCGGAGACATCCTGGGCTGAAGGCGGCGGCGGCGGCGGCGGACTGAAGAAGCCGGCAGACTCTGCCCTTCGCGAATCTTTTTGCGGTCTGGGCTTGCTGTACATAACTCAATAGCCGGAAGCCCTTACCCCAAAAAGCATTCGCGGAGGGCGCGCTCGTCGAGAAGACCGCAGCCAGCAGCGATAGCCGAAGCCCGCACCTTCCCGAAGCGGCTCGGTCCGAGCCTTTCCCAACCTTTTCCCCGTTTTCCACGGAAGAAGCAATCCTTTCCCTCTCGTCCTTCCCGCGCTCCCTGAGGCTTTGGTCACCCGCCTGTCCTCCGAGCGGCTCCCCGCCCCCAACTTTTAAATCGACTTTGTATCACAGGGGGAATTGAAGCAGGCGGTGTGCGTGTGTTTTCGAAGTGGAAAGAAGCTAAAATACAATAAAAGTTTACAGAAGTTGTGTCTCCCCCCCCCCCCGCCCCACACCCCGAGTAACCCCATTCACCCACTGCAAAAAAAGGGATCCGATCTTAAGGCCAAGCCAGTACTTGGAATATGAATCAGTTTAGGACATGTTCTGGTCATTTTTGACCCTAATGATCCAACTCTGCAGTCTAGGGGTGGGGAAGCCCTGGAGGGAGGGGCGAGAGGCCCTCAGCATTCTCTGTCCTAGCGTGGGGGACCTGGAGGTGAGGCGAGACGTGGTGAATTGGGGAGCTCCGAAAAAGAGGGAAACACGCAGGCACCGCCCGCTCCCCGGAGTACCTTCCCCCCCGCACCTACTTCCAACCTAATTTGAGGCGTTTTGCAGCCTCAGGTCTCCCCCATCTTATCTTTTTCAAAACTAAGTAGCAAGGAAGGGGGTAAAACAGGCGAAAGCTGGGGAAACCCCCGCGGAGAAGGAGCTTTTGAGAGATGTGGTTGTGCCCGACTCAGGAGCTCAGCAGTAGCAGCAGAAGCCCAGTCCTGGCCTCTCCAGGCGCCCCGTCCTGGGGAGGGAGGCAGAGCTGCAGGACTGAGGATCGTCTGTGGGTCCCCCTCCTCCCCTTGCAGTCGTTACCGCTTCGGTTACAAGTGGCACAAATCAGGCCTTCACCATGCTTGGCGCCCCGTGCCCTTCGCCAGCTAGAAACAGTGCTAGACGCCCTCAGGGACAGGACTAGAAGGACACACAGACATACACAGGCGTCCACAGCGATGGACACAGATAGAGGATGAGTCTGGGAATATGAAAGCCCAGGACCCGAGCTCCAGGAAGCTTCCTGTTTTCGGGGAGGGCCTGAATTCTCCCCGCACCCCAGCCACCGTTCTTCCAGCAAACTAAATGCCCACCATCATTCCCCTCCCCGTTAGCCGAGCACCCAGACTCTACCCTCTGCCGAGTAAGAAAAGGGCTACGGAGCCCCAGAGAGCTGGACAGAGTCAGTCTTTTATAGCTCAGCCTTCAAGAAGGCACCGAGAAGGCACGGAAGGCGAGGACTCAAACCTCTAGGGCTAAATGAGAGCCCCTCTCCCCAGATAAAGGAGATTTTCCCTCCCTGGTGGCGTTTTCTGAGAGAGTAAAAGGGTCTCTAAGATCTGCAAAGGAGATGGAGCAAAAGCAAAACCCCTGGGGGGGTTTCCTCCCTGCCTCTCACCTGGGGCCGTCTGTGGAGCGATAGCTCCGGCGGAAGGAGAGGCGTGAAGAGCCACGTTAGACTCAAAATAGCTTCCCCCTGTGTCCCTTGGGCTTCTCTTTTGTCTTTTGCTTCCTACATCCCCCCATCTCCCCAGCCCGAAAGCCCGCCTCTCCCCCAAAAGCCTGCTCCTCCACCAGATTGGGAGAAAAGTGACCTAAGAGAAGTGAACTTGCACCGAAGACGTTGAGCGACCAGAGCGCAGGCTGCTCAGGGTTACCGCGTCCCTGGTCCCCACACCTCTCCCCCGGAGGCTGGGTTTGGGGCAGGGGCTCCAGAACCCAGGAGCACCAGCCGAAGCCGGCGTCGTGCGCGCCAGAGCGAGTCCTCGCCTCGCCTCGCCTCAGCCAGACAACTGTTGCTGCCTTGAGGAAGCTGCTGCAGCCCAGCTACTGGGGCGGCTGCACGCCCGGGCCGGGGCCGGGGGCCTCTCACTTTGGATGGGGCCGGGGAGAGGCGGTCCTTGCGGAGAGGGCTATCAGTCCGGGCGGGAGCAGAGGAAAGGACCCCTTCCCCTTTCCCTTCACAATAAGTGAAAATCTGTGGCTCTTTGTGCATCTTTCCTTCCTCCTCAAAGCAGTTGCGTCAGCCTGGGGCGGGTTGGAGCTGATCTCCCCCTGTCTCCCCACTTTGCCTTTGCTGAGGAAGGAGGGCAAAGGGCGGGGGGTAATCTCTTACAACCTTCAAACTGCCAATGCACGCCCCTCTTGAAAAATGCCACGTCACCTAGTAAGCCAGGGGCCTGATGGACACTTCCAGGCACTTGCATCTGATGCCAACCTCTGGAGTACCTATAGAGAAGGGGGTAAGGGGTAGCAGCTGGAGACCCTTCCTCACTCCAGTCTGTTTCTCCCTGGGGAGTGGGAAGTGCCCAAGAGGTCCCTGGGGAAACTTGGCTCCTCTGCCCAGACAAGTAGCTTAGTCTCCGTGTTAGAAAATCAAGACCAGAGGTGGTCTCTGGAGCTAAGGAAGGGGTGAAGGCACCGGAGAGTCCCCTCCCCACCCCCAAGCCATCTGCCCCCTAGTGGCTGGGCCAGGCTAAAGGGTTCTGCCAGCTGTCACCCTCAGGCCCCCTTTTGGTTACTGTGCAGCTGCCCTACTTCCTTACCCATGGCGAGAACCAGGCTTCCTCCCTTTGGATCCTTTGCCCCAGCTATCTCTTTTCAAGACCTCAGGTCTTGAGTCCTTCTGCCTTATTTGCCTTAGTTTGGAGGCAAAGGAAGGGATTGAGATTGAGTCAAAGGTACTGGGCACACTTGCTTCAATCTCAGACCAAGACCCTCTTCTCTGTCCCAGAGACTTCCCATACTGGGACGCAGCAGGAGGGAAGCTTTGTGGGTATCTCTGAAGAGCTCTCCTGTGACATCAGCATCCCTGCCGTGTAGCTCTTAGCCCAGATGTGCCCCTCTGCCCTTTTTCTGTCCTTCAGCCAATCCACTCCTTGATTTCCTATGAAATATCCCCACCCCCAATCTCTCTCATTCTCCTCCTGAGCCAGCATAGTAACCCTACCCATCTTTTTCACCCTTTCAGGTAGTTGAACCTGTCTGGACTACTGGAGGTCTGCACAAGGGGTGGCCACTGAAGGAGGGTATCTCAGAGGCCACGGGAACTGAAGAGTCTGAACCAGTGAGCTCTGGAGTCCCAGGTGAGTGCAAAGATACCTCAGCCCACGGCCGCTTGGCCTGGGTAAAACCAAGGAGACTCCACACAGGCTCTTCCCTTGGTGATGCAACACAGGGAAATCAGGGATCCAGTGCTTGGGGCACTGTCCTCGATGGCTTAGCCTTTGGCGAAGAGAGGCACCCATCATGGAGGTCGTCAGGAAGGACACATTGTCCTCTGAGACAGGCCCCCTTCCTGTTTTATCCACTAGCTGGACTTGGGCCTGGGTATTTGGAGGCGCCCAGTACTGAGGAGTGCAGGACTTCCTCAGTGGGGCACGTGGTTCCCTCTCCACCCCTCACTTCCTGGGCTGTTTAAGGTCTCTCAGCGGCCCAGGGGAGGTGTCGAGTGGAAAGGTTATTTGCTGAGCTCAGTTTCTCTGAGGCAACCGAAATGTTGAGTTATTTCTCCTTAACTAAAGTTCAGCGTAGGATAGGTAGGAAAAGTTTTAGGTTATTGATTTTTTTTGAGGGGTGAGGCTTTCAACTCTAAATACATTTACGTATTCTATTAACCAGCAAAATCCTTTGCTACAGAGCTTTTGTTTAGCTGCCTTTCTGACCTTCACAGTCCTACTGTGCCTTCTTATTGGGAAATTCAATTCGGAGCTCGGCAGAGAATTTTGAAAGCCCAGAGCTGTTAGATTTGTAAGGAAGGGAGAAAGTGAGCTACCTGGCTAATCCTTGGATGTTATGTGAGCAAAATGTAGGAAACTGGCAGAAATCTTAGAGGGAAACTTGGGGCTCATGGCAGAACAGAAGCACATGACACAGAAGACCTTCAGATCATTATAGGACAGACCTATTTTCTGTATTAATTAAGTGACTGCTACATGAGTTTTTGAAATGTTTATATTTTGAAAGTGGAACTCAAATAATAAATAGATTGACTGGACTCCTCTATAATCCCACCCTGTACAGTGAGGGCAAGGTCTTCAAATCATTCACTGAACCCAACTTCCTTAAATTCCCATTTTTAGTATAAGAATCTGAAGTTTATAGCAATAGGATTGTTGTTCATTCCAAGAGGTTAATATCTCCCTCTTCCCCCCTTTAGTTGGCATTTAATTCGTATTTCTGTTGCATGGTAGAGAAATCTAAGAAAATAACGGGGAGGGATTGTCTTGCCTGAAAGGTTAACCTCTTCTAATCATGTTTGAAAGAAATCTGCCCACAGGTTAAACCACAAATTTAGAAATAATAAATAGCATGTAAAAGTTAGAAAGAGCTGTCGAGGATATAGAGACTGATACCTTCGTTTTATAAATCAAGAAACTGAGGTTCAGAGAGGTTAAGTGATTTTACCAAGGTCACACATCTGGAACTCAAACTCGGATTGTTTATTGTCTAAGCTGGGTTCTTTCTTTTTACTAAATATTTCCTACCATTACCAAATAATAAGATAATCAATAAACACAATCTAAGGCATTGTAACAGATTCCCCTCCAAAATGACTTGCATTTAGGATGCCAGGCTTCAAAGAAGAGTTTACTGAAAGTTCCTTCTTCTGGTGATTAGCATTCTGGACGTATCCCTCGGTTAGGCACGGCTCTCCTCTCTCCCTTCTGTTATGGCCTGGACTTCAGAGACTCCATGTTGGCCTCAGTCTGCTGAGGAAGTCGTCAACACGAGAAATTTGCTGTGTCATAGAATTCAAGTATTGGTCTCTTTCACAAATTCTCCCAGCATGAAGCAGCTCCGTGTGGCTTAGGTCCCTCTCCCTTATTTCTCCTCTCTGGGTGGCAGTTTGAATCTCTTCCTTCTTGCCTGCTGGGCTTGATTTTGAGTTGTTAGGAGGATGGTAAGGCCTGACTTGAATTTTCCCAGGATCTCCTAATCACTTAACAAGTGAGGAAGACTGCCCCCCCCACCCCCAAAGGAGCTTTCAAACCAAGCAGGAGATCATTTGATCCCTGTCCTTCAGACATCTTTTAGAACGCTGCAGATCACCTGCTTGTAGGACAGCTGCTTGGCCTGGTCAGTTTTAAGCTTAAGATTTACTGCCAGCCTCCAGATCTGACTCCACTATTTCGGCTTTACGTATTTCCATCAATGACAGCGACTTCGATGCCATAGTAGTAATCATGTCCTTATCACATGGGAATCATAGCCATGTTATTTGCGCCACCACAAATAAATCATTCTGGTGGCCTTTTTCATAGACTCTCCCCACTGTTTGGTCCCCTCGGCCACATTCTCCCCTCTTGGTTCTTACTGGTTGGCAGGTTCTAACTAGGAAATGAGATGCATTTCTTTGCTTAAAAAGCAATGGTTTGGGAGGAAGAAAAATGAAATGGGGTGAAAGATACAACTAGGTTAAAAAGCAAAACAATAGGACTGACCAGCTGTGGGAAGAGTTGAAACAGCTAATTCTGTCTGGTCCTGACTACTGACATTCATGACCTTACAGAAAAACAGTTATATCCTTTCTAAGTCTTAATTTCTCCATGTTTAAAATTAGGTGCTTCAGAGCTCAGATCCTTTATCCATTCATTTATCCAACAAGTGTTTACTGAGTTCTTACTACCTATCAGGCCTTATCCTAGGCATCGGAGATATAAATAAGTCATTCTCCCTGGGATAACCTAATGAAGCTAGAAACTTCTTCCTAGAAAAAACAAAACAAAACAAGAATAGAAAAGGAAATGGGGCACCTGGATGGCTCAGTCGGTTAAGCATCTGACACTTGATTTTGGCTCAGGTCGCAATTTCACAGTTCTTGAGATTGAGCCCCGAGTTGGTTCCAGCTACGTCAGCACAGAACCTGCTTGGGATTCTTTTTCTCCCCTCTCTCTCTCTGCCTCCCTCTGCTCGCCCTTTCCCCTTCATGCTCCCTCTCTGTCTCAAAATAAATAAAATAAACATTAAAAAAAGAATAGAAAAGGAAAACAAAAACAACACAGATATTTTACATACAGTTCCAGAGGGTTCATGACCTCCCTAGGCTCCATGAAATTAAAATTGGTTTGTCTAATTAGTCTCTGAGGCCTACATTTTACAATATGAAGGTTTGAAGCTTAGGGTACGTTGTGAAAGGTAGATTTTTAGGTGCTTCTTTTTTTTTTTTTTCCTAGTAGCACTCAGTGGCATTTTTGTCATGATTTTTGGCCCCCCTTTATTGGAGAACAAATATTTGGAACTTACTCAATACTACAGAGGGCTAGATAAATGTTGAACAGAAAATGAGTAACCAAAAGTCAAGGCAGGCATGGAGCCCAGGGACAGAAGCAGATGAGAAGTTTCACGACCCAGCCTAGCCTGGACCTGTAGAATTTCGAAGAGACAATCCTTCCTCTAGGCTACGTGTTCTTGGTAGAGTCTGGTGAGTTGGTGGAGGGAAGCGAGGTTTGTGCCGGAGCTGGACAGTGTAAGGTCTGAATACTTTTGACCACCAGGGAAAATCCCAGCTGGACAGGACAGGGATGCCTTTCGAGGGAAAGGAACAGTCCATTGTAGGATGGTAGACAGGCTTCCGCATAGCGCAGCAAAAGGGGATTTATCGCAGGCAGTTCCACTGAGGCCTTCAGTGAAGGAGAAATTGGGAGTCCCTAAGGCTCAACATGGAGCGGCCAGTGTGCAAAGGTTTTATCCTGGTGCCGTGCTTCGCAGCCTCTTCCTTCCCTGTGCTCGGGGCCCCCAGCCTTTTTCTTCCTGATGACGAAGGCCTCGCTTTTTTCATTTAGGGCAAAGGCCGTTTACTGACAGTAGTACTGGTCAAAACTGAGGCGAACTTCACTTTCAGGGAGATGTGGAGGCTCTTACTGCACACGCCGAGGGGGCGTAGCCAGTGCAAGCCACTGCCCGGATTAGGATCTGACCTTGGAAAGACTTTGAGGTAGACTGTGGGAGGACAGGCGGAATTGTGTGAATTTCTACTCGAGCAAGGAAGCAGCAGATCGCTATGGCTGTGGCTAATGTGTAGAAAAATCCGTCTCCTTACAAGCCAGTCGTTTTCAATTTTTCAATTTCCTCATCTGTGAAATGGGGATAATGATACCAGTCATAAGGGTCAGGTGAGGATTAGAGGAGTTTATGCATGGAAAGTGCTTCGTACCTAGTCTGTGTTTGATAAATGTTAGCTGTTATTGCTGTTGTTTTAGTATTATTATTATAATTAATAACAATAATTTTTTTTCTGTTTGACACATATAGCAATGGCATATCAGGCTTAGATCACAGAATTCAGCAGTCATAGAGACACAGTTATTCCCTGAGTGACAGATGAAAGATAATCTTTTCTGGAAGCATCTGTCCATTTGCCCCACAGACTGCCAGTGCCCAGGATTACCCAGCTGGGAACAAATCAGAAGGGCTGATAGGAAAATCTTTTTCTCTACTTCATTCATCCCTACACAAAGATTATCTCTTTGTGGTTTCATTCCCCTTAAATTCATTCCCCTTTAATTCCTGGCTTTTCGGGTTCTTAAAAAAAAAATCTATTGAATTTAACCACAATTGTTTCTGCGTATCATTCTCTTTATACTTCTTTTTTTAACTTTCTGATGGGGGGACAAGTAGTTCACTTCAAATGCTTGCCATTCACCTTTGACTTTCAGCTTCTATCTAGTCCTAAATTTTCAGAGCTTAGGTGATTCCCACCGAGGAAATAGTGAAACAGAAGGGCAGGGCTGGATAACACTGTTTGTTGTCATACATGATGTTTTCTCTTTCCGTTTCACACATATTTTGTCTTCATTCTTTCCTTCTTCGAACTTCACTTTTCACTGTCTTATAATTCTTTTTGTCTCCACTTACCCCCTGAAAGAAAAGATCTTTACTCTCCTTCCTGTGATCCACTTAGCATCCCATCAGGCATTTCTTTTAAGTCTTGGCTGCAAACTGCAGGCATGATGATAGGAAGAATATGATGTGGTCTCTATATTTCTGGGTAACACTAGAGAAAAAAGGGCCAAGGCCCCCCAAACCTGTGGAGCACACTGGAGGCCATTCCAAGGAGAAAGGAAAAGATGGTTTTCTTTTGTTTTGTTTTTATCTATTTTAATTTTCATAAAAACTGGAGCCTGCTGCACAGATTCCCCATTTCAACTCAGAGTCTACCCATTGCTTCTACTCAGTGACATATCTTCTCTTTCTTTAAAAAAAATCATAATAAACATCTCAGGAATAAACCAAAAGCAGTCTCTGCATCTCTTCTTTGAAGCCTTTTAAGGGGAGGATAAAGGCGGCATGATTTGAAGAAGCAGCAAAACCTAGTGGTTGAGAGTCATGGGCCTTGGTGCTAGGGAGACCTCGGTTTACTCCCTAGCTGGGCTCTTTTCAGCTGCATGCCCTTGACCAACTTGTATCTCCAAGTCAGTTTCCTCATCTGGAAAATGGGGATATTTAAGTACCTATTTCATAATGAGGTTGTTGGGGCAGTGAAATGAGATGTCAGTAAACAGACAGTCTAGTACTTCAGGCACGTAGGAAACACTCAATATGAACTGTTATTGCTAAGACAGAGAGCCCTGCAGACCCAGGACAAGATATAGTCCAGCACCAGTTGGAAAAGTTGAAATACGAATAAGGAAGTAGAAACATAAAGTCACCAACTGTCGTGAGGTAGGAGATGAGTCTCGAGTCAAAGAGCGTCCTGATCATACCAGGATATTCCAGATGTTGTGAACTCATCTGGAGTTGAAAATTAGTGATAGGAAGAAGGGGAACTTGCTCAGTCAGGGCTTCCCAGCCTCTAAGGAGAGCTGCTCATTCAAACTGCAATGATTTACATCACAGTGATCCTTTAACACCGTGACAAGCAAATAACTTAGATGAACCATGTAAAGGAGTTATGATGTCCAGGTCAACTCATCTTTCAGGCCCAGATCTGAAAAAAATCAAGTAAAGAAATAGTTTCACTATTTGTTTCAAGGTGGAGTGAGTGATTTTTTTTTTCTTAAATTAAGGGGTCTTCTTTACTCTTTGAATTTCTGGCAAGAACACTGGGTCAGGGAAAAGAAAAAGAGCAGAAAACATACTTGCTAGAGGTAGGGGTTTGATGAACCAAAGTGAAATTGTCTGGAGAATTCTATAATTCTCAAAAAAAAAAAGTCTATAATTCTCGGCTGATTATGAGGCAGGAAATAAATTGGCAGCCTATAAATTAATTTTTAAAGGAAGAATGAATTAGATATAGCCCTCCAAACTTTATCCTTTAGACTCCCACCACCTTTGGACCTTAACACCACATTCAATGAAATAATATTTAAATAAAAGAGGAAAATAGTTTCCCTCTAATGAATTTCCTTATGCCTAACTTTCTTTAAAAAAAAAAAACAACCAAAAACATATGTAAGTAATGGAACATAGAAGCAGTCATTTATAATAAAATTTTTTAAAGGAAAGAAAAAAATTTTATTGATAAGCAGCTCCCTGGATTAAAATTGGGTCATTAAAATGTTAAAGAATTAAAATTAGAATGCTAAGAAAACATTTAAAGCTGTTAACATTCATCTAATATTTTAATGTATTTGCAGACTTAGAAACTCCTCCAATTCATAGACATTTCCCCCTTGACATTACCTTTTAGGGAGTTTATCTAGAAAAAAGCTGTGTCACGTAGCTTTACACAAGAAATATTTTCATTTAAATATGAAGTGGTCATGAAAACAGTTGCTGTCTCTCCAAATAACAAGTGATATTTTAAAAATACAAATACAAGTTTATTGCTTTTTTGAGGATTAGCTATTAGCTTCTTAACATTTTTTAAATGATGCTTTAGAATTCTGAAAGGAAAATCTTTTTTTTTTTTTAAAGGGGGACTTTAAAAACATAAACTATACAATTTTTTTTCATCTTATAATGGAAGATCTTGCTTTTCAGTGAGCTACCTCTCAGCTAAGATTTAACGTGAAATTTTATGTTTCTTTTTGTTTGTTTGTTTTCTGTATAGTCAACTTGTACAACACTTAAGACAGTTTACCCCAGTGAAGATCATCATTTAACCAGAGCTCAAATATCTAAGAAGATATTTTATTTATGAACATAAAACATTAATTTTTCATATGGCACAAAGGAAATATAACTTTCCAGAGGGATATGTGATGATTCTTCTACTATTCATAAATTCATTCCTTAATTTAAAAATAAGATCTCTTTTTGAGTTAATTTTTAGTTATAAACATAATTGTTATCAAAATATTTTTTCCAGATGCAATTTTAAACTGAAAGGATTTTTTTTTTTACTAACATAAATTGTAAGAGTTTATGTTTTAGCACTAGCATGATTTCATCTCTATTTTTCCTTTCTGTATATGCTCCTAGATTTTAAAATTTATAGATCTTAATATAACACATCAGAATAGGTTGTTTTATTTATAATACTTATAAAAGGATTATACATGACACTAAATAGAGACTGTTATTTACTGCTTTGCTTTTTGGCAAAAATATTTTTTGTTGTGGTTTTTATTTTTACATGTAGGAGAGCCTTATAAGAAGTTAAAGTAGCAGATTCTGACAGTTGTTTGAGGAGTCATGTTAGAGAATTAAATGACATTTATGGAATTTTCCATAAGTGATTATAACTCAAGAAATCATACATACCAAAAAGAAAGTATAAAAACCCAGGCCACAAAATTGCTCCAAATTAAATTTTTTCATAGATTTCACAAGTCTTTCATTGTTTCTCATACATTGCATTGTGACCACCAACCTGTTGCACTTAAATATGCTATGTCTGCTGTAAAAAAGACAGGAGACCTGAAATAATTAAAATAAATTTCTTGAGTAATTACTCACCCCCTTCTCGCTGCCATTTTCTTGGGTGGACAGGCACAGCCTGGGGGCCATCTTTCCATATACACAAGTTTTGTTTTTTTGGTTTTTTTCCTATTCTTCCTGTTGCCTGTTAATATGCACCCTTGTGGGAAAAAATATGGCTAGCAGCACTTTTTTTTTTTTTTAATGGAGGTTTATGTCAGTCAGGAAGGGAAATTGATGCCTGTTAATTCTTTCTCTTCAACGGGGTCAGAATTATATTTTCGGTGCCATGCACTCTTGGAGGCTAATATACATTTACTGAAAGTAAGGAAGGGACACTATGATCTTAAAGATCCTCAAAGGATGAGGGAGAAATGTCACCAGCTAATTCGTGACATCGAGAGGACAGGATAAGGAAAGATATAGGAAGTTTATTCCAACATCTTAGCCCAGTGATGCCATCAACCCCCCCCCCCAAATTGTATACTCAACATCTGTCCACATATTAATTTCATTATGGTATTTTTTTGTAAATGTGTATGTGCACACACACACATACAGACACACACAAATATGCTATTATAAGCAGAGATATTACATCTTTCTCACTTAGAAGGTTGAACTTAGCCATTTGTATCTAAAAGTATCCTAATGTTAAAACAATGTCTCATGCTGACAGGCTGACTAGTATCCCAGAAGATATGAATTCCTCTAAGTTTCATTTAAAAATAAAGTGAACTCTACCACATAAATAAGATAAATATTGACATCATTTTTGACATAAGATAGTCTTTTTTTAAAAAGTAGGTTACTCTCAACTCTGAATTAAACCTTAGAACCCTTTTTGCCTCCTTAAAAAAGACTGATTATGGAGCTGTGCAGTTGTCATTGTCTGACAATGCTGAATCAAAACATCTTTGAGTAAATAAAATTTTAATCTCCAACCTTGAACATGGGGGAAGTCCCAACAATGATATAGGAAAGGCACTACCTAAAATGGTTTAGCATCAGTATTAGTAAAAAATAAAAATTAAAATTAAAAAAAATACAATTGTAAAATTTCTAAATCCTGTAAAAAGAGAAAGAACAGATTTTATTTTCTCTCAGTAAACTACCTTGAGATCCTTAGAAGGAAAGCAATGGATAATATAATTATAACCTTCAATGGTGCTGTAAGCATCATTAGTTACTGATTTTGTTATTAAAAATATTACCAGTGAGCAAAAAAGAAAAGAATATGTATAGCAGTATAATTTAAAAAAGAAAAAGTAAAATATAAAAAAAAAGGAAAGAAAACTCTGATGATAGGAAATCACATTTAGAGGACTAGGGCTATTGGAGGTAGGTTTAAGCACATAATATAAATACCAAATGAAATTCTTCATGCCACACTGTCTCCTTGCAGGAGAGCACATACATAAATAACAAAATTTATACACAACAAGAATTTTTAAATTGATATTCAAGCTTATTTAAAATTTCACTGCTGTTAAATTTGCCCCTCATATTTTGGTAAATTTAGAAATCAGTATTCTCAGGAAGAGATTTCTTTTTTCCAAACTAGAAACAGGGATTGTAAGGGGAAAAGGTCAATTCATCCTTCACCCTGATAATTGGATTAAGGGCCTTCCAAATCATAAAGATGGGTAAATTTAAAAATCTTAACTACTCCATAATGACACAATCCTTAAAAAGTAGTAATCATTTTAAAATACCTGAAATTTAAAAAAAAAATACAATTTTGAGGAAGAATCTTTCAGGAAAAAAAAGTTTCTATAGAGCTTCTATATTCTATAAAACTTTCTATAAAAACAAACTAAAATTTCTATAAAAACAAACTAAAATGTGGAACCTATTTTATTAATATGTTGAAAACATAGATTTAGAGGAAATGTTCTTTGGGGGGAAGTTTTCAGTAAATAAAACACATATTTGATTTTAGGAAGGCAATCAATATAGTGAAAGGCTATTAAATTGTATGAGGAAGTTGAATCTTAAATATATTGTATTGAATTTTTTGCTCAAAATTTTAGTAACCAATTTGGTTTTCCTTTTTGTTTTTGTTTTTTTAAGGAGTTTTATACTGCTTTTTAAAAATTTTGTATTCATACAACTACACTGACCTCAAAACTGTGCCCCTTTTTTAGGCTGGCTTTGGCTTGGTTGGGCCTTCTTAAGGCTTAATGAACTGACTGCGTTTAGGTGGAATTTTTCTGTTTTAGGAGAGCCTTCTGCTCCTCATATGTTTTCATTAAGAATATGTTTTACCCTATAGAGTACATTTGTCACTTTTCTTTGCTCCTTTCTTTCTGGATATTTTCTTTCTCTTCAGAATTTCATATCATGCTGCCCAATCCCACCAAAAATTGTCCAATCAAAAAAATATTTTGTCTCCCTTTTCTTTCTTTTTCTTATTTTTAAAGATTTTTTTCCTTCACAGGGCAAAGACCTTTTAGTTCCAGCGAATTAATAGTCCTTCTATAGTCAGAGCATTTTTATTGGGACCACTGTGGTATTCGTACATTTGAGACCTATCGTTATGCAGCTTTGGGTGAAACAGTGTTGGTGAAATATCCAAACTGCACCATGTAAACATTTGATGTAAAAAAAGGTGTGAGTCTGACCTTGATCCCAGCAGTGCTGAAGCCCCTGTTTATTCTTGGTTGTCTCTGACAACAGAGGGGGCAAAGGACTTTGTGTATCCTTAGGACGGGGGAGGGCGGAAGGCAGAGATCTGTGGTGGTCTCTTCCAGAATCAAGGTGAAGGTTCTCGGGTCGCCTGGGTGGCTCAGTCGGTTAAGTGTCTGACTTCGGCTCAGGTCACGATCTCGGGTTTGAGATCCACATCAAGCTCTGTGCTGACAGCGCAGAGCCTGGAGCCTGCTTCAGATTCTGTGTCTCCCTCTCTCTCTGCCCCTCCCTCTCTCAAAAAATGAATAAACATTAAAAAAAAAATTTTAAAAAGGTGAAGGTCCTCAGGTTTATGTTGCTATGTATATATGCACACATCTTGTTTATGAACTGCATCTCTTTACCCACACTGTCTGAGAGGAGGTTTAGTCCAGTCTAATTTATGATTTTACAAAGAATAGTCAAGTCCAGATCAACTGGCTTTTATAAGCAGTGAGTGATATGTTTTCATTGATTATTTGACTAAAATCAATTGTCACATCTTCCCTCTCCCCATGCAGAAGTTGATGCAACACCGTTGATTTATTCATTCATATATTCAACAGATCCTTCTGGATGATTAGTCAGATGTTACATGTAAATGAGGAGAACTTAACTTGTTAATGTTGGTCATCGTGTTCTATAGGTCTGTAAATTTTTAAAGTGATCCACAACTGTCAGATTAATGTATGTAAACTTTTTTTTTTTAATTCTTAATGTTTATTTTTGAGAGAGAGAGAGAGAGAGAGAGAGAGAGAGAGAGAGAGGACAGGGGAAGGGCAGAGAGAGAAAAAGGGAGACACAGATTCGGAAGCGGGCTCCAGGCTCTGAGCTGTCAGCACAGCCCTATGCGGGACTCGAACTCAGGAACAGCGAGATCATGACCTGATCCGAAGTCAGACGCCTACCTGAGCCACCCAGGCACCCCTCAGATTAATGTATATAAAATTTTAAATACAGTTAATCCTCATTAGTTTCCTAGTGATCTCCTAACAACAACAACAAAAATGGTTAAACCCTAGTGGGGGGTAACCAAGCAATGTTTTTACTATTCATACATTCATTGAATAAATTTTAAAATTCCTTGAAAACGTACTTTCATGGACTGACAGCTTTCCACCTCGCATCCACAATGCGCACAGAAAACATTCACAAAATACGCATACACAGAAATCTATTGCCCTGTTTACATAATCTTCCATATTTTGGTGTTTGTGGGTGGGTCTGAAGAATGAGTCCATTCCCAAGTCATTTTGCATATGCTCATTCAACACAGAACTTCAGGATTTTATGGAACTGATAAGCACCCTTCAGCTCATCCAGCCCAAACTGTCCATGCTACACAAGGAGACTGAGGCAGAGAGAGAGACATTGTCTTGCCTAAAGTCCACAAAGAATTAGTGGCTAGTCTAGGGTTACAACCAGCAAGCCTAATGAGGTCTGGCTCTGGGTGGAATATGGACATGATGCTGAGCTCCTGGGTGGGGAAAAGAAAAACAAGCAGAAAAATAGATGGTGTTGTGTTTCTGGTTAGGGCATTTATTTTTTTATTTTTTTATTTTATTATTTTTTTTAATTTACTATCTTTACTATTTTTAAAAATTTTTTTCAACATTTATTTATTTTTGGGACAGAGAGAGACAGAGCATGAACGGGGGAGGGACAGAGAGAGAGGGAGACACAGAATCGGAAACAGGCTCCAGGCTCTGAGCCATCAGCCCAGAGCCCGACGCGGGGCTCGAACTCACGGACCGCGAGATCGTGACCTGGCTGAAGTCGGAAGCTTAACCGACTGCGCCACCCAGGCGCCCCCATTTTTTTTTTAAAGACAGGATTATCAAAAACTAAGCATTTTTCATCCCGTCTTTGTGCCATCCAGTAGAATTGATCAGCATAGCTATTTCTCTCATTTCTTTTCATTAAGTCTCCCAAAGGAGGATAATTTAGTGACCTCCCTTCTCGAGCTCAGAAATCAAACTATTCCCCGCCTCTTCATAGAATAATACTACAAACATTTATGAACACCCAACGTGTGAGCATGCAAGCATGTTGCTACGTATTAGCAACAGAAGGATAAATTAGATGATGTCTATGAAGACACCTGGCATCCATAGTAGATGTTCAATAAATTCACTCACGACCTGTAAGGACAGGTTTAAGTCAAGACCGATTTAAACAGCAACTAATACAAGGCAAAATATATTAAGTTTAACTAGAGCTCAAAACAAATGGCCGTGGCACTGAAAGAAAGGAATGCATAATTCTGATGGGAGTTCAGGGGTTCAGCACATGTGAGCTGTGCCTTGTAAGATGAGTAGGATTTTGACAGATAATGAATAAAGGCATGTCGGGCTGTGGGAACTCCACAGGAAAGGCCTCCAGTGGTGGGTGCATGGTGTATTCTAGAAATGTTGGGTAATACGCTGTGATGAGAGCACTGGGTGACTGGAATAATAAGGAGGAAAAGGACATTACAGAGATGGTTAAGGCCCAGATTATAGAGGGAATTAAATGTTGAAGCAAAAGACTTTGTACTAAATATCCAAGGGCATCACAGAAGCCATGAAGGCTTGGGAGTTGACCTGACGTCTGGTGATGACATTAGAGGGTGGTCTGGAAGAGCAAGATAATGAAAGCAGGTGGCTCAAATTAGTTTGGGTCATTAGGAAAAGACCTGCCTTTCTTGTATTACTTCGAAGGAAGTCAAGACATTGTGAGTGCTTGATATAAACTCAAGTAGGGTGACACCATTCATGCGATCACAGAGCCTGGTGGTCTGAGAAGCCGTGCAGGCCTTAGGCTTCCCTGTAGAACTCAGGGTACCCAGTACCAGTCAGCACCTGCCAAGACACAGTCAAATTATTGGGCACGCTGCTGTTGTGGTGTTAT
Organism: Felis catus; assembly: GCF_018350175.1. NCBI lineage: Eukaryota > Metazoa > Chordata > Mammalia > Carnivora > Felidae > Felis > Felis catus. The sequence goes on from NC_058377.1 coordinate 95,938,556, forward strand.
GAAGTGTCCCTCCTGGGGTGAAGAGGCTTATTGTGGTTTGGGTGAAAGAATGGCTTCCAAATATCCAATGTCTTCAGCCAGAATTATGTTATGTGTCTCATGTGTCTGGTCTTCTGGGTCACTTACACTCCTTTTAAACTGCATCGTTTGATAATGTAGTGCCTCCTCCCCAAAATAGGATGAGGACGCTTAACCTGTCTGGTGTCCATGCACCATCTTGCTCCAGGTGTCTTAGATATAAACCTTTCTGATAAAAGCTCTTTTTAATCTTGGTTTTGACCATCTGTTTCCTTGTGGATCGGTTTCCTAATCCGGGGTCTTTTTTCCCTCCGAACTTAATCTCGGCGAAGGTGGCTTGCTTGTCTTGCACCCTCGCTTCTGTTCATACTGGTCTGTGCCGGTGGGACAGTGTCCTTCTGTGGGTCTCAAAGTGGGAACCAGGCCCTTCTTTTCCTTCACGTCTCCTCCCGCGCCCTAAGCTCTCTTCCTTCCTGCTCTGTCTTTTTGCACTCTGTGCCTGCCTGCCTCTGCTCCTTTGTACCCACATCATTGTCCTCAAGCCCTCTGCTTCTTAGTCCTCTTGGTTTCAACTGCCCTTCCCCTCGAAACTTCTCATGTTTGCATCTCAGCTCTGATGTCTCTGTATTGTGCCTTCGTGGGGTGTGACAAGTCAGGCAAGGGAAGTCCCTTCTGCAGGTGTAGACAAGACTCAGACCTCAGGATGATGTCGTCATCAGGGGAGGAGGCCCTATGTATGTGTGTGGAGGTGGGACTGTGATGTCACATCTACACATCTATCTGCCTGACGGTGTATGTGTCTAGTGAAGCAAGTATACTTGAAGACATAGACCCTAAACTGGATGTTGAAAGATCAGGGTCTGATTTTTTGCATCACTTTGGATAATATCACTGGTTTAGGAATTAAACGGAACCTTTTTGTTAGTAAACAGTACACACAATCTTGTTTCGTTTTAATAATATTATTCCTATCTGCTCAACTATCTACACACTAATTCTTCCATCTGGATATCTGGATAAAATTCTCTGGAATAATACTCACCTAATGGTAATGATGGTTATTTCTAGATGGTAGGACTTGGTGTGATTTTTTAAACTTCCTTTTTGATGCTTTTCAGCACTGCTTAAATTCTTAATAGGAAATCAGAATACCAGAATGGAATGGATGTTGGCTAAGATCACAACAGCCCCTATGTGTCCCTTACTACATAATCTCTTTCTGTTTGCTTTTTCATATATAAAAGAGGAGGAGATTTAAAAAACCCCAGACAAGGGGCGCCTGGGTGGCGCAGTCGGTTAAGCGTCCGACTTCGGCCAGGTCACTATCTTGAGGTCCGTGAGTTCGAGCCCCGCGTCAGGCTCTGGGCTGATGGCTCAGAGCCTGGAGCCTGTTTCCGATTCTGTGTCTCCCTCTCTCTCTGCCCCTCCCCCATTCATGCTCTGTCTCTCTCTGTCCCAAAAATAAATAAACGTTGAAAAAAAAAAACCCAGACAGCTCCCCAAATCTATTATCATAACTTTCTTCTTTTATATAAAAATCATTTTATTGTTTTGCTTTTAAAGATAGGTTATGCTTCATTAAAATAGTTTGTGGTTTTAAAGATTTCCTGAGCACATATAAATAGGACAATAGATAGATGGTTGGATGGATGGATGGATGGATGGACGGATGCATGGGAGATAGACACTCAAGATACTATTACTCTCATACAAAATGAGATCATATGACTATTTTAAATAGAATTATTATATTTAATTTTGCTTAGATAAACAGAAGAAAAGATATTGGAGAAATTACTAAACCTCAAATAAACATTTCTTTATCATGGGAAACATCATTTCTTAAAATCTCCCTTCTAATGCTAGGAAGAGATTATGAAGTACCTTAACATATTGCCCCATTATTTTTCACCCTAAATGATTCCATTTTAGGCAGTATTGATTTATTCCCTGCCGGGCGATCACAATTTCTTCCTTCCGCCTCCTTTTACCTCATTTTGATTTTTATTGGTATGTCATTTACATTATCGTGTGATTGTTATTTAGTCATTTTATTATTGCTTGTACATCCTCAAGTTTTGTATCATTTCTATAGCCATAATTCATAGCTATTGTCTAGGGTTTGTTCCTTTTGTTATCATCTGTTACCATAGCTTCTCCATCCTTGAATTCTTTATTTGGATTTATTATTGTTTAATTGGCTAGATTTCATTGTAAACATTTTTTTCTCTCCAAATAACTAATTGGTACCATTTCACTGAGTTCTTTTATATATATCACCTTTATATTTGAATAAGCATACTATTCTTGGGCTACACCTTATTTCTAAAGAACTACGTAGTTATTTCTCCATTATCTTTCTGGCATTGAATATTATCGTGGAGACGGCTGTCAGCGTGATCATTTCTCCTTGTAGGTAATTTACATTTTCTGACTGAATGTCTAAGAAGTTTTCTTTATCCTTGGTGTTATATTTTGGTGTTGTGAGTTTTGCATTCAGTATTTCTAGAACCCAGAGAATACTTTTTAATAGACAGATTCAATTCTGCCTGGCTTTATATTATTAGTTGTAAAATTTTAGCGAGTTGCCTAATCTCTTTATGCCTCCATTTCTTCATCTGCAAAATAGAAATAATTATAATACCTACCTCATAGAAGCATCAGGATGATTTGAATTAATGTGTACCAAGTGCATAGAACAGTGCCTGGCACATAATAAGCACTATTTTCAAGGTTACTATTTTTTTTAATTTTCTTGTGTTAGGTCTTTTAATACTTTTCCCCACTGTATTTGTTAGTTTGCTGCTTTAAAGATACCAATTATTATTATTATTGATCATCTTTATTCTCCATGCCTATTGGCTTTTCCCTGGCTTGCTTTAATGTATCTTTCCCATATGCATGCACTATCATTATCTCAATTCTTTGTTCTATAATTGTCGTTTATTTCCAGCTGTGTCTATACTGTCCTTTGGTATTTTTATTTATTCATTTTTTAATTGTATGTTTTGGCGTCCATTTGTTTCCTTAGATCTGACTCTTTCTTTCATCTCATTCTACTTTTTATGTTATGAACTCACATTCTTATTAGGTCATTCAGTTAAAACTACATGTGAAGAATCTTTCTTCTTTCTTGAGTTATATTTTTTAGACTGGTTATTTTTTTGCATGCTGCATGTCTTTTGCATGCTGCGTGTGTGTGTGTGTGTGTGTGTGTGTGTGTGTGTACCTTACATATTCTTGCATTGCTGCCATTCCATTTATTTTTATCTTGATCATGCTCTGGAGGTTCTATGCATATTCTATTTTCTCTCTCTTTGGTCTTATAGTGTTAGTGATATCTTGACTGTCATGGCACAGTATCATTTGTTGTTTCCTTAGGGTCTACATTTTAAGAGCTATCTAGTTTTTTCTACAGCCTGAGAGCAAGGGAGCAGAGAGGCCTCGGCTAAGGCAGGCTTTGCTAGGCAGCATGGGTTCTGTTCTCCCTTTGGAGATTTTATAAGTTGTCCTGTACCAGAGTTCACAGTGTCTGATTTGTGTGGTGGTGTGGATCTCCTTCTGACGGATAGATAATCTCTGGCTTCAGATCGATGCCCCACTCAGGACAGAGCCTTGCAGAAGCAGCCTCCTTGTCCTCTGTTTCTCTCAAGCAGATGTTTGCGTCTGTTTCCACTACTTCCCTGTGAAGTAGAAAAATACTAGCAAATCCTCAGTTTGCTCCTCGCTAGGTTTGGAATTTGAAGTGAGAATTCTTGTGATTGCCTTGACTAATCACCAGAGCTTTTGAGAAGTTAGGATGCAGTTAGGAGCCTTGCCATTTTGCTGCCCAACTCCACCCCCAGAATTGGTTTTTTTCCTTAGCTGCCACTTTTTGAGCCTTAAGGTATTGGCCGTGGGTGCCCCTTTCCTGGTTAGTTGCTACTAGAGAACTTTGCTGTTATTTCACTAGGTATTGGAGAAGGAGGTCATTGGAGATCGTTCTCTGGACCTCATTCACTTCCATCTGTCTTGTTTCAGTCTTGTGGGAATATTGAGGGGCTGATAGTAAAATTTAAAAAAATATATGGACTTATATTTAGTTACAAAATGAATACATGCTCATTTCAACCAGTTAAAGAATAACAGGGATGCGTGATTACAAAGTTCATATTTTCCTCCCAGCAAGCAACCCATTTCCATTTCTGTGAGATAACAGCTTGAGTGTGGGAAGTTATGTCTTTAAAAACACAAGCACCCTTTAGAATCAAGGTACAGTGTGAATCTATTACACCAATAATGTACACACACACATTTGGGGTTTTTTTGGTATAACTAATTAATTTGGTGCAGTGTTCCCAGGGTGGTCTTAGGGGACAATAACTTGAGGAAGAATGTAAGCCCCATGAGAACAAGAATTTGGATTCCTTTTCCCCTTAACCCCCAGCACACACTGCTGCATCATCAGTGCCTACGGGGGCTCCCAGGACACAGCAGCACTCGGTACATTTTGTTAAAAAAAAAATAAGCAAGTTAATGAATAACAGGATTCAGTTGTTTTTGTTTTGAAAGGCATTTATACCATTTGTCTTAGCTAGGGCTACTACAGCTTGGGCTACTATAAGAAAATACCATAGACTGGGTGACTTAAGTAGCAGACATTTATTTCTCACAGTTCTGGACGCTGGAAGTTCAAGATCCAGGTCTGGGCTAATTCTGTTCCTGGTTTGTTGACAGCCACCTTCTCACTGTGTGGTCACATGGCCTTTCCTCAATGCATGCGCACTGAGGGAGCAAGCTCTGGTCTCTTCTTATTATAAGGACATTAATCCCACGATGGGGTCGCACCTTCATTACCTTATCTAAACCTAATCACCTCCCAAAAGCCCCACCTCCGCATACCATCACATTGGGGCGGAGAGCTCCAACGTATGAATTTTAGGAGAACACAAATATTCAGCCCACAACCATTTGAGGGCGATACGTAGGTAAGGACTGGGATATGTGAATAGCTCTAGGCTATTTGAGTTAATGTAGGTCATCCAGCTGTATCATCTTGATTATTGTCACTGTAGGCTTGTGCACCAAGAGGTGGGTGGGAAGAACCACAGGAACATGGATCTAGACAGAGATTTGAGTCTGGGTCTGGGTTTTTCCCCTCTGGCCTAACCTTTAGGTTCATTGTGTTCCAATATTCTTGTGAAAGGTCAAGATTACAGGTGCGACCCTAGATAGGTTGTTTCATTTCAAAGATAAGATAGCATCATCAAAGCCTTTAGGAAGCTGTTTTGCAGACACAGTGAAGCTGGATGTGAGATTGTGGAAGGCTCTGTGCCCACTCAGCTCCACTTCTGGAAAACTGATGCAGAAAAGTTCCGTGCATCAACACTAGCAGAATCCTAGTTTGGTCAATTTAAGGAGATGCAGTTACAGTTGGCTCCACTTAATACTTTCTTCTGAGGATTTTTTTTCGTTTAATTTCTTGGTCCAAAAGAATAGTAATGTAGAAGTACACTTTTACTATTGATCAGATTCCATATTTCCTCTGCAAGGGATAAATACACATCAGTCATGAATGAAGCAAATCTTAGTTTGGTGAACTTTGAAATCTTGAGTGAAAAATGCTATAACATGTGATTTTATTTTTATTACCCTTGCTACTAAAAAAAAAAAGTTAGATTGTAATTTTATTGTTTCGTATGCAACGTCCAGGCATCTTGTCCTGTTAGGGCACTATGTCTTTCGTTCTCTTTTTAAATTTTTTTTAATGTTTTTATTTATTTTTGAAGGAGAGAGAGACAGCATGAGCAGGGGAGGAGCAGAGAGAAAGGGAGACATAGAATTTGAAGCAGGCTCCAGGCTCTGAGCTGTCAGCACAGAGCCGGATGCGGGGCTCGAACTCACGAACTGTGAGATCATGACCTGAGCCGAAGTCGGACGCTTAACCCACTGAGCCACCCAGGGGCTCCGTCTTTCATTCTCTTTTCAAAAAACATAAAACAATTATGTTAATTTGGGGTAAAATTCATTCCAAGTAGAAGAATACATACAAAAGGAAATGCATGATAATTTGCTGGTATTCCTAAAGTAAACATTTGTTGGCCAGCTTGAAGAAAGATAGTGTAAGTGATGGGTTATGGAAACTAATTTGGGATCATTGTTATTGATATTTCGAAATTTCATGGCTTACTCTTTAAAACTAAAAGCTTGTTTTGTTATTATTTTGTTTTATTTTGTTTGGGGTTTTGGTGATCGAGTTTTTGGGTTTTGGATCTCATAAAATCTATGCCCCAATTATGCCATATTTAAGTTTACATAAAACTTTATTTTAATATGTTATTTCTAATTTAAAAAATCCTTCAAAGAATCAGATCAATAGTTTTCCATATTTATTTTTAGCTCAGTGTTAAAGTTATATAAGAATTTAATCCAAATTTGCCTCTGAAAATGTAGACATAATCTGTTAATACAGGGTAAGACATATAACTGATGTCCTAACCTGATAATTTCATGGCCAACAATGCAAAAATGGCAATGCTGTTTGAGAAATATTTGAAATAAATGAAATAACATGAAGCTTTTGTGTTTAAAACTCATTGTTATGTAACATAGGCATATTTTGAATGGTAATCTTGCAACCACGTGTCTCATTCTCCCTATTAATTCTCAGACATCTTACCTTGTAGTAGGCACTGTACATGAAAAAATTAATGTTACTGTCAAATAAACCATAATTCTGAATGTTGAATAAATTCTTATTTCTCTTCTTTCAAACTATTGAGAACTTATTATATATAGATAGATATTTATTTTGGCCTAGAATGGTTGAATTTTGTGCTCAAAATTTTCTGGACAAGTAATCCACAGTTAAACTAGATAGCCTTTATTCTGCAAAGGAGAGTAATGTTAAAATAGCATTAATGGACTTATATGGGTAAAGGTCTGTTTTATTTAGTGTTACTTTTGTTGGAATTTTGCTATTTCGTCAACGTAGACCTACCTGAAAATTGTGTACTTTAGCTTGTTTTTGTGGTTTTTAGCGCACTTTTATTTTTTTTAAGGGCCACAAAAGTCATTTGAAGGTGGCTACCGTTGTTAATAAAATGATGGAGTCAAAAAATTGAAACCCAAAATGGGAAAAATAGTTAAAGCTAAGGTTTCCATCACCGTCCATTACCCTCACTAAATACAAGACCCTTCTTGTCACGATTCCACAAGGCCCCCTGGATCTGGGATGTGCACCCATTCACACTGCAAGAAGAATTTTAACTTATCATGTTGAATTTAGTTCTGTGATCCGCCTTCTACCTCTTAAATGTGATTTGAAAATCTCTTGAATCTGGAAACTTTTCAGCACCATCTTAGAAGTTACAGTGCATCCTACGATGATGCGATTTCATATTTTCTATTACGAGTCAAGTCACAACTACCCTTCTGCAGGCTTAGCAGGCTAATTCTGAGTGTGAGTCAGGGTGGAAGCTTGGGCTTGCTCTAGTCAGGTGCTCTGTCCAGGGGTGATCTTTGCAGGAAGTTTCAGGGTTTGCTGTTGGGAGCTGCCATGTATGGAAGTTTCCCAGATAGGGCAACTGGAATACTTGGCCAGGTTTTCTGTGGTCTGAATAGGCAGAATGTCTTGTTATAAGAAAGAACTTAGAGTCACCTGGGATTTCTGAGGACAGGAAGGATAATTAGCCATGTGAATACTGGCCTGGAATCCCTTGCCCCTTCTTACCTAGTTTCTGTCTTAGGTGATCCATGGCATGAAAATGGATCTTTTTTTTCCGTGAGTGGTGGAAAACCTTCTGGATCCAAGGGTCAGTTCAGTTACTAACTGGCTATGTGGTCTCAGGCAGCTTGTTAAGCCTCTTTGTCTCCATTTTGTCTTTTGTAAAATATGGGCCATAGTAATTGCCTGTCTGTATTATAATAGTGGCTTTGAATTTGGACAAAATAGAGTATATCAGAGCATATAAAACATTATGTAAATATGAGGTATTCGTTATCACCAGTAATAATTACAGACTTTTCTGGAGAAATAGAGTGCCACAGTCCCTTGCATTTTGAGGTATATAAAAGTGCATGTGTGTTGTTTGGAGACTGTGTGTGCCTGAAAATGCACCAAAGAAATTAGACAGCCTCACTGAGTTGTCTTTGGTATTGTGAATGTGGCTGATCTAGTTCACATGGAGACCAGTAAGTCTAAATGGGATGATTGGCAACACTGAGCAAGGAACCGAACGCAAGAACTTCGTGGCAGGACAGAATTGGGAAAGAGGAGGAGGTCATTTCACTCAAGTCTCTGCCTGGTCTCAGACCAATTCCTGAAACATTCAAGGTAGAAGGACTGATTCTGTTTTTAAATATCCCATGAAAGGAGTTCTCAAGAGTCTTTATTTCCTTAGTAAAGTTCTTCCTGATGATGTCTGTACCCATTATTGCTACAATTCAAGCACATTTATGCAGCCTGGGTGCTTTAAAGATATGAAGGACAGTTTATCTGTCCTGATGGAATCTCTCTCTGGGCACGTCACTCAGTGGCCCAACTCAGATGTTCTCTGGTGGATGGCTAAGGCTGCTGTTTGCGCGAGTGGAGTCCACCATCACTGTGTAATTTGAGCTGAAGATCAAGACTTTTTTTTTTTTAGTAAACAATAATCCTACCTAGTGTCTATGGTTCATTAAGGTGTATAAGACACTTACTCAAACATTAGTGCTTTTGGCTCTCACGACAAACTCAGCTATCACTGTCTCCACTTTGAGTGTAAGGAAACTGATGTTTGAAGAGTTTAAATCAAATCACTGTGTTCACCCAGCAACAAAGGATCAGGAGGCAGGACTGAAACACGGGACCCTTGCCTCCAAGTGCAGAGCACTAAGCAGGGTTCCCTGGAGAAGTTTCTCGTGTCCCCAGTGATCCTTCAGCCAAATTGGGATAGCCAGTGCTTTATGCAAAAGGGAGAGGAAGTAGAACTGGGACTACCAGAAACTTCTAATTTGAGGCCAAGCAATTAATCCTCATTCCTCTACAGACTACTCCCTTTTCTGGGAATTACACGCACCCATGTAACAATAGAATGACTTGAGAATACGTGCCTTCCAAGCACTGTGTTGGGAGTCAATGTGACTAGTCTGTGTGACCTTGGGCAAATTATTTAGCTTCTCAGGGCCTTGTTTTCAGTACCTGTAGGAAGGAGATCGCGACAGTCCCGACATCAGATGATCGTTCTGGAAATTAAATGAATTGTTTTATGTCAAGTGCTTACCTCAGAAAGGAGAGAATATGTTCAATGCATAGTATTTATTATCTTAGTACTGTGTCGAGAAATTTTGCTTCATTATGGAAAAGTGATATCTTATCCTAAGTCAGATTGCTTCCTTCAGTGAATTTTTGACTATGAGAGCGCAAGGAATCCTAGAAGACAGAGAAGAGAAAGGGTGATCAGTGTGCTGGCACATATGCCCATATGTGTGTGCGTGTGTGTGTTCATGTGAACGCACGTGTGTGCTTGCGTACATGTTCATGAGCACGTGCGTGTGTAGTTCATGTGTGTGCACATGTGTGTGTTCATGTGCAAGTGTGTGTGTGGGGCCCCACCTGTATAACAGGCCTGAGAACTATGAAGTAAACCAGAAAAGTTTCCAAGTAGACAAGAGTAGATGTCAGAAGTTATTCCATAAAGCTCACTTTACTCATGTCAGAGCCCTTCAAGCTCTGATTCAGAGCCCATGTACTTTTACTCTAATTACTTATTTTTTCTTTCTTTTTTTAATGTTTATTTACTTTGAAAGAGAGAGAGAGAGCAGGAGAGGGGGGAGAGAGAGAGAGAAGGAGAAAGAGAATCCCAAGCAGGCTCTGTGCTGGTTAGCACAGAGCCCAATGCCAGGGCTTGAACCCACAGGTGGTGAGATTATGACCTGAGCCGAAGCTAAGAGTGAGGTGCTCAACTGACTGACCCTCCCAGGCACCCCCACTTATTTTTTTCTTTAACAAACATTTACTCATTACTTAATAAGTACCAGACACAGGTCTGAGTGCCCTACAAATAGTAACTCATTTGATTGTCACAACAACTTTATGAGATAGGTACAGGAACACACCCACTTCACAGATAAGGAAACTGGGGTGCGATAGTATAAATATAAATTCATGTGTAAAATAACATAAAAAGTGTAAAGTAATTAGAGCCCATACACTTGCCTAGTGCTATATGCTTTCTCAGTGATTTTTACATACATTTTTAAAATAAATGATTCTAAATTTTGACAATCTAATTTCCCAACCTGCTTCAGATTAGAAGCTATGGGCCAGAAGCTGGGGAATGGGGGGCTGTGACCTTGATGGCGACAAGCTGGAAGAGCTCGTTTTGAGATAATAGATAGAGTGACCATAAAATGCAGTCATAAGAACTCAAAGAACACACTGGTCCGAGACCGTTCAGTGTAGTGGAAACAAGTTCCACGTGTCTCAGTTCATCCTAAGTGCATAGCTCTGGTTTGGGCAGTTAAGGTTCATGCCGATGACTGGACCATCAGGAAAGTGAAATGATCTTCCTTTGAAGATGACAGGAACGCATGCTTCTTTTTTTTCACCTTGTCAATATGTGTTTGTTAAAAATTTGGATGTAATTGACATATGCCATCATATTTGTTTCAGATGTACAAGATGATTCAATATACGTATATATTGTGAAATGATCACATGAGAAATCTAGTGAACATTCATCACCACACATAGTTGCAAACTGTTTTTCTTATGATGAGAACTTTTAAGATCTACCCTCTTAGCAACTTCCAAATACACAAATAGCTATAATCACCATGTTGTACATGACATCCCCAGGACTTAACTTATTATTAGAAGTTTGTACCTTTTAACCACCTTCACCCATTTTCCCTACCCCCGCATCCCTTATTTCTGTGTCTATGAGTTGGTTTTCTTTGTTTTTGTTTTTTTAGATTCTGCACGTGAGGCCATACTATATTTGTCTTTCTCTGTCTGACTTACTTCACTTAGCGTAGTGCCATCTAGGTCCATCGATATTGTTGCAAATGGCAAGACTTCCTTTTTTATGGCTGGATAATATCCCATTGTGTGTATACATAAATGTGTATATATGTATATATCACATTTTTTATGCATTCATCCATCAGTGGACACTTAGGTTGTTGTTTCCACATCTGGGCTATTGTAAATAATGTTGCAATGAACATGGGGGTACAGATATCTTTTCGGGTTAGTGTCTTTGTTTCCTTCAGATAAATACCCAGAACTGGAATTGCTGGACCATATGGTAGTTCCATTTTTAATTTTCTGAGGACCCTCCATACTGTTTTCCGCAGTGACTGCGGCCATGTACATGCCCACCAAGAGTGCACGAGGGTTCCCTTTACTCCACATCCTCTCCAACACTTGTTATTTCTTGTCTTTTTGATCATCTTCATTCTGACAGGTGTGAAGTGATACCTGATTGTAGTTTTGATTTGCATTTCTCTGATGGTTAGTGATGTTGAGCACTTTTTTATGTACCTGTTGCCCATCTATATGTCTTCTTTGGAAAGTGTCTATTGACATCTTCTGCCCATTTTTTAATTGGGTTGTTTGTTATTTTGCTATTGAACTGTATGTCATATGCATTTTGAAAAAATGAAAATAAAATTTTCTTAATTTAAATGTTTATTTATTTGGGGGGGGGGTAGGGGCAGTGAGAGAGGGAGACAGGGGATCTGAAGCAGGCTCCATCACATAGAACCTGAAGCGGGGCTCGAACTCATGAACCGTGAGATCATGACGTGAGCTGAAGTCGGACACTTAACCAACTGAGCCACCCAGGCACCCCTAAAATTTCCTTCATTTAAAGAACAAAGCACTTTCTTTGGGAAAAAAACTTGGAAAGTAACACTTAATCAAAAAGAAGACAAAATACCCGTAATCTGCCGCTCAAAGATAGCATCTCAGTTTTGTTTGTTTTATAAAAACAGGCTCAATAACCAATCCTTTATTGTTGGCAAATTTTCAACTTAACAAAATTGGGGGGCCATTATAGGTAATGCAGCAATGAAAATAGTTGTAGCTAAATCTTCGTGAACATCCTTAATTATTTCTTTGGCTAACTTATCACCGAATTGCTTTTCAGAAGAGTTGTTCCCAATAATGAAGCCCTTTGGAAGGATTTACATTAAAGCAGTTGAAATGAGAGCTAAGGCAAGGGGGAGTCAGGGTTGCTGCAGAAATGGGGTCTGCTTCAGTTAACTGGGAAATTCCTTCCGTGGAGGAAAATCCCATTTCCCAATGAAGCCAGATATGGAAGGTCCTGCTGTTTTCTAAAGAGCCTCAAAGAGCCTTAAAGAGCCTTATATAGGCCTCAAAGAGTGTATAGTTCCCTTTCTGTGCTTGCCGCAAACTCAATGTGTAGGAATTACAAGAGTAGTAGATTGGCGTTAAAAACCCAGTTTGATATTCTGTCTCTCTGCTGCATGCTGTGTGATATTGAGGAAATATTTGACTCTTCTGAGTCACGCTTTCCTCATCAGTAAAATGGGAATAATAGTGTCTGCCTCGTAGGGGCCCTCAGAGCATTAGCATCTCAAAATAGAGCTAACATATGTGCGTTCCCTTTATAGAACAATGAACACCTTTTCCCACTTAAGCTATGATGAATATCATTCGGTATTTGATCTCCTGCAGACCTGCACCCCTGGTCAAGGAAGAAGACCCCCAACCTGGCAAGGAGGCAGGGTTCAAATCCCAGAACTTCAAGTACCTAGTGCCGAGGGTTCTAGTGCAGTTCTCTCTGGAACTATTTCCCCATTTGTAAAACGAGGGGTTGTACCATATGGCTTCCACCAGCAAGATTTTGATATGATCCTTATTAGCAACGCTGAGATAGGCTCAGAACTGGACTTATTAGTCCTGTAAAGAAAACAAGATCCAGAAAAGTTAAATCCATTATCTATGGTTGCGTAATGTTTTCATCTCCTCCTTTCTGCAATGCTGATAGCAAGGGATAAAATGAGGGTTAATGATTCCTAATTGTTACTAGAAGGAACCATTTGAAATATGGTTTCCTACTTCTTTCCCATCAAAGATTACTTTTTCAGTATATTTTTCTCTTTTAGCCACTTGGATTGCTCAATTATTGTTGGCTAGGTTGATTCAGATATAAGGGGATTTTTAAAACATGTATATAGAGGCACCTGGGTGGCTCAGTTGGTTGAGTGTCCGACTTTGGCTCAGGTCATGATCTCATGACTCGTGAGTTCAAGCGCCGTGTCAGGCTCTGTGCTGACAGTTCAGAGCCTGGAGCCTGCTTCAGATTCTGTGTCTTGCTGTCTTTCTGCCCCTCCCTTGCTCGTGCTCTGTCTCTTTCTCTCTCTCTCAAAAATAAATAAACAGTAAAACACACACACACACACACGATGTTATAGGTACCCAGCATAAAACCTAATTCCTTACTACATGATGGAATCTTTGAGACCAGAGATATCTATCTTATGCATTTTCATATCCCTACAATCTGACATAAAATTTAGCACATAATTGACTGTTAGTGACTACTGATTTTAAAGGCAGAGTGGTGAGCAAACGGGGGTGCAGAGTATAAGGTATCTGACTTCTAGTCAATTCTTGGTTTCAGACCATTGGCTCAAGTCGGAGTCTTAAGAAGTACTTAGAAGGTATACGGAACTTAGGAGGAAGCCTAGTGGAGGCAGAAAGTGTTGGTTGAAATTCTGGCTCTGAAGCTCACTTGCTGAGTGGCTTGGAACCTCAGCTTCCTCATGTGGAAAATGGAAATGATAACACCTACCTCATTGTCATGGTTACATATGGTACTAGTATAGGGTAGGTGCTCATTACAGTGGAGTTCCTCTGTAAGAAAGAAGACATTACAAGAGGCTTTGAGGGGGCTGTGAGCAGCAGGGGAGATCTGGAAAATTTTGTTCTTGGACATCTTTAAACTAATGCCACCAAAAGGTTGTATTTTTTCCTCTTTGCCACGCAATGGAACGTGTACATGGACCTGCATGAATATGCTGATATGTGCCCCCACACCTCAATTGCCCATGGATAAAATGATACCTGGGAATATACAAGGTCTTCTATAGGAACATGGTGTTTTTCCTCCTGTGGGCACACTTTTAACACTTCCGGGATTGCCACTTGGCAGACAATGAGCACATTTTCTTGGAAATTCATTAGGAAAGTCCAGTGTTCCAAGGGTTTAAAATTTGGTCCTTCCTAAAACCCAGTGTATTTGATTTTCTGTTATCTGCATGCCGACTGGCTATTTGATCTGTGGCATGTCTGACCATGAATTCAGTCTATCTTCTTCCTGACACCTGAAATAACTCCAAAAAAACCTTTGATACTTCTAATTGAATTGCTCAGGTTCTCAAGTTACTTTAATATCATTAAAAAAAAAAAAAAAAGAACAGCAGCAAACAGTGCCATAAAGAAACCGACTTTAAAAATGGGATCCCAAATATTTTGTGTTATCCTCTGCTTTCAAATTAGTCAGCCCATAGGAGTAATCTCATTACCCCATAGGCAAATTTTACCCACCCTTTTAGGTCCAGCTCAAATGACACTTTTTTTTTTTTAATTTTTTTTTTTTAACGTTTATTTATTTTTGAGACAGGGAGAGACAGAGCATGAACGGGGGAGGGTCAGAGAGAGAGGGAGACACATGAATCTGAAACAGGCTCCAGGCTCTGAGCTGTCAGCACAGAGCCCGACGCGGGGCTCGAACTCACGGACCGTGAGATCATGACCTGAGCCAAAGTCGGACGCTCAACCGACCAAGCCACCCAGGCGCCCCTCAAATGACACTTTTTAAATGAAGCCCTCCCTTCCCCAATTCCAGATTGGTCGATGAATTCTTGCTTAGGGCCGGTTTTGTGGCAGCTCACTGACATTAATTTGTTTAATAAGTGGATAAAATATCACAATTAAGAATGTACTGTATAAAATTTATGTTTAAGAGTTGTTAGTGGCTTTATGGCTATTATTTTTTAATCCTTCAGAACTGCAGACTCCCAGATTGGGTATGGAGCCTCACTGATTCTGATCTAGCAAGGATACAGATTTTCCAGTGATCAAACAGCTCTGGTCAGGAGCAAGTAACGGTTGGGCTGTGGCGGCTAGCTGCATTGGTTGCCAACAGACTTCTCTAAAATATCTGATTTGGGGTAGTTATCTTTTTTTTAAGTTTTTATTTTCGTCACCCAGTGATCATCAAGACAAGTGCACTCCTTAATCCCATCACCTGTTTCACCCATCCCCCCACCCACCCACCTTCCCTCCGGTTACCATCAGTGTGTTCTCTGTAGTTAAGAGTGTGTTTCCTGGTTTGTCTCTCTCTCTCTCTTTTTTCCCCCTCTGCTCATTTTTTTTTTGTTTCATAAATTCCAAATATGAGTGAAATCATATGGTATTTGTCTTTCTCTGACTTATTTTGCTTAGCATTATACTCTCTAGCTCCATCCATGTCATTTCAAGTGGCAAGATTTCATTCTTTTGTATGGCTGAATAATATTCCATTGTGTGTGTGTATACATATATATACATGTATACATGTATAAGTATATATATAATAAACCACTTCTTTATCCATTCACCTATTTATGGACACTTGGGCTGCTTACATATCTTGGCTATTATAAATAATGCTGCTATAAACATAGGGGTTCATGTATCCCTTTGCATTAATGTTTTCGTATTCTTTGGGTAAATACCCAGTAGTGCAATTGCTGGATCATAGGGTAGTTCTATTTTTAACTTTTTGAGGAACCTCCATAGTGTTTTCCACAGGGGCTGCACTGGTTTGCATTCCCACCAATAATGTACAAGTGGTCTTTTTCCTCAACACCCCCCCAACAACGGCTGTTGCTCCTTGTGTTGTTGATTTTAGCCATTCTGACAGATGTGAGGTGACATCTCATTGTAGTCTTGATTTGCATTTCCCTGATGATAAGTGACATTGAGCATCTTTTCATGTGTCTGTTGGCCAGCTGGATGTCTCCTTTGGAGAAATGTGTGTTCCTGTCTTCTGCCCACTTTTTAACTGGATTATTTGTTTGTTGGGTGTTGAATTGTATTAGTTCTTTATATATCTTGGATACTAACCCTTTATTGGATATGTCACTTGCAAATATCTTCTCCCATTCATAAGGCTGCCTTTTAGTTTTATTGTTTCCTTCACTGTGCAGAAGCTTTTTATTTTGATGTAGTCCCAATAGTTTATGTCTGCTTTTGTTTCCCTTGACCTGAGGGACATATCTAGAAAAACATGATATGGCCAGTGTCAGCGAAATTACTGCCTGTGCTCTCTCCTAGGATTTTTATGGTTTCAGGTCATATATTTAGGTCACTAATCCATTTTGAATTTATTTTTGTGTATGGTGTGTGAAAGTGGTCCAGTTTCATTGTTCTGCATGTTGCTGTCCCGTTTTCCCAACACCATTTGTTGAATAGACTTTTTCCCCCATTGTATATTCTCTCTTCCTTTGTGAAATATGAATTGCCTATATAATTGTGGGTTTATTTCTGGATTTTCTATCCAGTTCCATTGATCTATCTATTTTTGGGCCAGTACCATTCTGTTTTGGTTTCTGCAGCTTTGTAATATAACTTGAAGTCCAGAATTGTGATGCCTGCAGCTTTGCTTTTCTTTTTCAAGCTTGCTTTGTCACTTTGAGGTCTTTTGTAGTTTCATACAAATTTTAGGACTGTTTGTTTAGTTCTGTGAAATGTTCTGTTGGTATTTGGTAAGGATTGCATTAAATGTGTAGATTGCTTTGGGTAGTATAGACATTTTAATAATATTTATTCATCTAATCCACGAGCATGGAATGTCATTCCATTTATTTGTGTCATCTTCAGTTTATTTCATCAGTGTTTTATAGTTTTCAGAGTACAGGTCTTTCACCTCTTTGGTTAGGCTTATTCCTAGGTTATCTTATTATTTTTGGTGCAATTATAAATGGAATTGTTTTCCCGTTTCTCTTTCTGCTGCTTCATTAGTGGTGTATAGAAATTCAAGAGATTTCTATAGACTGACTCTGTATCCTGCAACTTTACTGAATTTATTCAGTATCTATTCAGTTTATTCAGAACTATCTAGCAGTTTTATGGTGGTGTCTTTAAGCTTTTCTCTATATGGTATCATGTCATCAGCAAATAGCAGTCTACCTTCTTCCGTGCTGATTTGGATGACTTTATTTCTTTTTGTCATCTGTTTGCTGTGGCTAGAACTTCCAGTACCATGTTGAATAAAAGTGGTGAGAGTGGACATCTTTGTTTTATTCCTGACCTTAGGGGAAAAGCTCTCAGTTTTTCCCCATTGAGGATGATATTAGCTGGGGGTTTTTCATATGGCCTTTATTATGTTGAACTATGTTCCCTCTAAACCTACTTTGTTGAGACCTTTTGTCATGAATGAATGTTGTAGTTTGTCAGATGCTTTTTCTGCATCTATTGAAATGATCATTTGGTTCTTATCCTTTCTTTTATTGATGTGATGTATCACACCGATTGATTTACAAGTATTGAACCACCCTTGCAACTCAAGAATAAATACGATTTGGAGTGATTGTTAAAAATATCACTAATATTTTCAGTTTCTCCAATATACCAACTACTCATTGTATATTATTTCAAACTCTGGCAATAACCATGTGACTTTTCACCATTTTAGGGACAAGAAACTGAAATTTAAAGTGGATAGGTTACTTTCCTGAGGTCACCTGTTGTATACTGACTCTGAATTAATTGTATGACATAACTTAGTGCTGCTTGGGCTCATAGTAGGTTCTTAGTAAATACTGTTTTTTATTATTGTCATTACTATATTTTAGAGTGATGAACATAGGTCTTCTAGTGGATTCCAAGCCCCATACTCTTTCTGCTGTGTCAGGGTACTTCTATCATCTTTCTTTTGTTTGACTCCTTTCTGGAAAACAATGACAGAAAAAGGGGGCCAGTCTCTTGGTGTCAAATAATATAATTCATAGGAAAGTACTTTGAACACTGGAAAATAGTCATAAAATTTTAGTCATAATTATTATTCAAATAATTATTAGAATATTATAACATCCAAATCTGATTATTATTATTATTGGCCTCTCTTCATCATTAGTTTGTGAGCCTTGTTGGATAGGAATCCTGTCATATTCTTGGCATCCACAGAGTAAGTACTTAGATGATGCTTAATAAACCTATTGTGCATAACACAGATTGCATTGACTTGCTTTATTTTTTTAACAAAATTTTTTAATGTTTATTTATTTTTGAGAGAGAAAGACAGAGTGTGAGCGGGGGAGGGGCAGAGAGAGAGGGAGACAAAGAACCTGAAGCAGGCTCCAGGCTCTGAACTGTCAGCACAGTGCCCAACGCGGGGCTCAAACCCACGAGCCATGAGATCATGACCTGAGCTGAAGTCGGGCACTTAACTGATTGAGCCGCCCAGGTGCCCCTGCATTGACTTGCTTTAAAAGATAGACTGAGAAGGGTCTGGATTTGGTCTGGGCTGACCCAGAGGCAGGCTGGTTCAGTGGCGGCTCAAGCAAGACACATAGTCTTATAGGGTGGAGTTCATTCACTCAGTCAGAAAGGTATATTGAGCATCTAATATATGCGAGACGCTGCTCCAGATAAGGGGAAACAGCTGGGAGCAAGAGTGGAGGAAGCAGATAATGCCTAAGTGGGAAAATTA
The DNA here is from genome assembly GCF_018350175.1 of Felis catus. Classification (NCBI taxonomy): domain Eukaryota; kingdom Metazoa; phylum Chordata; class Mammalia; order Carnivora; family Felidae; genus Felis; species Felis catus. The sequence continues at coordinate 95,957,263 of NC_058377.1, forward strand.
CCGACTGCACCGAGGAGTAAAGAAAATAGGGCTGAAGTAAGAGAGATGTAAGAAGTAGGGCAGAGATGCAGCCACTTCGTACAGGGTGGGCGAGAGGCCTCTTCGGTCTGGGAGAAAAGAGAAGTCGGCCATGTCCGGATTTGGAAGGAGAGCCTCCCTGTAAACATCAAGACCATGGAGCCGAAACAGGATTGGCCCGCAGGAGGGCCAGGAGATCGGTGCAGCTGGAGTGCAATGAGCGAGATGAGATAAGGCTGAGAGGTGAGGTCAGAGGAGTAGTCAGGAGCCACATCACTGAGGCCTTATTAGCCCACCAGGAATTTGGGTTTAATTCCAAGATCAATGAGAAAGCCATTGGAGGGTTTTTAAGCAGAAGAATGATTTGCCAACTTCTTCTTAAACATACCTCTTTGGCTACTGGTGGAGGGTGGATTGAAGACAGGCAAGATGTCAACAGGGAGACCAATTAAAAACCTATGGCAGGTGAGAGATGATGGGGAAAGATGGTGAGAAGCAGATATATCTTTGGTCTGTTTTTGTGACACAGCTCCTGGAGTTTAGATTGTCCGTGCTCTCAGGAACCTGAAATGACGGAGCATTGCTCTCGCTTCCTAGTTTTGTCTAGGGCTGGACGTTTAATGAACAAATATTTGCCTATTCAGGACCAAACTTGGAATCTTAGGGTTGGAAACGATCACCTTTCCCATTTTACAGATGAAGCTATAGAGGCAAAGATGAGGTAAAGTAACTGATCAAAGTCACACAATTTCTTACCGGCAAATCCAGGAATAGAGCGCTCGTAGCCCAGGGTTCTTTCCATTACAGAAAACAATTCCTCCCTAGCAATGTTCTTTTTCTCTTGTTTTGGTCTGAAGTCTGAAAGGTCGGGCCCAGAATATTAGGGGGATTTCCTGATAGTTGTCTCCGTGGTCGTGTGGTTTGGTGATTGGCGGCATGGTCGGTAACACGATGGGGCCTGATCCTTGTTTCTAGTACAGATGTCATCCATGACTTTAAAAAGTTTTGGGGTGCCTGGGTGGCACAGTCGGTTGGGCGTCCGACTTCAGCCAGGTCACGATCTTGCGGTCCGTGAGTTCGAGCCCCGCGTGGGGTTCTGGGCTGATGGCTAGGAGCCTGGAGCCTGTTTCCGATGCTGTGTCTCCCTCTCTCTCTGCCCCTCCCCCGTTCATGCTCTGTCTCTCTCTGTCCCAAAAATAAATAAACGTGGGAAAAAAAAAAAAGTTTTGCTTCTTCCCCCCCATGACCTGCAAACTTTATGGCTTTTGTTTCCTTGTTTTGTTTTTTTCCCTTTGTTGACCTGACTAAAATATTCAGGACAATGTTATGAAATGGTGAAAAAGACATTCTTGCCTTGTTCCTGAACTTAGTGGGGTGAGGAAGCTTAGTTGTAGGCTGTTTGCACACCCCCTTTATCAGTTAAGAAAGTTTCCATAATTACCACTTCATTACAACTGTTGGTTGTTTTTTTCTTTTCCATGAACGGTTGTAGAATTTTAAGTTCTTTTTGACATATATTGAAATGATCATGTCGCTGTTCTCCTCTATTTTGTAAATGTGGTGAATTATATTGATATTTATTTATTTTAAATATTTATTTTGGGGAGAGCACAAGCAGGGGAGGTGCAGACAGAGGAGGACTGAGGATCCAAAGTGGGCTCTGCGCTGACAGGCTGACAGCAGTGAGCCCAGTGTGGGGCTCGAACTCATGAACCGCAAGATCATGACCTGAGCCAAAGTTGGATGCTCAACCGACTGAGCCACCCAGGCACACCAATTACATTGATTTTTAAATATTAAACCCACTTGCACTCCTGGAACAAGGTCTCCTTGGTCACAATATAGTGCCATTTTTATATGTTGTTGGATTTGATTTGCTAATCTTTTGTTAAATATCTTTGTCTATATTCATGAGAGATATCAGTTATAATTTTCTTTTCCTTTAGTGTTCTTGGCTATTATCAGGGTTATGCTAGCCTCATAAAGTAAAAAAGGAAATATTCCCTCTTCCTCTATTTTCTGAAAGAATTTATGCACGTGGTTATTTCTTTTTTAAATGTTGCATAGAATTCACCAGTGAAACCATCTTTGGAGTTTTCTTTGGGGAAAGTTTTTAATTCTTCTCCCATAGGTAAAGGATATAGGATTATTTGGATTTTCTATTTTTTCTTGTATCAGTGACTAGGACACTAATTCTATTTCAAGTAAATTGTCAATTTTATTGTGAATAAAGTTATTCATAATAATCTTGTATTGTCATTTTAACGTTTGAAAGATATGTAGTGATGTCCCTCTTTTATTATTTGTATTGTTAATTTGTGTTTTCTCCATTTATTTTTATCTTGATCAAAGAGGAATATATTAAGTTTATTGATCTTCTCAAAGAACCCGTATTTGATTTTCTTGATTTTATTTTTTTCTATTTTATTGATTTCTGTTCTTATCTTTATTGTAATTATCATTTATCCTTACCTATTGGCTTTATTTGCTCTTCTTTTTCTAGCTTCTTACATTGTTTATTTTAAATCTTTCCTTTAGCTTCATGCTTTAGCTGCATCCCACAACTTTTCAGATATGATATTTTAAAATTATTGGGGCGCCTGGGTGGCGCAGTCGGTTAAGCGTCCGACTTCAGCCAGGTCACGATCTCGCGGTTCGTGAGTTCGAGCCTCGCATCAGGCTCTGGGCTGATGGCTCGGAGCCTGGAGCCTGTTTCCGATTCTGTGTCTCCCTCTCTCTCTGCCCCTCCCCCGTTCATGCTCTGTCTCTCTCTGTCCCAAAAATAAATAAAAAACGTTGAAAAAAAAATTAAAAAAAAATAAAATTATTATTCATTTAAAGTTCAATTGGGGGCTATTTTAGAGCTTTTGCTGATGATTTATAATTTAATTCTTTTATAGTCAGAAAACATACCATATATGATTATAATCCTTTGAAAGTTATTTAAACTTATTTTATGGATCCATATATGCTCTAATTTGGTGAGCATTCCCTGTGCACTTGAAAAAAAGTATATTCTGCAGTTGTTAAGTATAGCGTTCAATGAGTATTAATGTGCTTAAGTTGGTTGATAGTATTGTTCAAATATTATATTCTCACTAATATTTCGTTTACTTGTTCTAGCAATTTCTGAGACAGGAGAAATAACATCTGACAGTAATTATAGATTTGTCTATTTTTTCCTTTAATTCTTTGTTTTGGCTTCATGTATTTTGAAGCATTGTTAATAGGTACATACTCGGGGATTGTTATTTCTTTTTTTTTTTTTTTTTTAATTTTAACATTTATTTATTTTTGAGACCGAGAGAGAGCATGAACGGGGTGGGTCAGAGAGAGAGGGAGACGCAGAATCCGAAACAGGCTCTAGGCTCCGAGCTGTCAGCACAGAGCCCGAGGTGGGGCTCAAACCCACCAACTGCGAGATCGTGACCTGAGCTGAAGTCGGACACTTAGCCGACTGAGCCACCCAGGCGCCCCTGTTATTTCTTATTAATAAAGTGACTCTTATCATTATGAAATATTCTTTTTTATCTTTGTTAATGTAATATCATCTGATATTATATCACACTCCAGCCTTCTTATCATTAGTGTATGTGTGTAAATACATATATATATATATTCACTCTTTTTTCTTTTAACTCATCTGTATGTCAATGTTTAAGACATACATAGTTAGATCTTGCTTTCTTATACAGTCTGATAATAACAGCCTTTAATTGGTTTGATCAATTTCCACTTAATGTAATTTCTAATACAGTTGGGTTTAAGTCTACCATTCATGTTATTTGGTTTTGATTTGTTCTATCAGTCTTTGTTCCATTTCTCCTTCTTCTTCTATAATAATTTAATATTTTGTAGCACTGTCTTAACTCTTCTATTAGCTTTTAACTATAACTCCTTGATTTTTATTTTTTTGTGTTTGGTCTAGGAATTGTTATTTTCATTCTTAATTTAAAATGTTTTTCTATGAATGATTCATTATTTTCTATGAATTAATATGATGCCATTTCATGTATATTGTAAGAATCTTATAATGTGATATTTTCATATATTTTACTTCTGCATACATTATAAACCACATTTTTATGCCACTCCTTTTAGGGAGATTATAAAATTAGGGAATAAAAAGTTGTGTATATGTAAGTTATATACATATGATGTTCTTTGCTCCTTTGTGTATGCAATTTTCCTTCAGCCCAAAGGACTTCCTTTCACATTTCTTATAGTGCAAGTAGGCTAGTGATGAATTACCTTAGCTTTTGTTTATCTTTTAAACAAAGCCTTTATTTTGCCATCACTTTTTGAAGGAGATAGAATTCTCATTTGACAGGTTTTTTTTTTCTCTCCTCTCAGCATTTTAAAGAGGTCATTCCATTGTCTTCTGGCTTTCATTGTTTCTGATGAGAAGTCAGCAATATTTAAATTTTAGTTTCTCAGTACGTGATTGCCTGGCTATTTTGAAGATTTTTCAGGGTACCTGGCTGGCTCAGTTGGAAGAACATACAACTCTTGATCTCAAGGTTGTGAGTTTGAGCCCTGCATTGAGTGTAGAGATTACTAAAATGAATAACTTTAAAAGATTTTTCCATTTATCTTTGGCTTCAGAAATGCGACTACACTGTATCTAGGTATGGTTTTGCTAGTGTATTTGCATCTTGAGATTTGTTGAGTTTCTGGGATCTGTGGGTTGATATTTTTCATCAAATGCCAGGGAGAAAGTTGGTCACTCTTCTGACTCAATCTGTATCTCTTTTCTCTCCTTCTAGGACTGCAATTACACCTATATTAGACCCATCCCTCAGGTCCCCGGGATCTAGTCATTTTTTCAGGTTTTTTTTTTTTTTTTTTTTTTTTACTTTCAGTGCTTCGTTTTCTGATCACTTCTTCTGCAGTGTCCAATCCATGATTTAGCCAATTCAGTAATTTTTTTTATTTCAGATACCATAATTTTAGAATTTTCATTTGGTACTTTTATAGTTTCTGTTTCTGTACTGAGATTCTTCATCTGTTTACCTATGATGTCTGGTTTCTGCTTAAAGTTCTTAATATATTTTGAAGCTCTTGTCTGCCAATTTAATATCAGTGTTATCTGCGGGTCTGTTCATTTTGACTGCTTTTTTGCCCTTGGTTGTATTTTTCTGTTTCTTTGAATAGCTAGTGATTTTTTTTTTGTGTGTGTATATACTGGACATTGTGGATTTTACATTGCTGTGAGTGGATTATTTTTCTTCCTTTGAAAAGTGTTGACTTTCATTCTGTTCAGTGGCTAATTTACTCACAGATTTGTTTTATCCTTTGAGATTTGTTTTTAAGGTTTTTAGGGTGAGTATAGACTAAATCTTTTTCTAGAGGTAGAATAGCCCTGTTCCTAAGATTTTGCCCTCTGAGATCTCAACTGAATGCCCAGGATATGCAGTGAGGTTCTCTCTGTTCTGCCTTGTCAGATCTCACGTGTCTCCGAGCCCTATGCAATCTCTGGAATCTTTGTTCAGCTTAAACTTTCGCGGTAATTCTCTGCCATAGCTCACAGAGGTTTTTTTCTATGCATATGTATATTTATGTATATTTCTGGAGGTTTTTCTTTCTCTACAGCCTCTTTCTCTCTGGTACCTGATATGCACATTTCAGCCACCTGAGCAACCCTGAACTCTAGTATTTACCCATCAGCTCAGTGAGATCATTGTGCCTGGCCCGAGCTACCCCTTCTCACACCACAGTCCAGAAGGTATTTCTAGATAGAAAGCTGCAGGTGATTAGGTAGCTGACATCAAGTGTTTTCCTTTTTTCAGGAATCACATTCCTTCTCTGATTGTTGTCCAAAGTGTGAAAACTTCTGTTTCAGTTTTATATTTGTTCACAGCAGGAAGACTAGACTAGTACTAATTACTCCATCATGGTGAAAGTGGAAGTCTGTAGCACAACTGAGTGATTCATATCCAATTGTTCATTCCCCTCCATCGTTGATGGCTATAGCTTTACCTTTGAGAAATGAGAAATCTCTGAAAAGGCATATGAAGCTATAAATATTTTAGAGACAAATAGCATGACCGATGTGGCATGTGGAATTCAAGGTGTTGTTTACAAACTCCGGTTTAATACTTTTCCTGTAAATGTGACTGTGTGCTTTTGTGTATTTGTGTGCGGGAGAGTAAGGGTGAGAGAAAATGAATATTTGAGGAGGGAGAAGAGAGATCAAAAGGAAGACATGCTGGAAGAGTCAAAACTTTTATTTTTTTTTAAATTATACTCAACATTAAAGTAATTTAAAACTTAAAAAATTTTAACTCTTCTTGTAATATTAGCTAAATTTTTGATGCTTATCATGTGTTGGGCATTGTTTCAAGTGCTTCATGTATTTTAATTTATTTAATACTCACAACAACCCTTTGTCTTAGGTGCCTATATTGTCCCTGCTTCACAGATTGGAAAACTGAGACATAGAAAGATGGTACAACTTGCCTAAGGTTATAAGGTCAATAGGGAGAATTTTGGATTTTTTCCCAGGTGGTCTGCATCCAAAACTATGTTTGTAACCTGTATGTTGCTTTCACATCAGAGAGGGATTTTGTCTCTCTCCTACTCCCTTCCTCACTACCTTGTCCTCAGAATGAAAAAACAATTCCATGTTAAGCTTTCGTGAGCTATAAAAACCTCCCTGGGATTTGGTGCTGGTGAGAGATGCCTGACCATTGAAGAGATAGGCATTTTTCCACACTAGGTTCTTAGCACCGTCCATTTCATTAATTTCAGTTACCAGTATCTCTTTTGATATTCACTTGACCTTCAAGGATGGAAAAAGTTGAGTGATTCATGTAGATTTTTAGTACCTATCTTCTTTTTTTTTTTAATGTTTATTTATTTTTGACAGAGAGAGAGAGACAGAGCATGAGCAGGGGAGAGGCAGAGAGAGAGGGACACACAGAATCCGAAGCAGGCTTCAGGCTCCGAGCTGTCAGCACAGGGCCTGATGCGGAGCTCGAACTTGGGAATGGCGAGATCATGACTTGGGCCGAAGTCGGACACTTAACCGACTGAGCCACCCAGGCGCCCCTTTAGTGCCTATCTTCTTTTTTTTTTTTTTAATTTTTTTTTTCAATATTTATTTTTGGGACAGAGAGAGACAGAGCATGAACGGGGGAGGGGCAGAGAGAGAGGGAGACACAGAATCGGAAACAGGCTCCAGGCTCCGAGCCATCAGCCCAGAGCCCGACGCGGGGCTCGAACTCACGGACCACGAGATCGTGACCTGGCTGAAGTCGGACGCTTAACTGACTGCGCCACCCAGGCGCCCCTTTAGTGCCTATCTTCTTAATCTGGATTGCTGAGAAACCAGATGACAACTGCGATGACCCATCTTTCCTTAGCTATAGAAAGTCGTTGGAAAAAAATCACTTCCCTAGATCATTAGTAATTAAGTCAGGACCCTTTCAGAGTAGTTCTGCTTCTGGCGAGGGGATAGTGATATTGGGAGGGTGGGTAGGGACCCTTATCCAGGCTAGAGGCACCAGGTCTCTCTAGAATTTTGTATCCCCTTCTCTACCTGAGAGTTGATATCTCCCTGGGCTGAGTTCTTCCTGGGCTCTTTGAGATTTTTAGGAAGGAAGGAGATAGCAGATTGCAGGCTATTATTATGGCAAGATCATCTCTCTTTGGCCACCAAACAGTTGTTTCCTGAGTCATGAACCACTCTGTTCAGTGGCTGTTGGACTAAACTGCCTTTGAATTCAGAGGAGAAAGTCTGTGTGTGCCAAAACCAAGCCCCTGAGTCACCCAGCGCCCAGCAGGAAGACAGCAATGAATAGGGCTGGAAATAGTGCCAGGATCCATGCCAAGCAGCTAGTGTGGACCTTCAAGTGCCCATTCCACTGACATCTTTCCAGGTCATAAAATCTCATGTCCTCATAGATAGGAGGTACCATTGTCTGTTCTCTCTGCTGTCTGCAAGGTTCCTGATTAGTGAATCATCTCCCTAAGTATCTTTTTATACGGATTGAGCCATGTACTACAGAGATCCTATTTTATTTGTAATATCTAAGGGAACTGCATTCGACATGACAGTTTATAAAACAAAGTAGGTGGAGTTTGTATTTGGAAATATAATATTGCATTTACTAGGAAGATCTGAATTTGGAAAGATCTGCCTGGGTCCATTTTAAAACCAGAAAACTAGTATATCCTTTTTCTCTTGTCAACCATAGTTCTGCAATTATTCTATATAATTGTTATTTTTCTTTTCTTTTTGGAAGGAGTCTCCCGCTGAAGAAAGAATCTAAAGAGATGCCTAAGTTCCAGGGAATTTTCCTCTAAGACAAATAACGTCAAGATAGCTTTTATTTTATTTATGTTTATTATTTTTCCCCATTAAAATATGTGTCATCTTCAGAGATCCTGGGCTAGAATTTTTTTTTATTTTCCTTGTGCTGGTTGAAGAAAAATCTCAAACCCTGATGTTGTTTTTGTTTATTTCATGAAGAAGTTAAGATGGTGCTTGACAACTTACGCCTCCTACAAAACCAAAGAATATTTTTTACACTGTGTTCATTAAGATATCTTCCAACCGACATTTCACCAAATAAAAAAAAAAATGAGCCACCTTGCATTATATATTTTTGGTTAAATATTTGAGAGCTATTGTTTTGAAAGTCCCCAATAATAATAATAATAATAAATAGCCAACTTGGGGCACCTGAGTGGCTCAGTCAGTTAAAGCATCTGACTTCAGCTCAGGTCATGATCTCGTGGTTTGTGGGTTCGAGCCCCGTGTTGGGCTCTGTGCTGACAGCTCAGAGCCTGGAACCTGCTTCGGATTCTGTGTCTCCCTCTTTCGTTGCCCTTCCCCTGCTCACACTCTGTCTCTGTCTCTCAAAAATAAATGTTAAAAAAAATTTTTTTAAATAGCCAACTTAAAAAAAACCCTACTGAAGGGTCAGGTAAATTTTGGCTCTGTTTCTACATTTATACTCCATATCTCTGCCTCTTTTAGTTCTTCCAGAAACAAAACAGAGCACCCCTCCTCCAGCAAATCACTTGCAAAATTCCACATAAAAAAAATGCTGAGCTTGAAATCACAAAACATCACCCTCAGTTTCTGAGGATTCCAGGATCAAAACTCATCCAGAAACTTTAGGATTTAGGGCCCAAGAGCCTAGAACATTAACTTCTGAAATAGAATGATATTGGCTCCATGGTTAAAAATAGAAGCCCACAGTTTTATTGCCAGTGATTATGACATACTCCCCACGAACATCAGTAAGGCGCAAACGTGCAGTGAAGGCAGCCGATGGGTAAATAAATTAAACTGATGTGACTCAGAAAGCACGTTGGGAGCAGAGATGTGCAGCAGGAACAAGGGATTTTGTTCTTGAGAACGGCCCCACTCAGAGCTCAAGGGAAAGAGCCTCGTTAGGAAACTCAGAGAACCACGGTACCAAAATGAGCTTCGTTTATCAGCTTTCTCAACAGACCGAGGGAAGAATATACGTATGGTGATTGAAGGGACTGGTATTAAGGGGCTTGCTCTTTGCGAGTTCTTGCACTTGCCATACACTCAAGCCAATGCACCTTTCCTTCTAAATGAACGGAATAGCTGGATCATGTGTACCAAGAATGTCTGTTATAAAAGATAGACTACAATACGTTGCTGTAAAGACCTCGAGACTTTCCTCACTTACCAGCTTGCTTCTTGGAACAGCTTTGTACTAGGACACGGAGCTACTACCGGATCTCATCTGTGTAGAATATTTTTTTCCAGTGATTTGCCTTTATGACTTAACTTTGCTGTATTTTCCTCTACTGGGACAAGGCCCAGTTGTCCATTAACTTTCATGAAGGCATCTATGGAAGATTTTGAAGTCCACTGGTTAAAGAGGAAAAGTGCTTTTGCGTTTGATCAGTATGTAGGCAGAAGGTAGTTAGGAACATTGCTGAGTCACACTTTAAAACAGCTGCACTGCAAACAAAGTGAGAGACTTCATCGGTGGCTTTGAAGTCAGCAACCTGGGGCCTGGCCTTTGCCGTATCAAGGACACACCTCTAAATGTCTATAAACTTTGTTCACCTTCTCTTTAAACACCAACATTTATTGAGCACTTACTATGTGCCAACCACAACACTCAGCACTTTTATTCCTTTAAACCTCACAACGATCCTGTGGAGTAAATATAATTATCACCCCCATTTTACAGATAAGTAAACGGAGGCTCAGAAAGGCCATGAAGCTCGCTCAAGTTTAGAGAGCTAGAAAATTAAAAGGACCAAAATATAAGTTCTCATCAGTGTCATTTCAGAATCTGAAATTTTAATCACCCTGAAATGGGGCTGATGATAACACCATGGTTAGCACCGTATCAAGAAATCATGTTTGTGAAAGCACCAAAGTCATATACACTTGGTATAATTGTTAGAATGAGATCTTTTAAGACAAGAGAAAACTAAGAAATAGTGACCTGACAAGGTCGTGGAAAAGTACTTTCGAATGCTTATAAACCAGGGCTTACTTGAATTTCCTGAATACGTTATTTTACTTAACAATACCCCATCAAAATATTAAGTATGTTACATAAATTAGGTATGATGCATGATGATTCTGTATCAGTCTGGGCAACCTACAAGACAAAGAGAAACAGCTCTGGTCCCTTTGTTACCTCTGAGCCAGACTGCACTGGTCTGCTTATTCATTTAAGTTATGAAGACATTTGCACAGAAATTCAGCTCAAACACCCCAGGAACAATAACGTAGGTTACCAATAACCAAGAAGGTGTTATTTGTTTGCTTGTAGGACATAAGAGGATCAGAGTGTATGAGACGGAGACATAATGTTCCTTAAATCACCACCACAAAAAAATATACACGATACTGAATTATTTTTACTTTCAAACAGAAATTTAAATGGACCCTTACAAACAGTAAATTTAGAAACACAATGATCAAACTGGTTTGTAGATTCACAGCTAAAAACGACCCAGACAATGAAAACAAAAACAAAAAAAAAAGGGGGGGGGGGTTTCTAAAGATTTTTTCGAGTTTCACATGGTCTCTCTCAGAAATGTAAAAAACCCAACTGTTTGGGCCACCAAGCCAAAACAAGAACAAAACCCACTGTGAGCGCTCCGCTTTCACTGTATGGACTGGTCTTCTGTAGTCAGAACTCTAATGACAGGTTGGTGTGTGACTTAGAAGAGAAGGCTGAGGTTCTTCCTTCTCCCTGGCTACATCAGGGAGTCAACAAGAACCCTTCGGTCATCAGCAGGAAGGCCGTGGCTATAGGGGCCAACTGGGTGGAGTCTCTTGCATACAGCTTCTAAGGTCAAAGAACACACTTACCTTGTTCTAGTTCCCATAGTGCTGATAGAATTGATTAAACTGGTTATTTTAGGGCTATGCAGACAGATATGAATATATCACAATAGGTAGATCAAGGGTCAAGAGACCGTGGTCAAGAGTGTGTCTCAAAATGAAAATGTAAACCCATACCCTAGTCACCAGATATTATACCCTTTGGGGAGCCTGAGGACTGAAGACTTAGAACTCATGCTGCTGTCCCGTATAAAGAAATACTTTCCAAATTCTTCATGGTGACAATAATTCCCCAACTAGAAATGGGGATATTTTATCTGACGAATGTCTTTTTTGTCCCTGAATTATGAGTCAGTTGAGAGAAAAAGTCTTTTTGAGTTATAAATTTGCATCCCATTTAGTGCATGTTTAATACTTTTTCATTGAAATGAATAACATTTTCTGAAATTGGGGCTGCACTAGAAAAATCCACAGTGAATGGTGTCCATACTGATGGGTTATCTTAGCTGATCTCCATGGGCTGAGTTGTAACGGCTTCCCTTCTGGAAACCAAAGCTGCCTCCGGCTGAATGTTTAGTTGAGTCATAGAACCAGTTATGTAGCTCGTGCTCCAGTCTTTCCCCTTTTGTCCAAAAATAGGAAAGGGTTTGTACTCTAAACAATTTGAAGTGGTTTTGTGAAATTGCATGGGCTCTGTCCTTGGAAAGGGTGGACCAGAGATGGATTATCTTAAGAAAGGAGATGCAGGAAGAGGTAGCTGAATGCACAGCCCAGCCTTTGGGGGGTAGGAGTTTTACTCTTTTACTGTTTCGATCTCTAATGGACCCTGTTGACTTCTCAGAGCCCTGTGGCCCCCAACTACTCAGTAATAGCTTTTATCATCTGAAGTTGGAGAATCACTTTCATTATACGAGGCAGAAAACTGAGAATTACTTTTAGAATAAATAGAAGAGGATATGTGGTAAAGAAGATGACCAGATTTTATAAAGAAATAAATTGCAACTAATTGATAGAATTTGCCTTGCTTTGCAAACGTGATATTGTAGGGGCGCCTGGGTGGCTCAGTCGGTTAATCGTCCAACTCTTGATTTCAGCTCAGGTCATGATCTCACGGTTTACGGGTTCGAGACCCACATCGGTCTCTGTGCTGACAGCGCGGAGCCTGCTTGGGATTTTCTCTCTCACCCTCTCTGCCCCTCCACCACTCATTCCCTCTGTCTCTCTCACAAAAATAAATAAACTTAAAAACATTAAAAAAAAAAAAATGTGATATTGTAAACTTACTACTTACTAGCCCAGCCTCTTTTCTCCTTAATTGTACTAGTTTCTCACACTTTGAGAAATAAAGAGGGCATGAATCATCATATGACAAAGGAAGAAGTTAATTCTCGCGTGGAAATTTTTTTGTGGGGGAAAGGCTGATGAGAATTTAGGTGCGCCCAAACCAAAATGGCTGAAGATAGGACCATTTTTAGAAGGCAATCCCAGGAATTTTAACACCGGGATGGGGTCTAATAGTTCTACAACATTTATGATGAAAAACTTTTGGTTCTGAATTCTTTTTTTCTCTTTTGATTAGCCCAACTTGATTAATTGTGAACAGGTCCCATCTGTGATGCCAAAAAGTATGTTTCCCAGCAACCATTTTGTGGGTCTCCCCAATAACAATAAGGAGAAATAATGTTGCTTGAGTAGTGTTTTAAGCTCAATTAATTAATAAAATTCAAAGAGGTGTATGGTTTTTGGATTTGTGGCTAAAGCTCTTCTTTCCAGATTTTAATCTGGAGGGAGAGTAATTTATTTAAAATATTTGAAGATGAAGGATTCCATGCATGGTCTTGCTTTATGAAGATAGCAATAGCAATTGTTGGAGCACTAAGGCGACATTGATCGAAGCTTCGGATTCAATCATATGTTGTCTTTCATTTTCTTTTTAATTTAAAATTGTTTTTAGTTTTATTGAGATATAATTGACATACAGCACTGTATAAGATTAAGTGGTACAGCAACTTTCAAATATTGTATACAGAAGTGTTAACTATAGTCATCATGCTGTGCATTACATCCCCTGTGATTATTTATCTTACAACTGGAAGTTTGGACCTTCTGACCATCTTTATTCAATCACATTTTTAACTCTTTCCAGTCTGCCATTAGCCATTTGAGAGAATGATGGAGAAAGACTTAGACTTTTTTTTTTTGCATGTATCTCCAAAAACATGATTTTTTTTTTGAGCAGCCTATTTTTGTCTTATGAAATAATCAAAAACTTATAAAAAAATTTTTCGGCAAAACGTAATTGAACAATCTTATGTTTAACAAATGAAACCATTCTTGCACTTAGTTCCGTTTTCTAAAAAGAGCTACCTTGAAGTAGTCATTCAGCAATATGTTTTAAAAAACACAAATAAAGACCTTTCCTTTTTGTATAAATAGGTAAACATTTTTATTTGTTCATGAAAACCGGGTGGGGCTGGGAGACAATCCATATTTTCCGGCAAAATAAGTGCCAAATTAAGAAGATCTGTGATAGGCTTTTAAAAAAGGAAAAATACAACAGACCCTGCTAAGTTTTAAAACATGTATATATACATATATTTCTGGATAACGACTGCTTAAAACTGTCACAAGTTTTCTGGAAGCCTTCAGATGCAAGCAGCTGGTGAGATGACATGTGGAAGGTAGTAAGAATTACAATTCAAAATGCAGTTAAAAAAAAAAAAAGCAGTTTCAAAAATCACAGTCCTTCCAAGCCTTATTCAGTCTAGTTTCCTGTCTAGACATGCAAATTGAAGTGAAGAGTTGAACCAATTATTCAGATAATTCAAAGGGGGAAAAAAAATCCCCTCACTGAAAACAGAAGATTCTAGGAGACTGAACTATGTGGATTGTTTGTCCTCACTGATCAATTCACCAGAAAATTGCTCTTTACCCAGAGAGTTTCAAGAGGACCATAGGATTTGAGTCAGGAAGAAATTTCATGAACATTTCTTTTTTTTTTTTTTTTTTTCTTTCTTTTTTTTTCCTGTGCATCCAACCTCAATGAAATGAGTATAATTTAAAGGAAAAGAAAGTATGTCTCTTTACAGAATCCTCTTTCAAGAAAATCTAAAGTTATTTTTACGAGGGATAGACAAATGTTCCACCAAGGAATATTCCCTTCTGCCCCTGAAAAAGTTTTCTCAAAACTAATCCTCCAAGTACCTTTCTTTTTCAGATGAGATGACAAGATTTAAGAAGATAAAAGAAACTCATTAAGCTATTTGTCAGCTGAAAGTGGTACCCTATGGTTTTTGTTCAGGTGGTATTTGTATATTCTTGTGAAATACACAATTTAAATAAAGGAAGGAATTATTACCTGTGTGTCAAATGCACATAGGGGTAGTTATTGATAAGTGCTAAAGTAATAGCAAAGCTATGAAATTATAAAGGCTCAGAAATGCAAAAGTAATTACATTGATCTAGTCAGCAAAAGATATTCTTTTAAAAATATTTTTAAACCCATTTTGAATATCTTAAAAAAAATTTTTAATGAATATTCACATAAAACTGAATTGGACTGCAAATTTCAAGGTAAAAATCAGGTAGATTAATAGTCCATGAAATATATCAGATATTTAAATTAAGACAAAATTTGAAACTCATTCATGCCAGAAATGAATACTGCCAAGGCTTGTCATATGTACTATTAGAAAATTAGAAGCATGATATTTAAACCAGGAATAGCTAAATGACTATAAAAAGAAAGTTTATTATTTATCTCACTTGTTCTTCAAATATAGACTGTGGAATACATTCAACAGAATCACATTAATTCTAATATTGTCTTAAAAAAAGTTTCAGGCACCTGCAAAATTTAAAAGACAGTTCTACAAGCAAAAATATGAGCAAAACCACATTTCCAAATATTAGACATGAAGCGCCTATCATCTGTTTACAAAAAGGCTCAACTTTGTGAAATTAGATCGACAAAATGTAGAAAGAAAACAAAATTAAAAATTAAAATTTCTCCAAACTTAACTTTTAAGATCTTTCATTATAATTTTATAATATTTGAAGATTTTTTTTCAAGATGGCTAATTAAATATTTTGAACTCTTAACATAAGCTTTTATAAAGCCTGTGGTAAAACACTGGCCTTAATCACTAAATGTTAAAAATAATGGTTACTCTTAAAAATGATGTAATTATATATTTTAACTTCATGTATTTTCAAAATTAAAGTAAAAATAAGTAATTCCAAAATAATTTGAAAAACTAAATTTTGATTATTAACAAATAATCCATTTCTTTGGCAATTAATTTATAGTTCAGAGAAAAAGAAGATATTACTAAAAACGTATCTTTTAGAGATCATAACTTATAAATATGTTGTAAGAATGCAAGGCAATTTATCATATGTTTATGATAACATTATTTTAAAAGAAACAACTAAATTACAGAGAGATGTTACCCCTACAAATTACGTTGTTTAAATTTTTGCCAAGTAGGAACATTTTGATGAAAGCAAATTGATAACTATAGAAGCTCATTGTCAATTTGGTCCTGAAATCTGTCTTTAATAATTTAAAAAATGTTAAAAGAACCAGAATAAGCAATTTTGGACTAATAGTTAACATATGATTCTGTTAAAAACCAATATAATTCTTTATTTTTCTCCCATAAGGAATCACTGGCAATTTCTGATTTTTAATATGAATTATTTCTAATTCATGGATATTTTTACTCAGGAATAAAATTATTATAAATATTTAAAACTATTCTTATGTTTTTCAAAAAAGCTTAAATTCTTGATTTTAGGAATATCAATATTTGAAATAGTAAATGGAAGATGAACTAAGTTCATTAGTTAAAATTTTATTTCCATGAAAAGCAAGGAGTTACTAAGCAAGTATTAATTGCTTAGGATTTTTTATTTGAATTTCTGAAAAATTGAGCTGAAAAAACTCAGCATTATATCTATTTGTAAAACAATAGAAAAATATACATACTAGATAGAAATTCTATTTAAAAACATTTGCTAAAACTTAAAAGCAATCTTAACTATATATAAAGTTTTAAAAATTATCTTAGTTTTTCTCTTTTTAGATTTGGAAAGCAAAATAACAGATTGTAATTTGAATGCCGAACATTTAAGAAAGTTGGTATTTTGCTGCTTAGATTTTTGTACCCTTTACTAGGAAGATAACCCTTCAATTTACTTCAATTTATTTAGAAATTCTAAAGACAGAAAATACGATTGAGAACTAGTCACATATTCATTTATTGGTTTTTAAAATGCATATAAAATAATGAATTTTTGTTTTTACATGCAAATAAACTAGTAGCAAGAAACAGAAACTGTATGGGAATTTGAACTTTCCTTCTCTATTTTATTTTTTGAAAGTTGCTAAAACAATGATTTTAGAAAAAGGATTATTTTTATTTTATCTAAGACCTGTGGTATCATCAGTAACATTTTCAAGAATGTTAGGGAAATAATAACACTGTTTTTAAACTTTCCATTTGCCAACTCATAGACTTACATAAAACAGCTGCAGCAGATTTCAGTTTTAATGCAAAATGTAACTCAAAACATGGATCATAATCATATCTTACTAAACTAAGTATTTACATTGATACAGAAATAAATGCTACATGTCCTATGGGGTAAAAAATAATAATAATAATAATAAAGGGTATTGCGCAGAACATAAGAACTATCATGGAAAGAATCAATGAAGAGGGAGATTCGAATACAGTTTTAGTACCTTCAGGTCCATGGCTAACCAGTTGCATTTACTTTGGTTTACTTTCTTAATTAATCTCACAGTTTTGAAAGTTAAAGGGGGGACACCTTGGTTTTAGAGAGTGTTAAAAGGTTGTAAGAGTCAGTTCTAGGTACCTGATGTTTACAAACATCCAATTGTCAGGCATCCCCCAGGCAACATAGCACTGTGCAATTTTTGGTTTTCAGACAGATGTATTGACGTTATAAAAACACAGTAATTGATTTTATAGCAATTATATGGAATTATACCAACATTAAAAGAAATGTTAGGGATAAGCCCTGTTATCTCCTGAATTTGCTATCTAAATGTTTAAGTATTATATCTTGCTTAAAACAAAACAAAACAAAACAAAACAAAACAAAACAAAACTCGATCACAATAAACTGCATTTAAGAAACAATATAGACATGTATATTTCTGAGTTAAAATAAAATGATATGATTTAACAAAAAATTCATAGCAATATCTTATTAAATAAGAGCCATAGAGGAAAACTGAAATAGCATGTTCCTATTTTATTACTATTTACTATTATTCATTTACTAGATACTAAAAAGCATTTTTAATAGTGATGTTATATTTGTTAGCATGTAGTTTTTAAAGAACTTTTTAAAATTGCACAGTATTCTATATTCCGGTCCCTTAAAGTAATTGCCAGTGTCAGTGAAAGCTTGACAAGTAAATCGGGTTTATTTCTAAAATGTATTTGGATATTCTAAATGATATTTCTTTCTTTAGATTTTGAGCACAGAATTCTGATGTAATGCTAACCTTTAAAATCTTGATCATGATAAATAAAGTTTCAAAAAGTTTTGATTGTGCCTAGTATTAAATTCTTTATCTGTATTTAAAAAGTATTATTAGAAAATTGAAAGCACTGGCAACATTTTGTTTTTGCCAATTTTAACGTATATAATAATAATATTTTTAAAGTGTCAATATTGGTCCAGAAGTTTTTGTCTTCATGACATTTTTTTTTACAAAAAAAAAGTTACAGAAAATTATCTTTTTAAGATGTTTGCAACATGTCACATAAAATAAATATTCCAAAGTAATGATTTTTTTTTAGTTACTAGAGAAATTAGACCCCATCTCAATGAAACTTTCTTTCCTCTTGTAAACAAAATTTTTGACTTTTTTTTGTCAGCTTCCAACGTCTTGTTTTTATAGTGATATCCCATTTTACTGAATAACTTTGTATTTGAAATTTGCCCCAAATAAAAAAGATATAAGCATCCTCAGCAACGTCATTATATACTTGGCAACTGCTGACTATATCCGTTTCACTGGCTGTATATTACCAAAACAACAACAACAACAAAGCCTCTAGGCTTGATCACTTTTCACTGTCACTACTGATCAGAATTTTAAAAACGTTTTTAATTCTCAAGATTTGTTAGGCATTCGGATGAGCACTGACTCACAACAGATAGAAAAGAAATTAGATTCCCCCCCTTCCCCCCCCCCAAAAAGATGCACAAATGTAAGTGTTAATAAAAATGGACAAGGAGACCACTTCATTGTTGCAATATTTCAGGCCACTTTGACTTAAAAACATTAGGTCCGAATGCAGATTTGGCTGAGTTAGAGCTAGTCTCCGGAGTTGTGTTAACGTTCTAACCACCCCCCGCCCGCCACTTTTTTTTTTTAGCCTATGTGATAGCCATGGCCAAAGAAATGAGAAATGACTGAATATATGGAAGCACACTCATATTCTTTTGGTTTTATATATTTATTGTATTCGTGGCTCTAACTAAACTGTGATACTGCAGAATACCATTGGTAGAGCTATCCCAAACACTTCTAAAAAGCTCCGAAATTCATCGAAATAATTTTCAAACAAATATTCTTGACTTTTGCAATGTCATTTGACTGGCTTAATCAAAAGTATTAAGGGCTATACAATACGAGCATTTAAGAATGTCACTCATCTTTACTGATAATTCATACCATGTATCTCCCGACCACATTTCATCCACTGTCTATGTTTGTAATTGACATAAAGCAGTTTATGTGGCCAAACATGATCCCATTCCTACCATTTTTTTTTTTTTCCATGTTGAGCGGATTTGGGAGTTGATTTACCCAGGCCTATTTTTCTAGGGAAACATGGATGGGGAAACATGGAAAGGGAAGGATGAAGAAACATCTTTATTCTTGTCTGTTCACAAACTTGAAAAGATCTAAGTAATTGCCAATTCTGACAAAGTCTATTTGCAATCCTTTGCATAAAATATAGTAATTTTTGTAATGTCACAGTTTTCCAAATGAGCAGTGTTAAGTGATTCTAATGGGCTCCTACAATGTCTTGGCATTTGAGTGGTGGTCGTGTGTGGTATTTTTGTTCATAACATGAGTTCAGTCTCGCTCATTATCTCTAAATGTACATTGAGAAAGCTACTCTTATCATGTTTTTGTTTTGTCCTTGGTATTTGTTCAATTTTCTCTGCTTCTAAGCTTTCAACGTATTGGGTGACACTAACCAACATAGATTATCTTGTATTTAGTCTAGAAGAGCTCAATGGCCAGTGGTTCGAACCCCTTGCTGGTTTGATTCATGGAGTTTTGTTGTTTATTTTCGAGAGAGAGTGCACACGTGGGTGCATGCGAGTGGGGAGGGGCAGAGAGAGAGGGAGAGAGAGAATCTCAAGCAGGCTCCACACTGCCAGTTTGAGCCTGATGCAGGGCTGGAAGTCACGAACCTAACTGTGAGATTATAACCTAAGCCGAAATCAAGAGAGCCACCCAGGAGCCCTCCATTCGTGGAGTTTATTAAGCATGACTGGTGATGTCTCCCCCCTCAGGTATCACTTCTCTCTAGATCTAGAAGACACAGTACCTTGGCCATAGGCTTAATGGGCTTTAGCACTAATTTCATTTGGTGAATTCCTAGTGACACAGAATATAGTTTCTTTTCTGTATTGAATGATTGCTATGAAATAGGAAAGCCCATTGGGTTGGACTTCCCAGCCAAAGCCACACTTGACATTAGGTCCAGAAGGGAATTTGCAGATCAACATATTCTCCAGAACTGTTTAGTAGGAAGGATGCAGTGTTGGAATTTTTTTTTTCAAGGTAACTGTTTATATTTAGTCCAATCTCCAATTCAAACAGGATATGTTTATCTTTGCTTTTTAAAAAAAAAATTGGGATACCAAAGAGAAATCATAATATATAAAGTACAAATGCAGATGCTAAATAAACAGAAGCTATTGTTTTCAGATGCCAATTAAGAGAACATCTGATTAAGTGTTGAGAGACCTAATTTTGATTCTGAATCTGGCAGTGACTCAGTGTAAACTTCCATAGTAATTCCTTTGTCTGGAAAATGGTGGTGACACTATCTACTGCAGAGCTTTCTTTACAGGATTAAATGAGGTGATATGTGGTTAAACGTTTTGGAAAGGTTAAATTCAGTGCATAGAAGAGAATTGGATGCGAGGCAGAGGTCCTGGATTTTTTAGCTTGTTCCTTGTGTGGCTTTGGGCACTTTCCTTCTCTGGATCCAGCTCCATATCTACAAAATGTGAAATATGGACTACGTGATCTCTAAGTCATCTTGTAGATTTGACAACCTGTCCTTTGGAACGATGATGAACATTAGGGGAATATCTATTGATGAGATAGAAATGTTCCAAGCTACATCCCACGTGGGGGTTCATAGGGTGCCCTTTGACTTTCTCTGTGTATAGGTTAATGCTCTACATTTCTGCTTGCTTCTCGTGACTCTTTTTAGGGGATATTGCCTTAGAGGGTACTCCAAAACATGACAAGCCCCTGTGTGCCCAGGTATCTCCGACAGCCAGAAGGTTTTTTTGTCTTAACGTCCAGCAGTGAGGTATCTTGCCATGCATTAGACTGTGGGGCAAGGTTGGATATTCAGCCACCTCAGCTTCTGTATTTCTAGAAAATTCATCTTCTTTTAAGAACCTAACTTGGTGGGTGAAAAAGATGAAGGTTCAAGGTGGTTGAGTTTTTACTGTCTTAATTAATGTCACCTCTGTTGAAGCTTCCCCAGCATTGGCCCTAACGCCCCCTACATGAAATCCTAGTAGTCTAGTATGTTTCCTTTCTGAAAAAAATAAAAATAAAAACAAAAAAAATCAACACACCTCTGTCTTTCAAAAGTTAAAGCTATTGGATGCTTGGACACGTGATTTAGACTACAAAGGAGATTTAAGTTTGGTGCAGACAGAAAACAGATGGTGGATGGTTTGGCAGGGGTAAAAAAAAATATATGAAAGGTTTTTTGAACAAATACAGATTGGGTAGAATGTGAAGAATCTCAGGTGTCTATGGGTATTTAACAAGAACTCCAAGAAGACTTTCTAAAATATATTTTAGAAATACACAATTTACATGTTAAGCTTTCTTTGTTTTTAACAACTACTTTAAGAGACCAGAATATAGACCTTTTAATACTATAAAAAACTTTTTAAAGTTAACTTAAAAAATACATGCTAACAAATATACCATGACTTTAAAAAAAAAAAAAAAGGACCTTTCAAACATTTTCCCTCAAAATTCCTAAAGGCAGCTTCTAACTGTCCGTGTGGTCAGTCCTAATAGGCATCAGCTGAGCTCCTTCTGAGCCATTCTGTTCTGTTAAAGGAGACCAAGTTAATACCGAAAGACAGGAAGGCCCCCTATCAGGAGACTGAATTAACAACAAAAAGTTATATATATATGTATTTTTCTATTTCTCTCTCCTCCTTTGCCTTCATTTCATCGTAGGAATTGTTCTCTCTGGAACTCTTAGCTCTAGCCTAAAGATACCCTGCACCTACACATTGCAGTGAGTTATGGATTTTGAGAGAAAGGAACCCCTTATTATTTGATTTGGATTAGTCTCTGTAGAGATCTAGTCATTTTTCTGTGTATTGGTAAGGCTCCACATCCCACAGCCAGCATCCTGCTCTTTCTCTCATCCCATCACCTCCCCATGACCCACCTGCATGTGGGGAGGGGTTGGGGATGGAGGGCAGGTGGTTAAATACCACTCTTCAGGGCGCGTGCGTGAGGGAGCCGGGACGTGAGGAAGGAAGGAAGAATGGGGCAAACTCCTCAAAAGTTGTCCAGAGGTACAATTCTTAATCTTTTAGTTTTGGTGGGTATCCTCTACCGTGTCCCTGGCTTTTTATTTGGTGCTTCCTTCTTCTGAGCTCTTTGTTAGCTGTTGAAGAAGATAACTCTGGCCAGAAAGCAGTGTGACCTTGGTAAGTCATTTTACCTCTCTTGTCTTCCTCCCTAGAGTGAATAAGTTGAATTAGGTAATCTCTGAGGACGCTTCAGACCTTAAAGACCAAAGTTTTTATTCCCAGGCAGGTAGAGGTAATCTATAAGTATTTATTAGATGAGTAAATGATGCTGACATTCTGTTCCTCTGACAGCGCGGTGCCTGTATAGGATGGCATAAATGAAACTAATGCTGTAAATTTCATTTACAAAGTAACTCTTTAGAGAGAAAAAACAATCCCTTTCCTACAAGGCATTTGAAGTTGTCTGTAGTGTCTCTGTGTGTATGTGTATGTGTATGTGTTTATTTTGAGGTTGTTTCTTGTAACATCCCATTCAGTGCGGGCAGGAAGGCATCAATAGGGAGTCATCACAGGGGCAGGGTGTGTGCACAGCCTGTCTGTCCTTCTGCGTCTGTGCTGAGTGGTCTGCAGCCAATGTCATTGGTCAGGGATAGACTTCTGAGTTTTTAGATCATTATAGATCTTTTACAGCTATTTTTACTTCTTGAATATTTGCCATTTTTTTCTTGCTTTAAAGGCATTATTCAGGAGAGTGGTAAGGGGAGGTGGTAAGGGGAGGTGGTCAGCAACTAAGTTATTTATTGATTTTTCTGGAGAGTTTCTGATGACTGAAGGAAAAGATTGAGGACTGTCTTTGGATTCTGACTTCCATGCTTTGGTGCCATGTTGGAAATTTTGACTTCCTCTACCTAAATACCATATCAAATGTAAACATTTCCGTACATGTATTTTTGTAAATGTGCACATGGGTATGTTGGCGTGTCTTTTAGAATGAGGTTCTGGGGGTATCTGGGTGACTCAGTCAGTTAGGTGTCTGACTTCGGCTCAGGTCATGATCTCATGGTTTGTGAGTTCAAGCCCTGCATTAGGCTCTGCGCTAACAGCTCAGAGCCTGGAGCCTGCTTCAGATTCTGTGTCTCCCTCTTTCTCCCCCTTTCTGCCCCTCCCCCACTCATGTTTTGTCTCTGTCTCTCTGTCTCTCTCTCTCAAAAATACTTACAAAAGTTTTTAGAATGAGTTTTAAGAGGATGCCATATGGCTGAGTGTTGATGGCCATGCCTTACTCAGTTCTGATGCTATCAGATCTAAATATTGTCTACTTATACATTTATTATATTTCCCTTAGTAAAAAAGAAAAAAACAGAGAAAAGCATAATATAGTATGGTTTAGTTACAATGAAAAGAGGGGGTACCTTTATCTTTTCCCCCATGTAGTTTCACCTCAGTGAAAAAAAAATTGTATGTCCTTAACTAGTTCAGTCTTAGAGAAACCAATTAAAATGACAACTTAAAAATAATAACATTGCACACATTATTAAGGCAGTTTTGTATATTCAGGGACAAGGGGAAGACATGAAAGGTAAAGGTTGAGATAGGATGTTCCAAGCAGTGTTCTCACACTTACTGGTGCAGAAGAATAGCCCTCAAGACAGCTTCAAGTATTGGAGCTTACAAAACCCTTTACCATCTCCTTTTGTTTACATCAGTTTTTGAGAGACTCATATATAGGAGATGATCATTTCTAGAAAAACAGGTAGCTTGCAGATGGAATTGAAGCAAAATGATAATCTTAGCTCACCTATTTCTTCTTCTGATTATCTCCTATAAAAGGATAAGAGAGACCTTTCACCCCGGTCTTTATGACTGAGCATGACTTAAAATTTATGTCAGGTCCATTTCCATTCTTTCCTCCCCTTGCCCCCTCTAAAAAGAATCCTCTTTATTCCTTACTCCTAAAAAACCCAAGTAATCCAGTTATCCCTTCCACCAATGGATTATAATTTTACTTTTACTGTATTAACTAAATGAGTGAAGGAAAAGTAATTTTTCCCTCTGATTTTCAATCAATTTGAGTCTATGGAAAATTACCACCTTTGCATCTTGTGTGGGTTGGGCTATATGGACCTGTATTAAATGATTAGACCAAACAAGCCCACTTAAAACTATGTGACCGGGGGCACCTGGGTGGCTCAGTGGGTTAAGCGTCTGACTCTTGATTTTGGCTCAGGTCATGATCTCACAGTTTGTGAGATCAAGCCCATGTCAGGCTCTGTGCTGACAGTGTGGACCCTGCTTGGGATTCTACCTCCCTCTCTCTCCCAAAATAAACAAATAAACATAAAAAAAAAAAAAACAACTATGTGACTGTATTTAGCATTTTGTGGTTCCTTGTCCTACTCCCTTTGCTCCCAATGCACAGTGATTATGGAGGGAAAATATGTACTTGAAATTCCAGTTGTTGTTTTTTTTTTTATCCAGGTCTGATCAGTGTTTGATTTAACATAATAATGTCTCCAACAGGCATAAGGACAAGACTCAGGGGTGCCTGGTGGTCTGTCTGATAATGGGCTTGGAGTAGTTCAGGGAGCACATTGCTATCTTAGCAGAACTGGTTGGAATTAATCACTTTAGAGGTGGCTTTTACTTAAAAAACACGTATGTGCTATATTGATGACAGAATAGAGACTTAAGGATATTATTAAGAAAATTAGATCTCTCCTGGAGAAATTAGAATATGGCCTTGGTAGTGGGGAATTATTGTTAATTTTGTAGGCTTGATCATGGCATTCTGGTTATGTAGGAAAATGCCCTTTCTTCTTAGATGTGCACAATGAGGTATTTAGGAATAAAATGCCATGATGTCTGTCATTTGCTTTAGAGCACTTCAGCAAAGAAAAAAAGGAGATGAAGCAAATGTGATTAAATGTTAACTATTAAATAGAGATGATACATACACGGATGTTGGTTATACTCCTTGGTTATTATAAATGTGTTTTGGTTGGTTATGGATGTTGGTTATACTCCTTCTAATTTTCTTTGTTTAAAATTTCTGTAATAAATTGTAAACAACAACAACAACAATCTTGAGATCCAATATTTTAGCGTTAAAAAACTACCACACATATTAATAAAATAAAATCTTGAGATAGTTATTTGTGCATGCACAAGACGGGGCCAGAGATTTGAAATTTCTCTGGATTTAGAGGCAAACTCAACATTCCGAGGTGGGACTTTAGTTCTTAAGAATATGGTCAATAACACACAAACCAGTACAAAATGAAAATGCTGTGCAAAAATACTATTTATTTTATATTCTGAATGCCTTTAAAAGTCTAAGATTGAAGCTACAAGAAAAGCACAGTAGGACGTTGAAAATGAAGGCATACTCCTTTGTCTTTACTTGAGCTAAATGCTAAGAAATTTGGGGTTCTGACCTCAGAACAAGGTGGAATGTTCCTTGAGGAAGATCACAGCAATAAAAGGGTTTGAGAACTGTGGCTTCTCCAATAAGAATTTGAGAGGCAGAGTAGCCAGTGTCATGCTAGAAGCTCACTGAAGTAAGACAAATTACGAAAACATAAACTGTACCAAGATTATTTTATTCGACTCACATTCGGAATTACCAGATTTAATGTTCTTCTTTAAAATTCTTCTTTTATTTTTTGAATGGTTATTATGGCAGTAGCTGTGTTCTACCCAAGTAACGTAGTACTTTTTTGGTATGTTAGTATAGCATTTGTTGATAACAAAATGTGTGTGTGTATTTATTGCCATGAGGACACAGAAAGAAAATATACCTCCAGGGGTGCCTGGGTGGCTCAGTCAGTTAAGTATCCAACTCTTGATTTTGGTTCAGGTCACGGTCGCACAGTTTGTGGGTCCGAGCCCCACACCCGGCTCTGCGCTGACAGTGCTGAGCCTGCTTAGGATTCTCTCTGCCCCTCCTACACATGCATGCGCGCGCGCTCTCTCTCTCTCAAAATTAAACTTAAAAAAAAAAATAAAAAATAAAATATTATTAAGAAAAATAAAATATACTTCCAACAGTGAAGGGATTATTTCTATGTAAAATTCTGGAATTCTGGAACGCAGAGCCGAGCTTTAACTGTGTTAACTTTAGGTCCTTTGACTCTTTGCTGTACACAAACTCATGCCCAAATCTACTGTTATAACATTTAATACATTACACTGATTTGAAAATATTAATATTACTGGGGCGCCTGGGTGGCTCAGTCAGTTAAGCATCCAACTCTTGATTTCAGCTCAGGTCATGATCTCACGGTTTGTGGGTTTGAGTCCCTCATCAAGCTCTGCCAGTATGGAGCCTGCTTGGGATTTTCTGCCTCTCTCCCTCTCTCTCTCTGTTCCTCTCCAACTTGTGTTCTCTCTCTCTCAAAATAAAAAAATTAATTAAAAAAAATAAAAATATTAATATTACCTGCACAACCCTTGCAAGCTCCAGTTTTGTTTATACAGGAAAGAGACTTTTCCTCCTGAACACCTTTTTTTTTTTCTCTTCTTTCTTTCTTTCTCTTTCTTTCTTTCTTTCTTTCGAGTAAACTCTACCCCCATGACATGGCACTCAAACTCATGACCCTGAGATCAAGAGTTGCATGCTCTACTGACTAAGCCAGCCAGGCACCACTATTTTTCAATTAACAAATATAAAATGGACTCATTCTCAAGTATGGGGAGAATTTTTCTGGTAAAAAATTTGCTTCACCAAATCGATATCACCATCTGAGAAGACTTTCAGCTTGTACTCAATATGGAGGTGATCTTTAATAGATACAAAGCCTCTGGTAAGTTGCTCTTCCAAAAACTATCAGATGCTGTTAATTACTGGTAGCAAAGCCTAGCTATGTGTTAGGAGGTGAAGGCAGGCAAATCCAGAATCCTTGATTCCTCGCGATTTGCCTTTTAGCAAGAAGAGTGTAGTTCAGAGGGTAAAGCCTTGGCATCAGAAACACAAAACGTACATTATTTTTTAAAGTCTTACAATTTAAGTGTGTCTCTTTAGTTAACACTGTGTTCATAAACGGTATTGTTTACGAGAGGCGGTGTGCGTTACTTCTGGGTCTCAATCCTAGTTTTTCCATCTGCAAGTTGAGAGATTCCCCCCATGAAATAATTGCTGACTTTTCCTCAAGTTACTTTGTGCCAGGCACTGTTTTGAGCGCGTTACATTAAATTTCTTCATTTCTCCAACAACACTATAAAGTAGATATTCTGATTATGCCTAATTCATCTATTAGGAGACTGAGATAATCCAATGCTGGGTAAGAAGAGAATTTTAGAGGTAGGAGGGTCCATGGAAGTCATCTAATCAGAGGTTAAGGGCATCTAATCATGGGGTTAAAGGCACAAGCCCTGTACCCAAAATGTGTGGTTTTCAAACTTGGACCCTTCACTCATTAGAAATAAACCTTGAGCAAATGACTTAACCTATGTTTGCCTCAATCTGTCCTTTGCCTCCTTTGTTGGCTCATCTCTAAAATGGGGATGACGATAGAATCTGCATTATGTGGCTGTTAGGAGTAAACGTGGAGGGCTGAGAACAGTGTCTGTTGCCCAGGAAGCTCTCCGTAAATATTCTAGATGAGGATGAGGATGGTAGGGTCTGGGTGAGTAAACAATGTTGTTTTCTTAGAAGGATGCGTTACCATCTTATTAAGGGATCCCCAGTTAGATCAGAAAAGCTGCTGGTGGTAGTGATGGTCTTAATGGAAAGAATGGAGTTAGCATTATCAGTGATGCAGAACGGTTTCTAATTTTTTTTTTCAACGTTTTTTATTTATTTTGGGGACAGAGAGAGACAGAGCATGAATGGGGGAGGGGCAGAGAGAGAGGGAGACACAGAATCGGAAACAGGCTCCAGGCTCTGAGCCATCAGCCCAGAGCCCGACGCGGGGCTCGAACCCACGGACCGCGAGATCGTGACCTGGCTGAAGTCGGACGCTTAACCGACTGCGCCACCCAGGCGCCCCAGATGCAGAACGGTTTCTTAGGGAAAAAAGTATTAGGTTGAAGAAGCAAAGTGAAGAGGAGACTGTTAGCCTAGAAGGGCAGAAAAACGTGGTATGTTGTAATTCAGCAAAAAGTTTGCAGACACACAGTAACAGCAGTAGCATGCACAGAAATGAGGCCCAAATTTGGGTGCTTACATGGAGTTCTTCCAGTTTCTCTGGATCATCGTCGACACATATAGAATGCTAGTGCTAAATGGGACCTTGGAGATTGTCCTGTACAGCCCCCTCATTTTACATGTTGCATTTTACATTTTTCTGTGAGGACAGTTGGGTGAAATTTAGCCAGAATCTCAGTGCAGTGAAACCAGGAAAATTTGTGGTATGTTTAAAGAGGGATTTCAAGTAAGGATGAAGGGAAAGAGGGAGGAAGTTACTTAACGTTTTAGAGTGATACCCAGGTAGGAGAGCAGAGAGCAAAAGGCCATGAATTTCTCCTAATTCATTAAAAGAGGGAGAGAAAGGAGGGAGGGAGGGAGAAAAACTCTTAATTTTATGCTCAAGAGTCTTGGATTGGATTTGTTGTTAATGTTTAAAAGTCCATGAGAAGAAAAACTCTTACTTTACTATTTCTAAGAACTTGGTTTCCTAAAATGTAAAGGAAATTTGGGAGAGAGTTTGGCAGTGCTGATGGTTCCAGCAAATGAAGGATTAATCCATTTGCAGCTGTGGTGTTGAAACTGGTAAGCAGTTAATGTTGATCTGTTACTGTTTAGGATGGATAAACCTTGGCTTCTAAGAAAAATCACTTTTAACCAAGTTTATGCTTAGTGCTTTCTTTTAAATAATGAATGGAGTGTCTCAATAGGAGCTAATGAATCAGATTAATTTGGCGTGGAGTTCTGAGCAGGGAAGGGGGCAGGAATCCTCTTAAAATGCTTTGCTGAGTCCCCTTTACACTTTGTGGAACCAGGATCGAGTTGGAGGGAGTTTCCCTGAGGGGTTTAAAGGCTCCCCACTGTGCTTGCTCCCCAGTTACAATAGCATTGGGTTATAAATGAGGACTAGTTTGTGTGTTTACATGGAGGAGAAGAAGCCAACAGCACCCAGGCTGAAGCAAAGATAAGATTTTTATGGCTGTGAACCCACTTTTGTATTATTCTTTACAGAAACATTTACCTAGGATGTCAGTATTTTAGAAAGAGGCTCTTAGTTTGGCTTTTTTTTTTTTTTCTATTAAAAAGGGAAAACACTGCTGTTAATGTCGGGCCATATTACTGTTTGCACTGTTGTAGGGTTTGGGGACATTGGAGACTTTCCATGTTGTGCCCCTCAACCTTGCCCAATACCACAGCCCACCTCCACTGCTGGGAAAAAGGCTTCAGGAAAATGGGTGGAGCTGAGGAATAAATGTCTGTTAGTTTAAATCTTTCTTCTTTTTGCCTTTTGATTGGGTTCCTACTTCAACATCCACTTGTTGCTTTGTGTGATGGAATCAAGTTGGAGACGAAGAAATTGAGGCACAGTGTAATTGATAGGCTCGTTTCTGCTAGCTTTTAGTCCAGGTGGAGGCCATGCTGCCTCTGCCCTAGAAATTGCTTGGACGGGTGAGGGGTCAGTTCTCCTACCCTTAAAAGAAAACTCTCCTTTGCGCTTGCAAAATTGTACCACAAAGGACACATTAAAAAACAAAACAAAACAAAACAAAACAAACAATGGTTAGGAAATCAAAGGTAGCCAAGAGTGATTTAACAAAAAGGAATATTTTAGTGCTTGGGCACATGAGTTTTATGGGTTCTGTGTTGTTCTAAAGCCTCAAGGTTATGGGCAAGATACTTTCAGTGAGGTGACTGGTGACATCTGTGCTTGGCATTCTAACTCCCCTATCCTCTCCAACTTTATTCATCCTGCATGAGGACTCCAAATGGAATGTCCTGGTGAAGAACAGGAAATTGCCGAGGTCTGGTGAACAAAAGCCCACAAGTCCCCTAGTGGCAGGTGAAAACTGGTTATGTTTGAAGTATGGAGAGGATAACACTAGCCGGCCTGTGATACATGCATCCAAACCCAAAACAAAACCAGAATATGCCCTCAGATGTTGGGGAGAGGGATGTTAGATACATCTTGTTGGTCTGTTAACAACAACAACAACATGGGGTATGGCAGAGTCATACAGGGGGGAAAATTAGAAAATAGCTCTATGAGAAGAAATTTGGGGGAGAAATAGTATAATTACTACTCATTTCCTCCTCCTGGAGTTGGAAATAGTAGATCCCTATATGAAATTAAGGGGAAATGGAAAGAATCTGAAATTTTTCTAAGCAGAAGATAATTTTGCTTTGGGGAGAAGGCATGTGAGTTAATAAATGTAAACCTGTTTTAAAATGGAAAGAAAATTATGAGCAGAGAGAAGCAGAGGGAGGAACATGACAATTGTTTTTAAACATTCAGTCTAAGTCTTGCTCTTAGTTAGCATTTCTATCTTAGAGTATATAGTGTTTTAAATATCTCTTTTTGGGGAAATTGATTTGAAGCTAGAAAGGCCTTTGAAAATTACAAAGTTTAGCGCTCGGACTTTTTTCTTTCACGTGTTTAGAAATTTAGCCTATAGAAACTATGTGTAAAAAGGCATTGATATGTATTAGAAAACATCTTAAAACAGATTAAGATAGTTAATGACAAATATATCAAAAGAATGTTAAAACTATTGAGTCCTAAATAAGACCCATATGATATGTCAATAGCAGAGTAAAATACGGAACAACTAAGTATAAGAAACTATTATCTTGTGACGGTTCTGTGGTAAAACTTAAAGTTTAAACGAGGGTGATTTTTTAATTGGCAGCACTGATTTAATTTAATTATATTTAAACCTTGCTGTCTAAAATTAGGACTCTGGGGCGCCTGGGTGGCGCAGTCGGTTAAGCGTCCGACTTCAGCCAGGTCACGATCTCGCGGTCCGTGAGTTCGAGCCCCGCGTGGGGCTCTGGGCTGATGGCTCAGAGCCTGGAGCCTGTTTCCGATTCTGTGTCTCCCTCTCTCTCTGCCCCTCCCCCGTTCATGCTCTGTCTCTCTCTGTCCCAAAAATAAATAAACGTTGAAAAAAAAATTTTTTAAATAAAAAAAAAATAAAATACATTAAAAAAATAAATAAATAAATAAATAAAATTAGGACTCAAAAAATCCAAATACCCATCATTCTATTATGATTTTTCCGAGTAAAAGTGATCACTAACTTGTATCTTTTGTATTTCTATAGGAAATAAAAGTCGAGTTTTGTCTTCTGAAGAACCTTGGGGACTTTTTTAAAGGCGAAACTTTTCATCTTTAGGTAAGGAAACGTTTTCTATTGTTTTTCCATCTGTTGAAAAGAGAACATTTCAATTAGAAAAAAGAAGTAACATATACTTAAGCTTTGCTTATGCTAACTGATATACAACATTATGAAGATGATAGAAAGCTGGCTTTTTAAGTTAAATAAAACAAATTAGTTGAAAATTTTTCATTTAAAAAGATCAATTTGTTGGGGGAGAAAAGAGGCCCTTTTTATGCACTTTCTAATAGACGGATATTATCACAGGATTCCCATCATCATCTTTTCTAAGTATTTAAGACATAACAAAATTAAAAGTATATATTGCAAAATCTAGAGACACCTAGAATATTCCTAAACATAAATATAAACGTGTGTGATAATAAAAAAAATAAACCATTCAGATAAATTTGAGAGACTGGTCACTGCTTTAAAAGGCCAGTGAATTAAAGTTACTTAAGGTTTGGGCAGTAACAAAGAAGATTAAACTCTGGGATATACTCACATGCTAGGAAAATATTGCTTTTGTGGAATCATAAAATGTAAATATAAACAATCTGTTTAATCAGGCAAGAACCTGTCCTTTGTGTGTGACCTCTTTTCAGTTTTTATTTGTGTCATACTGGTAACGTACGAAAAGGGAAGACAGACTGACTTTTTGAGCATATTAAAATATTAGCAACTCATTCTATTTTTGGCAGGAATTCTATTAGTGCAATTTACTGCCATGAACAGTATAAATCACATATATGAAAATCAGATGTTTTAAAGCAGATAAACTAAAAATGCAATTAAAATGTTTAAACAAACATTTAAAGATACTTTGAAGTATTGTATGACGTTAAAAGAATGAAAGAAGTAGTTAGAGAAATTATATACAGAATCTGTTATAAAATATACAAATTTGTACATTCTAGCTTTCTCACCAATACCACATTTGGAAAAAGAAAAAGAAATAGATTGCAATGTTTGTCTTCTATTAACATATATCCTCAAGATTAACATATATAAACAAGATTTCTCCTAATTTTAAATATATGAATATAGTTACATGTAAGTATTTTTAAAAATCCTAGCATAGAGGTTTTAGTTTTTAAGAAATACACGTAAAAATTCATGTGGTTAAATAGAATCTAAAAACTTCAGGAGAAAAATATTAAATTTTTTTACATGGATTTGAAGAATTCATTTCTAGAATAAATTTTTTTCCTTATGGAAACATTCATATTAATATTAAGTATATAGGTTAAGACTTCCTTAAATTACTTAATTAGGATATACTAAACTTCTAAGTTATTTTTAAAAGAAGAATTTTGGTAATCTGAAAAAAAATTCTAACATTATTTCCAATATACTCTTTAAATAAGGTCTTTACTATGCCAGTTTTTAAATCTTATATTTTTAAAGATAAAAAAATTACAGAAAAAACTAACCTCCTAATGGAAAATATAATTTTATAGCCCTGAGAAAAGAGTTGTAATCATGCTATAAATATACGAGGAGATCACTTTCATTTCTGACATGTTTTTGAGACTTTCTTATGAATCATATATTTAAACAGCAGAATAATATATAAAATATACATTACTAGTTTATGATTTAGCAGCTATTAAAAATAAAGAGGAAAAAATGTAACTTTGCCTACCTGAATTCTAACTAGGATGTTAAGGTAAAATTAGAAAAATACAGAAGCTAAAGTAGTATAATGAACTGAAATTTAAAGTGTATATATATATATATATATATATATATATGTATGTATATATATTATATCTTGACATATAGCATTTATCTTAATTGTTAATGAAACTATATACTGTAACATGAATGAAAAAATAAATGATGGAGAAGTATTTTCTCACTGTAGTTTACTAGATCAAAAAATTTACTAATAAGCTAAATGTAATATTAAGATTCACGTTTAAAACAAAATTGTATGGAGTTTGGCTGAAGAGCTATCTTTCCAGAAAGGATTTGAGGGTGTTTTTTTTGTGTATATTAGGGTTTCTGAGTTTTGTGATTTGAAATTCATGATACATTTTGAATGCCCTTTCAAATGGCAAAATGTTTCCGTGGAAAAATCAGACATTATGTACATTTAAAAAAATATTTTGGTACGAGGAAAATAGCAGATACTTTAGGAGAACTCTAGTTTTTGTTTTAGTGCACGCATCAAATACCAAACAATTATTTTGTCTGTCAGTCAGTTACACGTCTGAGCAAGTTACAGTTTGTGTATGTATATCTTACGTATTTAATTTATAGAGGATACAGTGATCTCTAAATGTGACTGTCAGCTTTACTGAAATTATGGGCAATGTATTTAAAAGAAATGCATTTCTAAAACTTATTTTTAATTAAAATGAGAAACTTTCAAGGAGTCCTTTCATTAGCAAAATATGTGATTGTGCAGTTTTCTGAAAGAATGAACTCTTAGTTTTCTTTTCAAATTATATGAAAATGTTTCTTGACTGGTTGTTTTCTATATTTTAAAGTCAGAAAGGAATAAAGTAGTAGTTTATACTATTTCTGAATATCTTTCTATCAATAGAGAGAAAGGGAAAACAAAGTATGTTGACACGATAGAGTTTTCCCTTTAAAAAATTTTGAACTTGAAATTGAAAACATATAATTGTCCACACCTAATATTTCTTATCAGGACTTATTTGGAGTTGCATGAGTTTTCTGAGGGAATATATTTGAGGAATTTTATCTTATAAAACGTGGAGATAGAGAACATTGTAGTCAGCTATAGGATAGTCCTCTGTTGTTGTTTCCTAGATTTTAGACAACAACTTTTAAGTTAATAATATTGAGTACCAAAATATCTGGGCTATAATAATTTAGAAAAATGCCAGAAAATTATAAAGGTGAGGGGGAAGGTTAATTGAAGCTAAATGTATCCCTTAAATGATAAGCATTTGACACTGTGAAGAGAGCTCTGGGGATAACAAATAGTACTCTGTCAGGGACAATTTTCTGGGCAGCTTAGGGGGTTTGCGTGATAAAGGAAGGCTGCGAGATAGCAGAATTGGAACTGCTTGACAGAATTTGCACAGTTAGTTCGGGATGGTGAGGACGAAAGTTGGTGCAACAATTGGGTGCTGGGAGGGGGAGAGGAGACGGGCTCGCCAACCCGGGCGCTACGACAGGGTTAACCGCGGCGCCGCCCGGTGCACTCTGGGAGTTGTAGGCCGCGGGTATTGTGGGAGTTGTCGTAAAAGTCCGCTTATTTTGGTATGATGGCCGCCGCCGAGGCAGGAGTTGAGGGTTTCTGTCGTTCCGGACGGCTTGGGGGGCTCTGTGTGCCGTCAGAAGGCCACCAACAGCCCCCAGGTCACCCAGGACCTGTTAATTGTGTGCCTGGGAGGTGGGCGAGAGGTCTGGTGGGTTAACGTTGGGGCCTGGTGTCGCTAGGTTGGCCCCCGGGCCTCTGGCGGCTACGAGCTACTTGAGGGGCTTCCAGCCTGCCAGACCCTGGCCGTCTGGCATTCAGTCTTCAAAATATCTGGATAATTAGCGCCTAAGCGTTTGGGGTGTGCATTGTTTGGTTGTGGTTTGTATCCTGCATCGCTCCCTCTTCTCCTGCCGTGTTCGACTCTGTATTTGTAGTCGTTGATGCTCACGACCCTATTTGGGGTTAGGTTGGGCTCGTTTTCTGGGGTCTGGTGGGATTTGTGCAATAGCTGTAATGTTGGAAAGTGTGGACGGCAGGGTCCTGAGTGTTGTCTGTCTTGTTTTAAGTGTAAGAAATTGTATGAGTTGTGAACGTGCCCCCGAGTGTGTTTGCTTCACTTTCTCTTGCCTGTGGTGAACCTTGCCCTTGTTTGCTCATACTTGGAGGCAGTGTCTGGCGTTTCCTCCTTGTGAAATGCTTTTCTATTAACTTGGATGTGTTCTTAAACCTTTGGAAGCCTCCAGAAGACTGTTTTGCAGTTGTTTGTAGAACAGGTTGTAGAACAGTCTTTAAATTCAAAAATGAATTTAAAACAAATACCACCATCACAATTACCTTTAGTTCTAGGGAGCAAGTCCCTTCACCTTTGTTTGCCGTGAAGTTTTGGGGTACTTATGGGAATCAGATTTGCTTTTAGCTGTGTTACCTTACTCTTGGCTGGCAGGGTACTTCTGCATGTTGGGGCACTTTGATCTTACTTGGTTTTGGATAATCTCTCAGCTTGAGGCAAAAAGGGACACTGTGTACTGACATGTAACCGCACCTATCAGAATCTCTAGATAACACCAGATTGCCCAGCAGGTCAGTACCTGTCTTGACACCTCTGCGCAAACTCACTGTTTCTGCCACTATGAGCTGCTCCATAACTTCTGCGTTATTTAGACAATCTGGTTGTTGTCTATGTAACTTGAGGCCTATCTGGCTATGAAAAGCTATTTCTCAGGCAGTATTCATTTAAAAGCTCCCCCCCCCCCCCCCCCCCCCCCCAAATAGAATTGGTGTCTAGAAAGTTTTTTCATTCAAGTTTGGTGAAGTGGGGGATTTGGAATAAGGTACAATGGTGTTTTTGGAAATCAGCTATCAATTTTTTTAGATTTGGGGGCAGACCATGTGACAAATGACTTATAGTGAGAGGGAAAAAAATTATTCTTTCTCTTTGTATTTGAGGCCTATAAAACCTATTTCTATGTCATTCTGTTGGGCCACTTTCATATATCATTAAAAAGTCATTTGATGTTTTGTGATGAACTGGGTTTTCATAATTGAGTTTGTCTGAGTTTGCTTAGTACTTGGTATTTGAAAATATAGTAATGGTGGAGAAGGAAGCAAAACTGGATGGGTTTGTATACATATTTCTGTTGAATGTGATTTCAGGTATAGATGGATAGACTAATAACTGTTGGCTTTCTATTCAGGTCTCAGGAAAGTATTTCCTTCCCTCTCACCTAACCCCAGTGTATCTTAGAATATTAACTAACTTGCCAATTGAAAAAGATTGGGAAACTTATTTTAAGATTATGCATATTCATATCTGTTATTGTTTGGTGACATAAAATGCTGGTGGGTTGGTTTGGTATCTCTGGAAAACTGAATGGCTAGAATTTGTAGATTTGAATCATAAAATCATTCAAAACCAACAACAAACACAATTTGGTTGAAAGAAGATGCATACCTTTTTTAATTGCCAAGTTACCTGTGACTTGGGTACTCAACAAATGGTTCATTAGAAGGTTCTTGGAGAGTAAGTGGGTACTTACTTTGCTAAGTTTAGAAATGTATCTCTGTATTTTCAAAGAGCCCTTTTTGGCATTTGTGAGTAGACACATCTCTATGAAATGGTGACATTTTAACATTTAGTTCCTGAGGCCTTTGTTTTGTACTCTACTTTCTACCTCCATCACTTTAATTCTTCTGCTGGTGTGACAGGCATTTTGGAATACACAAAAATCAACTATAGTTTCAGAAAACATGGTGAGGTCCATTACCTTCTGGTGAATATGTTTCCTAAGGTTGTATATATGTATTTGATAGATGTGTCAAACATGATCATTTTGAAATGATACCCTTTGTGAAACCAAAGGGTAACTGGTAACATTCTTCTTTTTCTTTTTTTTTTTTAATTTAAAAAAAAAAAGGTTTTTAAAAAGTTTTTAAGTAGGCTTCACATCCATTGTGGGGCTTGAACTCATGACCAAAAGATAATATGTCCCTCGCTCTACTGACTGAGCTAGTGGAATTGCCCTAGTGGTAACATTCTTGACACGGGTGTTATAAATGAAAGGCTTTGGTTGCAGGTGTTCCTTCAAAAGGAAATACAAACTTACTTCCAAATAATACAATGTGGAAAATAACAAAATTAAAGTTTTCATTTTAGATTGTAACCAAAATTTGGAAACACTTGGGGAGAGGGGTTGAGTAGGAATATCTGTTTGAGTCCTTTATGCAAATACTTTCTAGTTTTGTTTCCCTGTACATAACTATTCACATTGCTGAAAACAGTCATTTCTCATTAATGTATTCCTGCATCTGTGAACATTTGTGAGTGGTAAAACTGCCCATATAAAAGGACAAACCACCCATTCAGAATTTGGCCCTTATTTTTCATTTACATTATGCGAAGAGGAAGGATTATTTATTGTACTTTGTGCACTTGTATATGTATTTTGTTTTCTCAAGTTTAATACATTTGGTTTTAGATAGCAGTACTCTTAAACATGGAGTGCATCCCCCCACCCACTCCACCTTTTGGAGGATAATATGGCTTCGAAAGAAGGAGAAAATTTTTAAAAATTTTTCATGCCTTTTGATGAATTTTATTTTCTGCTTCTTCCTACATGTATTTCCAGGACAGGATACATATTTCTGCTCTGCTGGGCCTTATTTCTTGAAGACAGGTTACTAATCATATGATTTTTATAGGCAAGTCACAGCATACCAACAGTTACTTCAAAAGGTTGTATCTAGATTAAAAGATACTACTTCATTGGGGTGTCCGGGTGGCTTGGCTGATTAAGCTTCCTACAGCTCAGGTCATGATCTCATGGTTTGTGAGTGTGAGCCCCGTGTCAGGTTCTCTGTTGTCAATGCAGAGCCTGCTTTGGATTCTCTGTCCCCTCTCTCTCTCTGTCCCTCTCCTGCTTGCATGTGCACATGTACTGTCTCTCAAAAATAAACTTAAAAGTATATTACTTCAAAAGATCATATGCATATGTCCTGCCACTGCAAGAATGCTAGCTAGACAAAACAAAACAAAACAAGAACTCTACCTGTATTTAAAGCTTCAAGAAACCATATGAGATCATTTTGCTTTGTCCTCTGCCTTCCTTATTTTTCTTTTTGTTCAACTTTCTCCCTTCAGTATGCTTTTTGTAGTTCTAGAACTTAAAAGACATTTTGGGTTTTTTTGGAATTTTTTAAAACAAATTATTTGTTTCAACTTTTAAAACCATTTTTTTTCTCTAAAATAGTCATAATATTCAAAATATCCATGCTTTAAGAAGTCAAGAAGAATATTCTTGAAAAAAAAAAGGAGTCTCAGAAGAGAGAGAAGATTATAGTGTGTGTGTGTGTGTGTGTGTGTGTGTGTGTGTGTGTGTGTGTGTATGAAACAAAATAAGATTTTAGGACTAAAAAATACAATAACTAAAATAAAACCCCAAATTCCCTGGAGGCGGTCTATTGCAGAATGGAGATAATGAAGAAAAGAGCGAACTTGAAGCTAGAATAGAAATTATACAATCTGATGAATAGAATGGAAAATGATAGAAAAAAATAAATGAACAGAGGCAATGGACAATATCACAAGGTCTAACATTCATGTGAATCCCAAAAGGAGAAGAGAAAGAGTAAAACAGCAAAAAACATCTGAAGAAACAGCAGCAGAAAACTTCTCCAATTTGGTGAAAGATACACACTTAACAATCTCAAGGCCAATGAATCTCAACATAAATTCAAAGAAATCTGTACTGGACATATCACAAACTAAATATTTTAATAAAGCATTATTGTCATGTTACATTTTTATAACTAAAATGCTATACATGCCGTGTTTCTATATTCCGTGAAAAAATGAGTTAATCGCTTCCTCAAACCTCAGCACCAAGTGCCAGAATTTGACCTACAAAAAAACTAGGACGTGTGGCTCTGGTTTCCTTTTCTGTCATAAACCTTTTCTGCCATTAATGAAGAGATGCATGATTTGTCATTTTCAGACAAGTTTACTTGAAGACAGTATTACTTCATGCCTGACACTCATGAAATACGTATTTGTGAACTTTTTATTAAGACCATTTAAGAAGACATTTTTTAATGTAAAAGAATAGAAGAGAGCAGTTGTGTATGTTTACTAGTCTAAAAAATTATTTGTAAACTGCCTTCATGGTTTAAAAAAACTCAAATCCATGTTTCTGGATTTTAATTTTTTTTTATTTTTATTTTTTTAACGTTTATTTTTGAGACAGAGAGAGACAGAGCATGAACGGGGGAGGGTCACAGAGAGGGAGACAGAGAATCTGAAACAGGCTCCAGGCTCTGAGCTGTCAGCACAGAGCTTGACGCGGGGCTTGAACTCACTGACTGTGAGATCATGACCTGAGCCAAAGTCGGCCGCTTAACTGACTGAGCCACCCAGGCGCCCCTTAAATTGTTTTTTAAAGAATTTTTTTTGAGTGAGTGGGAACCATATTTCCAGTGAAGTTGTATTAAAAGAGTGGCCAACTTACGCCTTTAGTATTAACCAAAAGTATAGAGTATGTGCAGTTTATAAGATGGAAAGAAAAGGCCCATTGTATTAGTTAAAATGAAGTTAAAATGAAGACCTCAATGATTTTAAACTTTTGTGTACTCTTTGTTATAATTGTAGAATTTGAATTTATAATAGAGTAAATTTTAAGATACCTGTGAAATGGCTTATTCCTTGATAAGATTCTATATATATTTTTTGAGATACATATTTTTTTTTGCATTCTAACACAAGATTTTAAAAGAAAACTAATAGTAAAGTAAATGAAACTGACTTATAGTCTTCTACCTGAGGAGGAAAACTTGGAAAGAACAAAATTTTTAGAAATGCAAAGGTTCGAGATATGTAATATAAAGAGTTTTATAAGTCAGTAAGAAAGGTAGAAAGTTTAAGCCATGGCTTGACAGTTCACAAAAGAAAAAAATAAAACTGTCAATACATCATGTGTTTTCCAAAGATGACCACAACAATATCTCCCAGCTGACTGCTCTTCTGCAATGTGATATTGTCACAGTGTCATCAGAAGGTGGTATTTCTCCACTTCCTTAATTTTGGGTAGGCCCTTTGACTGCTTAGACCAAGAGAATGTGGTAGAATGGATGATATGCCAGTTCCAGGTGTTGGTCTTACATGGCCTGACAATTTCTTCCTGCTTTTTGGAAGCCAGCCACTATGTGACAGATGCAATTACCCTGAAATCACTATGTTGTGAGAAAGCCAAAGTCATTTAATAAGGCCCTGGAGGATACAACATCTATTGGAGAGGCCAAGGAGCATCAGGGGACCAGACCTGTAAGTGAAGAAGCCATTTTGGAAATGGATCCTCCAGCCCCACCTGCCATGTCTGTTGCTGTGTCAATCGGATGAACCGTCCAGTAGAGCACTTTCCCAATTTTTGACCCATAAAATCATGAGCAAATAAAATGGTTTGTTTTAAGCCTCTGTGGTTTTGGGTACTTTGTTTTGTGTCAATAGATATGTGGGGAAATAGTGGGAAAAAATGATTTCATAATTTTAAAAATAGCAGTATAGGAGAATATATTCACTAAGACTGTCAAGGAATTAGTATTTACTAGTACAACAAGGAATGCCTAGATCATCAAACAAAACTAACAGCCTCAATAGAAAAATGCACCAAGGATATGAACAGGCTAATGACATAGAAAGATATGCTCAAACTCACCAGTAATGAGAGAGGTTCAGATTAAAGCCACAATAAAATATCTCTTTATACCCAGTAGACTAACAAAAATTAGAAAGATGGATAATGTCATTGCTGATGGGGATGGGGATGGGGATGGGCAGGAACTCTCATACACTGTTGCTTAGGGTAAAGTGTTAGAGCCATTCTGG
This sequence comes from Felis catus, assembly GCF_018350175.1. Lineage (NCBI taxonomy): Eukaryota > Metazoa > Chordata > Mammalia > Carnivora > Felidae > Felis > Felis catus. Next base: position 95,998,216 of record NC_058377.1, read on the forward strand.
AGAGCAGTCTGGCCAAATTTAATGTAGATATTAATAAATTGTTTCTGGGTGTATGTCCTCAAGATGTCTTACACAGGTCTTTAAAGGAACAAATATGAGGATATTAGTCACATTGGTTTTTTGGTGGCAGAAATTTCAAGCTAATCTGGGTTTCTTAACCATTGATAAGAATAGGTAAAATACAGTGGAGGCGTATACATATAGTTATGCATTAGATAGAAGCAAAGGACTACATATATCTACCACATATGCATGTTTTAAAAATACAGTTTCATGAAAGTAACAAACGAGTCTATAACATAATTCCATTTGTATAAATTTAAGACACATGGGCACAAAAGTGTCTTGCAAGAAAATACTAAAAAACCTGTGTCAAACACATTGGAATGGTTTCCTAAGAAGAAGAAAAAAGTTGCCCATAGTGGGAGAAGGCATGGGGAATGATGTAAAAGAAATTAAAGGCCAATGATGATAGTGTGCCCTAAAGCAATGTGTATGAGCAAATGTTCTGTGCCCGAGGTCCAACAATACCTACTCTGCCTAAGAGGAGAAGATTATAATTCTCCCAAGAGTCCAAAAGAGTAAACTGAAAGAGTAGAACTATATTAAATCTGCCACACTTAGGGGGAAAAAACTTTAAATGAGAACAGTACATACAAAAGTGTGGTCAAACAGGCAATCTCCTAGTTCATTGGATATATAAATTGGTATGACCTTTTAAATGACAGTACAAAGAGCCTTAAAGATGCTTATGTCCTAGCAACAACTGTAAGATGAAATTTAGAAAACAAAACCATTTAAATAGCAAACAAAATACTTACGGATATATCTAACAAAGTATGTGTAAGACCCATAAGTGGAAACTAAAACATTGCTGGGAGAAACTAAAGAATATCAAAATAATGGGAGAAATACCATGTTCATGGATTGGGAGACTCAATATTGTTAAGATTTCACCTCTCTTCAAATTAACCTATAGATCCAAAGAAATCCTGATCAAAACACCAGTAGGCTTTTAAATTATTTTTACAGAGTTCAGCAGGCTAACTTTATAAGGAAATGCAAAGACTCTAAAGTAGCTAAGACAAGACAAAGAAGACCTACTCTGATTTCAAGACTTACTTTATAGTAATGTAGACAATGTCATTTTAACAATGATAGAGATATAAATCAATGGGACAAAACAAAGTTGAGGTGTACACATATATCATCAAGTGATTTTCAATGAAATTGATGAGGTAAGTCAGTAGGGAAAAATAATTTTTCAATAAGTGGTGTAGGAACGGTTGGATATCCAGTATGTAAAATGATGATCCTTATTCCTAGCCTCATACTATATACAAAAATTAACTTGAAATGGGTTACAAACGTAAACATAAGAGAGAAAACTTCTAGGCAAAACAAAAGGAAAATCTTGGTGATTTAGGTAATGCAAAGATTTCTTAGATAAGACAGAAAATAGGAAGCATTTTAAAAAGTTGATAAATAGAGGTGCTTTGCAGCCTCAGTAGGTAAAGCATGTGACTCTTGATCTCAGGGTTGTGAATTCTTGCCCTATGTTGGGTGTAGAGATTACTTAAAAGTAAAATTTTTTAAAGTTGAAAAAAGTAGATATATTGGGTTTCATTAAAATGAAAAAAACTTCCCTTTTAAAATACACTATTAAGAAATAAAATGACAATCCATAGACTGGGAAAAAATATTTGCAACACTTCTGATGAAGGATTCCTCTTCAGGATATATAAAGAACTCTTAGAACTCAGTAATGAGAAGACAGACGACCTTATTAAAAGAATGAGAAATCTGGGACACCTGGGTGGCTCAGTCAGTTGCTTGTCTGACTTTGGCTTAGGTCATGATCTTGTGGCTCATGGATTTGAGGCCCACGTTGGGCTCAACTCAGAGCCTGGAGCCTGCTTCAGATTCTGTGACTCCTCTTGGTGCCCCTCTCCTGCCCATGCTCGCTCTCTCTCTCTCTCTCTCTCTCTCTCTCTTTCTCAAAAATAAACAAACATTAAAGAATGAACAATTAAAAGATGGTCTTTGTGTATTGGCTCCAAGTTTATTTCTTTACTACAGTCTGAGATCTTTTAGCTAAAAGCCCACTAATGCCAAACTCAAAATTTTACACATCTCATTATTTACAAAATAGTCCAAACGAGTTGATTTTTAGCCATTTAGAACCTGCCTGCTTTGCACACTCCAGGTAACCTAATTCTACTCTGCTGGCAATCAATAAGATAGGCTGTGGGCCATAAAGGCCCCAAACCATTGCTGCTGACTTTCCAAGCTCTGACACAGAGTTGCCCTACTATAGTGATGGAGCATATCACCTAGATATGTAAGCTCCCTGTCCAATTTCCCTCTCCTCTAGGAGTTCCCTTGCCTTCCTCCCTTTTTGGATGGTGACCCCCTCACTGTCAGCCTCCAGACAGTCTCAAGCTGTGAGAGACTTCATTCAACCCTGAAGACTCATGCAACTCTGTCCAAGTGCTGCCCAATAAAGCTCACATGTTACTGCTTCTGTTCTTATCTTTTTCCTTGATCAGTCCCCAAGTCCCTCAAATCCCCTACAAGACTCTAACAGACACTTCACAAAAAAGAAATGACGATCCAATAAGCACATGAAAAGATGCTCATTATCTTTACTCTTCAGAGAAATGCTAATTAAAGCCACATTGAGTTACCACTATATACCCACTAAATGAAAAAGACTGACAGTATTAAGTGGTGGTGAACACTCAGTGCAAAATGATATAGCCACTTTGGAAAACCTTGTCAATTTCTTATAAAATTAAACATTTACCATGTAATCCATAATTCCACTCCTCAGTAGTATTTAGTCAAGGGAAATAAAGGCATATGTCCACACAAAGACTTGTATGTGAACATTCATAGCTGCTTTATTCATAATAGTCAAAAACTGGAAAGTCAAATGTTCAACTGAAGAATGGAAAACCAAATGGAATACTACTCAGGAATGAAAAGGGATAGACTACCAATATTGCACCATGGCTCAATCTCAAGGACATTATGCTAATGGAGAAGCCAGACACAAAATATACTGTATTATTCCATTTATGTTCATTTCTAGAAAAGGAAAAACTAGAACAATAGTAAATAAAACCATTGGTTACAATGGAGGAAGGATCAGGGAGGGGATTAACTATAAAGCATGAGGAAATGTGTATCTTGATCATGGTAGTTAGTGCAACTCTACCTATTTATCAAAAGTCATCAAACACTTAAAATCTGTGAATTGCATTTAAATATGCCTCAATAAGGTGGACTGAGGAAAAAGCAAAGTGCTCATGCTTCTTAACTTAGTAATTGCATTTCTAAGAATTTAATATAAAGAAATAATCTGAGATGTGTTTAAAACATACTAGAGCGTTCATTTCAACATTTTTTATAATAGCTAAACACTTGAAACAACCTAAATGCCCAGGAGTAGAATATTGTTTAGATCTGTCTGTGATTCATACAGGGAATCTATCAAGCCATTAAAAATTATATAGAAAATAGGAGTTGGAGAAATGTGTGCTATTTTACATAAAAAGGCATATTACAATACAGTATGTGCTCTAGTTTTTTACTTCTGTTTTTATTTTAAAACTGGAAGTTAATAGAGTGAAACATTTTTCACTATGTCATTGATAAATGAGGTGCAAGTGGGATTTTTGTGATATTATGCAAGTGAGATTTGAAAATCTGCTACCTCCCTATATGTTTTCTTCTTCTACTTGGAAATGGGAGAGATGAAACATTTAGACCAATATTCTTTAGCAACAAGATAGGCCAAGTTCACTATTTCTTTTTATTATAAAACAGGGATTATATGCACCCTGAAGGATATTGACTAATATTTACAAATCCTCAAGCTGATACCCTTAGCTTTGATTTTATATAAAAAAAACCCAACAAACTCCTTAAATTAGTTTATGAGGATAGTTATCCATCTGTATCTAAAATCAGAAGAGAGTTGAAATGAGATTAATTAGACACAGACCTACAATATATTTCCTGGGGTATGGCAAGGATCAGAATATTTCTTACCTATAGCCTGCAGGTAAAATGTCCCATGTGCTGGTTGAGCAGCCCCAGAGCAGGAATTCAGGATGACTTGGAGTACTGAATATCCCCACCTTGAGGCAGGGAGGGAAGGTAAAACAGATAAACTCAATAGTGTTTGAACAGATAAACTCAATAGGGAATAAAGGACCTTTGAAATCCTTTGATTGGTCTCTCTCTTGGTGTCCTGAAATTTTCGTTTCATAATTGAAAGAATAGATCAACTCAGAGATCTCCAGTTTTGTATCTCCAACTTTGACAGGCCCTAGAACATCAAGGAAATATCTAAAATTAGATGTATTTGGGGGTGCCTGGCTGTCTCGGTAGAGCATGTGCTTCTTGGGGTTGTAAATTCAAGCCCCACACTGGGTGTAGAGATTACTTAAGAAATAAAAATCTTTATTTTTTTAAGTTTATTTTATTTATTTGGAGAGAGAGAGAGAGCAGGAGGGGCAGAGAGAGGGGAAGAGAAAATCCCAAGCAGGCTCCACCCTGTTAGCACAGAGCCTGATGCAGGGTTTGAACCCACAAACTGTGAGATCATAACCTGAACCAAACCAAGGATTGGACACTTAACCGACTGAGCCACCCAGGTGCCCCAAGAAATAAAAATCTTAAAAAAAAATGAAACAAAATTGGATATATGTTTCAGTATCTGTTCACTTTTTTAGAGTAAAGTAAGAAAATGTTAGTGGTAGCATTCAAACATTTCAAGCATGTTTTGTATACACTTGTGACCCTGTACTCAAAAATTATAATCTTGTCCACAAATTTTTTTTGTTTTGTCTGTAAGTTTGCGATTAATTGGATTTTTTATAAACAGGATCTTCTTTTATGTTAAGCCCAGTTTGTTAAAATTTTGTGGGAATAAGAAATATTCTTGGTTTTAGAAAGCAAATATTTTTTTTTCCAACGTTTTTATTTATTTTTGGGACAGAGAGAGACAGAGCATGAATGGGGGAGGGGCAGAGAGAGAGGGAGACACAGAATCGGAAACAGGCTCCAGGCTCTGAGCCACCAGCCCAGAGCCTGACGCGGGGCTCGAACTCACGGACCGCGAGATCGTGACCTGGCTGAAGTCGGACGCTTAACCGACTGCGCCACCCAGGCGCCCAGAAAGCAAATATTTTTTAACATTCCCATTTAAATGATTAAAATATCTCATTCATCAAGTGATGAATGAATACCTTCTTAGGAGGGACTTGCGAAAATATTACAAGTGGGCCCTTTGGTGTCTGTACAAACCTAGGCCAAAAAAGAGACCTACGTTAAGGAACTTACAAAATGTCCATTCATATCTTCACCAAACACACATATCCATATATAGTGAAATGTGGAATATAGTTATAACTAAGGCAGTTGGTACGGAGAAATATCTGAGACAATGTATGGATTGGTAACAGAAAACAGAGCCCCAAAACTGCTCATGTCTTGCGTAAAGGTCATTTCTCCCTAATTTAAACTAGGGTGTCAGTGTTTTATTTCCAGATGATTGGTGTCAGAGAGCTATTGTCATTTATACCCATGCATTTTCTTTCTCTCTAAATTTCATCTAAGACAGGTATGCCGGAACCACGAGTACTTGTTTGCATTGCATCCAGCTATAAATCGAGACCACAACCTTTGTGCTCGAAGAAGGAAGCTATTTCACCTTTACTGTATTCACATATTCTTTCTCTCTCTTTCTCTCTCTCTCTTTTTTTACTCTTTGGTATTCAGAAAGTAGAATGCTGTTTCCTAAATAGACTGTTTGTATGTATTTCTGGTGATTGTTTGTGGTGAGTCTAGTTACTGATTTTCCATCTGTTTTTCACAACTCACTTTTCAGTGGTTCTTTGTATTGCTAAGCTAACTATTGATTTTTGCAGCTGGCTTAAAGCAAACATGTATTTCTTTTTCATGAATCCTACTTTCTCGCTAGCTTTTCTTGTCCATCATAATGTTCTCAACTTGATGAATCTTCCATGTATGTCACCTTTAAAAATAAAATGGCCAGTTGTTAACAAAATGAGTTTATTTGGGAATAGTCGAGAAATTGCATGCAATTCGGGACAAGGCACCTGGAAAAACCATGGGCAAGTCCAAAGAGACAAAGGGAAGGTAAGCTTTATTAGGCTTTACAAAGAAATTGAGGAGGGTTGTTAGGAAGGAAAGGTCATTGGAGAAGAACACAAATTTGAGGTTGTGGTGATTTCTCATTGGCTGCAAGGGGTGGGGAGTGTGTTGTTCCTGGAGTGGAAGGAGACCTTCCTTCTTGATGTTTGTGTAGGCAGCTACCAGCGGTGTGCGTGGGAGCGCTCCCCCTTCATGGTGTCCCAACTCCATTGTCAATGAGGTTTCCTTTGTTCATTTTCTTTTTTTTTTTTTTATTATTTTTTTTTAACGTTTATTTATTTTTGAGACAGAGCATGAACGGGGGAGGGGCACAGAGAGGGAGACACAATCTGAAACAGGCTCCAGGCTCTGAGCTGTCAGCACAGAGCTTGACGCGTCACTGACCCTGAGATCATGACCTGAGCCGAAGTCCGCCGCTCAACCGACTGAGCCACCCTGGCGCCCCTCCTTTGTTCATTTTCACAGATATATGGTGGAAACTTTGAAAGAGTAAAAAAAAGTATGTGGTGTGTGATTTCAGGACTATATGATTTAGAGGTACTTCAAACAAAAGCACATTAGTCATATTAACAATTGCCAACAGACCATTTTTTAAATAGTTTATTTTGAGAGAGAGTGAGAGTGCAAGCGGGGAAGGGGCAGAGAGAGAGCAAGAGAGAGAGAATCCCAAGCAGGCTTCGCACAGTCAGCACAGAGCTCAATGTGGGGCTTGAACCCACAAACCGAGAGGTAGTGACCTGAGCCGAAATCAAGAGCCGGGCACTTAACTGACCTGAGCCATTCAGGCACCCCTTAATGTCTTTTTTTAAAAAAGGTCTATTTGTGGGGCACCTGGGTGGTTTAGTCCTTAAGTGTAACTCTTGATTTTGGCTCAGGGCATGATCTCAGGGTTGTAGGATCAAGCCCCACACCCTACTCTGCACTGAGCAAGAAGCCTGCTTGGGATTCTCTCTCCTCTCTCTGTTCTTCCTCTGCTCACGCTCTCTTGTCTCTCTCAAAATAAATAAACTTAAATAAATAAACAAAATAATTTTAAAAGACATTAATAAGACAAAAAGTTGGGAATATTTGATGGTAAGAATACTGTTAATTTTTTAAGTGGAATAATGGTATTACAGTTTTGTTTTTAAAAAAGATCCCCTTATGCTTGTTGGGATGAGTATCCGGTGTTATATGTAAGTGATGAATCACTGGGTTCTACTCTTGAAACCAATAATACACTATATGTTAACTAACTTGAATTTAAAATAAATTAATTAAAAATAAAAATTTTAAGGAGCCCCTTATAATTTAAGAGATACATGCAGAAATATTTATAGGTAAAATGATTATGTTTTCTGTGATTTGGTTCAAAATAATTCAGGAGAGTGGGCACCCCACTGGCTCAGTAGATGGAGCATGTGACTCTTTTTTTTGAAAGTTTATTTAATTTTGAGAGAGGGAGAGAGTGTGCCAGTGGGCGAGGGGCAGAGAAAGAGAGAATCCAAGCAGGCTCTACACTCACAGTGTGGGGCTTGAACTCATGAACCTTCGGATCACGACCTGAGCCGGAATCAAGAGTGGGACACTTAGCTGACTGAGCCACCTAGGCACCCCAGAGCATGCGACTCTTGATCTCAGGGCCATGAGTTTGAACCCCACATTGGGCATAAGATTACTTTAAAACATAATATAGGAAAGGAGAAGTGGATAGTTGTATAAACAAGATTGGGCATGAGTTGATAGTTATGAAAGTTCATTATACATAGGAGTTTATTATATTATCCCGGCTACATTTTTATATGTTTGAAATTATCTGCAACAAAAAGGTAAATGCATTTCTAAAAGGTTTAATAATCTTATACAAATAACCTTGTAATAGGCTTTTATAAATCACTAGGAAAAAGAGGAATATACTAAGTGAGCAAGCAGTGTGCAAGAGAAATGTATAAATGGCAAATAAGCATATGAAGAAAACTTCAGTCTCAAAAACATGCAAATTAGGACAATGTGTAATATTGTGATTCATGGTGAGAAACACATATTTGGTCTCTATCCACTCTTATTGGCTCAGAGCTGCCCAAGCCCTTGGAATTTCCTAAGGAAAAAGAGCAATGGGAGCCTCTTTTGTCATAATATTTGGCCTTATGTGATCAGTTCCTGAAATAACACCATAGTCATAAAGGTGAAAGGAGTGTATTGTTGTTCACGTGGCCCTTTCAGCCACGTCTAAGTTTATGTTAACGAGGTGAGTTTTGAAGAACCCTTAGGAATGGGGCTAGTTGTCAGGGGAGCCAACTGGCATTAGGGGGTTGGAACTTTCAGTCCCATCCCTCACCCTACCTCTGGAGAGAAGACGGGCTGGAGGTTGAATCAATTGCCAATGGCCAATGGTTTAACCAATTGTGCCTAAGTAATGAAAATTTCATAAGAAACCCAATAGTATGGGGTTCAGGGATCTTCCAGGTTGCTGACCATGTGGATGTGCTGGGAGGGTGGCATGTCTAGAGAGGGCACTGAAGCACCACGTCCCTTCCCACATATCTTATCTTCCCCTATGTGTGTTTTCCACCTGGCTGTTCCTGACTTATATCCTTTCCTAATAAACTGGTAACCTAGTAAATAAACTGTTTTCCTGAGTTCTGTGAGCTGTTCTACAAATTAATAGAACCCCAGGAGGGAGTCTTGGGAACCTCCAGTTACAGCCAGTTGGTCAGAAGCACAGGGGACAACCTGGACTTGGAACTGGTATCTGAATGGGGAGTGGTCTCCTGGGACCTAATGCCATCACCACATAGCATCCAAATTGAGTTCACTTAATTTCTTGGTGGTGGTGGAAAACACATTTGGAAATGAGATAACTTTTTTTTTCACTTGTAGAATTGACAGAGAAAAAAGTTTAACAATAACTACTATTGACAAGGATGAGGTAAAGCAATAGTCCATTTACCACTCACTAGTAGACAGATAAATCCAGTAGGTCCCTAGGGATTTCTTGGTTGTCATCTCTACCTTCTCTGAAGGGTGGGCATGATTTGTCATTCCCGTTTTACATGTGAGCTTACTAAATACCAGAATTATCCAAGGTCACACAACTAAGGGCTTGTTTTTTTCCTTCTACTACTGGAAAAGAAGATTCTGTTGATGAAATATTTTGCAATATATATGATAATGAGTTCTCCAGAGTTATTTTCTGACCTGGGTGATCCCAGATGATTGAGAAACAGAGCAGACGTAAGCCCAGCCCATGGCTGGGAGCAAACCCCAGCTGATGCCAGCCTGTATCAGCCAAACCCTAGTCTACCCACGGACTTGGGAGTGAGAAATAAAAGTAGTTCATTGTACACCAAGGAGGTTTTGTGGTTGCATGCAGCCAGCAGCTGCCTGAGGCGTCACCTCCCTCCCCTCCCTACTGCTCTTACACAGCAGTCCAGCTAGTGCTTTAGCCCTACAGCCACTAGGCATGCTTCTCCCTCAGTTCCCTCAATACTGGGGTGTTAGGAAAGGCAGGCCGCTTATTTCTCCACCTTTTTACCTTGTTTCAAAGAAGATTTGAGGAAGTTTATTAAAATTCTCATAATGCAAAATAAAGAAAACTAGAAGGGCACTAGAGACAGGGAAATCTGTTTAGATCCCCTCTATAGATAAAGTGAGCATAGGCCACTAATGATATCTATCTCAGAGAAGTGTAACAGGCCTTCTGATTTTTTTCCACGTCCTATATATAAACTGGGTAACATGAGGTAGTTTTCCAAAGATGCCATCATTCTTGAGTAAGAGGTGGCAATGAAGTTGGAGACTTACTACCTGGCCTACCTGGGATGACAAATAGTAACTGATAGTTCACTACTTTTAACAGCTTGCTTTTCCCACTGCGGACAGCAAACAAACTAGTTTCGGGCAGCTGGGACAATAAAACGTGGCTCTTTCCATTGTTTCACAATTTCGGTTCTTGGTTCTATATAGGAAAACTCCATGAGTTATAACTGAAGAGAAAAATAGAGCCAACAGACAAGCTATATAGTTTAAAAATTTTTAATTATTATTATTATTATTTTGAGAGAGACAGACAGAGCATGAGCAGGGGGCAGGCAGAAAGAGAGAGAGGGAGACACTGAATCCGAAGCAGGCTCCAGACTCTGAGCTGTCAGCACAGAGCCCGATGCAGGGCTTGAACTAGTGATCTGCAAGATCATGTCCTGAGTTGAAGTCAGATGCTTAACCGACTGAACCACCCAGGCACCCCAAGCTATATAGTTTTTTAAGTGGTGACTGATTTTTTCAACTGGAAGTTATTGCTCCCTGCCACTAATATTTACTCTTTTCTTCGACAGTAATCCATTCAGGGGTGCCTGGGCGGCTCAGTCCATTGAGTGTCCAACTCTCAATTTCAGCTCAATTCATGATCCCAAGGTTGTGGGACCAAGCCCTGTTTCAGGCTCCATGCTAAGTGTAGAGTGTGCTTAAGATTCTCTCTCTCTCTCTCTCTCTCTCTCTCTCTCTCTCTCTCTCCCTCCCTCTGCCCCTCTACCCCCCTCGCACACCTCTCTCTCTCTCTCTCTCTCAACAAAACAAAACAAAACCAAACAAAACCAAAACCCAATAATCCATTGGTTCACTTAATGAATGCTTATTGAGAGCCTACTGTACATTTATCAGGACTACATTGGTGAATGAAAAAAATAGACCTTTATGGAGCTTTAAGTATGGATGCCATAAGATGAACTTTGGTACTTTTGAAGACCATAGGGTAGGCCCTTATGGCTTTGAGCTCAGTAACAAGAGAGGGCAGGGGCCAGAGTCAGGTACGCTTCCTTAGGATATATCCATGCACAGTATTAGTTTTCTATTGTTGCTGTTACAAATTCCCACAAATTAGTGACTTAAAGCAACACACACTTAATATCTGACAATTCTTTAGGTTAGGATTACCAGAAAGAACTCACTGGACTAAAGTTAAAACGTTCCTTTCAGAGATTGTAGGGAAGAGTTTGTCTCCTTGCTTCTTTTCAGCTTCTAGAGGCTGCCCACATTCTCTGGGTCACTGACCCCTTCCTCTTTCTTCCAGCCAGCATCACTGCAGGTCTCTGACCATTCTCCCATGGCTGTATCTCCTTTTCTGACCAAAGTTGTGACACGTTCTCCAATTTTAAGAACCCATGTTCTTAGGTTAAGCTCACCTGGAAAATCTCCCCATCTCGAGGTCCTTAACTTAGTCATATCATCACAATACGTTGTCCTATAAAGTAGCATTCACAGGTTCCAGTAGTTAGGATGTGGATCTCCTTAAGTGTGGGGAGTATCGATGTTTTGCCTAACACACACTTACACATACAAAGGTAGTTATGTAATGAATATTAAAACTTATATAGAAATTATTTCAAAAAATGGAAATAAATAAAATGAACACAAACAAAAAGACTGGACCCTGAAACAGGAGCATAATCATTTTAGAAAGAATAGTTTTTCATGTATATGTTATCAATATGTCTCTGATGAGATGCTGCCACTGACATGGAAGAAAAAAGAAATCGAGAACTACAGCTATAGTAAACAACATGGATAATTCTTAGAAACGTGATGTTGAGTAAAAAAGCAAGTCCCAGGGGCGCCTGGGTGGCGCAGTCGGTTAAGCGTCCGACTTCAGCCAGGTCACGATCTCGCGGTCCGTGAGTTCGAGCCCCGCGTCAGGCTCTGGGCTGATGGCTCGGAGCCTGGAGCCTGTTTCCGATTCTGTGTCTCCCTCTCTCTCTGCCCCTCCCCCGTTCATGCTCTGTCTCTCTCTGTCCCAAAAATAAATAAACGTTGAAAAAAAAAATTAAAAAAAAAAAAAAAAAGCAAGTCCCAGACGACTACCCAAGTACAGTTCATAGGTCTATAGATGAGTTTCTTTAGGGCTACAATGCAGATTGATAAACTAGGTGGCTTTAAAGAATAAAAATTAATTCTCTCTCAGTCTGTTGGCTAGAAGTCTAAAATCAAGGTATGGGTAGGGTCATACTCCTTCTGAAGGCTCTAGGGAAGAATTCTTCCTTGCCTCTTCTGTTTTCTGGTGGTTGTTGGCAATCCTTAACATTTTTCAGTTTGTGGCTATACCACTACATTCTCCAGCTCATAGGACCTTCTTTCCTCTGTCTCTCTGTGTAACTCCTAATCTCCCTGTCCACATAAGGATACAGTCATTGGATTTAAGGCCCACCCTAATTTAGTCTCACCTTATCTTAATTTGATTACATCCGCCAAGACCCTATTTCCAAATAAGACCACATTCATAGGTGGGGGTGAGGGGAGTTAGGATTTCAGCATATCTTTTGGGGGACACAAACCCATATAGTCAGGTTTCCCAGGAAACAGACTCTGAGACTGAGATTTGCTTGCAGGGGATTTATTTATGGAGTACTCTGGGAAACAGCATCAGTAAGGGAGGAAGGGAATTGGGATTAAGCTGAGGGAGAAGTTGAACTGTGACGCAGGAGTAACAGAAGCCTGGGATGATGCCACACAGGGCTCTGAAGGTAGGATGGCCTCACAGATGTCCATAGTTGGGATAAGTGGGCCAGGAATTTGTATTTCTGCTTTAACTAGGCATTGGATGCAGTCTGCCCATGTGAAAGGGGAAAAGAAGCTCCCTTCAGCCAAGAACAATTCCATAGAGGAACACAACTGGAATTCAACAACCAGAACTCTGCAGATAAATGTCTTGGTCCTGGAGGGGATATCAAGATTGCGTACCCTACTGTATTATGGTTTTCAATAGATCTCAAAAATCAGCAAAAGCGAACAATATATTATTAATTCATATAATTTTGTGATAAATTATTTACATGTATGTATATGTCTATATATGTTCTTAGTTTTTTGGTTCTTGAGTTGGATGGTGAGTTTATAGTTTTTCATTATATTATGATTTATAACTAACTTATGTATTTCATGTAATCTTTTGCATGTATCAAGTATGTAATCTCTGCACCCAATGTGGGACTTGAACTCATGACCCCAAGATCAAAAGTTGCATGCTCTACTGACAGGGCCAGCCAGGCGCCCCTGTGTCAAATATATTTACAAATATCATAAGAGGAAGAAAGAAAACTAGGCAAAAGTAATAAATATTAAAGTAGCTAGAAATTTTAGAAAAAACATGAGTAAAGAGAGCAAATCCTGAGTCCATTGCAAAGTAAGAATTCAGAGGAAGAAAAACTTCCCCTGAAATTCCCTAATGTTCTTTGCTTTAGTTTGCTTGTATTACCGTCTAATGTTATGTTATTTTTGGCTGAAAGTATGATATTGATGAAGTATATTGTTTATTTTCCTTTTCACTTAATTTTGAATTGATTTGTTCACCATGGCACTAATTTATTTTAAGTGAAAGAGGGGGTAAGGTTGTTGGAGTGATTAATAGATCTGTTGGTGCAATAAAGAAATCCAGTTAATGCACAATATTGATATGTCAAGTTTTTACCATGGTATTTTTTTTAAGTGTATTTATTTAAGTAATCTCTACACCCAATGTGGGGATGGAACTCACAACTCCAAGAACAAGAGTTGCATGCTTATAGGACAACTGGGTGGCTCAGTGGGTTAAGCCTCAGATGCTTGAGTTTGGCTCAGGTCATCATCTCACAATTCATGAGATCGAGCCCTGCGTAGGGCTCTTCTGGGTTCTATTGGGCTCTGCGCTGACAGTGCGGAGCCTGCTTGGAATTCGCTCTGTCTCTCTCTCTCTCTTTCTGCCTCCCCCTGCTCACACTTTCTCTCTCTAAAAATAAATAAATAAACATTAAAAAAAAAAAAAGTCACATGCTTTTATGCCTGAGCCAGCTAGGCACCACTCACCATGGTAGTTTTGATGGTATATTGAGTGGAGAAAGAAAGTTGTTGGAGTATGTTTGTATGATCACAGTTTTTACTTTAAAAAACGTGTGTGCAGGGGCATGTAGGTGGCTCAATTGGTTAAGCATCTGACTCTTGATTTGGGCTCAGGTCATGATCTCACCATTTGTGAATTTGAACCCCATGTCAGGCTCTGTGCTGAGAGTAGAGAGTTCACTTGGGATTCTCTCTCTCTCTCTCTCTCTCTCTGCCCTTTCTCTGCTCATGCTCTCTCTCTCGCTCAAAATAAACTTAAAAAATTTTTAAAAAGTGTGTGCATGTTGTATATATCATATAGCTTTATATTTACATAGAAAAAGAAATGGAAGAATGCACTCCAAGTTGCCAGGTGCCATCTGTGGGGATCAGAAATGGAGTGGGCTACTTTTTCACTTTATATACTTCTGTGAGCTTTTGAAACTAAAAAATAACATTAAAACATATGTTGTAATCACTTGTTTCAAAATGACTGGCTTTAGTTTTTTTAGGCAAGAGTTCATCTTCATGTGTTTTTTTTCCTTGTTGGAAAAATGGCAGTGCTACCATGACATTCGAATGGGATAATAATGTATGTGAAGTCAAGTTTGAAAATGCTAATGCAGTATTGCGGCACAATAAATGTGAATGTGCATGTCTTATGGTAATATTATTTTTTAAAGAAATTAAATATTAACCTGTTGGAAATCTCCCAATTTCTCATGCCAAAAAATTTAGTTTCTTTTATCAAAATTTTAATGTTTATTTATTTTTGAGACAGCAAGACAATACGAATGGGGGGAAGGGCAGAGAGAGAGAGAGAGAGAGAGAGAGAGAGAGAGAGAGGGAGACACAGAATCTGAAACAGGCTCTAGGCTCTGAGCTGTCAGCACAGAGCCCGACGCAGGGCTTGAACTTGGGAATGGGGAGATCATGACTTAGGCTGAAGTCGGTCATCCAATCAACTGAGATACCCAGGTGCCCCCAAAATTCAGTTTCTTTTAAATGTGTTAGTTCATCATGCACTTTTTTTTTTTAATTCTAGGATTGAACACCTTCTCACCTGAATTTAAAGGAGAGATTAAGTGCAATGTTTTGAGCTATGCTTAAATGAAGATGAAATAGAAGAAGACAGAACTGTTAAAAATACGTAAGTTTTATTACATGGCCAAATGAAGGATTCAGCTTTGTTGTCATGGTATTCTTAAAAATTCCTAGCTTCTATGAAATTCCCTAATTATGGAATTTTCTTTCATTGTATTGAACTACTCCTGATTTCATCATGAAAATTTGATCTGAAACTCAATTTACAGAAATACTGAAAATGAATTTAAAATTAAATGGGACCATCTGTATACTAATATGATTCAATGTTGTTGATTCACATTTTCTCCAGATTAAAGACTGTTCTGAACTCTAAGTCTTTGAAATAAATGAGACTGAAATTTAATGTGGTTGTGTCTGAGTATGTTACTTGTAAAATGGCCAATTATTTCTAGAAACTCTTCTACTCTCTGTTAATCATTTTTTTTATGTTGCCTTCTCTGAGCTAGTTATTGAGACACAATTTCATAACCACACCTTTTTAGCTGAAATCCCAATTCTGCCATTTACTCTCTATATGTCCATACGAAAGTTACTGAAATGTTTTAAGCCTCATTTTCCTCATTTGTTAAATGGGGTAAGAATAGTACCTACCCCACTGAACACTTAATGCCTCTCTGCCAATCACTGCTAAGTGCTTATATGGTCTTGTCCCATTTTACTGTTGTAAAATTTTAATGCTTAATAGCTAAATCTGTACAAGATCATACAGCCAATAAGAGGTGGAGTTGGGATCTGGTCCCAGGTTTATCTGACACCAACGCCTGAAGTTTTATAGTACTCCTTCCTCTTTGGAAAGTTATTAATGGTTTCCTATGTTTGGTTAGGATGGCTCTGCAAATCTCTGGAAACCCTGGTCTGTACATTAAATTTTAGCATAGAATACTGCTGAATAGGAGTAGACCATCACTAAGGGTTCCTGTATGCATTAGAGTTTTTAAGTGGTTCATAAAATTTATCCATAGACAAAGGACTGCTGTTCAATTCCAAAAGTCTATAACCATCTGGAACCCAAAGGGCTTACTCTGGCATAGATCATTTCAGTCTGTGGTGCTACTGTTCTTCTAGTCAATAAAATAGTTAATATTCATAAAAGGCTGAGGTAATCAGAATAAATGTGTGCATTTTTAATAAAGATTATTCCTGCTCAGACATTATAGGAAAAAAAATGGCTACCAAAATGAGGTGGTTTCAGTCTTCAACATTTCCTCAGTAAAAATACCATACTCAATATGAATTCTAACAACAGTAGAAAGTCAATTTCTTTTTTTACTTTTTTTTTCTTTTTTAAATTTATTTTTGAGAGAGAGACAGACAGAGTGTGAGCAGTGGAGAGGCAGAGAGCAAGGGAGACATAGAATCCAAAGCAGGCTCCAGACCCTGAGCTGTCAGCACAGAGCCCGACATGGGGCTCGAACTCACCAACTGTGAGATCATGACCCGAGCTCAAGTTGGACACCTAACTTATTGAGCAAGCCAGGTGCCCCAAAAGTCAATTTCTATGGTACCTGTCCTTGTTTATTAAAAAAAATCCAAAATCAACAATTATTTTTTATTGTCTGTTTATTTTTATGTCAGTTGCTGTGGTCGGTCCTGGAGGCACATGTGTGTGTTCTTCAAAATCACAACCAAACCCTTAGTGGGTATTTGTTGCTCTCTCCTTTCCTCTACCCGGCCTTCCTCTGCCAAGTTTATTTCTACTTAACCTTAGATCCCAGCTCAAAAGTCACTTCCTTAGACCTTTCTGGGCAGTCTTCTCTTCCCATGAAAATTAGGTCCTCCCTTTATCCTCTTTCCTTAAGCCCTATTCTTTTCTTCTTTATACTCATTACAATTTTTATCATATAATCAATTGGAAATGTACTTAATGTCTGCCTCTCCAGCTATTTTCATTTATTCGTCATTCATTCACTCCATGGGTATTTATTGCATACCTACCAAGTGTCAGTTACTCTTAGATGCACATCTTAGGTGAACTTACAGTGGTGAACAAGAAAAGGTTATTGTCTTCACGATCTTACGTTACTGGGAAGATGGACAAAACCCAAGTAATCAAACACTTTGAAAGCATTAAGTGTTATAAGGAAAATAAATTAGGGTAAAAAGATAAGTAGTGAGGGGGCAAAGGAGAGGAGGCTATTTGGTCTATTCATGTAGGTCCATCAGAGAAAACCACTTTAAGTGGGAGATCGTGTGAACAGAAGCCCAAATAATATAAAGAAGTGAGCTTTAGGAGATAGAGGGTAAGAGGTTCTGGGAAGAGAACAGGAAATAGAACTGCTCTGAGACTGCAGTGAACTTGACTTATTTGAGGAAATGCAAGAGGTGTGGCTGGAATCAAGTGAACACAGGAGAACGTGATCGATGCTGCTGGAGAGGTGAGGGCAGAGAAATGAGTCTTGGAGGATTTTGTTTTTAATCTGATTTATAAAGTCATTGAAGGGATTTGAGCAGAAGAAATGATATCTAATCTACTGGGGGAAAAAATCCACTCAAGTTGCACAGAGAACAAACCCCACAACAGATTCAGGGAGACCAGTTAGGAGGAGGCTATTCCCATATTCCAGGCAAGAAATGCTTGTCGTTTGGATTAGGTTGTTAGTAGCAGAAGTGGGGAGTAGTGATCAGTCAAGATATATTTTGGAGATAGTGTGAACAAGACTTGTTGAAGAATTGAAGATGGGAATGAAATGCAAAGAAAAAAAATCTAGGTTGACCCCCAGGTTTTACACCTTAGAAAGCCAGTAAATAGTGGTGCCTTTAACAGATTGGAAGAAAAGACGAGGTGTGTGTGTGTGTGTGTGTGTGTGTGTGTGTGTGTGTGTTTGATGGGGATGGATTCCGCTTTGAACACGTTTCCCTTGAGGGGCGCCTGGGTGGTGTAGTCGGTTAAGCGTCCGACTTCAGCCAGGTCACGATCTCGCGGTCCGTGAGTTCGAGCCCCGCGTCAGGCTCTGGGCTGATGGCTCGGAGCCTGGAGCCTGTTTCCGATTCTGTGTCTCCCTCTCTCTCTGCCCCTCCCCTGTTCACGCTCTGTCTCTCTCTGTCCCAAAAATAAATAAATGTTGAAAAAAAAAATGAACACGTTTCCCTTGAGATGTTTATTTTCAAAAATTTTTTTTCAATGTTTATTTATTTTTGAGAGAGAGAGAGAGAGAGAGAGACAGAGAGTGGGCAGGGGAGGGGCGGAGAGAGAGAGACACAGAATCCGAAGCAGGCTTCAGGCTCTCAGCTGTCAGCACAGAGCCCAACACAGGGCTTGAACTCAGAAACTGTGAGATCATGACCTGAGCTGAAGTTGGATGCTTAACCAACTGAGCCAATCAGGCGCCCCTGAGGTGTCTATTTTTTTTTTTAATTTTTTTTTCAACGTTTATTTATTTTTTGGGGGACAGAGAGAGACAGAGCATGAACGGGGGAGGGGCAGAGAGAGAAGGAGACACAGAATCAGAAACAGGCTCCAGGCTCCGAGCAATCAGCCCAGAGCCTGACGCGGGGCTCGAACTCACGGACCGCGAGATCGTGACCTGGCTGAAGTCGGACACTTAACCGACTGCGCTACCCAGGCGCCCCATGAGGTGTCTATTTTTATTTTACATCTGAATGAAGATGATGAGTAGGCAGGTAGAGATTACATGTTTATATACACCTCTGAGTAGAAGTTGAGCCTGCCTAGAGACATTAGGAATTCATCAACTTACAGTTGATATTTAAAACCAAGGGATGGGATAAAATCATGTAGGGAGACTGCGGAGAGAAATAAAGAGACCTGGGGTCTGAGCCCAAGGGCACTGCATCATATAGAGGCCAGCATGATGAGGGGCCACTTAAGGATTCTGGGAAGGATCAGCTGTTGAGGATAACAGTGGTTACCCATTGTTGAATGGTAGAGCAGGATGAGGACTAACAATTGACCATTTGCTCACTATTGTATATCCAGTACCTAGCTCAGTTTCCGGTACATAAGGACATAATATTTGTTGAATGAATGCATCTTCACTTCCATTTATTTGACACATCCTAGAGTGTCTCTAGGATCCAGGCACTGTTCTACATTCTATGGATTCACAACATCGTGTTCGCAATAATTTTAAGTTCTAGTGGGGGTCATAGACAGACATACAAATGCATCAAAAATACACATTGTCAGTTTATTTTTTTTAAGATTTTAAAATAATCTCTATACCCAATGTGGGGCTCAAACTTACAACCCTGAGATCAAGAGTCACACACTCTCATGGCGCGCCCGGGGGGCTCAGCCGGTGAAGCATCCGACTTCAGCTCAGGTTATGATCTCATGGTTTGTGAGTTCTAGCCCCGTGTCGGGCTCTGTGCTGACTGACAGCTAGGAACCTGGAGCCTGCTTTGGATTCTGTGTCTCCCTCCCTTTCTGCCCCTCCCCCACGCTCACTGTCTCTCAAAAATAAACATTAAAAAAAAAAAAAAACAGTCACACGCTCTTCCTACTGAGCCAGCCATGTGCCCCTGTATTATTAGTTTATACCTCTCTTTCCCTCCTAATGCCCTATTCTATTTTTTAATACAAAATTTTTAAGTTTATTTATTTTGATAGAAGGAGAGAGACTCCAGCGTGGAGCCCAAGGTGGGGCTGGACTCAGGGCTCCACCTCACAGACTGTGAGATCATGACTCGAGTTGAAACCTACTGATCTGCCCAGGTGCCCCCCTTCTGCCCTATTCTAAGGAGCATGAATATTTGGAGGGCCCTTAGCAGATGAGCCATGATGAATCAGGATATATACATTTGCGGCTATATGGCACATGAAGACTTTGGCAAAAGGGAGAGGCTGAGGGGGAGGAATGGTGGGATTTCACTGAATTGGACAGGCAGCCTCAGCCAAAGATATCAAATTCAATTAATATAAAATGTGCCTGCTCAAATCCCTTGGCTGAATTCAGTTGACAGTTTATAAAAAACAGTAGCAGCCTTAAGGTTATACTTTTATAAGAGAGTAGAAAAAGAGTGGGAGGGTGTGGTTGGGCAGGGAGAGAGAAGGCTTTTAAACTAAATATTAGAAAATTATGACCTTAACTTCAAGTTAACCGTTGACCCTCAGAATTATTACCCTTAAATTCCTGCCTTTTTTTTTTTTTTTTTTTTTTTTTTAAAAGAAAATCTCCAGTCTTGAATCAGCAGTCTCTACTGGTTAGGAAAAATTGTAGGTGTCTTACATGAACTCAAATCCATGCCAGAAAAAGAAACAACTCTTGATGGGGCGACGAGAGTTGCATTACACAATTTCTTTATTGCATTACACAATTTCTTATACTTAACTTTGCTGAGGTAGTTTTCTTATCTCTACTAGGACCACACACTTTTGTGTCCCCTCGCACCCATCTCTCCTCACAGAAAATGTAAATTAAAAAGAGAATAAAAGAAAAATCTCTATTGTCCTTTACGGTCCAGTTAAACAAGGAGTCCCTTCCCCAAACTACTTATTCATCAAGCTGTGTTCCTCCATTTTTCATTCATCTTACAGCTCTTCTGCCACTGTGCATTATAGTTGTTTGAGTCCATGTAGTTATTTGCTTTGAACTCCAAGCCCTTGGGAACTGTGCTGTTTAATGCTCAGGGCGGAAGGGAGCATTTAGAAGGTCCACAGTAAGTGCCTGTAACCTGAGGGAAGATGCGCTGGATAGAAGGCATAGAAACAGGAGATGCAAGCCTTTATTCGGAAAAGTTTATGGGAACAATAACGGCACATTTAACAAAGAAAAAGAAGTGTTTAATAAAGAGGTGAAAATAAAACCATGACTCCACGCCCACTTCTTACTACCACCTTTCCATTCACTCGTGGCTTCTCAGACCCCATTCCCTCCTAAATCCCGAGCTCAAACGAGGCTGTCTCACTGGCCAATCGGAGCGCTGTCTTCCGTAGTCGTGAGGACTGCTGCAGCCAATGAGAGACCTGGGCGAATTGGTGGGGTGAGACACGCCGCCCTCTGGCGGAATCCTGGGGGCGTGGTGGCGTGCTGGGCGGGGCTGAAGCTTGATTGGCAGGCGAACGATCAGCAGTCTTAGAACGGAAACGCGGCCGGGGGCACGCCAGGGGGGACATGGGCGGGGTAGCGAAACTGGAATCAGCCAATGGCTGACGCACTAAGCACAGAAGGAACGCTAGACCACCAATGGCGGCACGGATATGGCGCCGTGGGCGGGGTTTAGGCCGAAAGAGGCGCAAGAGAAGCGCCTGTTAGTGTCGTCCTCACCGTCACGGGCAGGCGCTTCTTCCTGGATTCATTCATTCGTTTTTTTTCATTCACGAAGGTAGTAAGGCCTAGTTGAAAGCCATGGAGAGCGCTCTTCCTGCCGCTGGCTTCCTGTACTGGGTGGGCGCAGGCACCGTGGCCTACCTGGCCCTGCGCATCTCGTGCTCGCTCTTCACGGCCCTTCGGGTCTGGGGTTTGAGTCACGAGGTAGGGGTCGGACCCGGGCTCGGAGAATGGGCAGGTGAGTGCAGTCCAGCGCCGCCGGCCCCTTCGCCTCTGCGGCGGCTCGCGCTGCTCCGGGCCGGGGCCTGGCGGGTGGTGACCAGCGCCGGGCCTTCCCCTTTCCAGGTCCCCTGTCCTTCCTGAAGCTCCTGCGTCCCGCGTACGCCCCTGACCCCATTAGTCAGCTACTGGCTTGCCTAGACTTGTAGAGGTTTTAAATACTTAATACGTTGTTGGCCCAGCTCAGCGAAATCTGAAGTGCCACTTGGGTGCGGGAGGAATCTGGCCGGAACTGCCAGGGGCTTGTGTCCTTTAAGCCATTCCTGGTTCATGGCCGGGAGTCAGTCACCTTGCTGCCTCCCCAGTCACGGTGTACGCCACCTTCGTTAGCCCCTAATGAGTGTTTTTAAAGTAAAGTTTTTCGCTTGACCTGAATAATGGCCCCGTGCTGACGATGAAAGCATTTTGTTGACTTTTTGCGGGGGGGGAGGGTGGACGAGAAGGACATAGAATTTCAGAAGTCTTTCTGCTTTTTGGAACCTTACCTCTCTCTAGTTACTTGGATTCGGCCTATTTCGTATCATTTGCAATTAAAAAAAAAAATTCTCCTTAAACTTTTCTGGAGTCTTAATGTGTAACATAAGTATTGCTTCTGCAAAACGGTAACTTGCTCTCTAGCAATCAGAAATACTTTTTGCAGAAGAACATTTGTAGCAAAAAGTATTCCCACTAAGAGCTAAGCACATGGATCTAGTTCCATTCAGTTGGAGGATTTTAAAAATGAAAGAGAAAGGTCGGATTGGAGAAGTTGGGAAAATTACCTGCGGGGAAGTTGTGCACTGGCTTTTTATCTATATTTTTTGTTTCTGTATTTTTCATTTCTTTGGGCTTAAACTTTAAAAAAATTTTTTTTAAAATTTATTTTAGAAAAAGAGAGCACGAGCGGGGAGGGGCAGAGGGAGGGAGAGAGAATCTTAAGCAGGCCACACACCCAGCGCTGAGCCTGACTCTGACTCTGATCCTACCTCTGAGCCACGACTCTGGGATCAGGACCTGAGCCGACGTGAAGAGTCTGACCCTCAGCCAAGTCAGCGGCGCCTCTGGGTTTTTTGTTTTTGTTTTTGTTTTTTTTTTTAAAACCGAGTAGTGTGCTATGGTTGTTCTCTGTAATGATTTATTCTGCTGGTTTATGATTGAATGTTCACTTGACCGAGCATTTTATTGAATTTTGGGATAGTTAGGGGGTTTGCCTTCAGACTAGGCTCATGTAAGGTAGACAAATAATGTAACAACATAGTCTTTATTCATTCAAAAACATTTAAACATAAGATGTAAGAAATTAACCTTTTGGGACAGCCACATAAACAGAACACATCTCAAGTAGGAATGGATTTGTATGAGTTCTGTCCATGATGTGAAGCAGCTATTCACATCATAGTACTTATTTTTAAAAAATCACTTAGTGTTTTTTGATATTCCTTGAAAAACAAGTGAAGTGCTCAAGTTGATTATAATAAAGTTTATGATTTTGCAATTGACTTGCCCAATTTCTTGATTGTTGTTTGGAGAACTTGCTTGTGAACTTTTGTAATAGTTACACAAGATTCCAATGCATTAGGAAATTCTATATCAAGATGAAGTTTTGTGATT
Organism: Felis catus; assembly: GCF_018350175.1. Lineage (NCBI taxonomy): Eukaryota > Metazoa > Chordata > Mammalia > Carnivora > Felidae > Felis > Felis catus. Next base: position 96,021,432 of record NC_058377.1, read on the forward strand.
TGTAAGCAAAGAGTAATGCTAATAATTTTTTTTTAACTAAAATTGACCCTGGTGTCTAATAATTCTAATGATCAAAGTCATCTATATATGAGTTTATAGTAAAAGTATTGAAAAGATTTGGTTCCAGAGGAAGGATATTTGATAAATTGAAGGAAATGTTTAAAAGATTTAGAAGTGAAATTTGAACCAGAACACTGGGATATAACTGAAAGGATCATAGTGTCTAAGTGACACTTTGTTGAGTTCAGTCTACCTTGGATTGTTAGAAAAATCTCTTTTTCAAGTACTTATGCAGAAGAAATGATCAAGTTGTTATTTGTAGCATTACATGTATGTGGTGGCCTGGATCTTAAAATATTTCCTTTACCTCTCCAAATTCAGGGAATCTTTGAGAAACAAAATTAAGAGTAGCTCATCTTAAACAGGTTATTTGTATCAGTTGGAGGGATGAACTGCAATAATTTGACAAAGAAAGCAGCAGAGATGACACTTGAATAATTAGGGTTAAACAGATTAAAATTAGATAATTTTTTCAACCAAAGTTATGATTTTGGAATTAATTTTTGTGCGTAAATAGTACTAATAAGTTTTTCCTCTATAAAATGGGTATCTTAATCCTGTGCAGCCTTCTTTGAATAAGTGGTGTTAGCAGGCCGTATTATGGAGGCATTATCTACTTTCTGGTACTAGCATTTAACATCTTCCTCTCCATAACCTATTAAATATTTTAAGTATTATGTAGTAATGTGCACTGAGTTGATAATATGTTTTTATTCTTGTTATTCTTAAGTCCCTTCGTGTGAGTATGTTTAATTTCTCAGATTTTAGAATCTGAAGGGGAGGGAGTGTGGGTCCCAATTTTTTTTTTTTTTTTGGTCTTTTCCTATAGTAACTGGTGCATTGATCACATAGCTTTTCTAAATTTAAAAACAAAAGTTTAGGGGCGCCTGGGTGGCGCAGTCGGTTAAGCGTCCGACTTCAGCCAGGTCACGATCTCGCGGTCGGTGAGTTCGAGCCCCGCATCGGGCTCTAGGCTGATGGCTCAGAGCCTGGAGCCTGTTTCCGATTCTGTGTCTCCCCCTCTCTCTGCCCCTCCCCCGTTCACGCTCTGTCTCTCTCTGTCCCAAAAATAAATAAACGTTGAAAAAAAAAATTAAAACAAAAACAAAAGCTTGGAAAAATGAATACATCGTATGTATAGCATGGCAACTATAGTTAATAATACTTTACTGGAAATCTGAAAGTTGCCAACAGATTAAATCTTGAAAGTTCTCACAGCAAGGGGTGCCTGACTGGCTCAGTCGATAGAGCATGTGACTCTTGATCTTGGGGTCATGAGTTCAAGCCCCATGTTGGGCATAGAGCTTACTTAAAAAAAAAAAAAGTCACCACAAGAAAAAAATTCTGTAACTATTATGGTGATGGATGTTACCTAGACTTATTGTGGTGATCATTTCACAATATATACAACTGTCGAATCATGATTTGTATACTTGAAACTAATATAATGTTGTATGTCATTATATCTCAACAAGAAATAAACAAACCCTGAAAGTTTGTAAAAACTCGAAAGCAGGTATTCTTTGCAATTAGTAAAAATATTTCAGATCACATATTCCTAGTTAGGGTCTTAAGACCATCCATTACTTGGCCCACACTCTAATCTCTCTCCTTTGTGAGTTAGGTCTTTTCCCTGCTTCTTTTCCAGTACCATTTCCACCCGAGTTAGGAATTGTGCTGATTTCACTAGGACCGACAAAGAGGGTTTTGCCAATATTGCCTGTCATTGTTACGCGATACTTGTATCTCTTAGGAGAACAAAGAACTCCTGTGAACGTGGAGCTTTAGTTGTTGGAAGGTCACTGTTGTAAATAATCAGAAGAAGATTGCTAACAAAAGTGGTCAGTTTGTACTAAATAAAGGAGAGAACAGTCGTTGCTGTGGAGAAATAAAGAATGTAATCTGTAGGCTTTGGTTTAAGCATAGATAAATTTTGCATTTATTTAAGCAGTTTCCATCATACAATTCATCTAAAATGATTGATATTGAAATAAAGTGGAGGTGATAGATGGAAAGGCAAGGTAAGTATACTTCTAAAGCCAAGATACTTCATAACTTTCAACCCACGACCACACTCTGAGCTCTTGTGTTTAGTTTTTAATGGAGAGGATATTGCTGCAAGCAGCAAAGAATAAAGGATCCACTGGGGCGCCTGGGTGGCTCAGTGGGTTAAGTGGCCGACATCAGCTCAGGTCATGATCTCCTGGTTCGAGAGCTTGAGCCCTGCATCAGGCTCTGTGCTGACAGCTCAGAGCCTGGAGCCTGCTTCGGAATCTGTGTCTCCCTCCCTCTCTCCTCCTCCCCTGCTTACACTCTCTCTTTCTCTCTCAAAAATAAACAAACATTAGAAGAAAAAAAAAAGAATAAAGGATCCACTAACCAGTGAGATTTAAAAAATAACTTCATAGAGATATAATTCATACCATACAAGTTACCCATTTAAAGTGTATAGTTCAATATTTTTATTATATTCACAGGTTGTGAATATAACCATTATAATTTAAGTTTGGAATGTTTTCATCCTCCTTAAAAGAAAACCTATACCTGTTAGCTGTCACCCCCCAACCCTCACCCCTTCAAGCCCTAGTCAACCACTAATCTACTTTCTGTCTATATGCATTTACTTATTCTGGATATTTCATATAAATGGGATCCTACAATATGAAGTATTTTGTGACTGCCTTTCATTTAGCACAGTGTTTTCAAGGTTCACCCATGTTGTGGCATATTTCAGTGCTTCATTTCTTGTCATTGCTGAATACTATTCCATTCTGTGGAGTGAGTTTAGATTTTGCAAAGGGTTTTTACCTCTGCATTTTGCTGTCTGCACATCTATATTAGCAGATCCCTGAGATTTTGCAGCTTTGGATGCTGATGGAACTCCATTTGGCCCTGTAATATTCCAAGGTTTTCCTAATTTAGTGGACAGTGAAGACTTAGAAAGGTTATGGGTTGGTGGGGTTCTTTTGTAGAAAAGCCATTCATCAAAACTGACTTTGTTTAGCCAAGCTCCAAGAATCAAAGGATTCTGAAAATCAGGTGTGATGCATAATTTCTGTTTTTACAGTGGATAACTACACAGGATTGGTCTAGTTACCTCCAGTGGTTGAAGGCTGCTTGAGTAACTAGGGTCTGTTGACAGTAGGTCCCTTTCTTAGGCTTTGCGGTATCACATCATTTGAGGAATTATGTATGAAATGTTAATTATTTCAATTGGCAATCCCGGAAAAAATAAATACCATTGAATGCTTGAAGTGTTCCAGGCACTTGACATAGTCTATATTTAATCTGTCTCTGAGCTATGCTCTATTATCCCCAGTGTACAGAGGAAGAAACAGAGGCTTAGGTAAATGACTTCCCTTGTCTATGGTTTCATAGCTAGTGAGAGAAGATCAGGATCTGAAGCCAAGTCGTCCATTCTGCAGTGCACGTGTTTGCGTGTTGGTGATTGGTTTACACACTGCATGAGTAAGTACTTGGGGGTGGCTTCCTTTATATCCTAGGCATATATTGCTTTTTATTAAATAATTCTTGAAGCTTTTATTTTTAAGTAATCTTGACCCTGAGATCAAGAGTCACATGCTCTACCGACCGAGGCAGCCAGGTACCCCAGAACACATCGCTTTTAATTGAAGGCACACTTTCAAATTTGCACATGCTTGGTATCTCTGGAAGCATTGTAGACTAGGGTAGAACGTTTTAGAATCGAGTAGCTCAGGATTTTCTTCAGATTTATAACCGTGAATCTTGTTGCTCCATGAAAAAACACTGGAAAGGCAGTCAGGCGCCTTAATAAAGCAAAGCGTTTGACTACCATCACTGTGGGTGGATCTGACCTCAGATGCTGTTTATTTTCTGTTTATTACTCTGGTGTTCTCCGATGGATTCAGTGATGCTCTGGAAGTCCAGCTTGATACATGTAATATGCTTCCTGTTGACATTCAGGAGACTTGAGTATACCTGTTCTTGCTGGTGAGCTGATGTTGTTCACAGTCGTGCCATGTTTTTTAAGAACCCAATTTTGTTTGTTTTTTGTTTTAAAGCAGGGCAGGTGAAGGAGGGCAGAGAAACAACATAACAGTTCTGGAAGGTGTTTGTTCGTTCTGCAAGTTAGCTCCAAAAAGGGAGTCCATGGGCCTAAATGGAACAAGGTTTCCAGATTGGAGTTAGCAGGGCAGCCTTAAAGATGTTGTGCTAGAGCTGTGTGAGAGGAAGCAGAGGCGGAGGAGAGTCAGGCCGAGAGCATGCCTTGGTCTTACTTGGAGGAGAAACCAAAGAAGGTTTTCTGGAGTTAGAAATTCAGCCTCTGTACTCTGAGCTAGAATATCTTTTCCCCACACCCTCCCATTAGCCCTCACTATCCCCCTGCCCCCCTCTTTTTTTCTTCCTTCTTTCTCCCCCTCCCCCCCTTTTTTTATGCAGTGTTAAAGTTTCCTATTTGGAGGTCAAACCTGAACCCTTGGAGGCTCACACCTAGACTTGAATTTTAGCTTCTCTACTCACGAGCAGTGTGTAACATTGAGGAGGGTAGTAAACATCTCTGAGCCTCACTTTCCTCATCTGCAAAATGAGGATAATAGTGTGTGCCTGTTTCATAGGATTCTTTTGAAGGGTAAATGGGAATACTTATTCTATGTAAAACAGATAGTACAGTGCCTGACACACAAAGGCTGATAACATTATTAGTAATCTTATTAGCCTCACTAGCATTATGTACTAATTACTTGAGCTAATTGACAAGGTAAGTCTTGGTAAGAAAAAGTTAATATCTGGGGCGCCTGCATGGCCTAGTCAGTTAAGCGTCTGACTCTTGATTTAGGCTGAGGTCATGACCTCACGATTCTTGAGACTGAGCCCCGTGTTGGGCTTTGCGCTGACAATGCAGAGCTTGCTTGGGATTCTGTCTCTTTCCCCCTCTCTGCCCCTCCCCTGCTCATGTTCTCTGTCTCTCTCTCTCTCTCTTTCAAAATAAACTTAAAAAAAAAAAAAAGTTGATATCCGGGTGACCACAGAAAGATAATCTTCAGAAAGAAGATTATCATTGTTGTTGCAACTGAGATTATTGAGCTTCAAAACTATTTTTTTTTTCATTGTTTTGCTTGGTTGAATTGAGGATAATTTATTTCTTTCAGTTTCTGAAAAAAATATGCTGAAAGATTTAAATAATGAGATTTATAAGTTTAGAATACATGGGTAAGTGGATTTGAATAGATCAGTTTCCATGCCATCAAATGCCATTTGTAGAGAAGGATAAGTTAAAAAAACACTTTTTAAAAATAGTGTACCTTGGGGTGCCTGGATGGCTTAGTCGGTTCAGCATTCGACTCTTGATTTTGGCTCAGGTCATGATCTCATAGTTTGTGAGTTGGAGCCTTGCAGCTCCTTGGAGCTGATAGCACAGAGCCTTCTTGGGGTTCTCTCTCCCTCTCTCTCTGCCCCTCCCCTGCTCTCTCTCTCTCCCCCTCTCTCTCTCAAAAAATAAAAAAAATAAAAATAACGTATCTTTTTCACTTGAGCTGCTGTAACAAAAATACTGTAGACTAGATGGCATCTATAGACACCATAGACTGTGTCATCACATGGCAGAAGGGCCAGGGAATCCTCCAGAGTCTCTCTTATAAGAGCACTAATCCCATTCTTTAGGCTTTACCCTCATGACCCACTCACCTCCCAAAGGCCCCCCCTCCTAATGCCGTCACATTGGGAATTAGGATTTCCACATAAATTTGGTCCTTACCACACAAATTCAATCTATAGCACAGTGGATCCTTTATTCCATTTCTCTTCTCATATTTAGTGAAAATAAAAATATAGCAGTTTTCATCCATCTTCTGGGATAGATGGAGGTTAATGTTGGGAGGCTGGGTAAGCAGAGCCTTTGCTGTGCTTGGTGGAGAGTTTGATATATTCATTTGTCCATCCACAACCACAAATACTGTTGAGTGCTGTCCATGGACCTTGGAATAGACCAACGGGCTGGTGAACAGCAATCAGATGAACAAATTGTGCTGTTAAGTGATAAAGAAGACCTGCTTGGTTCTGTGAGAGCTTGTGAGTAAGCCCCAAGAGAGCTGCCCTGGGGACGTGATGAGGGAGCTGAGATCTGAAGGGAAGGGAAGAGTAGCAGCAGGAGCAGAAGGAACAGCAGGTGTTTGGCTCCTGAGGCCGGACGTTGGGCGGCTTGCATGAAACAAGGCCTGAGTGACTAGAGCCGAGAACGGGTGGGCACGATGCAAGATGAAGAGTGGAGGGAGGGAGATTGGGCCGGCAAGCGGGGCTACTGAATCTACGCGAAGGTCTAGGAGAACAATTGAAGGGATTTTAAGCACAAGGATAATGTTGTGGATTGCAACTTCAAACAGAATTCCTTGTTTCTATGACCTTCCTGACACTGTTGCATTGCCATAGAGATGGACCAGTGGAAGTTATTCAGATCACCTCAGTCAAAATTGCCTTAAAAAACCCAAACAAACCCAAAATGCAAATTCATACTTTAGAGTGTGGGTGACTACTCTTGTGCCATTCATTCCTGGTTATCATCTTTCAGAGACCATTTCTTCCCTGGGGGAAAATATCTAATCACCATGGTGTAGGAAGTTCTGCCCTTACCAGGGACTGGGTGATAGGGTTGTTGAATGAACTCTGAAACTGGGCTACTGCTTTTTCGAGGTCAGTCCATAAAACCATGGTGTGGTAGCTGAGAAGCCTGCCATAAATCCAGCACCAGAGGGAATGCTGTGTTTTATTTACTCATTTTGTCTAGTGAAACAATTGGTTTGCCCTGTCTCTGACTGGCAGTTCCAGGGAGACTATCCAGTTTCTGCAGAGTTCATCTTTACCACCATTAAGTGAAGTTACTTCTATTTAAATGATCTAGTCAGTGGGGCAAGGGAGGAAAGGCTAGCAGACTTAAGATTCAGAACAATGACCATCTCTCAAGAGTATTACATGTGTTAACAGTAGTGATAAGGGGACCATTGGCTTTGGAATCAGAATAGCAAGGGTAAGCTTTGCTAGTGGCTAAAATGTTTGAAGTTGGGGTGCCTGGGTGGGTCAGTCGGTTAAGCGTCTAACTTTTTTTTTTTTAATTTTTTAACGTTTATTTTTGAGAGACAGAGAGAGGCAGAGTATGAGCAGGGGAGGAGCAGAGAGAGAGGGAGACACAGAATCTGAAGCAGGCTCCAGGCTCTGAGCTGTCAGCACAGACAGAGCCCAACACGGGCCCGAACTCACAAATCACGAGATCATGACCTGAGCCTAAGTCGGACGCTCAACCAACTGAGCCACCCAGGCGCCCCCCCTTTTAAAAAAAAAAAATTTTTTTAACATTTATTTATTTTTAAACGTCTAATTCTTGATTTCAGCTCAGGTCCTGACCTTCTGGTTCGGTTCAGGAGATCGCACTGTGCTGACAGCATGGAGCCCTGCTTGGAATTCTCTTTCCCGCTCTCTGCCTCTCCCCCGCTCACACACGTGCCTCTCTCTCAAAATAAATGAACATTAAAAAATAAATAAAATGTTTGACATTGGGCAAAGATAGTTAACCTCTGAGAATAACTTTCTTCATCTATCAAATGGGGCTGATACTTTTCAGGAGTATTATGACAATGAAGTGAGTTGTGAATGAGGTTCTAGTGACATCTTTTATTTGTATACATTACTCTTATTTGATGAAGAAGGATTATTGAAGCCAAGAATAATGTAGTTCACTCAGCTGATAAACTATTAGAAATATGAAGTTATGAACTGATCAGTTAAGAGGAGATTAGTGCCATGAGAGGAAGATTTCTGGCTTTGTGAAAAGATTTACCAAGTGCTTCCTTGAAATCTGGCTCCCCTTAGTGAACCTCAGATACGAAGGTTTAGGAAAATTCAGTTATGTGCAACTTTTCCACTGAATTTGTAAAGACCTTAAAATTATCTTTGACTCTTCTTCTCTCACCCCACATATAGTCTGTTAGGAAAGCTCATTGACTTTAACTTAAGAATATCTAGAATCCAGTCCCTTCTACACCCTGGTGTAAGCCACTGAAATCTCTTATCTTGATAAAATAGCAGCCTCCTGTCTCTCTAATCCAACATTGGCATCCCCCTACAGTCGATTCTTCTACAACAGCTAGAGTGATCCTTGAAAAGCTCATGTTGAATCATGTGATCCTGTACTCAGATCCCTCCCCTGTCTTTTCATCCTGTTCCTATTAAAAACTTCTGTGGTTGACGAGGCTTTCAACCACCTGCCTTCTGGCTTCTTTTATCTCTGACCTCATTTCTGCCTACTTTTCCTCTCTCTCTCTCTGTCTCCCTCCCAGTCACTTTCACTTCCTGCTTGAACACGCTTCCTTGAACTCACTTCCTTGGACGTGTTTGGCACTGCTGCCTTAGAGCCTTTGGTTAGTCATTCCTCCTGGAATGTCCACCCCTCTGCCCCTGCCCGTATCCACATGGCTAACTCTTACTTCCTCCCTCCTGCCTTTAAACTCATAATCCTCTGTCCCTGACCCCACTTCTGATCCCCATTACCCTGCTGTCCTTGTCCTTTTTCATAGCACTTGTCACTATCTCCCATGTTGTATACTTTGCTCATTTATGATGTTTCTTGTTTGCCTGCCCCCCTTTTTTTTTTAATTTTTTTAACATTTATTTATTTTTGAGACAGAGAGAGACAGAGAATGAACAGGGGAGGGGCAGAGAGAGAGGGAGACACAGAATCGGAAACAGGCTCCAGGCTCTGAGCTCTCAGCACAGAGCCCGACGCGGGGCTCGAACTCACGGACCATGAGATCATGACCCGAGCTGAAGTCGGACGCTCAACCAACCAAGCCACCCAGGTGCCCCTGCCTACCCCTTTTTTGAATGGAAGCGCCATGAAGGACCAAAGTCTGTCTTTTTTGTTCACTTATGTATCTCAAGCACCTAGAACAGTGCCCACACATAGTAAATGCTGATATATATTGGTTGAATGGATAAAAATATCTATTAAGTAAGGTTTTCCAGTATTGTTGAGACTGAGGGTTAATGAACTTGGTGGGGGAATTATATTTTCTTTCTCTATTCTCTTAAGTGATTAGTTATAAATGTAAGAAATATTAACAGTTTCCCAATCTCTAAAATGAGATTATTTATTTTTTATTTTTTTTTAATATATGAAATTTATTGTCAAATTGGTTTCCCACAACACCCAGTGCTCATCCCAAAAGATGCCCTCTTCAATGCCCATCACCTACCCTTCTCTCCCTCCCACCCCCCATCAACCCTCAGTTTGTTCTCAGTTTTTAAGCGTCTCTTATGCTTTGGCTGTCTCCCACTCTAACCTCTTTTTTTTTTTTTTTTCTCCTTCCCCTCCCCCATGGTCTTCTGTTAAGTTTCTCAGGATCCACATAAGAGTGAAAACATATGGTATCTGTGTTTCTCTGTATGGCTTATTTCACTTAGCATCACACTCTCCAGTTCCATCCACGTTGCTACAAAGGGCCATATTTCATTCTTTCTCATTGCCATGTAGTACTCCATTGTGTATATAAACCACAATTTCTTTATCCATTCATCAGTTGATGGACATAAAATGAGATTATTTAGTATGAAACCAAAATATAGATTATAATCTCAGGAAGAAGTTCTCCCAATATAGACTCTGGAATTAGACAACCTGCTTTTGAACCCCAACTCTGCCAGTTACAAACTACATCATGCTGACTTCTGTGTGCCTCAGTTTTCTCTTCTGTCAAATCGGGATAATAATAGGTTTGATATGATGATTACATGAGTTAATAGGTGTGAAATACTTAGAACAGTCTTTGGCATTTATTTACCAAATGCTATATAAATGTTAGGTGATATGGTTGTTATATCAGCTGTCACTTTTACTTGTGGGGGTAATTCTTCTTCCCATCTATATCCATCTTCTTTTTCCCAGAGTTTTCATAATAATTTACTGCATATTCCCTTCGGGATGGTTATCAAAGATCTCAACCCTAGCATGTCTAAAATTCAGCTTCTTTGCTCTGTCTTGCTTGTTCTGGACATCCTTATTTTTGCTAATTTTAGAGTCACCCAGCCTCTAAATCAGGATGGCAAATTCAAATGTCTCTAGCAGGTTAAGTAAATGAGTGAAGTGGACCAGGTGTAAATGCGTGCGTGGGTACCGCCCCAGAGATTAGTCATGGCATAGACTCCTCCTCCAGTTGTTACCTGTCGGTAACATTGGCCCTGTCCCCTTGGATTCTTCCTGAGAAGCCCCAAATAGCAATTTTCAAATGGAAAGTTTCTTAATTTTTTAAGACTGAGGCACATTTCTCAAGTGTACTCTGTGGACCAAGTAAATTACTCCAGGGGGTCAAATGCAACAAGTGGCCAGCCTGCTCCTTCACCTCACGTCTTAGAATCACACTCCTTTCCCCCTCTAGCTAGGAAAATGCCATCACACCGAATCTACCAGCACAGGCTCTCTCCCATCTGTACTTTTCTCCAGGTTCCTTGATGTATCACCTCCCTTTGGTGGTGTGTTGCAAGTTTCATCTTCCCCCAAAATCTCGAAACAAGTTACCTGGTACACCTTACTCAAAAACTTCAAGTTACCTAATAATGTCTACACAGATACCAAGCTGCTTAGCCCTTTTTCATCATGTTCTTATGTCTATTTCTGGTCTCATTTCATAATGTGGCCCTTTCTGCATCTTTTCTTGGATGCATCTCCAAATGACTTACTGTGTCCTAGACATGCCTGTCCTTGCATATTCTTTCTGCTTCTGTGTCTTTGTGCAGGGACATGTAGTAGTTTCATTGGTTGTTGAATGTTGATCTCACTCTGCTAGGAGTGCTCTTTCTCTTCCTATTACACACCCTTCCTCACTCTTCCTCTGTGTGAAATTCTACCCACTTTTCAGAGGCCAGATTATGAATTTTTTGGCTGCCCAGGTGGAAGTGTACTTTTGGAACCCTGATACTGCTTGTTTTCTATCTTGTGGGCTTTTCCCCATTTTGCCTTATTAGTCATTTGTGTATACACACACATGCATATGCAATACCTCATTTGTTCTAAACTATAAGCCCCTGCATAGTGCACAGTAAGTAATATTTGGTGAGTGAATATTTTTTCCTTGAGGTTCTGGTGTATTTCAGTTGGGGGTGGGGTGTTTTGCTTGGGTTTTGTATTTTTTTTTTTGCAAAATGTGCACACCATATTTGTTTTTTGCTTAAAAAAATTTTTTTTTAATGTTTATTTTTGAGACAGAGTGCAAGTGGGAGAGGGACAGAGGGAGACAGAATCTGAAGCAGGTTCCAGGCTCTGAGCTGTCAGCACAGAACCTGATGAGGGGCAGATCATGATCTGAGCCAAAGTCGGATGCTTAACCAACTGAGCCAAAATAGGTGCCCCATTTTTTTTTTAAGTTTATTTATTTATTTTGAGAGAGATAGAGAGTGAGATAGTGAGTAGGGGAGGGGCAGCAAGAGAGAGAGAGAATCCAAAGACTGTCAGCATAGAGTCCAACACAGGGCTCGAACTCATAGTTCAGGAGATCATGGCCTGAGACAAAGTCGAGAGTTGGACGCTTAACCAACTGAGCCACCGAGGCACCCCCATTTTTCTTTTTTGCTTTAAAATTTCAAGTGACACACACCTAAAAATCTAGATTGAAATTAAACCAAGGCTGGTTAGATAAAGAATGGTTATAGAATTATTATATTACAGCAGGGCCTGGATAACAATTTGAAAGTGTGAAATGCAGTGAGATCAAAAAGATGTCCTTAAGTAGAATTGGTAATAAGCTAACCTTTTTTCATCTGTGGTTTTAGGAAATTGTTACAGGAAACCAACCACTCTGCCACATGTAATAAACACTTAACTATTAATGGAATTTTAATAATATATATATTGTTCATCTCCAAATCTTTACAGAATTCTTGGAAATAGATTTTCTTTTAGGAAGAAAGACTTTTCCAATTAAAGTTTTGGCAAAATCTTGCTAATTGGTAAGGTTGAGTGAATTAGTGAAAAAAGAACTCTAGGATATGTTATTTTGAAGTCCTGCTACAATGTGCCCAAACCTTCTAAACACTTAGACTTTTTAAATTGTTGGAGACATTGAACCAAATTCCCTGGAAAACCTCTTGGGTGGGAAAGTCATTGATTGGTAAATATGTATAGCCAGTAACTTCTAGAAAGTTCCACAGAGTGTGTTGGATATGTACTTTATTTGCCTCATGGAAAGAAATGAATATGACTGTTGGTTGATAATTTTTACAAAACTTTAGTCAGTCGGGGCGCCTGGGTGGCGCAGTCGGTTAAGCATCCGACTTCAGCCAGGTCACGATCTCGCGGTCGGTGAGTTCGAGCCCCGCATCGGGCTCTGGGCTGATGGCTCAGAGCCTGGAGCCTGTTTCCGATTCTGTGTCTCCCTCTCTCTCTGCCCCTCCCCCGTTCATGCTCTGTCTCTCTCTGTCCCAAAAATAAATAAACGTTGAAAAAAAAATTTAAAAAAATAAAAAAAAAAACTTTAGTCAGTCATTTTGTGAGAAACTTAGGAAAATTGGAATGTCATCAGGAAGCAGAAGAGAACAATGACGGAGTGATGAAACCAGAAGGGCTATTGAAGAGGGTGACCTCTTCAGTTGAACTCTGAGGGAAATGTTCTGAAAGAGGTAATGAATTGCTCAAGATCATACATCCAGTTAGAGAATGGCCAGGCAAGGCAGGTCGGTGGCAAAGGGCAGAGAATGGCGGACTCATCCATGGTAGACTGAGCTAAAACAGTGGCAGGAGAGATGTAGAGTAGAAGGGATTTGTCAGGGTGGTCGGTGCTGACAACAAGGATGTGGGCAGAATTGGACTTCTTTATATATTCAGCAACTGGTATGGGGCAAAAACAGCCCTCACTGTCCAAGTGCCCGACCCCTTGAAGAAATGACATGCACCTCTACCCATCAAGGGTGCCATTATGTCATGCTCTTGGTACACCCTTTCACAGTCATTAAGACTGGGGTAACTTTCTCATTAAATACAATGGTGTAAGCTGAGTGAGTTGATCCAAATCTCTTACCTACTGTCTCAGCTGTGCTTATACCCCCAACTACAGATTATGTTGATGACACTGAATTGCCAAGGAAATATTGTATTGTTTTAGTATGTGTTCCTCAAGGTGGCCAGGAAAGGCTACAGTATCTTTTAGAAGTTTAAATGCCAGTTTTAGTGCTCCCTTAACATTCCTAGTATGTAGAAAACTCATTCTCCAGATTGGTTTTATTGTAATGACTGGCATTAACTGCTCACGACCAAGCTAACTCCAGTAGAAATATTGCCAAGCTTGCTTTAATGATAGCTGAACCTCCAGACTTGTCACATAAACAGAGCTAATGCAGTAAACAAGCTTTCCTAATCTTGCGCATTCAGTCTAATAATTTTGCTATGGAACAGGGAACTGCTGCTTATCTGTGTTTTCCAATACCTCTCTTTGCCTGTCATGTGAAGGGAGGTGATGATCTCTTTATAGATAATGTGAAAAAAAAAAACACAGTGGGTTAGACAATAGTGTTCACACATTCTGAATTAGAGGAGGCTGAATTAATGAAATTTTACTGTAATGATGACATATTAATTTGCAAAGTGATTTTGCAAGTATTCTCAGATGGTTTCCACAACATCCCTGCGAAGCAGGTTAGGGTTGGTTTTGTTATTTCCACATAATATGCCAGAATCAGGGGGAGATACAGCGACCGACATCGGGGTTACAGTCAATGACAGAAGAAATTGAATCTAGGTTTTCTGGCTCCAGCCTCCATGTTCTTTCCACTTGCCTGCCAAAGTTCCTGATAATGATTTTTAAGGCAAGTTGGAATACCTGTACAAGAGCTTATACGTTGGAGACTTCCTCAGACGTTGTCTAAAAGTGAAAGGTCTGTTTATGCCATGGATCACAAGAATAACTGGATGTGCTTGTTAAAAATAAGGACTGTAGGTCTTCACTATAGACCTACTAAATCAAAATCTCTAAGAAAAGAATGTGGGCAAATGTATTTTTAACAAATAAAGAGGATTCTTAAGATCATGCATTTCGGGAAACACTGGACTATGGTCAGGCTGGCCCTAAAAGAAGACAGGGGACTTAGACACGCAGGCTTTTTAGCCAGATGTCTATTCTCCGTACCGGGGCTTGATTTATAATAGTGTTAAAACTTCGGCGATTTCTGTACTAAATATTTACTAATAGTTTTGACAGTGAATAGAGATTCTATTTTAGGCTATTTCTGTGTTTCTGCATTTGAAATAGATTCGGAAAAAAATAAAACACTTGGAACTTAAATATGTTGCTATACAATGAGAACCACAAGCAGCACATTCAGAATTTCCCAGTCTTTACTAATTGGAGATTTGGGGTGAGAATAGGAGTGTTAATAAGAATGCTTTTTTGGTAGATGCAAATAATAGAAGTTTAATTTGCTTTTGGTTTAAGTAGGACCATAGAAGGATAGCTGAAGACTTTGGAAGCTTAACTATAAAGAATTGAGAGAATAATAATTTTCTTTTTTTCTGTTTGTGATACTATTTTTTTTAGTGACTTTTTTTGTAGTTTATTTTTATAACATTTAGAGAAAAGAAACCTTTAAATCTGCTTTCTTTCTTTATAGGTAGATTTTAAAAAATTATCTTTACTATGAAATTAATGTAAGTGATACATATTGATGGTTCTTTTTTAAAAACTTTATTTATTTTGAGAGAGAGAGAGGGCACGCGTGCGTGAGTGGAGGGAGGGTCAGAGAGAATCCCAAGAATGATTCCATGAATTGTGAGATCATGACCTGAGCCGAAATTAAGAGTCAGATGCTCAACTGACTGAGCTGCCCAGGTTGCCCCAGTATTGAGTTTTAAAGGGCCAAGAGACCAGAGAGGATGTTCTAATTATTTTTTTCTCTTTTTAAAAAATGTTAAGTTCTCCAAATGATGAAGAAGGAAAATGGGTTTAGGTTTAATCAGAAGGAATTTCCATTTTAGTTGGCTATGGGCCAGACTCAGTACTGAGTATGGGAATATAGTGGTGATCAGGAATGCCGTAGTCTCTGTCTCCATTGGTCTAGCAGAGGACACGGATCGTTACATAAGCAGCTCCAGAAAGGGCTTAGAGAAGGTTTTCTGGAAGAAATAATGTTTAATCCAAAGTATGGAAGAAAAAGAGAAGGAAGACGATGATGTTAATAATGGTAATAAGACATAATACTTATGAAAAATCTATGTCCCAGATACTTTTTTTTCCCCATTAAATTTTTTATTGTGTCCTTTTAGGGGTTTTTAAGAGCTGTAAATTCAAAGCTGCCGATGACAGAAAAAATGTAACTTTAACAATCGCATAACTCATTATGGGGAACCCCAGATACTTTTCTAAATACCTCATCGAACTTACTTAATCCTCATATAATCCAATAAGGTAGGTCCTATTCATATCCCCATTTTACTGAAAGAAAGCTAAGTTAATAGAGGGAAAGCGATTTGCTCAAAGACACATAGCTAGTAAGTGGAGAAAGATCCAGGATTTGAACTGTCCCCTGAACTTACTGTTAACCACTATGCAAACTACACTGATGAATTAGAGATGAGCAGGTGAGGGCGGCTGGAGGATCAGGGAGCCTTTCCAGCCAAGGGACTGAACATTCAGGAAGTTTGGGCCGAACGACCTGGAGGAGAGAGGCAAGAGGTAAGGCTGGAGAAATGGGCGGGGTGGGGGGAGCAGTCATAAAGGACCTTGAGGCTCTGGTGAGGGTTTAGTATCCTAAGGGCCTTGGGAAGTCATTGAAAGATTTCAAGCAGTAGAGTGTCATGATCAAATTTATAGTTTGGACAGCTGAAATTTTGGAGAATGGATGTGAAGGGAGCAACTCAGGATGTAGGAGACCCGCAGGAGACCGGTTGTTGTTGTTGTTGGTGGTGGTGGTGGTGGTTTGGGTTAAGATAATGGGAGCAGGAATGAGACAGGGAATCAGAGAGAGGAGGTGCAAGTCATGGGCCTTCACCATAAATAGGTTGTGGGGGAGAAGGAGACGGCAAAGTCCAGAAGGATTGTGACACGTCTGGACTCTGGGCAGATGATGCCACTAGTCACTGATGTTGGAAACACAAGACAAGGAGCAGACTTTGAGGGGGGAATAATGAGGTTGATTTCTTACAGGTTCTGTGTGGATGTCAGGCAGTCTTGCAACAGATTAGGACCAGGCTGAGCCTAATGTTGTGAGTTCTCTACTGAAGTCTTTTGGTTTAGCTGTCATTCTATAGTTTTCATAAAGTTTGTGCTATAGGAAAGTTTGGAGACTCAGCATATAATATATTAGGAAAGGTAGCATAGTATTTTTGAACGGTTTGAGGGAGTGTGGCCCATGTAGCACTTTGTGCCTTAGTTCAGTGAATGTTGGCTGTTTCCTTTTCGGCAGAAAAGCCGGGAAGTGTAGTGGACAGTGTATTAAACTTAACAGAACACCTGAGTTCATAGTCCACCTTCTCACCTTTGACACTTACTGGCTGTGGAATCTTGGGTCAGCTACTCTATTTCATCTCTCAAATATGTCTAAAAATACCCACTTTATGTTCAGAGATGTTGAATCTCTCTCTGAATCCTCTTTGTAGAAAGTACAAAGCATTTTATACATATTAGACATTGGGCCTTTTTCCCTCTTCCGTTTTCAATTAGAAATCTAGAAATAGAATTGCTCCAGAACTTGATTAAATTGTTTGTGTGAGGTTCAAGTTGCTTCCGAGATTTATTTTGAGATTTATTGCAACTTTGTCGTGATCAACACCTGAGTCTCTTCTGATGTGATTATCTAATATTATCTAACATATGTCAATTTTAGAATGTACCTAAAACAAAAATTTTTTTACAACTTTGTTAGAACATAAGCTTGGTTTCTGTATTTAAAGTGAAACTAATTTGGGGTGGGAGCCTGGGTGGCTCAGGCAGGTAAGCATCTGGCTCTTGACTTTGGCTCAGGTCATGATCTCACAGTTCGTGAGTTTGAGCCCCACATCAGTTTCTGTGCTGACAGCTCAGAGCCTGCTTGGGATTCTCTCTCTCCCCGGCCTCTCTCTCTCTCATTCTCTCCCTCGCTCATGTGCTCTGTTTCTCTCTCTCTCTCTCTCAAATAAATAAACTTAAAAAAATTTTTTTTTAAGTAAAACTAATTTAACCACGAATTGTGTTAGTTTCTTTTATTAAATTTTTTTTTAATGTTTATTTATTTTTGAGAGAGAGACAGAGACAGAGCATGGGCAGGGGAGGGGCAGACAGAGAGGGAGACCCAGAATCTGAGGCGGGCTCCAGGTTCTGAGCCGTCAGCATGGAGCCCCATGCAGGGCTGGAACTCACAGACAGTGAGATCATGACCTGAGCCAAAGTTGGACCCTTAACCGACTGAGTCACCCAGGTGCCCCACGAACTGTGTTAATTTTAAAGAAATACCTTCAGCTTCAACTTTATTTTTAATATATACAAAAGCTATGATTAGCTATAGTGGATTAAGGATATAGTTAAATTATTGGTAGCAAAGTGTTATTTCAACTGTGACATAATTGGAAGACTTTCAAGCTTGACATAACTGTTTAAAGTCCCATTATTGTATTATAAGCATTATTATAAGAGGTGATTATAAGTTCCCGTCATTTCTTACTCAATACCCCACTGTTCCTGTCTTAGGCTTAAAGATATTTAGAGAGTTCTTTTTTCTTCAGTGAAAGATTTTCTATTGTTCTCATCTTTATTTCAGCTAGATTCTTATGAATTATAAGGTTGATGACAAAGCAGTACCTTTTAGATCTCTATAGCAAAGGTATTATCTTTGAAATGAGGGCATATTTTCCAGAATGTACTTGGAATCTAATTTTTTAAAATATAGCAAAATTTAGGACTGTATATAAATATCCAAATCTTTTAATAATATTTGCTTCAGAAATACATTGCTTCTTTGAAAATTGTGAGTTAATTTTTTTTGACAATTTATTTGTTGATATTACTACAACTGGAAACATTCGCTTTTCTCTCCTTTTGCACTCCTGTCTTTGAGTTGTCTCAGAAGCAGATGTTGAGGGACAGGGATTCTCAGGTGCAGTCAGTTTATTTGGAAGGTGATCCCGAGGAACCCCAGTAGGGAGTGAGACAGGGAAGGGAACACAGCCAGTAAAGGGGGCATTTTATCAAGCACTGTGGTGAACTAGAACCTAATCCCACTGCAGAACTCTGGAGCTAGTGCAGAACTCAAGTTTCAGAGTTACTTCACCTGCAGGGCCAGGGAGCTCGGATATTTATACACCAATGGCCATTAGTCACTGGTTGAGGGCCGTTGGTGGGGAGGAACATTAATTTGATAGAACTTCTATCTTCTGTGCACTTGGGTGTTGCTGGCTTCAGCCACTTAAGTCCTTGGGCAAAGACATGCGTTTGAAGTGTGTGCTCCATTGGTATTGCCAGAGTAGAGGGGGCACCAGCTTAGCCATATTTGCCATCAGACTAGTTACTCTTGGTTTCTTTCTCCTTAAACAAAACAAAATAAGCCCAAGGAAAAGAGAGAAGGAGCTAATTCCTGGAGAAATAAAAAGAAGTACGGCAAATCTGAGGCATAAGTTGATGCCTGTTGTAATCTTCCATTGGGGGCGGAGGCTCTGCCACCTCTCGGGGTTGAGGTGTTGGCCTGTTTTCAGTATTTTAACATTAAAAAGATACAGGTGACTGACTAAATATTGAATGGACCTCATGAGTTTATGTTTGTGTTAAAGTATGCATTAATCTCTTCATAATTTAATTCTGATCTACCGAATAGGAGATGGTTTCCACATGGTCAGTACAGAGTGAGTACAGCATTTGGAGAACTTGGGGGCAGATGTGGTTCGTTGCTTGTTGACGGAATCCTAATTTTGTATGAATACTGGATAACCATATACTTCAGGGGAGGTTGGCTCCCTCCTCGGCCCCGGGGGCCCAGTCTTGGGTAATTTAAGCTTATCTTGCTGATTGTTTTCCCCTTGCTGGAGGTTGGTTTACGAATAGGCATGTAACGAGGTTCTGGCCAGTGAGATGTAAGAGGTGATCTGCAGGAAGGAGGGCTTCTGAGAAGGCTTTCCTCCTCAGTAAAAAGAGGCAGAAGGAAAGGTGTTATATAAGGATGCGAAGGCCCGCGGCCATCCTTGGGACCAGAGGGTACAAACTGGGGAAAGAACCAACACATGAGGACTGCAGAACAGAAAGATGGCAAGCACCTGGGATTTGATGCTGTCACTGAGCTTCTGAATGTACTTACTGTGGAGGCGCTTTATACTTCCTGTTAATTTGAGATAATAAATTCCATTTTTCAGGGCACCTGGTTGGCTCAAACAGCTGAGCATCCAACTTCAGCTCACAATATCTATCTATCTATCTATCTATCTATCTATCTATCTATCTATCTATCTATATCTATTTATCTATGTATCTATATCATGACCTATTTTGTGGTTAGATCATCAAGGATAAGATACCATCAGGGAGACTGTATCCTCTATTCTCGAGCTCTTTCAATACTCCCATAATTATCCTTTCATGTACAAATATTTGTTCACCTTTGGTGTGCCAGACACTTTGCAGTGTGCAGGGGGTATAGCAGTGAACAAAATGGGCAGAGTCTTGGCTCTCATGGAGCTTGCCTTGGAATAGGAAAGATGAACAATATGCTCTCATGGAGCTTGCCTTGGAATAGGAAAGATGAACAATACACAAGTAAATATTTGGTAAGTCTGGTGGTGAGAGATGTACTAAGAAGAAGAATAAAGCAAGGTAGATAATAGAGCATTACTGAGGAGGATGGAGGGAAGTTTGTGTCCCCTTACATAGGGGGGTTAGGCAAGATTTTCCCAGTAAGGTGACATTCGAACTCAGACCTGAATGGAATTTTCTCTTTTCACCCAACCTTAATGTCCTCCTTGCTGTTCTTTGTGCGTCTCCAGGACAAGCTTTGCACTAACTTATTCCTCTGTCTAGAATACTCTTTTTAACGGATAGTGGTGATTTGAATAAATAGGGAGGAGGATTGGGAGCTGTGTTATAAGGCAAATGGAATTCCTTCTTCTCTTAGAACTGCAGAGGTGGGTCTAGCTGCCAGTGAATTCTGTTGAAGACCCTGGCTGGGACTTTTGTTTTGTTTTGTTTTGTTTTTTTGGTGAGTCACTTTTAAAATAACATAAATATGGCACAAAAACAGACACATAGACCAATGGAATAGAATAGAAACCCCAGAACTAGACCCACAAACGTGTGGCCAACTAATCTTTGACAAAGCAGGAAAGAACATCCAATGGAAAAAAGACAGTCTCTTTAACAAATGGTGCTGGGAGAACTGGACAGCAACATGCAGAAGGTTGAAACTGGACCACTTTCTCGCACCATTCACAAAAATAAACTCAAAATGGATAAAGGACCTGAATGTGAGACAGGAAACCATCAAAACCCTAGAGGAGAAAGCAGGAAAAGACCTCTCTGACCTCAGCCGTAGCAATCTCTTACTCAACACATCCCCAAAGGCAAGGGAATTAAAAGCAAAAATGAATTACTGGGACCTTATGAAGATAAAAAGCTTCTGCACAGCAAAAGAAACAACCAACAAAACTAAAAGGCAACCAGTGGAATGGGAAAAGATATTTGCAAATGACATATCGGACAAAGGGCTAGTATCCAAAATCTATAAAGAGCTCACCAAACTCCACACCCAAAAAACAAATAACCCAGTGAAGAAATGGGCAGAAAACATGAATAGACACTTCTCGAAAGAAGACATCCGGATGGCCAACAGGCACATGAAAAGATGCTCAACGTCGCTCCTTATCAGGGAAATACAAATCAAAACCACACTCGGATATCACCTCACGCCAGTCAGAGTGGCCAAAATGAACAAATCAGGAGACTATAGATGCTGGAAAGGATGTGGAGAAACAGGAACCCTCTTGCACTGTTGGTGGGAATGCAAATTGGTGCAGCCACTCTGGAAAACAGTGTGGAGGTTCCTCAGAAAATGAAAAATAGACTTACCCTATGACCCAGCAGTAGCACTGCTAGGAATTTACCTAAGGGATACAGGACTACTGATACATAGGGGCACTTGTACCCCAATGTTTATAGCAGCACTCTCAACAATAGCCAAATTATGGAAAGAGCCTAAATGTCCATCAACTGATGAATGGATAAAGAAATTGTGGTTTATATACACAATGGAGTACTACATGGCAATGAGAAAGAACGAAATATGGCCCTTTGTAGCAACATGGATGGAACTGGAGAGTGTGATGCTAAGTGAAATAAGTCATACAGAGAAAGACAGATACCATATGTTTTCACTCTTATGTGGATCCTGAGAAACTCAACAGAAGACCATGGGGGGAGGGGAAGAGGAAAAAAAAAGTTAGGGAGAGAGGCAAACCATAAGAGACTCTTAAAAACTGAGAATAAACTGAGGGTTGATGGGGGGTGGGAGGGAGGGGAAAGTGGG
Organism: Felis catus; assembly: GCF_018350175.1. Lineage (NCBI taxonomy): Eukaryota > Metazoa > Chordata > Mammalia > Carnivora > Felidae > Felis > Felis catus. The sequence goes on from NC_058377.1 coordinate 96,042,978, forward strand.
TGATGGGCATTGAGGAGGGCACCTTTTGGGATGAGCACTGGGTGTTGTATGGAAACCAGTTTGTCAATAAATTTCATATGAAAAAAAAAATACGTGATCTTTAGGCGCACCTGGGTGGCTCAGTTGGTTGAGCGACCCGACTTCGGCTCAGGTCATGATTTGTGAGTTCCAGCCCCACGTCTGGCTCTGCGCTGACAGCTCCGAGCCTGGAGCCTGCTTCGGATTCATTGGCTCCCCTTCTTTCTGCCCCTTCCAAGCTCATGCTCTGTCTCTCTCTGTTTCTCAATAATAAAGAAACGCTAAAAAAAAAATTTTAAAAAGAAAAAAAACCCCATGATCTTTAGATGATCTTTTTGAAGACTTAAACCCACCCAAGTTATTTTGCCCCATTTGCTGCTTTAAAAAAAATTAACTTGGACTGTAAGAAAAAACAAAGTTAAAATATTTTGTCAGTTGACCTAATAATAAAACATGATGCCCTGGGCAATATCTGTAGAGTATCCTCTATCACAATACTTTCAACACAATAAAAGCTTAGAAACCTTACTGGTAAGTTGAAGTTTAATAACAGTTTTATTCACAAGTAATGTTAAAACAACAAAAGACCAAAGTTTTATGAGCTCCTCTGAAAACTGTACATTTATTGACTTTATCTAGAAGTTCAGTGTTTATATGTCTCTTTACTAGTCTTTTTTCTAAATGTATTGAAAATATTTTGCACCACACCCGTATGATTGCTTAGGTTTGTAAAAAAAAAAAGGGGGGGGGGACTTTGAATGAATTGCCGAATAGCATCTCCCATTGGCTTATCTCTAAGGTGATAATGCAAAAATAGAAAATAAAAACAAGTACTTTTGCTGAGCATATGATTTATGTTATAGCAAAAGAACCAAGTGATGCAACACTCCATTTCCTTGGCGATGCCTTGTTGGGACTCCAGTAGCTGTGCATACTCTTGTTGAAGAGGAGAATTTCTGTTTGCACTTTTTCTTTGGGTTATTCTGTACCTAGAGTGGCTCATTTCCACTCTTTTTTAAATTCATTTTTTACTGCCCATCTTATCATTTAAGTATACTTTGTAGGTAGTGGTGTTTGGAACAAAGTTTTTTTTCTGTCTTTGCTGTTAGCCAATTAGTGATTATCTTTTATAATGGTTTTCAAGGAGAAGAGAGATAAATGAAATTCAGATATATTACTGAAAGATCCTTTTTGAGAGCAGCTTTAACCTCTTCTCACCTATACTTTTTCTGGAACTGTAGAACAGACCAAATTAGGTTTCACCAAATTTTCTTTTAGCTAACTGTGCCCTCCAGTGGAGAAAACACAGGGCAGTGAAATAGCCCAAGTAATAAAAGCAGCAGGGAGGAGAGGATGTAACGCATCCAGGTAAGATCCAAGCTGCATAACAATTTTCTACATAAAAGAGGTTGTTTTCACTCACCATAAGCAAGAATATTATGCATGAGTACTCCGTGAGTTTTTTGAAGATCCATAGAGGGATTTATTAGCAGTGCTTTGACATAATTGCCTTTCACAAAGTAGCTGATTCAGTGCGTTGCTGTGTTTTGTGCCCTCCATAATGACGTATTCAGTGTATGAAACGTTCGGCAAGTCTGGTAAGAGTTGAGAGTAGGGAGTAATTGGCTTTTTGTTCTTCCCCTAGAATGAACTCAGATGATGACTTTTTACATTTTTAATTTTTGAAGACAAAAGAAAATCCCACATTAATTTAGTGGGTATAAACAAGAAACATTTTGCTGCAGCACCTGTGAATGATTATAGCACTCAGAAAATTGCAAATTGACCACTACTTTCCTGTTTTCTAAGTAGAAAGGGCTGCTGTCTTTGCTGTGACTCCTGGCCTCTTCTGTGGTCTCTTGGTGTCTATGGGAATGGTGACTGCACACGTCTGAGCCCCTGAGAGCGTTGCAGTGGCTCATGCTCAGAACACGGGCTGGTACACGTGCAGGTCTGGGATGGGCATTGGAACCAGAGTTAGCGGGTGCTGAATTTTGCTGCATGATGATGTGCACATTGTGCCTGCAGGCTTCCTCTGTCTCTGTCAGCGGAAGGGAGGGAGAACTAGATTACTTAGTTGAAGCAGGAATGTAAAACATTTGATAGTAGTTTTGTGCTTGGTGCAAATTGGAGGTATGTTTCACTAAAATAATTTAGTGAGTAACCTCTGACAAACAGTAAACACAGGCTTTCTTTTTCTTGACACTTACAAAATTTGGGCCAATTGTCCTTACCACAAATTGTTGTCATTTGAATTTTTCTATATATCCAAGAAATAGAAGCTTTCTTCTTTATCTTATTTTAAGTGACTATGTATTATATAAACCTTTCTATATTTAGAGTGGTCCTAAGATTTAGGCATAAGGAGGACAATTAGAAATAAGAATACATGATTAAAAACCTTAATAAATTTATAAGCTTTTAAGCAAGGATCTTTGCATAGTAAGGTTTCAAAGGCATAGTGTCTTTCATTTGAACCATCTTGCAGAACAACATAAGTTTCTTAAAGAGATACTGCCAAACTGAAGTTAAAAAAAAAAAAAAGCATGATATGGGGCGCCTGGGTGGCTCGGTTGGTTGAGTGTCTGGTTTTGGCTCTGGTCATGATCTCACCGTTCGTGAGTTCTGAGCCCCACATCGGGCTCTGCTGACAGCTCAGAGCCTGGAGCCTGCTTCAGATTCTGTGTCCCCCTCTCTCTCTGCCCCACCCCTGCTTGTACTCTGTCTCTCTCTGTCTTTCAAAAATGAATAAACATTAAAAAAAATTAAAAATAAAAACATGATATGTGGACTTTTAGAGGGGAATTTTGAAATATTTGAAGGAAAATTATAATATGAACGTGATTGGGGCGTCTGGGCGACTCAGTCGGTTAAGCATCCGGTTAAGCATCTGACTCTTGATTTTGGCTCAAGTCTTGATCTCACAGTTAATGAGTTTGAGCCCTGCATTGGGCTCTGTGCTGAAGGCGCAGAGCCTGCTTGGGATTCTGTGTCTCCCTCTCTCTCTGCCCCTCCTTTGCACCCTCTCTCTCTCTCTCAAAATAAATAAATGAACATTAAAAAAAGTTTAAAAAGGTAATAATATGAATGTGGATTTATGTTTCTTAAAAATTGTTTACCTCTATTTTATCACTTTTATTTTAAATAATGAATTACTATGTTTTAAGATCTGTAGTAACTGTAATAACTGAACTCTTGAGGGTGCTGATGAGCACCGAACACTTTCTGACAGTTTGTACTGATGATCCTCATTAAAATTGAGTTTTCTCTGGGTTTTAATATAGTTACTTGAACATAGGCATATAGCTTGCTTCCCAGGAGACTTCAAAGCAAAGATACTTAGTTGTTGTTGTTTAGTTGGGTAAATAATTTACCATGTGCTTTGAAATTCTTCGAAAGTTCCACTGAATTTGTGCACTTTATCAAAACTATCTTAGAGACTGTTAAAAACTGAGAACAAACTGAGGGTTGATGGGGGGTGGGAGGGTGGGGAGGGTGGGTGATGGGTATTGAGGAGGGCACCTTTTGGGATGAGCACTGGGTGTTGTATGGAAACCAATTTGACAATAAATTTCATATATTAAAAAAAAAACTATCTTTGGATCCCATTTATTTTTAGTGTTTATTTATTTTTGAGAGAGAGAGAATGAGCAGGGGGTGGGGCAGAGAGAGAGAGAGCGAGATAGAGGATGCTAAGTGGGCTCTGTGCTGATAGCAGCAAGCCCAATTCCGGGTTCGAACTCACGAACTGTGAGATCATGACTTGAGCTGAAGGTGAACCGTGAGATTGTGACTTGAGCTGAAGTCGGACGCTCAACTGAGCCATCCAGGTGCCCTGGATCCCACTTTTGAATGCTTGTTTAATATTTCAAATGAAAAGACCTATTTCATCACTGTGAAATATAAGTTTTATTACTGGATAAATTTGTTATCTTTTAATTTTGGGTAAATTTGCAGAGATGTTTATTTTATCTTTAGAAAGAAGCTATTCAAAAGTGTATGCTAATGTTAGGTTTCAGAGAATTAGCATTTAGCTGTTAGGGTCCCAAATAACATATGCCTTCTATCTCTTAGCAGGTAGAATACTTTAAAACTATAGTGTGGTATATTAATTTGAAGAAAATGATCAGACTTTCAGGATGGGAAGGCTTTTAGAGTATGGCTCCCTTCATTCAAATTCTAGAGGTGGCGATGTTGAAGATGTAGGTTAAGAAAAAGGTCTGTGTTACAAGGAGAGTAGTATACTAAACAAAATGAATTGTCCTTAATTGGAATATTAGTCATTTTAAAGGATGAATTTTAATGGAAACTTTGCATCCTCTCAACCTGTGAACAAAATGATGTATTTCCTTTTCCCCAGACTGTGCCCCTCTGTTTAACATTTCTTCTGAAATATCACACTGTTTTCATTACTGGGAGCTGAAAGCCATATTGGAAGATTTCTCTCAGCAGTTTGGTTTGAAACTGTGTTCCTTTCATTTAAGGCAGTGTTGTCCAATAGAACTTTCTGTGATGCTGGAAATGTTCTGTGTCTGTGCCGTCCTTGGCAGCCACCAACTACATGTGGCTTTTGGGCATTTGAAATATGGCTAGTGCAACTGAGGAACTGAATTTTTAATTTTATCTACTTTTAATTTAAGTTAAATTAACAGCCATGTATGGCCAGTGGCTATGGTGTTGGACAGGGTCGATTTAAAGGGTTTGAATTATGACTCTTAACAGTACGTGTGCATAGCCATTCGGTCCTCTGCATTTTTATAATGTTGTCTGGGATACTGTAACCTTACTTTCAAATAACTATATGCGAAAAGAAGAGGAATTATGTCCTGAAAACGAAGTTGGTAAGTCTAAATAGACTTAAATAGGTCTAAGATCTTGTGGCTCTTAAAACCCACAAATTAAATTGCATTTGCCCTTTGGGTGTGTCTCAAAACCTAAAGGTTTGTTTTTGTTTTTGTTTTTGTTTTCCTGGTGTTTTTGAATTAAAATACAGCTACCTAGGATAGAATAGGTGACCACAAAATGGAGTGACTGATTACACAAAAAAAAGAAACAACAAACCAAAATTCATATGTACCTGCGCAGGAACTTTATCTGGGAGTTGGTATGCTTTTCTGGACGTCCTTAAGTGTGGCAAGTCTTCCTATTTTGAGAGTAAACTTGAGGATTGGAAAGAGGACATTTGTGCTCATGTCTGGTAAATAATGATAAAAAATTTGAATAATGCTTTAGAGTTCCCCAGGCAGTTGCAATTTCATCTTGTGCCTGGATTATTAGCCCCTTGTTACAGATGAGAGAACAATGATTTCATCAAAGTTTTAACATTCATTCATTCAACAGACATTTATTGCTTACTATTACATGTAAGTTTCAAGGTTGGGACTGGAAGAACAGTCACTTCCCTGGAGAAGCAGGGAATTTATAGCAGGGGCAATTAAACAAAAACCACAAGAAATTATAATATGGTATGCCTGATACTATGCTCAACAATTGTATAGCTTTCTCTGGTTTCAGTTACTTGTGGTCAATTGTGGTTCTGGAAGCAGAGGATTCTCCTTTGGATATAACTGTCAAACACTTCATCTTTATCACGTAGGCATTTTATCATCTCATCACAGGAAGAGTGAGTACAGTAAGATATTTTGAGAGAGAGACCAGATTCACATAAATTATTACAGTATATTGTTGTAATGTTCCATCTTACTATTAGTTATCATTGTTAATCTCTTAATGTGCCTAATTTACAAATGAAACTTTATCAGAGGCATGGATATATAGGAAAAAATACAGTATGTATAAGGTTTGATACAGTCTGTGGTTTCAGGCATCTGCTGGGGCTCTGTGTTGGGGGACTACTATATGTATGCATGGGATGCATTGAGAGAGCAGAAGCACCTGGGGTGGGGGTGATTGATGAGGGCAGCAGGACTCCTCCAGGTGGAGAAGGCAAGGGAAGGGCACTCCAGGAAGAGGAGACAGCAGGGGCAAAGGTGTGAAAGTGCTAATGTTCTAAGTCAGGGAATAAATTTAGTACACGGAAGATATCTGAAAACTCAGGTGCACAAAATTTACTCGTGTTCTTATATCATCTTGACCTTGTTTTTCTTCTAGTTCAGTCTGAAGAAGGGCTGGGCTAAAAATAGCTCCTGGTACAGTGATAAAACATTCAAGTAACAATTTCAAGGAGAAAGTTAAAACTAGATTTAGTTATTTGGCAAACACTTACTTAGAATATTGATGGGCTAATTAAAAATCACTTTCGTTATTAAAGCAGATCCCTAAAGGCCTCTCCTTGTTCTCACTAAGCTTTATGGGGCTTTAATTCATGGCTTTTTTTGCAGGGCCCAGAACAGTGCCTGACACATACTAGATGCTCAGTAAATATTTGTGGTGGATGAAGAAGTGAATCCTAGGTTATTTTAAAAGTCACTGTGAATGTTTAAAAGTATTAAACATGTGTTTTTTCAAAACTGGAACATTTAGACATTTCCATACTTCAGACTGGCCTTTGTCCCAATGTTTCTGTCACCTATTGCTATATAATAAGCTGTTCTAAGGCTCAGTGGCTTAGAAAAACAACCAAACATATTATTGCTAATGATTTGTGGATCAGGAATTTGGGCAGGGCTCAGTAGAGACAGTTTTTCTCTATTCCACATGGTGTTGGCTGAGGCAGCCCCACTGTGGCTTGAAGATTCAAGATGACTTCACCTCCTTGTATGGGGTCTTGGTACTAGTTGTTGACTGGGGAGCCTTAGTTCTCCATGTAGCCTCTCCATAGGGTCACTCGTCATTCACTAGACGTCACTGAGCTGTCCTTCCATGGCATGGACGTTGTTCTGAGAAGGTGAAAACAGAAATTGCAGGATATCTTAAGGCCTTGACCTGGAAGTCATACAGTGTCACTTCTGCCACATTCTTTTGGTCAAAGCAAGTCATAGGAGCAGCCCAGAATCGGGCAGAGGAGAAAAGATTCTGCCTTATGATGGAAGAATGGCATATTCCTGTTGCAAGGTGGCATAAGATGGGAGGTATTTTTGCAGCTGCTTTTGGAAATATTCTATTATAGCCAGCTCACTGAGTATATATAACAAGTCACACCTCTTCCACACGCAGAAAACACTTCCCCTCCCCCAGAAGTTTTATCTCATTATGGCAGCAACTTGAAGTCCAGGATTGTATCATTTAAGTAAAGTCCAGATGCACATGAAGTTTCTCAGGCACAGATGCTCAGGCAGCTTCTGATCTAGAAATCCGTGAACCAAACGACAAAGTTGCCTACCCTTCCACCTCATCTGCCCACACCCAGCATCCAGTGGTGAGACAGGGATGGGAATACCGCAGTAGATACTCGAGGAACATAGGCGTCACTGGTCCATAGCAATTTTGAAACCCAGCTGGACATATGTTACCAGTTCTTTTATGACACACACTGAGAATCATGAGAGTAGTAAGAGAGTTTTGCTCTTGACTTATTTCCTAATGTATTGTTTCTTGAGGCCATTCGTTGTACCCTCTGCTCTTGGCTCTCTTCTGTGCTGTTTTGTTTTGTTGTTTTTTTCTTTTTTTAAATAAGAAATGAGTCATTTTGCAGCTGAGTACCTTTCCAGCCTACTTCCTCTCTGTGTGAAATCGCAACCCCTCAGACACTTTTTTTTCATTTTGAATGATTTATGTCTCTTTTAATCCAACTTTGTGGTACTTTTAGCACTGTCATTTTCTTTTTTTTTTTTTTTTTAATTTTTTTTTTCAACGTTAATTTATTTTTGGGACAGAGAGAGACAGAGCATGAACGGGGGAGGGGCAGAGAGAGAGGGAGACACAGAATCGGAAACAGGCTCCAGGCTTTGAGCCATCAGCCCAGAGCCCGACGCGGGGCTCGAACTCCCGGACCGCGAGATCGTGACCTGGCTGATGTCGGACGCTTAACTGACTGTGCCACCCAGGCGCCCCAGCACTGTCATTTTCTTAAAAACATTGAGAGTTTTCTATGAATCTTACTGGGGATTGATTCCATGCCCCCAAAGCAACATCTATAATTCCGTGCCAAGGCCGACTTCTCTATGCTTTGGAGCAATTAGATTGTTATAAGATAAAGTCCTCAAGATTCTTAGAAGTCCTCAAGGTGAGAGGGTTTGTTGGGCAATGCTTAAATCTTTCCAGTGTCTCAACAAAAGATTTTATGGACAAACTCTTGATTTGATATTTACCCTGAGGCCATTTCTTAATTTGAGAATATTATGCTGGGTGGCAAGACTGTCTCGTGCCCTCTGTATCTTTAGGTTCTGCTTGAAAATTACACAGATCTTTATTTCTCTCTTCCTGTATTTTATGACATGCATTCAGAAGAAGCCAGTTGGCACTTACAACATTCTACCTGGAGATATCTTTAGCCAGATCCACCAGTTGGTTAGGTAAATAGTCGGTCTTTCACATTATTGCAGGCAACATCCTTGCCTAGCATCCCACTGCTGTATAACCTGGCTGACACTCTACCTGCCACTTTTCCAGCCTCCACCTGCCACTTGGTCCCAAACAAATGCTGCATATTTCAGGTTTTTGTTTTTGGCACCTCACTTTTGGGTATCCATTTCTGTCTCAGTGAGCTGTTACTGAGAAACTACTGCAAAATATAATTGCTTAAGACAGCAGTCATTTTGGGACGCCTGGGTGGCTCAGTCAGTTGAGTGTCTGACTCTTGATTTCAGCTTAGGTCATAATCCCAGGCTTGTGGAATCGAGTCCTGTGTGGGGCCCTGCTCTGAGCATGGAGCCTGCTTAAGATTCATTCTCTCTGTCTTGCTTGCTCTCACTCTCTGTCTCTCCCCTGCTATCCTTCTTCCTCACTTTCTCTCTCTCTCTCCTTCTGCTCCTCTCCCCTCCCCCACCCCATAAACACATGCGCGCGCGCACACACACACACACACACACACACACACACAAAACCCACCAAAACCAGCAATCATTTCATTTCTCCCCACAATTTTGTCAGTCAGGAATTTGGGCAGGGCTAGCTGGGATGGCTCCCCTTGGTACCATATGGAGTCAGCGTAGATGGCTTTGATGGTGCAGGAGGATTCAAAATATGTTCTCACATGTGTGGGGTCTAGTGCTGCTTTTGGAGTATTGGTGGAGACTAAAGGATCTCAGATGGCCTCTCTCATCTTTGGGGTCTTGGATCTCCACATACTCTCTCATCCTTTAATGGTTATTGCTGGACTTCCTTACATGACTGCAAGACCTCCAAAGGCCTAGGTCAGAAGAAACAAAGCAAGTAAATCAAAGCAAGCCATATAACCAAAGAGAGGGGAAAATAGATTACCTCTGTTGATAGGAGGAATGACAATTGTACCTTGTAAAAGGACATGCAGAATGGGAGGGACTGTTCTTCAGAATAATCTGTCACATTGAATAAGTCTAAATTTAAGAATGATGGCCTGTATATGTATCTGGTTTACAGACATGGTTCATTTGGCAATATTTGGCACAGAGTTTTAATTAAAAAAAAGAAGGCCCAATAAGTTGTCAACATTAAACATTTGGAAGATTTCATCTAGAAGTTTGTGTATCTGACCTCTCTTGAAAAATAGCAAGCAATTATATTAGGCCTGCATTTCCACATTAGCTGGAAATTGCCTGCTTTATTCATATTATCTGTCTGGCTTCTATAGGTATTTGAGTTTGTATTCTCTGTTCTGTAGATGATTGATTTATACACTAAGATTTTTAGGGGATACAGTGATGTATAAGACAGATACAGAACTTACAGTAGGGGAAGATTGACAATAATCAACTGGACCCATACATAATATAATCACTAATGGTGATATGTGCTCTAGTGGAATAAAGCAAGGATAAAGAGGATAGAAGGTAACTGGTATGTGAGTCAGAGGCCTCTCTGAAGACATGTTGAGTGGAGGACTTAGTGATAAGAAGGAGCCAGTCTTCTGAAGTGCTGGGCTAAGAGGGTTCTAGACAGGGAAAAGCAAGTAAAAGACCCACTGTGGGACTGGGCTTGATATGCTTGATAAAAGGCAAGACCTTTGGCTGAGCTACATGAGTAAGTAGACAGCGTGCAAGGGGGAAATGGTTAGTAAAAGAAGTGAGTGTGGATGAGATCATGAAAGATCCTGTAGGACGTGGGAAGATCTTTGGATTTTATTCTGAGTAATGGAAAGTCACTGGAGGAATTCAAGAGGGGTAGTGATGTGATGTCATTTACTTTTTATAAAGATGACTCTGGCTGCTGTGTGGTGAATAAACTATAGGGGCCTAGGGTGGACATTAAGGAGCCTTACGGTCATCTAGGTTAGATACGAATGATGGAGCATTGAACCTAAGGAGCAGTACTTTAGGGAATGAGGAGTGCTCGTATATGGTATGTACTTGAGAGAGAGTAGACAGGTCTTGGGGATGGGTTAGCTACAGAATGTGGGGAAGAAAGGACTCAAAGCTGACTATGAGGCTTTTGGCTTGATCAGTGGAATGAATTGATGAGCCCAAGGGGAATTCCGACAGAGAATCAAGCTTGAAATGAGTATCAAGAGTTTTATTTTGACCACTACTAAGTTTGTGATGCCTACTCTGACAATAAGACCAATGATAAGGAAAACTCCTGAAGTTGAAATTGTTTTTATTTTATGGTTCATTATATATGCATGTTTTTTCATTAAGAAACTTTGCTCTTATTTAGTTGAGATGTGAACTGCCATGGAGGGAGTACATGGATGTGTACCGGAGGATGTATTTATTCAATGTGTAACTATTTAGTGTGCAATGAGTAGGACAACTGAATACCATTAAGAATTAGGTGGTGTTGGTACTGTGTTGTGAAAATGTCACTGGTCCCTGAAATACTGATCTGTTTTTTTGTTTTTTGTTTTCCTATTTATGCCAGCTGGGTGTGTGTGGTTATCAAGTATCGAGTGTAAATATTATTCATGTCATATTGTTATGGAGAATGAATTTATCTTTACCATTAAAAATCGTGGCATGATAGTAATCCAAATGTTCTGGGAGAGCTTCCCAGAGGTTTGTAACTCTTAAAGTTGAAACTACCATTTAGCTAAGACCAGAATCATAGCACATAAGGCAGGATGGAGTAAGGTGAATGGACTTGATGAATTGAAGAGCTGCTTGGGAAGGACAGAAATTTGCTTTTGCATTGTAGCCCACAGCTTTTCATTATAGAATTCAACTGCAAAATGAGATAATAGCTTTTCACCCCATCACCAAAGTCATTTGGACATAGCATTTTGACTAGATCTGCCATTCAAACCAGCCTGGCTTAGACATAATTTATAATTTTATTTTTAGATTGTGACTTTAGGATATTATCACGAGATGGCTATAATACCACTCTGTTTTACTGTAATTGGCTTGGGAGGAAAATCTTTTATATAAGATGAGTTAATGGTTTATTGCTATTACCATTTATTTTACCTCTTTTTAGCAAACGAAAATCATTTGAACTTAAATTCAGATGTATATTGTACAGAGAACGTAACTGATTTAAAACCGTGTAAAATATCTTCTCTTGCTAACAAAATGTTCAGTTTTTCTTTCTTTGTGAAACCTTGAGTCAGAATGTACTAGTGACTGAGAGTGTTTGTATTCCAGTGGTGTAGCTGAACCAGACAGGTCTGCAGAACAGTGGTTTATTTTTAGACACTGGGTTGCCATTTTTATCCTGCAAAAATATTCATCAGTGTCTCGCTGACAGGCCATCAGTTTTATAAATGTGTCACACAGACCAGATTTTGTTCTTTGTCTCATTCTCTTTCCAATTTCTTTCTTTTCCCTTTGACTTGTTCATACAACTATTTGGAGGAGGAGAATGTTTTTTAGTTCAGTTCATGTATTAGATACTTCAATTCACAGATTTTCAGCATCACACAATTCATTCAGCTATCTGCAGCTGCTTACACATCTCTACTTATTGTCTGTCATGGGAAACTGTTGTAGATCACTGAGTTGAAGGTGAGGAAAAGAGAAACGCATGCATTGTAGGCTCTTTTCATGGGTCCATTCAGCTTTTGGCTTTGGCTTCTCCAAATATGCTGTTTTATGTATGTATGTTTATGCAGGGCGTGTGTGTGTGTGTGTGTGTGTGTGTGTGTGACCCAGCTAGAGACTGGCATTATTTTGTATGAGCCATGGCTGCGTAAAGGCCTAGAGGTTACCATGTGGCAGACAGCCTACTGGCTTGCATTGGAAATAAATCTGTCATTATCTCTAAATATGTACAACACCAATCACTTAATTAGTTAGGAGACTCCCCTTATTTTTATTCTAGATCCTTGAGTGGCAAATACAATCACAACAGGAGAATCCCTGCAATCAAAAGAAAGCAAGGGGCAACTCATAAATATAGTAAATTAATTTTTAATAGTGTATATTTACATCTCATTTTTATAAAGGTTCAGTTTTCCAAAGCAGGTTTGGTGTTCACTTGTCCATGCAAACAAATGTTTGCAGAGTAGATATTTAAGGGGCTAACACATTAATTGCTTTGGTGGATGGCAGGGCTTGGAAAATAGGATTCCTACCTTGTAGAGCTTAGTTATTTTAAGGGGAGAAGACGTATTTATGGATATTTCACAGACCTAGCAGTATGGTGCTAGGTAAAAAGTGTAGGCACTTTTTACCAGAAGTAGTGCCAGAAGCTTGGGTTTACAACTTGTGCTCATCATTTCTTATCTGTGTTACCTTGAGCAAGTTGTTTTAGCTTCTCTGAGCCTCAGTTTCTTCATCTGTAAAATTGGCATGTACCTCAAAACTTACTGTAAAGGTTAAAAAAGATGATGCTTATTTAGTAATATGTAAAAATATGGAATATCATATCTAGAACATAGTAAGCACATAATACATACTAGTTAATTCATAGTAACAGTAATAATACTAGCAGGGATAGTAACAAATATTTTACAGGTATTCTATAGTGCTTTAAGAGTCAGGAATGTATTCAGGGAGCCTGGGAGGCTCAATAGGTTAAGGGTCTGACTCAGCTTTGGCTCAGGTCATGATCTCGTGGTTCACAAGTTTGAGCTCCACATCGGGCTCTGTGCTGACAGTGCAGAGCCTGCTCGAGATTCTCTGTCTCCTATCTCTCTGCCCCTTCCCCACTTGTACTCTCTCTCTCTCAAAAATAAATAAGCTTACATTAAAAAAGCATTTAAGGGGCGCCTGGTGGCTCAGTTGGTTAACCGTGGGACTTCAGCTCAGGTCACGATCTCGTAGTTCTTGGGTGCTTGACAGGTCAGAGCCAGGACCCTGCTTGGGATTCTGTGTCTCTGTCGCACTCTGCCTCTCCACCCCTCGCGTTCTGTCTCTCTCTCTCTCTCTCTCTCTAAAATAAACAAAAAAATAATGAAAAAAAAGGAATATATCCAGCCATAAGTAACAGAACACCTGAGTATGGTGATCTAAACAGAGATTTATTTGATAAGTTTGGGGTAGGCCAGATTGAACAGTCAGCATTTAACAATATTGAAAATCTATGTGCCAGGTACCATTCTAGGCACAGGGATTCAACTATAAATAAAATTTAACAGTCCGTATTCTCACGAAGCTTATATTCTAATTGAGGGGAGAGGCAAAATAAACAAAACGAAAATGTAAGTTATTAGTGTATTAAATGGTGGGCCTCAAAAAGCTTTGGAAAGGAGAACCCATTTAATTAGGCCACAAGAGAACAATTGAGTTTTAATAAATGAAAGCTCAGTAGGAGAAAGGCACAATAGAGGTATAAATATGAGAAAGGATGGAGGTGCCATCCTCAAAATGGACTTGGGGTGAGAGTGCGGTTAGTCAGCAAAGTAGTCAGGAACCAAGAATATAAGATAAGATTTGTGTAAGATTTCTAAATTTAAAAAAGTTTCCCATGTTGTTGTTTTTATTCTCGCTGTATATTACAACTAGCAACCGGATAGTTAAAAGAAATACGGATACTAATATACAATGCTCTTCTAAACAACAGTAATAATAACACGCAATGGCTGACACTTAACATCGTGCTAATTGTGTGCCAGGAACTGTTGCAAGGATTTGATATCCATACTTCATCTTACTCTGTGAGTTAGGTACTTTTATTGTTGCCATTTTATGGATGAGTGAATTGAGCTAGTGAAGTAACTCAGACCAGGGTTATTTGTCTGTGAGGACAAGAGGGGATGGGGTAGGTGGGAGTAATACTGACAGAAGTGGAAGCAGACAGAATCCCCAAAGCCTGAGCAGAGGAAGAAAGGAGAAATTGAGAGTCTGTGTCGGCCTGTGATGGCTCATATAAACACACTTTCCCCTGATTTTCTGCCGCTCTGACTGAGGCTTACTTTTGGATGTAATTTGGTCCAGAGCTCTGTCCTGCTTCTGACACAGGCTTCCCAGTGCTAAGGCCCAAGAATATACCTTACTCAACAGGTACCATTAGAGTCCTTTGCTCATGGAGAGGATATCCTTTTTTTGTTTGATTCTCTACGTTAGGTTATCCTTTGAATGAAAGAGGAATTTCCCAGCTTCATTATTGGCAGTCTGATGGACTGAGTTTCCAAGATTAAGCACATTTAGGTAGTATCTGAAAAACCCTTATAAGAACAAATGTTATGATATGCATGGCCTGTCTATTAAAATTTCCATCTGGTTTCTTCTACACATTCTGTCCCAAATTAGAAGCTGCCAGCCTGTCAGAATACAGGTATGGTCCACTCTTAAGAAAACTTGGTGTAAGGAAAATATAAATTTACAGAAATAACTAAAGTTGGGTGGGGGGATGTTTGCATTACAAAGATTCTTTAGACTTCTAAGTTAATTGGTGGGTGAGGGGAATTTGCTTTACATAATGATTCAAAGAACAGATTTTATTTATATAGTAAGTATATAAATGTGAAGCCACAGCTATTACTTTGAGGGTAAACCTACTTAAATATATTTTACATTGAGGACTTGGTCATGATATAATATCATGCTCATTCTCAGTGAAGGAGACAGATAGTATATGAGGCTTGTTACAGACCAAGAGTCCTGCTGAAGCCGAGGGTGGCCTTGCTCGTCCTGTTGGATTGAGAAGCCCTTGTTGGAAGGAATAAGTAGATTCTATCAGACAACAGATTCAGTGTAAAATATTACAGCGGTCCTGATTATTTCTCAGTAGATGTTGCCCTGAATATTCTTAGATGGTATCTGCTAAGTCTCCCAAAGTGACCCTTTGTATTTAAATAAAACCTGACTGGAAGACTCCAGTGAAGACCCAGTTTAGAAGGAACTTTATGTGAACTTTGAGACTATGTGAATCTTTCGGATGCTAGAGGAGTAACTCATGATTACAAGGCACTTTGTTGGTATAAATTACCCTCATAGAACAAACCCCCATCTCTTAATGCTGTTTTACAACTCTTTCTTCAAGTACTTGCTATTAGGGTGAAGCAGTAGAAACCCACAGTAATTCCCCCTTCGGCCCTTTTATCCTTTCTTTGATCAGTCCTGTCTCTCTGTGCTTTGTGTTTCGTACCTCTTACTCTCCGGTCAGGAGAGGTGGATTGAAGCAGGCAGTACGTGTACAGTGGGCAGTGGCTGTCCACTTTTGCAGAAGTGGTAGGGTAGATCTAGTGCTTTTTTTTTGTTTGTTTCATTTCTGGAAAGCCTGAGCTTATCAAGTGCTTTTCTGTTCTCGGCTTTAAATGCTAACTAGTGAAACATACCACCTCACCATGGCGGTTACCATATAGGAGCTTCCTTATTCTGGTTAAGTTAGCATTTACAGAATGTAATTTAATTTTAATTTTAATTTAATTTTATTTTATTTTTATTTTTATTTTATTATTTAATTTTAATTTTAATTTTAAACTTTATAAAGAATTAAGAAATACCGTTAGTTATTATTAAAAAATAGAAATGCCTCCAAGTAAAGAAAAATTACTTAACCTCTGAGGTAACTCCCATCAACGTTTTGGTCTATGTTTGAGCTTTTAGACTTTTTAGACCTTCTCCGGTGTGCATACAAACATACACATATGTGTGTATATAAATCTTTTTTTTATACAAAAGATGGTAACTGGACTTGTTACTCCTGTTGCATCTGGGAATTGGCTTATTTATAAGCTAGATTTTTGGCAAAATTCTTTTGGCTTATCATTAGATAATGGTCATTAGAAATTCCAACTAAAGGTCTTCAGGAGAAATAAACATTGTTAAAACAAATATGGTCAATTTTGCTCTATACAACTTTGCTCTAATTTGTCCTCACCAAACAATATATTATAGACACCTTTTACTGTCAACTGTTCTTTTGTGCTATAATTTTTGATAGCTGCATTGTGTTTCCATTGTATTGATGTACTATAATATATAATATAGATATTCTACATGTAATATGAATATAGGTATACTATATATTCCCATATATGCCATAATTATATACCATTTATGCTATATATATATATATATATACATATATATATACATACATACACACACTATATATACACTATATACACTCTCTATATATTCTTTATGTATTAAATTTATTTAGTGGTTCTTTGGTGTTGAATGGTTTTAATTTTTCTCTTGCAAATATTGCTGCAGTATACCAGCATCTTAAAGGGCACGTTCATTCTGAAAAACCAAAAAGCAAAGGCACTGGAGCATTAAGTTAGTAAGGGCCAGCAGATGGCATGGAAAGGCGCATGACATTTAAAGAATTGCTTCAGATGCCCTTGTATCTTAAGGAGCAACAACCAATTAAGAAAAACATCTAATAGAACCCAATAGAATACTGAAACTTATAAATTCAGCAGTGTCCTAATCTTATGAAGAATTGAAGGTGTTTTCAAAACATTAAATAGCAAAATAGTGTTATCCTTCAGCATACCTGCAAGGTAGGTGAGTAGGTCAGTAAACAAGATGACTTTAACCTAAGGCATCAGACACCTTATTCTTTCAGTCTAGGTCAAGTAATCAAACTCTGTTAAATAATTTACATTTGAAAAAGTTATGGGAACTTTAACTAGACCAGTGACTTTCTATAGTTCCTTTTTTAGAATAAAAAGAGATGTGAGTAATGAATAAAGACCATTGAAAGAACGTATGATTGCATTTTAGATCAATCAGATTTTTGTTAGAATTGTTTTTTGTTTTTTTTTTTCAGAACCATGTAGTTATCAATGAGTGGGGTTTTTTTCTTTTTAAAGTTCATATATTTATGTATTTATTTAAAGAGAGTGCACAAGCAGGGAAGGGGCAGAGAGGGAGAGAAAGAATCCCAAGCATGCTCCATGCTGTCAGCGCAGAGCCTAAAGCTGGGCTCAGTCTCACGAAATGTGAGATAATGACCTGAGCTGAGATTGAGAGTTGGGTGCTTAACCAAATGAGCCACCCAGGTGCCCCTGGAAGATCTGTCTTTAAGAAGTAGCATCTTGAAGGAAGGAGAGTATGCTTCTTTTGATTCCTTAATGCTCCAGTCAGCTATGTCTAGAATAGTAGGTTATCCGTGAACTTGAATGAAGTAGGCTTCAAATGGCAAGGAGAAAATTATTTCACTGGTTTTTAGCTCCCACCCAGGGGTTCACAGGTAAAATACAAATTCTAGAAACAGACCTCAAGTTTTCTACCTTTCATGTTAAAGATCTGTGGAAGAAAATTTCAAAATAATTAAAAGATTGTTGGGGGGAGTGTGCCTGGGTGGCTCAGCCCATTAAGCAACAAACTTGATTTTGGCCCAGGTCATGATCTCAGAGTCATGAGATCGAGCCCCACATTGGGCTGTGTGCTGAGTTTAGAGCCTGCTTAAGATCCTCACCCCCCCCCCCCCCTTCTGACCCTCTCTTGCACTTGCTTGGACACTCTCTCTAAAAAAAAAAAAAAAAAAAAAAAAAAAAATTTTAAACTTAGTAATTCATGTTCTTTCTCCCTTGAATTTCTGACAATGAGCTAGCTATAGGTGTATTTGATCATTTTCTTTTTTTTTTTTTTTTAGTTTTTTTAATGTTTATTTTTGAGAGAGAGAGAGACAGAGCGTGAGCAGGGGAGGGGCAGAGAGAGAGGGAGTCACAGAATCTGAAGCAGGCTCCAGGCTTTGAACTGTTAGCACAGAGCCAGACAAGAGGCTCGAACCCAAAGACCGGGAGATCATGACCTGAGGCGAAGTCGGATGCTTAACCAACTGAGCCACCCAGGCACCCCTCAATTATTTTCAGTAAATCACAGCTCTGACTTCACTTACACTTTGTTTTTCTTTTCTTTTCTCTTTCTTTCTTTCTTTCTTTCGAGAGCACGCAAGTGAGGGAGGGGCAGAGGGAGAGAGAGAATCTTAAGCAAGCTCTGTTCCCAGCATAGAGCCCAACATGTGGCTCAATCTCATGACCCTGGAATCATGATCTGAGCCAGAATCAAGAGTTGGATGCTTAACTGACTGAGTCACCCAGGAGCCCCAACTTACAATGTTTCTAAAGTTTCTGGATGTTTGTTCCAGAAATTAAAGTTGAGAGAGAAGTTACTGCTATAACTTTATATTCATCATAGGTATGGGATCAGTCTTGGCCATTCATTTAATGTTACTACACTTTAAGAGATGCTGGAAGTGAGGCTCAGAAGTGTTATTTACTGGTCCAGGGACACTTAGCTAGCAGAGCCAGGACTAGATCATAGGTTTCCCAACTGCTGGTCAACTCACCACTATTTTATGTAGAATCTAATCTCTATAACTGAGAAAAATAGTAGTGGATTGCACAAAGCTCCTTTAAGAGATCCTGTTGGAAATGTATCTCATTGAGTGTTCATTTTGAAAAATGTGATAGGCGTGAGTTGCTTAGCATAATTACATTGGCAGCATTGGGTTTTCCTAAAAAGTAGAATGAGGATCCAGCCAGATGTTGTCTGACAGGCAGGAATTGTGCTTCCATGGTTTTGGCTCTTCCAGGATGAGGGGGGAAAAAAAGACCTTGGAGAGAATAGATTAGATTTCTTCATTTTCTTCCTCAAATTTGTTGTTGAGGAGTGCTTGGCTGGTTCAGTCGGTAAAGCATGCTACTCTTGATCTTGAAGTTGTGAGTGAGTTCAGGGTATATATCAGACTGTCTTTTGGGGTGGCTGTTCTGAAGTTCTTGACCAGACCTAAGTTAGGCATGACAAGTAGATGAACTTGATTTCTCTTACACATAACCTACCGAGGAAGGTGGTGAGGCTTCTTTGAAGCATTACCGTTTAGGCCTTTATGGAAGTATTTAATGCCTTGAGGAAGAAAGTATTCACTAGGAGACTCTGGCTCAAATTATGACTTTATTGTAGTGTTACTGTGATAAGCCTGGTGGCTTAAAAGCAGCATAACTTCTTAGTGGGGAGGGACTTACTCATCAGAGTGAGTGAAATCCAAGTCTCTTTGTTCTGAAGGATTTTACTGACTTCTTATCTGAAGAATATTGTTAAAAGCTTAAACTGTATGAGTTAAGTTGAAACAAGCCAAATAATCTACACCCTCCCTGGATACTTACCTACCTAGGTGTGTATAGATTTGTACCATTCAGAAGTTAATTGTTGGAATTACCAAGTAGATCTCCTTACAACTCTCACTTTTATCAGGCCTGAGTTCTAGATTTCAAGGACACTCTAAGTGCTATTGTCCTACTAGTGTGTTTGCATACTGTTTATAAGCTACGGAAATGTTGGATTTAGTTATTACTCTACCAGTTGAACGTGTACAATCCTAAGATATGGCAAAAGCTAATATTTCTTATTTTGAGCTACAGGACTGTTCCAATTTGGAACAGTTTAAGTAACTTCAAGCCTACAGGCATTTATGAGATGTAAATTTCTTACATGGGAGTAAAGGGAATGTGATGGTTTATGCTGACACATAAAACAGTTGTATAGACTGGGCAGTTATCATTTGAATGTTAGCTAGTCCATCCACATTAAAAAGAAAAAACCATGGGGCACCTGGGTGGCTCAGTCAGAAAGTGTCTGAGTCTTGATTTTGGCTCAGGTCATGATCTTGCAGTGCATGAGCCCCACGTCCGGCTCTGTGCTGACAGCACGGATTACATAACATATCAGAAATAAGAATCTCATAACTATAGGATCAGCTTTTTCCTTGATCTGATTAATGATTAGGATTAAGAACTGGCCAAAAAGTCAGGGAACTTTAGTTCTGTTTCTTTGCTGCTTCTAGTTGTTTTAAACTTGTACACATTATTTAGCTTCTACTAATAGGAGAATGGTCAGGGTTTTGATATCCCAGAGGCCACATAGCCAGACTTAATGACTGTTGTGGTCTGTAAGGCTTAGAAGCTCAGGTGATTGAAAGGTGGCTGATGGCAGTGGGGAGTGCAGAGAATTGCCATTCTCTATATGAGGGTTGACTTGGGCACAACATAGAGCTGATTCCATAGCAGGTTCTTTTTGGGAAACATCAGGCAGACGGGCTTGGGCTAAGAGGCTGGTTAAGGAATAATGAAAAATAAAGTTGGATTCTGCATGATCAGATTAATGAGGAACGACTCTTTGGAGTATTTGTGTATGCACTGTGCATCATTGCTAATGTGAGTGTTGTAGATAGTTCCAGGTTTATAATTCACGTTCTGTTGTATAGTGGGTTAATGTTCTGGCAGTTAGACTTAGGGTGGTGTAACCATATGCAAGTCACTTAAGCTCTCTTGAGATGGTTTATTTGTAAAATTAGATGCTATAATAAGCTGTTATTTACTGTAACCCTCATTTAGTTGCTGGGGCAGCTACTAATGGTGCTCGGTAGAGTGCTGGGGACAATTCAGATAGTGTCTGTAAACTGCCTGCTACTGTGTTTGGCACATATTAGGTACTCAGTATTAGATACATGGAAAGGGGCTGTTCTCCTCATAGGAGCAGTCCAAACTCAGGTTCCTCTGTATCCTGTTGTGTAAATTGAATGCTGTACCGATTGGAGTTTTGCTTCCTAAATTCAAGGGATGGTACAACAAGAAAAATAGCAATTTGTTTTTCTGGTCTAGCCCGTGGTAAAAAGCTAATCTTTACTAACTTTTGGAAGAGGTTTTTTTTTTTTTTTTTTTTTTAATTGAGGTAAAATTCTCATATCATAAAATGAACCGTGAACCATTTTAAAGTGTACAATTCAGTGAGATTTAGTACCTTCACAATGTACAACCATCACTTCTACCTAGTTTCAAGACATTCTTATCACATCGAAAGGAAACACCATACCCATTGAGCAGTCACTCCCTGTCCCTCTTTCTCCTGTTCCTGGCAACCACTAATCTTTCTTTCTCTGTGGATTTACCTATTCTGGATATTTCATATAAATGGAATCATACAGCTTGTGATCTTTGTACCTGGCTTCTTTCACTTACTATAATGTTCATATATATGGTTCATCCATATTTTAACATGTTTCAGCACTAAATTCCTTTTCATGGCTGAATAATATTTCATGATATGGGTATACCGCATGGGGTTTATCCATTTACCAGTTGATGGACATTTAATCATTTCCACCTTTTGGCTATTGTGAATAGCACTGCTATAAACATTCATGTACAAGTTTCTGTTTGAATACTTGATTTCAGTTCTTTTGACCATATATATAGAAGAGGAAGTACGGTGTCACATGGGAATTCCACGTTTATCCTTTTGAAGAACCACTGAACTGTTTTCCTCAGCAACTGCACCTTTTTACATTCCTACAGCAGGTAGTAGGGCTCCAGTTTTTCCACATCCTCACCAGCACTTGTTATTTTCCATTTTCACTTTAAAATAATTATGGCCAAACTAGTTTGCCATTATAGTTTTGATTTGCATTTCCCTAATGATGCTGAACATTTTTTTCCTGTGCTTGTTGGTCATTTGTATACCTTCTTTGGGTAGATATCTCTGGAAATCCTTTGCCCATTTTAATATGGGGTTGTCTTCTTATTGTTGAGTAGTTAGGAGTTCTTTATATATTCTGAATCTGGACCCTTATTAGAGCTATGATTTACATATTCTCCCATTCTTTGGTTTGTCTTTTCACTCTCTTGATATGGTCCTTTGATGTTCAAGAAGTCTTAGGTTTTTTTTTTTCTTTTTTAAGATTTTATTTTTAAGTAATCTCTGAACCCAGCGTGGGACTTGAACTCCGGACCTTGAGATCAAGAGTCACACACTCCAGGGGCACCTGGTTAATGGGTCAGTTGGGCATCCAACTTCAGCTCAGGTCATGATCTTGCAGTCTGTGAGTTTGAGTCCCACATCAGGCTCTGTGCTGACAGCTCAGAGCCTGGAGCCTGCTTCAGATTCTGTGTCTCCCTCTCTGTCCCTCTTCCATTTACTCTCTCTCTCTCTCTCTCTCTCTCTCTCTCTCTCAGAAATAAATAAACATTGGGGCGCCTGGGTGGCGCAGTCGGTTAAGCGTCCGACTTCAGCCAGGTCACGATCTCGCGGTCCGTGAGTTCGAGCCCCGCGTCGGGCTCTGGGCTGATGGCTCAGAGCCTGGAGTCTGTTTCCGATTCTGTGTCTCCCTCTCTCTCTGCCCCTCCCCCGTTCATGCTCTGTCTCTCTCTGTCCCAAAAATAAATAAATGTTGAAAAAAAAATTTAATAAAAAAAAAAAGAAATAAATAAACATTAAAACAAAATTAAAAAAAAAAAGTCACACACTCCATGGACTGAGCCCCTAAGAAGTTTTAGTTTTGATGAAGTCCACCTTGCCTATTTTTCTTTTGTTGTTTGTACTTTTAGTGTCATAGCTAACCTTAGTTGCTCATTTAGTTTTCTTTCTATACTTTCACTTTCTAGTGATTCTTGTCTGTTGCTAACATTTATTGGGAATTTAGTATGTCTCAAGTTGTGTGTTAAGTACATTGTATTATGTATCCTGTTTCACTCTCAAACAATCTTGAATGATGAGTACTATTATAAAGATTATTTTATTACTTTTTTACAATACTATACTATCTGTCCCATAGTCATTGTCTTCACTTTACAAATAAAGAAATGGAGACTAGCCTCTGATAGATAGCAGAGTTGGGATTTGAACCTGGACTTGAACTTTGAATGTGGTCTGATTTTTCTGCCCATGTTCTTTTTTTTTTTTTCTTTTTTTTTTGAGAGAGAGAGAGAGAAAAAAAGCAAGTGCATGCATGAGTGGGGGAAAGGGCAGAGAGAGAGAGAGAGAAAGAGAGAGGGAGAGGGAATCCCAAGCAGACCCCATGCTGGCAGCACAGAGCCCAGTGCGGGGCTGGCTTGATCTCACAAATCATGACCTGAGCCCAAACCAAGAGTCCCACGCTTAAAGACTGAGCCACCCAGGTGCCCTGCCCCCCTTCCTCCCACTCATGTTCTTAACCACTTCACATGCTGATTTTGTACAAAAATAGCAAAAGTCTCAAGTCCTTCCACTGTAGGTAAGGAAAAATTGTTCTACCCTGGAGGTCTTCCATCTGAACTAATAATTAAATTTACATGAGATAGTTTAACAGGAGAAAAAACTCAGTGTTTTATTACATGTACTTGGAGGCCCAGTATTGAAATTGAGACCCAAAGAAATGACCAAGGCAGGCAGCGTTTATACTTTTTGGGCAAAGAGACAATTATATTTGTGAGGAATTGTTGGGATAAAGAAAACATGTTTGGGAGCTTTAACCAGTATGGAATTGTAAACAGAATTTGGGCTGAGATAGTAAAAAAGTAACAGGTCTGTTTCTACAGCTTTCTTGGTTTTAAAGTTCCTGTCTGGTGATAAGGATGTCTTTTTATTTCTTCTTGCAGGGAGGGTAACTTTCATGTGGGAAATTTATTTCCTGTTCTCAGAGGGACAGGGGAGGGTCTGAGTGTCCCTGCACCAGCTGTTTTCTTCAGTAACTTTTTAAAAAATAATCAGTATGCCAAAGTGGCAGTTTGGGGGCAGCCTGCCCTTGGCCTCGACCCCACTGTGGTGTCTTCCTAGGTTTATGATCCAGGAGTGGTAACTTCTCTGTTCCCAGTCAGAATTCCCACATTCATGATACCCTTTCCACATTCCCTTCCCATTTTGGGTATTCCCAAAGGAAACCACACAGGCGTCTGAATGCACTAACTCGCTGAGGCATAAGGATTAATAGCCTTTTAATTCTTACACAAGGGTTTGCATTTTTACAGAGGATGTAGCATTAATTGAAATAAATCATTAGCTGGAAAGGTTTTCAGTTAACCAAGCAAGTGCAAAAGTCAGGCAGAAGGTATTTTGGGGTTGAGGTGCCACCACAAGAGATATAAGTAAGGCCTTGCCAGGAAGTTCACCCACGGGATTAGCTGCCTTAACCAGATTTTGCTTCAGTTTCTCCTTTTTCTCTGTCCTGAACCAAGGTGCTTTGAATGTTGTTTTATTTTGGTTTTCCTGTTTGTTAGTTTTTTAAGTGATAAACTCTGTCTGCAGTGTCTGGTTGGGTCAAGATAGGAAGAGGAAGGAGGGGTGAGGGAGGACCTCTCTCCCTGGTGGGCCAACTGAGTGGGAAAAGGGGCGGCTCTATTGGGATAGCACCTTTGGGAGCTGTGCATTTTCTTTCTATAGTAATGTACTCTGTGTTCAGGAGATTGAGCCCCACAGGGTTGTGGGAAATGCCCACACTATCTGGGTTAATACATAATCTGATTATTTTTCCTGTAAAATTATTTTTTATTAAAACATGGTTAGGAGACTAAGTTATAGTTGTCTTATTTTGCATCCCTCTCACTGCCTCTCTTGGATAAAAATGCAGGAAGTTGCTGCCGTTTTATTAACCTGCAGCCTGCATGCTTCTCTTTGTTCTTTGTTAAATATGAGCTGGCATGTGTTAGACTACGTTAGCATTTGCTCTTTGGGACTTCAGTGGTTTCTAAATTCAGCACTGCTAAGCCCTTCCCGGTTTGCTTGAATCAATTGAGACTGCTATTTTTAGCAACAAAAGGGAATTGAAATAGCAATTTTCTTTCCATGTAATAGATCCCCAAGAGGAATACTGATGCAAGCTCTCTGCCATTTTCTCTTCTTCCCATCCCCCAAAAGCACTCAGAGGAAAGGCAGCTGTCATGGTTTGCGGCAGTATTAATCTTTAATCAATTGAGTGTTTTCTGCATTCAGGTGTTCAGGGAGAAAAAAAAAAGCGTAAGGAGAAGGAACCTGCCTAGAATAACTAAGTGCTTATGCATGGGCTGTGCAGTCAGAATTTGGTGGGTAGTGGCAGAGAATAGAAGAGCTAAAAATAGCGTATTTGCTTCCAGTGTTCCTCTAGTCTATTTTTGATGTTTGATTTTGATAAGGTTGGTTTGGTTCTTACTAAAAATATCTGTTCTTAGCAAGTTGAGGACAAAAAGAGTAGAATATTTTTAACCTACACAAACTAAAGTATTTTTGTTGACTGTATAAAATCTGGAAGCTGAGTTCTGGTCAGTTGCCAGTATTTTATATAATCTGTAACAAGCTAGACACTTCTGGATGCCAACTTGGGATATTCTTTATAGTTGTCAGTTTCCATCTTCACAAAGGCTTGCAAATTTGGGTTCTGGTGTTATATTTATATATGAAGACAGAAACCTTTTTTTTTTTAATCTCCCATTTCCCTCTCCCTTCTTTACTTCCTCTACCTCAGTTCTGGCCATCATACATACTCTCACAAAAGGGTTATGGGCGATACCTGTAGCTTTTTTCTGTGTATTGTTGCAAACTAACTTTGCCACTCACTCCATGCAAAATGGAATCTGAGGACATTCAGTGTTAATCGAAGGAGCAAATCTTAATGACAAGAACAGTGAATTGTCACCACTTTGGTAATTTGCCATGCCTTTTACTAAACCAAAATGGTTCATCTCCCCTCCCCCTTAATCCTGCTTTGGATTTGTTCACATGGTATCCCCTCTGGCACATTATGAATGAAGTAGTTCTCTGCCATTGAAAATCATCTCTTTTCAAAGACAGCCTCAGATTCATGTACAGAAAATGTGTATCTACAGATTCATCATAAATAAAGTTAAATTTCTCTCTGTTAAATTTCTTAAATTTCATTTTAGATCGCTGATTCTTGATGTTGAGAGGTGCTATGGAGTATATGGGGTTGTGTATAGTAGGCGATTCCACCTTATTTCTAAAAAAAGAGTTGACAAAACAGTGGATAGTATCCTAAGAGGCTGGTTTTCCATTCATAATTTTTTTTCATTCATTCACTCATTCATTCATCCAGCAAAACCTCATTAATCATATACTTGTTGCCAGGCACTGTGCTAGCAGTTAGACTGGGTGACCCAGACAGACCCTTATGTAAACCTTTGTGATGAATGTCATGAAGGGGGTAAGTACCGAGTGCTGTGAGGGCAGAAAGCTATGAGATTCTGTTAGTGTAGAAGGAAGGCTTAATGGGAGAGGAGGTGTTCAAGTGAAGACCTCAAGGATGGGAGGGAGATGCTGGTTGAAGTGAAATTGGGACTAGAGCAACAGTTGTGAGAGAGAGCTTGGTACCTTGGAGGAACTGGAAACATTTCAGCATGTCCAGGGCAGTGAGTGGTAGGAGGAAAGTAGTGGACATAAGATAAGCCCATGGAAGACCTTATGAAGAATAGGGACAGTGGAAGCCATTGACTAGTTTTAGGCAGGGAAGTGATGTCAGATTTGCCCTTTGGAGGGATCACTTTGCGGTGAATTGAAGAGGAATAGGAATGGGAGCAGGTGAATGATTTAGTAGACTGCTGGAGTAGTTATTGTGAGAGATGAATGATGGTAGCCCCGGGTGGTGGCAGTGGGGAGAAGCGAATGGATTTGTGTTTCAGGTTTTATATAATTGGCAATAGGGAAACATTATCACTTCTTGACAGAAGAATGAGATCATAAAAATGGTGTTTGAGAAAGAGAATTCTTAACTATGTAGGGTATGAATTGAGTGAGAAAGGACTGAAAGGGTCGTTGGATGAGTCTGTATATGTTGGGATGATAGCTTAGGTTGGGGTGATAGCTATTGTGAGAATTAACTGGAGAATATGAATGAGGTACCTTGAGCACATATTCTTGTAATCATGTGAATAATAAATATTTTGGTTTAATAATTAACTTTGTTGACAGCTTACTCTTGCTTTTCTGTGCCTATAATCGTAACTTTAACAAGACAGAAGTTTTTCACCCAGTTTAAAGGAGACTAGAATTTCTGTGTATGTTTGATTCTCTGTGGGAAGCAGTAAAAAAGGAAATGATTAGTTAAAAAAAAAAAAGTGGCATGGTAATTCCATGGAGTCCTCAGGAACCTTGGTTCCTGTGAGTATGTTCCTTCATCTTAGCCCGTCTTCTACCCTCAAAGTTACTTGTGATTCAAGACCGCTGGACTTACAGCCATCACTTGGGAACTGGCCAGATGAAGGTCAAAAGGGGCCTCTCCCTGCTGAGTAAGCTTCCTATGAGCAGCCTTTCTCAAAGACCCTGGTATTCCTGTTTGCATCTTATTTTCAGAATCTAATCACATGGCCACCCACACCTGGCTGCTGGGGAGTTTGGAAAGTAGGGTCTACGTTCCAGGCCATAGTTGTAGCAAAGAAGGAAGGGGAGACCGTTGCTAACTGGACTGTGGCCCAGATGTGCATATCACATGAGAAAGATGGGTCCCTGGGGTTGTTTCTCTACTTTGTGCCTTATTTCATTGTGGCTTTCATTTTAAGAAACCCAACAAAACCCAAGCAAGACTGCAAATATGAATGATTTGGGAGTTGCTCTTTGCTTCTTTGGTTTCCATTGCAAGGTGGTAGGTATTTCAGGGTGGTTAGTGCTTATATCAAATGTTTCCCAAAAGATAGACCGAAAGATGATCTTAGGTACTACATTGATGAATTAAAAATTTTTTTTTAATTGTTATGTATATACATATTTTACACTAATATTCTGTTTATATTAATTGAAACTGGTGGTCTTTTACAATAACCAAGTAATTCAGTAAATAGTAATCAAGTAAGTTTTCGATTAAATTTTATTTTTAAGAAATCTGTTTTTTTGGTTTTTTTTAATCTTTTAAATTTTATTTATTTATTTTTGGGAGATAGAGCGTGAGCACATGTTAAGTGACCTTTGGAAGTAGGGTTAAGCAATGCTACACTGATTTTGGTAAACTGGAATAGATAAAGAGTCTGCTCTCTCAATTTACACCATCTTTCTATTCATGGTGGGAAAGCACTTCTTTGTTAAAAAGGGAGGACATGCACATGGGCAAAAAATACCAACAGTAAGAAGGATAAAAAAATAGTAATCTATTTCATGTTTTTTCCCAATGCCCCAGAAGCAATGCTAAAAGACTTTTGATTTAAGATATGGTATGCTTTGATTAGCTTCCTAAAATTAATGATGATGAGTTGACTCCCCAGACAATATGGTATCATCTTAATAGTGAGAATCACACTATTATTTTATAAAAGTAAAAAATTAATGAAGTCGATTAGGGGATTTTTCTGTCCCAACTACCAGCGGCTGCCTCTGCTGCTACTGTTGGAAGATATGTAGCTTTAAAGCTAAGAATGGATCTTTCAAAGTAAAAGCAGCAGGATGATCCTTGTCTCCATTGCCTATGTCTTAAATAAATACATTAAAGTTCTCTTTTTGCATTGCTTAAAATGTTTATGATTGAAATTTGACATGATTGAGTCATGTTTGTATGTCGTTCGAACACTTACCTATCATATGACATAGAGAACTAAAGAATTTGTCATTTCCTTTGATAGAAATGATCGCTGATCCGCCATTGCCTGGCCATTGTAGGTGACTGATTATTGTAGAACTATAGCGGTGCTTACCGGGATGACTAAGGGAGCCTGTGAATTTCCAACTTTATTTTTTACTTCTTTGTGCCCATAAAAATGATTTTTATACTTTACAATTTTCTCAGAAAAAAAATGTACTTGTGAGGTCATATTTGGCTCATGTATAACTATGCAACTCTAGATTTGATTTTAATTATTAGAATATAGAAAAATGATATTATCGTCTATCTAAAAAATCAGGCTATGTTTTTAATATTTGCACTATTTAAAGTCATTGTTTCTGCTTAATATTTGAAGTCATAACTAGAATGGATGACTTATTGAACACCTAATAGAGTGGATCTTCTACATTGTTGTAGTCTCTATAGCTGTGCACATAATAGTTTCTAAAAACTGTTAATTTGATTTAAATTTGATAGTCAGTAGAAGAAGATGATAGGAAAAAAATTCTTGCTGGGAGCATAAAGCCAAATTTTTTTTGAGAAGAGTGTTTAGTATCTTGTTCTCAATTAAAGTTAGTCTACTTTTAGTATAATATGTTTAAGAGGAAACTTGGGTAACTTACAGTTTTAAAATGACCAAATTGCTATATTTCTAGCCTTTTATTTCTTGGAAATCCTCTCTAAGAATTAGGAGAATGAGAAAAAGAGAGCTCCATTTTGATGAAACTAGGGAACTTCTGAAATCCCTCATTGCCCAGTCACTGCAAATGAAGGTGGAAGAGTGGTAACTGACTTCAGAGAGCGCAGACCACAGAGTGCTCACAGACAGTCCACCATTAGGAAGCAGGAAGCATACAGATTTGCTTTTGGATCCCAGAAAAGCACAGCAGTTGGAAGTGTCAGGTACTTCAAAAGACAGGGGTGGGGAAGGGCACTGAGCCAAATGTGCTTCAGACTCAGGAAAATTGGGCACAACAGAAGGCAGAGGTGAGATACCTGACTGAGAACAGGGGTTGAGTAAAAAATCTGCAAACTACCCAGCAGCCAAAAGATTTAAATTGGGAAATGCTTCTTAAGAGATATTGAAGGGTCTCAGAAAAGACAAATACTTTTATGGAATCCCTAATAAAAAAGGTCGTTTGTCCTTTGATTACCCTAGAGTGAGGCTAAAAGTGTAATCACCCCACATGTGCACACTAATTGCTATATTAATGCTTCCAAGATGAGACAGCCAAATCAGTCAAAAGGAAAGTAGAGGAAACAGAATATAAGGAGTAGAAGAAAATATAAATGTAGTTGACCCTTGAACAACGTGGGAATTAGGGGCCCTGTGCAGTCGAGAGCCTGCGTGTAACTTCTGACTCCCCAATAACTTAATTACTAATAGCCTGCTGTTGACTGGAAGCCCTACTGATAACAACAGTTGATTAACATATTTTTGATATTATGTGGATTAGCTGACTATATTCTTACACTCAGCTACAGAGGAGAAAATGTTTTTAAGAAAATCTTAAGGATGGGCGGGGGTGCCTTGGTGGCTCAATTGGTTAATTACCTGACTCTTGATTTTGGTTCAAGTCATGATCTCTTGGTTCATGGGATCGAGCCCTGCATCAGGCTCTCTGCTGGGCGTGGAGCCTGCTTGAGATTCTGTCTCCCTCTCCTGTTTGCATGCATGCAAGTGCTTGCATGCTCTCTCTCTAGAAAAATTTTAAAAAATCATAAGGAAAGGAAAATACATTTACCATATTATACTGTCTTTGTATAAAAAAAAATGTATATAAGTAAACTTGTGCAGTTCAAACCCCTATTGTTTAAGGACCAACTGTATATAAATAAAATATAATTAATATCCTCAGAGATAAGAGAAGATAATGGGTTTATAATAAGAACAAGATGCTCTTAAAAAAAAAGGTACAAGCAATCAGAATAGAGGAGAGCTCTTCAAAATTAAAAATTTGACCCCTAAAATTTAAAAGTCATATAATAGAAAGTTTGGAAGATAAAACTGAAGAAATTTCCAAGAAAGTAGGACAAAAAGAAAAGTATGATTAATAGAGAAACTGTTAAATCTAAATTCTTATTAGGGGCGCCTGGGTGGCTCAATTGGTTAAGCATCTGGCTCTTGATTTCAGCTCATGTCATGATCTCATGGTTTGTAGGTTTAAGTCCCATGTCAGGCTCCATGTGGAGCCTGCTTGGGGATTCTCTCAACCTCTCTGTGCCCCTCCCCTGCTCACATACCTGTGGACATGTGCTCTCTGTCAAAAATAAATAACTAAACATTTTTTAAAAATCTAAATTCTGATTAATAAGAATTATACTTTTTTTTTAATGTTTATTCATTTTTGAGAGACAGAGGCAAATGGGGGAGGGGCAGAGAGAGAGGGAATTTGAAGCAGGCTCCAGGCTCCAAGTTGTCAGCACAGAGCCCGATGTGGGGCTTGAACATATGAACCATGAGATCATGACCTGAGCTGAAGTCGACACTTAACTGACTGAGCCACCCATGTGCCCCTGATTAATAAGAATTGTAGAAAGAGAAGTGGTGAAGAAATTATCCAAGAATTAATGGAAGAGAATTGCCAGAATTGAAGATCATGGATTTTAAGGCCCACTAGTATCTAGCACCAATGAATGGAAAAAAAAAAAACACTGAAAGATACATTATCATGACAGAGTATTAAAGATTAAATGATAATTCTAAAAGCTCCATGACAAAAAAGCTGGTACTTACAAATGATCTGAACTCAGAATAGTGAAACACATATTAAACATTATTGGTGCTGGAAGACAGTGGAGAATTGTCTTCAATATTTTTGTTAAAAATTATTTCCTGCTGAGAATTTTATACCCAGTTGAACTATTATGTGTGAAGTTAGAATATATAGACTTAAAAAAAAAAAAAGATACAATCAGAAAGTTTCTCCTAAACTGTCAAATAACTGTCTCTTAAATTGTCACATGAAGAAACATGACAACTAAATAGGATATTCTGGATGGCATTGTAGAACAGAAGGACATTCAGTAACAAGAATATCTGAAAAAGATACAGGCTTTTGTTAATAATACAGTAGCCCCCCTTCTTTTATGTATATATGTATGTATGTATTTTGAAAGAGACAGATTGTGAGTAGGGGAGGGACAGAGAGAAAGGGAGAATCTGATGCAGGCTCAACTGTCTGCATAGAACCCAACTCAGGGCTTGAATCCACAAACCATGAGATCATGACCTGAGCTGAAGTCAAGAGTCAGAAGCTTAACAAACTGAGCCACACAGGCACCCTGTCCCCCCTCTTATTTGAGATTTTGCTCTTCACTGTCAATTATCTGCGTCAACTGTGATCTGGAAGCAGGTGATCCTCCTCCTGCCATATTGTCAGAAGGTCAGTAGTAGCTTGACACTATGTCCTAATGCCTACATCATTCACCTCACTTCATCACGTGGACCTTTTATCATCTCACATATCACAAGAAGAAGAAGGGTGGGTACAGTACAATAAGGTATTGTGAAAGAGAGAACACATTGGTATAACTGTTATTATGGTATGTTAGAATTGTTCTATTTTATTGTTAAGTTTTTAATCTCTTACTATGCCCAATTCATAAGTTGAACTTTATCATAGGTATGTATTTATAGGAAAAACCATAGTATATATAGGATGTGGTATTATCCATGGTTTCAGGCATCACTGGGGGTCTTGGAATGTATCCCTGGTGGAAAAGAGGGGACTACTGTAATGTACCAGTATTCATTGATGAATTGTGACAAATATAAGATGTTAGGAATAGGAGAAACTGACTTGGAGTATAGGGATCACCCTGTATTATCTTCACATTTTTTTTTGGTAAGTCTAAAATAAAAAATTTATTTACAAAAATGTTTACAAAAATGTGTCTTCATGTATTCATTGTTGGAAAGCTTCTGGTGGGTGTGCTTCCTAATGAGAGA
Source organism: Felis catus (assembly GCF_018350175.1). NCBI lineage: Eukaryota > Metazoa > Chordata > Mammalia > Carnivora > Felidae > Felis > Felis catus. Next base: position 96,075,589 of record NC_058377.1, read on the forward strand.
CTAGAACAAGATCTAGAAAACAAGAGCTTCAACATAGGAGAGAGAGGCCAAGGGAATTCTCATGGTTAGGTTCTAGAATAATAGCTGTGCAGCAGAGTAGCCATTCCAAGGAGGATCAGGATAAAAGCTGGAGGGCTCAAGGGAAGTAATCTCTAAGGGGAAAAAAAAGAGTGGAACACATTCATGGGATTGATTGTGTGGAAAATTGTATCGAGAGACTGTTAGAAAATGGGGGAAATTTTAAAAAGAAAACTATGGAAATGGAAGAAAAAGGCAATTTTAACTACAGGAAAAGAAAAATGTTGACCAAGAAGGGAAAGGTAATTATACTATACTATTTGCTTCAGTAGTGAATATTTATCTAACCACAGTAATTGTTGTATAATAAAGAATATGAAAAGCCTTCATCCCTGGTTTCTGCTGGGGAGAATCTAAATCCTTGGAATTTCCTGAATGATAGGATTGTCTTTGTTATTCACAATTGGCCCTGATACTTTATGCCAATGAGTTGACTCATGGTAGGACCTAGGTAGCTTCAAGATGGGGGCTGGTCATGGCAGAAAGACCAACCATTGATTAGAAGATTGGGGATTTGAGTCATTTGATGATATCAGCTCAACCTTGCAACCTTTGGGGAGGGAAGGGGGGGGTGGAAGTTGAGTTCAGTGACATGGTCCGTGATTCGGTCAACCATGCCTTTGTAATGAAACCCAATAAAAACTCTGGACACTGAAGTTTGATGTAGCTTCCTAACTGGTGAACACATTGATGTGCTGTGAGGGTAAAATGCCCTGATTCAGGCAAGGCATGGAAGCTCTACATTCAGGACCCTCCTAGACCTCATCCCATGTGGCTATGCATTTGGTTCATTCTGATTTGTATCCTTTATTTAAAAACTGTAATTACAAGTTGTGAAGTTGTCCTGAGTTCTGTGACTTGTTTAGTGAATTACTGAACCTGAGGGGTTGTGGGAACCCTTAATTTTATAGTCAGTTAGTTAGAGTATGGATGCCTGTTGGGATGTCTAAACTTGTGGCTGATGCCTAAAGTGTGGGCAGCTTTGCTAGGGCCCATGTCCTCTGGTTTATGTCAGAATTGAGGTGCATTATTATAATAATGTGCACACTGACTATTGACAGAACCTTGTGATATAACTTCATTAGAAGGAGGGGGAAAACAAAGGGGAATGGGAGTTCTCATCAACTGTAATAAGTAATATAAAAATTAATGGATCAGGAGATAACAGTGTGAGCACAGGATTTAGAACAAGGATGATAACATAAGGAAAACCAACTGAAACAATGAAAATGGTTATTTCTGGAGCTGGAGCAGAATGGGGTGCTATGATGCAGAAGGGTGGGGTGAGGTACTGCTGTTTTTCACTTTATACCTTTTGTAACTATTTTCTTTTTCAAACCAAGTTCATGTATTGCTTCAATCTACATACAATCATGTAAAAAAGAAGAGGCTTGACTGCAGGCTCAGTAGTTCATCAGGAAACACTCGGACATTGATTGAAATGTGTGTGCACGGGGGTGCATTGGGGGGTACACTTAGGAATAACCTCTGTACGGAAGCACCAGAAGCAGAATAGGACAGGCAGATGTGCAACTGTGACGCAAGTGTAGCAGAGGTCACAGCTGATCCCATGGGAATTTCTGAACCTTGTGTAGCCCTTCAGAGATGCCTAAGTGAAGTAAAGGAGTCAGACCTTTGTCCCCAAGTGTGGACCAGTCATTAGACATACTGCCCAGGGGAGGGGCTATAACCTTGGGCAAGGCAGCTCTCTTTGTCTGAGGACAGTTCTTGGTTGGTACTCAGCAGATAACACTCCTAGTGGGGGGTTGACTGAGAACCTTTGTGCTGGAAGGGGGGTATGTGGTTGGTGCTCTAACAGTATCTACTATAAACTCCAAAACCAGAGACTCTGGAAAAGGAAGACTTGGTATCCATTAGGCAAATTTTATAATCTCTAGTCCTTCCAATATTCTGGGCTTTCCAGGACTTTTAAAGTATGATAGGGCCAGCTGGGTGGCTCAGTTGGTTAAGGGTCCGACTTCGGCTCAGGTCATGATCTCATGGTTTGTGAGTTCGAGCCCTGCATCAGGCTCTCTGCTGTCAGCACAGAGCCCGCTTCAGATCCTCTGTCCCCCTCTCTCACTGCCCCTCCCCCCCAAATAAATAAACATTAAAAAAGAGTAAAGTATGATAGATATGCCGGTTTGATAAGTGTGGGGTTGGCAATTTAAAAGCACACATACACTTGTGCACGCACACACACATGCGCTCCACTGTCATCTGTATTCTTTTGAAATATGTATATTTCAGCTAAAAATCTATCCCTCCCCTGCTTGTGCAAGAGCATGTTCTCTCTCTCACTAAAAAATAAATAAACATTTAGGGGAGCCTGGGTGACCCAGTTGGTTAAGCGTCTAACTTTGGCTCAGGTTATGATCTCACAGTTAGTGAGTTTGAGCTCCATATCGGGCTCTGTGCTGACAGCACAGAGCCCGCTTTGAATCCTCTGTCTCCCTCTCTCTCTGCCCCTCCCCACCCCATTCTCTCCCTCTTTCTCAAAATAAATAAATATTAAAATAAATAGACAAACATACAAAAAAAAAAAAAAAGAAAACCAATTGAGGCACATCCCTAACACTTTGGAGTAGATGGCAATGCTCTGAATTTGTAGCAAACATCATTCCAGTATTTCAGAGGGAAGATACCATGATGAAGAGAAATATACTTTCCCATAGAAGAAATCAAATTTTTGGTTGCCCATAATTTTGAAAAATTGAGTTTATTAAGGTGTAACAGGGGTAGTAATATGTGCTTAAGTATACATTTTTGAAGTGAATTTTTACACACTCAGGTACCCAAATCAAAATACAGGATATATCCTCCACCCTAGAGGTCCCTTCATGCCCCTTTCTTGTCATCTACCCCCTTACCCAGATGTGACCAATATTCTGACTTTCGTCATCACAGATTAGTTTTACCTTTTTTTTTTAACCCTTAATAAATGGAATCACAGCAGTTTGTATACTTTTATGTCAGACTTTTTTCACTTAACATAATATGTGGGAGGTTTGTGCATGTTTCGTGTAAATCACTAGTTCTTTTTTATTGCTATTTAGTATCCCATTATATGAACATACCTCGGTTTACTTCCTTACTCTCTTGTAGATCAGTAGTTGGGTATGTTTACCTGTTATGCATAAATAAAGAGATCAAGGGCATTCTTTTGGCAGACACGATGCATTCATACCTCTTGGGAATTGCTAGGTCATAGGGTAGGCACATGTTTAGTTCTGGACATAATGCCAAATATTTTTTTTCTCAGAATGATTGTATCAGTTTCCAGTGCCACCAACAATATGTGAAAGTTCCAGTTGCTGCACAACCATGTCAATGCTTGGTATTGCAGTCTTTCAAATTTTAGCCATTGTGGTGGGTATTCAGTCTTAAATTTGAACCACTGGTGTGGCTGCATCTCTTTTGCATCAAAGTATTACACAGGTCTTCTTGTGTATAAGTAACTGATGGGTCCTCACGATGATTGGTTCTTCGTTGTACTTCTTCACCTAAACTGTTTTTTTCTTTTCTCAGTTGTCACAGGTAGTACTGATGGAATTGGGAAGTCATATGCAGAAGAGGTAGGTAATTTTCAAGACCTTTCTTTTTGGCTTAAAAATATAAGAACAAATATGGGATGGTCTCTTACAGTAGTTTTGATGTTTGAAGTTAAAAACAAATATAATGTTGCATAGTACAATACATATACTTTGTAATCAGAAACACCATGTTTGCTTAAGCAAAGACAGTTTAAAATAAATTTTTGTGCAAAAGTGAGTATAAAACTTTCTATCCCAGTATGTTGGAAAAAATGTAGTGTAATTTTATTTTATATTGCGTGATTATGGACAGTCCTTAGTTTTATTTGTTTATTTTTTTAAAAAAATGTTTATTCATTTATTTTGAGAGAAAAAGAGCATTGGGGAGGGCAAAGGGAGAGGGGGAGAGAGAGAATCCCAAGCAGGCTCTGCCTTGTGAGTGCAGAGCCAGATGCGGGGCTTGAACTCACAAACTGTGGCATCACGACCTGAGCTGAAATCAAGAGTCAGTCGCTTAACTGACTGAGCCACCCAGGTGCCCTGGACAGTCCTTAGTTTTAAAGTCAGTTGTTTTGAACTATTTTCCAATAGGTGGATTTACTATTATTAGAGTAGTTTTATTTCTAGGCTAGTCCATGGCATTATTTTTTGTTGTTGTTGTTTAAGTTTATTCATTTTGAGAGGCAGAGCATTAGCAGGGGAGTGTCAGAGACAGAGAGGGAGAGGGAGACACAGAATCCAAAGCAGGCTCCAGGCTCCGAGCTGTCAGCACAGAGCCCAACGTGGGGCTCAAACTCATGAACTGAGAGATCATGACCTGAGCCAAAGTCTGATGCTCAACCGACTGAGCCACCCAGGTGCCCCCATGGCATCATTTTTTAATAAGGACTGTAATTGACAGAAAGATACTGACAGATACAGGCAAAGAGTTCTCAAGTTCTCTTGAATGTCATGAAAGGATAGGGACCATGATAGTATGAGGACGACTATACAAAGCAGGAGCGTTGATAGTACTCTTTTAAGACAAGCTTCCCTGCCTTCTAGTTCCACTAAGGCACCCAAAGCTAATGATCTGTCCCAGTTGTGATGACGATCCTGGCAGATCCACCGGATTTCTCATTTGTCATTCCCAAAGAGGTGTTTTTTTTTTTTTTGCCATCTCCTTTTGTTGTCCCAGGTTTTTATTTTGAGTGTCAAAACTCCAGGAAGGTTGCAAGAAGAATACAACAAATACCCTGTACCTTTCACCTGCATTCACCAGTTATTAACATTTTGTCACATTTAACTTTCATTTACTATTATAGATATTTTTAAGTTAATATTGTTTGCCGGGACCATTTGTGAGTTGCAGACATCCTAACAACTCACCCTTAAAGATTTCAGCATGCATCTTCTAAGAACTAGGAACGTTCAACCTTATAACCACGGTGCAATGGTCACACACAGGAAGTTTAACTTGATATGCTATTATATAAAACCTATATATGCAAGTTTCCCAAATTGTTTCAGTAATGGTCTTTATAGCCCTTTTTATTTATTTATTCATTTGTTTATTTAAGTACTCTCTACACCCAGTGTGGGGCTTGAACTCATGACCCCGAGATCAAGAGTTAACATGCTCTTACAATTGAACCAGCCAGGTTTATAGCTCTTTTTGGTTTCAAGATTCAGCTAAGGATCATACATTGCATTTAGGTGTCATGTCTTTTGACTCGAAGAGTTTCCTAGCTTAAAAAAAAATTTTTTTTATAACAATGGCATTTTTGAAAAATACAGGCCAGTTGTTTTGCAGATTTCTCAGTTTGTCTGATGTTTCCTCATGATTAGCTCAGGTTAGACACTTTTTAGCAGGAATGCTACCCAGATGATATTTTATCTTTCTGAGTTCATTTTATCAGGAGGTACAAGAGCTCTCTTGTCCCATTATTATGTTAAGATAAATCATTTATTAAGATGCTGTCTACCACCATTCTCTGTTATGAAGGTACTTCTTCCCCTTTGTAATTAATATAGAATCTGTGGGATGATACTTTGAGACTGTATGAAAAAAATATCCGTTTCCCAACAGTCTTTTGTCCAGTGGATTTAACATCCATTGACAGTTTTTTCCTAAATTAGTTATTACCATGGTTGTGAAAAAATTGGTAATTTTTGTAATAATATCTTTCCTTCTACATTTACTAGATGCTTCTTTTCTATAATTAAGAGCTCTTATTTGTCTTTCCTCCTTTGTTAATTTTTTTTTAATTGTAAGCATGGACTCAGGTTCTTTAGTGGTTTTATAGCAGATTAATTTAGCAAATTATTATTAACCCTTGTTATTTTAATAAAAAATGTTTTTCCATATTTTCTCATTTGCAAAACTGCTCACTACTTAATAAAAACTGACTTTAGGATTCAAGACTGGAATATTAGTTTACTAAATTACTTTTAAATATCTGATTTATTGCTCATTTATATACGGTTTGGAATAGTTCACTAAAACGTTTCGTATGTATCAGTGTATTTTTCCTTTGCTTGTCTATTTAGAAACCACATTCCTATAAATCCTACTCATTCTATATAGCACTTACATAGTTCTGTGTATACACACAGAAGGTGTTTTCAGGAAATACTTTATTTTATCCAATCGACTACCTCAGTTTACCTTTGTTGTCCACAAAACATCATGCCTAAATAAAATTTTAAGAATTTCTTCTAGTTTTAGGAATTTATAACATTTTAACTGTAGTTTTCTTTGCCAGTCTTCCAATCTTTATGTATCCAGTCCAAAACAAAATCTTTTTTTTTTTTTTTAATTTTTTTTTTCAACGTTTATTTATTTTTTGGGACAGAGAGAGACAGAGCATGAACGGGGGAGGGGCAGAGAGAGAGGGAGACACAGAATCGGAAACAGGCTCCAGGCTCCGAGCCATCAGCCCAGATCCTGACGCGGGGCTCGAACTCACGGACCGTGAGATCGTGACCTGGCTGAAGTCGGACGCTTAACTGACTGCGCCACCCAGGCGCCCCAACAAAATCTTTTTTAAAGCTAGCTTTTAAATTATAGAAGTAATAGATATTTATGATTTTAAAAAACTAAAGCAGTGTAGGTAGGTGCAAAATGAAAAGTAAAAGTCTTACTCCTTCTGAGATCCTTTGACATTTATGTACTTGCTTAATCTAGAAAGATAGCCCTGTGGGGAATCCTTTTGTAGTGTCTTCATTTGGTTTGTCCATTCATTACAACTTAGGTTTATTGGTTTTTTAGTTAGGTATATCATATTATCAGGTTTTCTTAAAATGAGAATATATCTGATTTCTGTCTTTTAATGAAATGTACAGGTGATTCAACTCTTCAGTGTTTTTTTTTTTATTGTTTCAGTTAGCAAAACATGGAATGAAGATTGTCCTTATCAGCAGATCACAAGATAAACTGAACCAAGTTTCCAGTGAAATAAGTAAGTTTCTCCTTACACCCTCTCCTGCTTTCATGTTTACAAAAGGAATACAGTAATCTAAGTTGAATGTTTTCATGTAGGTATCTAGCACTGACATTTATTTATAGCTCAGAAAGCTTTTTTCTTATGTTGTTGAAGGGATGTTTCAAAATGGGGTCATCAGTTTTTTTCAAATTCATATGGGACTGTTAAAATTTCCTTAACGTGTTTTACTGACTCAATTAGTTGCTGTTAGGAATCAGAATCTCTCAGTATTTTATCATGTTCTACTTAAATACCTGAATTCCTTTTCTGTTGCTTTATTTCAGTATTCTTGTGCTTTTTTTTTTTCCTCTTTGACATTGTTATCTCTAATGTATATCATATATAATTGAAGAAAAATATAAAAGGCAGCCTATCTACATATGGGAAGGAATCTTTGGAGCTTTCTTCTTAGCCAGCTATGCTTAAGACCTGAATTACCATATAGCAAAGATTCTGAACTGATGTTTAATTAACCAAGCAGGTGGATTAAGCCGTACTGTCCGTTTCCTTGGGAGAACATACTGACTGATGTTCCCAGTATGCTGTTTGTAGCCCATAGGCTTCTCAGTGTGATGCGGGTGCACTTTTACCCCCACAAGTCAAATTACTTGCTTTAAGAGTCAGCTGAGTTTGTCCACAAACTATACAGAGCACATTTATTATTTAATGTTCTGCAAACTGATGCAATATTTGTATTAAAAAGGGGAGTTGTTTCTACGAAAACTAATTTGAATGCTGTGAAAAATACTGAGAAAAGAGAGTTCTTTCCAAAATTACCTGTCAAATTAGCAGTGAACAAGACAAATGCAAAATAATAGCGGAAAATGATAAAAAGTAAGAAATTTGCTCTCCGATTGTTTCATATGTGTTGAAATTTTTGCTGCACTTTAAAGGAACTGAAAACTGCAGTCATAAATGATGCATTACCGGCATGGGTTCTGCAGGAAAGACTGGAATACCAGTCAGCAGATCTCAGTTCAGATGTAAGGTAGGGGTCCTACACAGAGAATGAGTGAATGAATTATATTTATACACAGTTTAAATGAAATAAAATGGTTACATGTATATTTATCATTCTCTAGGATTCCTGCTTTAACTAACTTCTGTGAGTAGCCAACTAACAAACTGGTCCAGTTCTTTCAGATGAGAGAGGCATTCTGCTGTATTTTTTTTTTTTTTCAGCTTTATTGAGATAATTGACGTATAACATTGTGTGTAAGTATGTTAAATCTTTTTTTTTTTTTTTTAATCTTTTTGTTTGTTTGTTTGTCTGTTTGTTTTAAACCCTGCTGGGAGCACAGATCTTTACATCTTTGGCATCTAAGGGTTTTAACTTTGAAGGTTTGAACTATGTAAACACAACCCTGAAGGTCCAAGGCATACAGTATTTTGCGGTTTTGTTAAGGTGTGAATTCGAAGTAAGCCATGATACTAATGAGCCAGAGGCAGTTAATTTAGATAGTAGTCGAACTTAACGTATTGCCTAGATCTTAATACTGTTTCTCTCTTAGTTGCTTGTGATCATGTATATACTTAACTCTTGTAGTGATAAAAATGTGTTTGTGCATGTGTGTGGGTAAAATTGGCTGCTAATGAGAGCATCTACTGGATGCTGGAAGTAAAGGTTCATAGGTGGAAAATAGAACCTTCGATTAAAGGGCATGTTGAATTTTGAAATGCTGTGATCTGAATGAATCCATCATCTACTTGAAACAAGTAAAAGCTACCTCATGACAGTCTTTTAGAAAGTGCTCCAGCCTGTACAAGAATTGCTCAATGAGTCGGAAGTATACTTTAATGATATTTGGGAATTTATCAACTTGTGATATGAGGTGACATGTGACTGAGGTCAGAGATGTGGTTCTGGATAAAGACAGGATCCTGTTCAAACATTCTCATGAAGGGACAGATGGTGACACACTGAATTGACCTTTATTATGTTTTTCTAGGCATCATATAAGTTAATGAAAGCGGTGGTATCAGCAGACCAGGTCGTCCGTTCTAAGCTGAAGAAATTCAAAGAGGAGATTATAGGTGCCTGTGCTAGTTTTTAACTCACATGTAAATCTTCTCTTTGGGAGGATAGTGTTTTTGTGAACGTATCTATTCCATGAGAAAGGAGGACCAGAATTTAATGTGGACAAAGACCAACTATTTATGCCTCCAACACATCCTTATTGAGTGCCAGTGCACCAGGTACTGTACTAGGCAGTCAGCATAGAGTGGTGAACATGATAGAGACAGCCCTGCTTTCATGGAACTTATGTGCTAGAGGGGGAGACAGAGGGAAAAAAAATAGGTAAAAAAGCGAATAAACCAAAACAAACCAGACAGATAAATTAAATACTTGGAGTTTGTAATAGTGCCATAGAAGAAACCAAGGGGAGAAAATGGAGAGGTTCTTACCTTTGTAGCAACATGGTGAATTCTGTGACTGATGGGGTGTTAAAGGGCCAGACTAATAACCTTTTGCCCATATAATGGCACTTCAGTTATGAAGCTGGAGCCTTAGTGAACAGAGAATCCGCTGGGCCCTCTTACAGAGTATCATGGTGGATGGGTTGTATGTGCAAGTTGCACATGATAAATCCACTCCAGCATACCTGTTTTCTTAAGCCATTGGGTTTCTGCCTCGGCATTATGACGGGGCAGTTGCAGCTTCCCAGTCTTACTAAATGGAGGGCTGTCATGGGCCCAAGTTTCAATCAGCCAGCAAAATTAACTCTTAGAGCCCCTTCTAGTTGTACATGATAGCCATTAAATCTCTGGTAAGTGATTTGTTTTTTAAAAAATATCCCAATCTGGCATTATATTATGTTTTCCTTGATCTAACACTCTTAAGAATCATTCTTACACAGATTTCCTAGGTATCTACCAACACAAATTAGCCAACTTTTGCAATTATTTTTGTGTATAAGTTATTACTTTATGGACCAGACTTTATACTTACTCCCCAAAGAATGCTGTGAGTTTACCCTGTTATGAGTAACAGTAGAGATCTTGATCGTGAGGAGAAGAGGAATTCTTCTGCAAGGAAACTGCCCTTAGAGTTATCGTGACGTAAGCGCAGGTTCTTCAACCTAGGGGAAAGGTAATCTCTTCAGACACAGGAGAGCAGGCTTTTTCTATTTCCACTGGCAAGGGAGGCTCAGAATAGCTTGGGGGTTCAAGATCCTTGGCTTCAGCTGAGTTCACCCAGATAATCCCCATCCCAAGTCTTGCTCAGTGCTTTCACTTTCATGCATGAGACATGGTGAGTCTGTGGAGGTCAGCTTGCGTTGTAATTGTGCAACTGGCACAGTTAAATCTGATGTGAGCAAGGTGAGCTCTGTGGCTGTAAGACATCAAGGTTTTTATTCGGGCTGCCATTGAAGTTCTCTGGTTCTCTGTTCATAAATGGGAGCTGAACGTTTAAAGACCCAAGCTTGTTATTTTCTTTCAGTGAGTGCTTCAGTGCATTCAGAAACCATGCCATACCACAATCTTTGTACTCATTTCTGCCCAACTCAAATGTGACAGCCCCTTGGTCCCTTAAGGCATTTCTTCAGCGGATACTTTGTTATAATCCATAGCCAGCATTAATTTGATTAATGGTGATGTGGCATTCTGGATCAAATCAAACCAATACCAAAGTCCTTTGAAGTCTGTTTTTGGGGATCCCACTCCTGATACCATTTCTGCATTTGTCTGACTTCAATCAGGAAACCTAAGTCAAGCAAGTTAGTTTAACTAGGCTAACTTGTCTTGTCTAGTCCAACTCTTACATTCACTCCAGGAGGTTAAACTCATCCTCCTTCCCTATGTGATTGAAAGAAGAAAAGAGGAAAGGAGGAGATTGAAAAAGAAACCACGTACCAATTGAGGAAAATTAGGGACCTCTTCTGGGCTCCTATCACCTTCTGACTCTCCACTGTTGTTATGTAAACTTGGGGATTCTGTTTCTTTTTTAAAAAAAAAATTATTTTTTTTTTACATTTATTTATTTTTGATAGAGAGAGACAGAGCACAAGTGGGGGAGGGGCAGAGAGAGAAGGAGACACAGAATCTGAAGCAGGCTCCAGGATCCAAGCTGTCAGCACAGAGCACGATGTGGGGCCTGAACTCACAAACCACAAGGTTGTGACCTGAGCCGAAGTTGGATGCTCAACCGACTGAGCCACCCAGGCGCCCCTGGGATCCTGTTTCTTTAGAAGCAATTCCTTGTGAGTGTGGAGGACAGCCTACGTATCAGAGTTGTTCAGAAAAAATTTTCAAAGGGTTATATATAATGTAGTAGGGAACTAAATGTTTTGCCAACAATGGGTAAATGCTTTCTCAGGATCTACTGCTTAGATGAAATTACACTTCTTTGTAAGGATACCTGTCACCCGTTGAATTAATACAGGCTGAGAGTCAACACATATATAATAAGCTTATTTTGTTATCTTTGTTGGCCAGGATTATTAACATATTCAGTATTTTTGTCAAGTTTGATTTGTCCAAGAAAAAAAACTCCTAATTTTTGAGCTCTGAGGTAATTTTTATTTGCAGTAAAGCACAATGCAAAGAAGACTAGCTTTCAGAACAACCTAGTGGCTCACAGAATAAAGAGATGGTGATATTTACAGTTCCTATTCTTATGTGGCAGTTGGTAATTCTGATTGTGTACAGTTTAATCAGCTTCAGGTTTTAAAAACCACACATCTCTGTTTTTGATTAAAAAAAAAACAAGGTGTTTCTCTTTTTTTTTGTTAACTTATGTCAGGGTGCAAAGCTTTGGGATTGCCATGTAATTCCATGATCTCTTGAAATGTAAACCTTTTAGAAATGTAAATCTTACTGGTCTGTAGTCACAGAGGAATAGGGTAAGGTAAAAAAAAAATATATCAGTTTCACTTTTTCATATCTTACCTATGATCAAATCTGTATAGTTAAGTGTAGATTTCACCAAACGTTTGTTTCACAATTTCTTGATGTACTAGCAGTACTATTAATATGATGCTTTGTTATATTTAGCTTATTTCATTTTTGTAGGGACAAGGTACTAGTTAACCTTTTTAACTTTCATGTTTAATTAAACCAAAATCACATGATGTTAAGATCAGAGAGTTAATCTTAGCACGTAGCCCCTAGTCATATATATTTTTCTGTCACTTCTATAGTACCAGAAATATTTTTATTGCCCTTACAGTTCACAAAATCTAAGCTAAGGAACCGTTAGGAACCCAAAAGCAGCCTGTTTGCCTGCATTGGTTTTTGCCTGTGGTACTTATGATTGTGGAGGTACCCTACTACTCCAAGATCCCCAAATTCGTCAGCGTTTGCAGAAAGTGACATTCTTTACTACCCATAACACTGAGATTCCACAAGCCATCGAGCAGGTACCAGGATAGTTGCTTTGAAGCATTGTTTCTGCATATTGGAGTGTAATTATTGTTCTTACTAGTGAGCTTGTCATGCCTAATTAAATGAGATTTACCGTTAAATGAAACATTTCTGGCATGGTCATGGTTACAAATTTGTCTCATCTAATTATATCCTTGCAGGAAGAAGGATAGATTCTTTTTTTTTTTTTAAGTTTATTTATTTTGAGATCAGAAAGAGTTCGTGCACATGCTAGCGTTGAGGGAGGGAGGGGCAGACAGAGAAGGAGAGAGAATCCCAAGCAGGCTCCGTGCTGCCACTGCAGAGCCAGATGCGGGGCTTGAATTCAAGAACCTCGAGATCATGACCTGAGCTGAAACCAAGAGTCACACACGTAACTGACTGAGCTACCCAGGCGTCCCAGAAGGATAGATTCTTGCTGAGCCTGTGCAAATAATTACATTGCCGTATAAGGTGAAACAACTCCGTAAAGACACGAATACTCTCTGACCATTGTTCTGATTAGTTTTGCAGGCAGGGCCAATTAATATGTGTTCTATCTTCTAAACAATTTCCATCTTTAAATTTACCTAACAATTACATAGTTTATGTTGCAGTTGCTATGGCTGCATAACAACTACCTCACACTTATCAATGTGAAATAATAACCATTTTAAGGTGCTCAAAAATTCTGCTGATCAGTTTTACCAGGACTTGGGGGACATATTCTTTTGCTTCTCATGGCATTACTGAGTTCCCTAAGTGATACTCAGCTAGTGGAGAGGCTGGTCCAAAAGATTTAAGATGGCTTCTCTCACAAGGCTGGGGCCGTGATAGGGAATGACTGAAAAGCCAGATTCAGCTGGGACTGTTGACTGAAGTGCCTTTGCGCAGCCTCTCTAACATGGCCAGATCAGGGGAGTTGGACTCCCCACAGGGGAACTATCATCCCTCAGTGAATGTGCCAAGACAGTGAGGCAGAAGCTGATATCTTTTTGTGACCTACTCTCAGAATTCATACAGCATTACTTTTTTTGCCATATTCTATTGGTCAAAGCAGACATGAGCCTGCCCAGATTCAAGGTGAGAGGAATAGACCCCACCTCTTGAGGGAAGAGAGACAAGGTAATGTTGGAAAAGAACGTGTGGGAAGGGAGATATTTTTGGAAAATAAAATCTGGATCTGGAAAATACAATCTGCTACAGTTTATGAACTATAGTAAGGTTTTTCAGAGAATATTTTTCCTGATTTCTGAGGGATCAGTAGGAGCAGCATACCATTCCAAGAGTTGAATACCATCGACATATCATTCAAACCATTCATTTCATTCCCGTTTGCCCAAGGACAGCCAGTCACCAAAGAGGGACCAAAGAGGGGTAATTAAAAATGAAGAAAGAAAGCTATTTTCTCAAAACCACTATTTCATTCAGCTGCAAAATTAATTCTTGTTCTATTGGACCTTGGGCCAAAAGCATGCTTGTATCTGATTTTCAAATAAAAGAGTTCTGTAGGTACTGACTCGGTTTCCTGGTATAATCTGTTCCATAGTCTGAGCTTGGTGGCCGTGTCAGGTTACACTGGGAAGGAAGTCCGACACAGGAGTTGATTTTTTTTTTACGGCATCAGTGACAGTCAGGTGCACTCAAAAGGCCTCTGCTGAGGCTATTATTCTTTGGATGTTCCTTCCTAAAGACTGTATTTTCTGACCTCCAGCTTCTGGGCCTCTAGCTTTTGGCAAACTTGAAGGAAACGTAGGAACCACCTGTTAATAGGACTGATGGTCTCTGGTTCATTTATTACAGTAATTAACAGTAACGGAATAGAATACTATTCTGGTATAATATAGAGCTAATTGATGATTTAGTCCACGATTTTCCTTAAGGCAGGACCCTAATGATGGACACTAAAGGCATCGATAAATCTCCAGGGACATCTATAAAGTATGTTTTAAAATTGCCACCAATTAGCAAGAATATTTTATACTTAGAAACATAATCTTGGGACTCTTGAGTGGCTCAGTTGAATCTGATTTCAGCTCAGATCATGATCTCACGGCTAGTTTGAGCCCTGTGTTGGGCTCTGTGCTGAGAACTCAGAGGATGGAGCCTACTTCAGATTCTTTGTCTCCCCCGTCTCTCTCTCTCTCTCTCCCTCTCTCTATGCCCTTCCCCTACTCACTCCATCTCTCTGTCTCTCAAAAATAAATAAAAGCATTAAAAAATAAAAAAAATAAAAGAAACATAATCTTAGGTATCACTTTGTTCGTAGTTGTGTGGCCAGTCTGTATACACAGGATCATGAATATGATTCTGTCTATCCTGGCAAGTACACATGTTGAATAATACTCATTTTTAGTCACATCTGGGCTCTGCCCATGTTTTGGGCTTGATAAACAGGGCAGCTCTCATAAGACAGCTGAGCTAATTAAAGATAGGAAGAATTTACTTTTTTTCCCAATACCCTCTCTGCTCAGTAGTGCTACCTAGTGACTATCTGGGAAATACCAATGATAGTTTTGGTATATAAAATATACCTTATGTCTTAATCAGTTTTACTATGTTTCATTCTGTGGCCCAAATTTATGAAGGTAGTAGCATAAAGAGTTGCCAGCAGACTAGAGATTATAGCAGAATATAAGTATAGGTCATGGGTGTCCAAGATAAGAAATGATTAGAGTCTTGGTTTAGAGTGACAGGAATTAAAATAAAACATAGCCACAAGAAACAATAATTATTAGGAAATTCAGCTTTTTTAGAAATGAGAAACTTTTGTTTAAAAAAAAAACGATTCAAGGGCATGACAAAAGTCAACACAAAAGCTTAAAAAGTTAACAGGCTGTTAGAAAGTGAGAGTGTTTGAGGGAGATAAGGAACATATGTTGGCCAGGCTGCCTACTGGAGGTACAGAATAATTTTTTTTTTCTTACAGCTTTCTCATTAAGAGAAGACTATATTATCAAAGATCAAGTTTCTTCTCAACAACTGGTTTCAAACTATTTAATTCATAAGCTTTCTTTGTTGATTTTAATACATTTTATACACTTACACATACAAAGTTAACACTTTCACCTGAAGCTTAAAATGTATTAACTTTATGTCTGTTAGTACATTATAAGAAAATTCACCTACCACTTTGACTTTGCCATCCCAATTGGAGTCTTCTTTAAGAATTTTAGTCTTTAAACTCTTAAAAACTGAGAATAAACTGAGGGTTGGTGGGGAGTGGGAGCGAGGGGGTGGGTGTGTGATGGGTATTGAGGAGGGCACCTCTTAGGAGGAGCACTGGGTGTTGTGTGGAAACCAATGTGACAATAAATTTCATATTAAAAAAAAATAAAACCAAAAAAAATTTTTTTTGGTCTTTAGAAATGGTCCAGGTAACAAAGATGCCTCTTTCTTTAACTCACTATATTAGTATAGTATCTTAGGATTAATTAAGAATCATAGAAGTTATATTTAAGTTGACAATGCAGAACAATACGATCATTATTGATACCAAGTTCGTCAGAGAGATGGCATTTGAAACTTTTATACAGGGGACATGAAGAGTAACATCAAATGATGTTACTTCAGCATTGTCTGAAGTTTAGAAGAGTCATAAAAGACACCAATTCTCATAATTTTAGTTGGTGGAAGCAGTGATAATATAGCTAACTGATAAAACCTATGTGGAAAATATAAAAGTTCAATGAATGAAATGTTAGAGTGGCATTATGTTTCAGTCTGTGATATGATCAGAGAGAAGACATAGCCACTTTAAAAATTACAATGATAGAACCAGTTCTAATTTGGCCAAAGATTTACCTTAATTAGGACTTTTATATACATCTTGGATTCTTATATAATTCTTATTTACCAATTATTAAAAATACTTCAAAAGTTTATTAGAGCATTTAAAAATAACTATTACTTGCTAGCCAAGTGTCTGTTTGAATTTTTTAACTGTACTGCTCAAGCCAGCCTTTTCTGTGAGAATGATTTTTCTGAAATTTCCGGCACACTTAAAGCATTAGAAGTTTTTGTCCTTGTCTGGCAGTTCTTGAATTTTCTCTTCTCAGATTTAAGGGAGCACTGATTAGTATCCATAAGCTACTCAGAACAGGCTTTTTAAAACATAGAACTCTTGGTTGACAGTATTGTTCAAATCTGTATCTCCATTGATTTTTCTGTCTACTTGCCCTTATCAGTTACTGTGAAAGGGGAGTTGAAATCTCCAAGTACAATTATGGATTTATCTGTCTCTGTGTGTCTATTTCTTTGTTTTTAGATGTATTAACATTTAAGGATGTTATGTTCTCTTGATGAATTCATTCCTTTTATCATTATGAAATCACCTTCTTTATTCTTTGTAATATTATTTGCACTGAAATCAACTTTATTTTTCTTTTGGTTAGTTTTAGCATGGTATATATTTCTGCCTTTACTTTTAACAAATATGTGCTTTCTATTTAAAGTAAGTTTCGGGGCGCCTGGGTGGCGCAGTCGGTTAAGCGTCCGACTTCAGCCAGGTCACGATCTCGCGGTCCGTGAGTTCGAGCCCCGCGTCGGGCTCTGGGCTGATGGCTCAGAGCCTGGAGCCTGTTTCTGATTCTGTGTCTCCCTCTCTCTCTGCCCCTCCCCCGTTCATGCTCTGTCTCTCTCTGTCCCAAAAATAAATAAACGTTGAAAAAATAAAAATAAAAAAAATAAATAAATAAAGTAAGTTTCTTGTAGACAGCGTAGGTTTGGTCTTTTAAAAAAAATCCAATTTGATGACTTATTAATCAGGATTCTCAGACCATTTGTATCTAATGTTATTGTTGATAGGATTGGGTTAAGATCTACCCATTTACTCTTTGTTTTCTGGTCATCTTGTCTGTTCTTTTTCCCTTGTTTTGTTTTTTTCTGCCTACGTTTAAATTAATAGTATGTTTTGGGGCGCCTGGGTGGCGCAGTCGGTTAAGCGTCCGACTTCAGCCGGGTCACGATCTCGCGGTCCGTGAGTTTGAGCCCCGCGTCGGGCTCTGGGCTGATGGCTCAGAGCCTGGAGCCTGTTTCTGATTCTGTGTCTCCCTCTCTCTCTGCCCCTCCCCCGTTCATGCTCTGTCTCTCTCTGTCCCAAAAATAAATAAACGTTGAAAAAAAAAATTTAAAAAAAAATAAATTAATAGTATGTTTTTTATCATTTCATATTATTTCCTTCTTTGGCTATTGGCTGTGCATCTTTTCTCTTTGTTTTGAGTGATTGCTTTAGGCTTTGTAGTATGTATCTTTAGCTTGTCACAGTCAGCTACTACTTTATATAGAGCATGAGAACCTAATGACAGTGTACTTTCATTCCCTTTTGTGTTTTATTTCTGTGTATGTTATGAATTGCGTAACATTATTTTTGCTATAAATAGCTAATTTTAATGAGAATTAAATTTATTTTTAAAGTCTTCTGTATTTACACACAATATTTTTGCTCCTCATTCCTTTGTATACATACATAATTCAGTCAAGAATCTTGTGGGTTTTTTTTTTTGTTTTGTTTTTTCCCTGTCTGAAAGACCTCCTTTTATATTTCTTGTAGTACTGGTCTCCTAGTGATGAATTCTTTTTGTAAGTCTGAACAAAAACCTTTATTTTTGAAATGTATTTTCTCTGGGTATAAAATCTTAAGATGACCGATTCTTTTTTTCCCGTTTAGTACTTTGCTTTGCTGCATTCTGGCCTGTCATGTTTTTGAGAAGTCTGCTGTCATTCCTATCTTTTTTACCACCTTGTGTAAGACACTTTTATTATTAATAATTTATTTTTAAATTTATATCCAAGTTAGTTAGAATATGGTGCAACAATGATTTCAGGAGTAGATTCCTTAATGGTCCTTAACCATTTAGCCCATCCTCCTCCCACAACCCTTCCAGCAACCTTGTTTCTTCTCTATATTTAAGAGTTTCTTATGTTTTGTCCCCCTCCCTGTTTTTCTATTATTTTTGCTTCCCTTCCCTTATGTTCATCTGTTTTGTATGTAAGACACTTTCTTTCTTCTTTTTTTTTCGTCTTTCACTTTTAAGATTGTTCTCTTTATCACTGGCTTTAAGTAATTTTTCCCTTGGTGTACTTTTCTTCATGTTTATCCTTTTTGGAGTTTATTGAGTTGAAATTTATGGGTTTATAGTTTTCACTATATTTGGAGAAATTGGGGCCATTAAATACTTTTTCTATCCTTCACTCTCTTTGTAGGAATCCACTTATACATATACTAAATGGATTAAACTTGTCTATCAACTGAACTGATTGTTGTCTTCTTTCTTTTTTTGTTTTTGTGTTTGGTCTCTTTTCTCTTTGTAGTTCATTTTAGAGAGTGTCTATTGCTGTGTGTTCACATTCACTAATCTTTCTTTGTTTAGTGTCTAACTTGCTGTTAGGATTATTATTTTTTTTAATCTAGACATTATTTTTGTCTCAATATAAAATTTTAGGGCATTTTTGTATTTCCCTTATATCTTTTAAAAATTTTCATGCTGTTCCTTTTTGAACATACTGCAGCCCCCCTTGTTTGTGGTGGATATGTTCCAAGACCCCTAGTGGATGTCTGAAACCACAGATCATACTGGACCCAGTACATACTCTGTTTTTTTCTATATATACTTACTTATGATAAAATTTAATGTATAAATTAGGTGCAATAAGAGATTTACAACAAAGATAATAAAGTAGAATAATTACAACAACAGAGGTTATATGAATGCAGTCTTTCTCTCAAAATATTTTATTGTACTGGACTCACTCTTCTTGTGACAATCCAAGATGATAAAATGCCTACATGATGAGATGGCATGAGATGAGATAATGGCATAGGCATTGTGACCTAGCATTAGGCTACTATGGACCTTTTGACGCTTCATCAGAAGGAGAATCATCTGCTTCCAGACCATAGTTGATTGTGGCTAACTCAAATCATGGAAAGCAATACTGTGAATAAGGGAGGATTACAGAATATAGTGTGCTCTTGTGTTGTTTGTCTTTGTTTTTTATTTTTTTAAAGATTTTATTTTCAGGTAATCTCTACACCCAACTTGAGGCTCAAACCCACAACTCCAAGACCAAGAGTTGCACACTCCATTGACTGATCCAGCCAGGAGCCCCACTTTTGATCTTGTTTTACTCATGTTTTTCTTGCTGTTGGTCTGGCTCATGCTCTCTCAGTCCTCTGGTAAATTCTAGGGGCTCTGTCTTCCTCACATGCTCAAATCTGTTTCCTCAACTGGGGGGAACTGCTCATCTCTATTCTGGTGTAGAAAATCTCTAGGCAGTAAGTTAGGGCAGCCTTAGGGCTCACCTCATTTGTTTCCCTTCTCTTGAGTATTGCTGTCCTGAACTATCTGTCTTCCAGGGACAGAAAACCATTGTTTCATATATTTTGTCCTTTTTTTGTTTTTCTTTTTTTTTTAACTTAAGGTGATGGAGTAGATCTAGTCTTTGTTACACCATCATGGCTGGAAACAGAAGAACCCTGTACCCCCTCCTTTTTACCATTATAGATTTCCTGGTAAATGTAATTATTATCTTTGCACATGTCTATAAATGTTGTTTGGTCTGCATTAGGCTTTAAAGAAAGAACAGGACTAAAATTTTTGCATTTCTGCACTGGGCATGGCATGGTTAAGGGAGATGTGTCCACTAACCAGTGTTATTTTGGTGACTGAAGAGCTATTGTGAAACCTCTTAATATTCATAATCTTGCACTGAAAGATACTTTTGAAATTTAGTTTGTGTTCCAATTTTGGCACAAGTGGTTTTCTAAGCTAATGTGGGATCCCGCCGTAAAGCTTTCCAACTAAACGATTTCACCAAGTGTACCTTATTTCAACTTCATTACTGTTTGTTACCAGTCGTTTTTGCTGATAGAGAACAACATCTGTAATATGGGTGGATATTTTGTTAGAAATGTAGCATACCTACCAATTAGTTGGCCCAGCCAAATTAGCATGTGTTGGTCTGCATCTCCAATTACCGCAGCTGCTTGAGTGTTGCTGTTCTACAGCTGGCATTAGGCATGTGGGAGTGTACTGCACCATGGCCAGACACTAGCTCTACCTCTTAATTAAAACATTGGCTTGTGTTTGCATGATTTCTTTAAAACAGTAAGTGGTCTTTCCAATTGGATTATTGATGGTTCAGTAACTTCTATATAAAAAAAAAAAAAAAAAGCAAACCTTTTTTTTGGTTGAGGAAATGTGGGACCAAGGTGTTCGGAAAAGAGTCCCATTTAAGTAGATGATTAGTGTTTCTCCTCCCACTTTCAGATTATTAGTTGTTATTCTGAGTGGATAATTGTAATTTGGGGTACAGACTTAAAGTAGAAAAGAATTCATAGAAAGGCATATTCTTTGGATGTATTTATTAAGTTCTTCAGTACTTTTATTTAGGGATTGCTTCCCTTTTCATCATGGAGAGAAAGTACTTCTGAGAGTTTTATGGAAAAGGTTCACTTAACTTGATTCTTCCATCAAATAAAGTTACAGATTTTCTTGTCAGTTTCCACTGTTTTGATAATCTTGTTGTACCATTACTGATTAAATGCACAGTTTGTTACATGCTACCGTTTACAAATCTTTAACTACAAAGCACTAATTTAAATGACCCCGTGCTATATCTAATAGTAGAAACAAAGAGGAGTCCATTAAAACCAACAAGAAATTTCATAAATTTTGAATTACTCTATTCCTTTACTGTTAAGAAAAACCAATGGAATTAATATCTAATGACAGCAGGCTACTAGTAATAAAAATGCTGATGTAGAATCAGCTTTTATTGTACTTCCATTCTGTTTAATGCTACAGAGCTGTGTAAAATCTAAAATGTAATCACTCTAATAACTGATATAAATATTAAGCCACAAATAAGTGTACTCATTTTTGTGGAACACTTAGCATCATGTTTAGACATGTGTAGTTCAGAAACCATACCCATACCCAGAAACCATACATGATGTTAAAGGTCATTCCTATTCAGGAACTGATAGACTAAACCCCTCACTTTTTAAATATGGAAACCAAGTCTGAAAACCAAGTCATACCTAGCAAATGACTGACGTGAACGGAGTCTTTGGCTTCTTGTACTATGTTCTCTATTACCCCATGCCCTTAATTTGTGCTTTAAATATTGTAGCTGGGGAACTAAATGATAATTTGGGGGGAGGTAAACATCCCCAGAACATGATATCACAGTTACATATATAGCATCAAGGGAATAAAAAACAAACTAAACTCAACTTGCATCGTGACTGTGTTTAAATGCAGTTACTTACTACAGTTATTATCATTGGACCAATTTTAGGATTTGTGAGCATTTTTATTAAAATGGGCATATTCATTCCTTTTCACTTTTTAAGACATAGCCATGTTCAACTGGATACTTAAGGATGATTTGGAGTTAGTAAAATCCTAACATAACTACATAAAATGGTCTATTTATGCTAACACAAGCTTTGATTAAAAACAAGTAATTTTCCAGAGGTGCCTGGGTGGCTCAGTGAGTTAAGCGTCCAACTTCAGCTCAGGTCGTGATTTCACGGTTCGTGAGTTTGAGCCCCCGTTGGGCTCTGGGCTGACAGCTCAGAGCCTGGAGCCTGCTTCAGATTCTGTGTCTCCCTCTCTCTCTTTCTCTCTGCCCCACCCCTGCTTATGCTCTATCTCTCAGAAATGAATAAACATTAAAAAAAAAGTTAAAAAAAAACCCAAATAATCTTCCAATAATAGTTGAGATATTTCCTGTAATAAGTGATGAAATAGGGGCGCCTGGGTGGCTCAGTCAGTTAAGTGTCCGACTCTTGATCTTGACTCAGGTCATCATCTCACTGTACGTGAGTTCAAGACCCGCATGGGGCTCTGCACTGATGGCACAGAGCCTGCTTGGGATTTTGTCTCTTCTTCTCTCTGCCCCTCCTCTGCTTGTGCGCATGTTCTCTCTCTTTCAAAATAAATAAATTAAAAAAAAATAAGTGATGAAATAAGTATCCAGTGTTGATCCTTAGAACAATTCTGAGGACAGGCTGGCTAGGTTCCCTAAGACTCCACCGTAGGCAATAAAACTGATCTTCAGTTTTAGGTCATCAACTCAGGTCTAGTTTTGCTTCTACTGCTATGTGGTATTTCTTTGTGTTCTTTGTAATTGTTCATGCCTCTCTCCCACAAGTTATCCTTATGGTATTAATCCAGAATCCCAAGGTGCCTTGAATGTACACGTTGTTTTCCAGTCTTGAATTCCTCAAAATGGTGTTTTTGGTTCCCATTTCTGACTTGCATGGGGGACGTTGCTGTCACTCCCCAATTCTGGAAGGCATTTATTCATCCTTTGGGTGTCTTCTAGTACTGGTTAGTGTGGCTGGATGTTGGACCAGCCGCCAGGTAGGTGGGACCCGGCTTTCCTACTGCTACAGGGTTGGCCACTCTCCTTTGATCAGTTTTGTATGTTGAGTTTTGCATCCTTTTGATAAATGGGTTTATTGCAGTGAAGTTTGAGAACCATTGCTATAGATTTCTCCCTGTACCTTCTTGGTCAGTCCTTACTGTTTCCTTCTAACAAAGGAGCTATTTTACCTAGCATGTGTCTCCAGATGCCTAGCCTTTCATCCTCCTCACAGAAAGAAATGTCCTCTTCTCCAAGAGCAACGTCTTGCTGATGTCTCAGTTACCAGTCTCTTGCTGGTTCTTAAGGCCTTGTTCCCGTAACATTCTTCTCTGATGTCTTTCACAGGGACCCTTTAGACACGGTTTTTGGGGGGGGAAGGGGGCTGCTTTTTGTTTTACAAAATAAGCATATTTCACTTGATCACGTAAATCTTAACTTATGTCTTCTTTTGAAATTCCAAATGATCTGTTAACTCTGGGCCCAGCATTCATGTAGGGCAGCACTCAGTTGGTGCTGAGAACCATTTGCCCTTTTAGGTGGGGCCTGCGCTGTCAAGTTTGGCCCAGCCGGTCCCCGCTCACGTAGTGCACGCACATATACTTTTATTAGGCTCTCTGCAAACTTGAGTAACATGCTTAGCCCCAAAGACATTTCAGTTTGCTACCTCTATTATCCTTCACAGTCTTTCTAAGCACTTCTAGAGAGAAATTCTGTTTCATTTGCAAGGCATTGTAGAACACTTGCAGGACATGTAGACCCTTTTGTCACATGGATAGGCCTCATTGTCAGTCAAATGAATTTCTTCTAGTATGGTATATTTCTATTTCATAAATATTCCCCATTAATTTTGGTTTTGTCTCAGAAACATACCTATCAATGTTAATACAATATAAACTTACGGATGTAGGAGAACTATGTACATACAGTGAGTGAGCAAATACAAAATGGAGGAAATCACAGTGTTCCCTCCGAATTACTATTCCTTCTTTCCCCCCTGGATTTCTTAATTTTAATTTTACCTAGATTTTTGATATTATCTAATATTAACTAATGTCTAATATTATAATTTAGTGGCTCCTTTGGATTTTATATACATTGCATAACATACTGTGTATTCTTTTGAGTTTTGGCTTCTTCAGTTCAGCATATAATATATAGATCCAACAGAAATGCACGTACATGTGCTCTGAAGACCTGGACGGGATTTTCATAAGTAACATTACGGAAATAGCAAAAAACTGTAGTTCGTTTATTTTCATTCCTTTGTGAATATACCACAATTTCGTTATCTGTTCCACTGATGATGGACATTTGGGTTGTTTCCAGTTTTTGAGTATTTCTTTTGGATCTCTACCTGTAAGTGGACTTGAGACATACTGAGAGGCTCTTTGTCATACATAAAACATTGCTGTTTCTAACAAATACATTTCTTAAGATAATGTTGCAAATACTTGGAATTAGTACCTAGACCTTATGTCCTTCTGTTATTGGCATGTCACAAACAAAACAAAAACTGTCTAAAGAGACTGCGGACTATTTTTATGTCATAGCTTTTGGTACGATGTATGAATTTTAAACCTAAACGTATCTATACTTTGAAAGCTGAATGTCCAACCTTTTTACATAACTGCTATACAATTTTTTAACGTGCAAAAATTTTAGAAGTTCGTTTACCTGGCAGTTTGCCCTCAGTTGGCATGGTTCCAAGTGTGTAAAGTACATTTAAAAAATCATGTTAAGGGTATTGGAGACTATGCTGTAAAAATACTGCCTTAAATGGAAAATAAGCAGTTGTAAGATCCCCGTTCACCCGTTTTCTCTTAAAAGTTCATTCTTGAAAATGTAAGAATAAGAATAGATATGCGTGTTTATGTAAGTTAACTTGTACCATCATAATCAAACGGTGAGTTTAAATATTTTTGTTATTTCTTTCGCTTGGTCTTGTTTCTGTCACCCTTTTGCACACAGTGCTAAAGCGTTATTAATTGAATTTTCTCCTGCACAATTACATGGTGATTTCTACAAGAAGGGCTTAATATTCCTTACAGCATCATCTTACACAGCAGCATTGCCTCTGGGACTTTTATACAATGCAGCTGCTTGTGGTAAATGAAGGAAATCAAGTATTGTAGTACAGACTTTTAGGGATATTAACATATTTTTGAAAGCAAGTAAAATATCCTGCATACTAGCTTGTGATCCTCTGTGAATGGAGAATAAATCCATAGGAATGGTTACTTTTTTTCTTGAATAGAACAAAGCATTGTGGGACTGTGAACTGTTTCTGCTCTTCTAGTGAGTGAATTTTAAATCGTCAGATTCTTATGAATGATTTGGGGAGAAAGAAGATATTTTCAAGACATTATTTTGAGGAGGAATTTTTTGTCTCACTACATTTTAAAAGTATTTTGTAGTTGATTTATCTATTTTTTAAAGTAAACTTTATTTTTTGGAGCAGTTGTAGGTTCGTAGCAAAATTGAACAGAAGGTACAGAGACTTCCCATATACACACAGCTTCCCTAGCTCTCAGAATCCAGAGTGGTACCTTTATTCTGTCTGACGCACCTGTCGTGACATACCACTGTGACCCCAGATCCGTATGCAGTGTAAGTTGTTCATACTCCTGGAAGGAGTAAGTTTAAATCTCAAACTTTTGTTGTTACATGTTGCCTACAAAATGTTTCTCTTTGATGTCTGCATTTGGATTCCTTAGCTTATTCCCCTTTGGCTTTTAAAAAATGGCATGGGAAGTGTATTTTTTGCTCTTCGTCCTTTTGTTTTTTTAAGCTTAACATTTAATATTTTTCAAAAAACCTATTTTACGATATACCTATCTTTTCTGCCTTTATCTTGTACACTTGGCATAGGCCGAAAGGGATCAGTTTAGATTTCCAGTCAGAAATGCATATGCTTATAGAGACCAGGCAGCTATGGAAATGACTCAGGGAGGCTGGGGTGAGGCAAGAAGGAGTGGTGAGGTCTGGAGAACTGAAGAACTCCTCCCCACGTATAGATGGCAGCTCTAACTTAACTGCTACTGCTTGTGTGGCAGTGCAAGCCTGGGGTGCCGTATTTTCCAGTTACATTAAAAGAATTTGAGGGGTGCCTGAGTGGCTCAGTCGGTTAAGTGTCCAACTTCAGCTCAGGTCATGATCTTGCAGTTCGTGAGTTTGATCCCCGTGTCGGGCTCTGTGCTGACAGCTCGGAGCCTGGAGCCTGCTTCAGATTCTTGTCTCTCTCTCTCGGCCCCTCCCCCGCTCAAGCTCTGTCTTTCTCTCTCTCTCTCTCTCAAAAATAAATAAACATTAAAAAAAAAATAGAAAAGGATTTGAGGGGCACCTGGGTGGCTCCGTTGGTTAAGCCTCCAACTCTTGATCTTGGCTCAGGTCATGGTCTCAGTTTGTGAGCTTCAGCTCCACATTGGGCTCTGTGCTGACAGTACAGAGCCTCTTGATGTCTCTGTCTTTCTTCCCTCACCCCGCTTGTGCTCTCTCTCTCTCTCTCTCTCTCAAAGTAAATAAAGAAACTTAAAAAATTTTTAACAAAAAAATAATGATAAAGAATTTGAGGGGCGCCTGGGTGGCTCAGTCGGTTAGGTGTCTGACTTCAGCTTAGGTCATGATCTCAGGTTCGTGGGTTCGAGCCCCACACTGGACTCTGTGCTGACAGCTCAGAGCCTGGACCCTGCTTCGGGTTCTGTGTCTCCCTTGCTCTCTGCCCCTTCCCTGCTCATGCTCACATATATACTCACTCCCTCTCAAAAATAAATATTAACAATAACAAATTTTTTTAATTAAAAAAAAGAATTTGAAAAGGAAACTAAGATGACTTATAGAGGACTTTGCAATTTTATATCAACTTAGTCTTTTTTTATTTTTTTAATTTTTTTTACATTTCTTTATTTTTGAGAAACAGAGTGAGACAAAGCCTGAGTGGGGGAGGGGCAGAGAGCGAAGGAGACACAGAATCTGAAGCAGGCTCCAGGTTCTGAGCAAGTAGTCAGCACAGAGCCCGATACGGGGCTTGAACCCACAAACTGTGACATCATGACCTGAGCCAAAGTCAGACACTCAACCGTCTGAGCCACCCAGGTGCCCCTCAACTTAGCCTTAATTGGGGCCAAAGTTGAAGATCCAACAACTCATGGGCCACTGTTTTCATTTATTTATTTTTATTGAGCCATTATTTCTAAAATGATTACATGTGCTGGGGACTGCTTTAAGAGCTTTGTAGAAATCAACTCATTGAATCATTGAACAACTCTCTGAGACTGGAACTTCTGTTATCCTCATTTGAGAGAAGGTACACCTAAGATACAGAGGGGAAATTGTCTGCGGTAAGCAGAATTAAATTCTAAGATGCTCCTGAAGATTCCTGCCCCATGGTGTACACACCCCATGCATCCCCTTCCTCTTGAGTGTAGGCAGGACTTGTTGATATAATGGATGACATTCTTGTGGTTAGGTGACATTATATGGCAAAGATGAAGTGAGTTTACAGATACCATGTATGGTCTGTCATCAGTTGAGTTGGAGTTCATCAAAAGGGAGATTATCTTTGGCCGGCTGACCTAATCAGGTGAGCTCTTTAGAAACCTACTCAAGTCTTTCCTGAGGTTAGAGATTCAAAGCATCAGAAATGGTCTTCTTTTGGCCCTGAAGAAGCACACTGCTGTGTTGTGGGGAGGGCGTGTCGCAGGGAGCGGCAGGTGGCCTTGAGGAGAGAGGTCCCCGGTTTTATAACTGCAAGGAATAGAATCCTGTCAGCAAACAACGATTGGGTTTAAAAGTGGAGCCTGAGCCTCAGATGAGATCGCAGCCTTCTGAGACCCTGAGCAAAGGACCCAGGTAATACCAAGACTGCATTCTTGACCTACAGAAACCGAGATGATGAACGTATGTTGTTTTAAACAGCTAAGTCCGTGGTAATTTTTGATGCAGCGATAGAAAACTAATAGGGTCACATTGCTAAGGAGTGACAGAACTGGGGTTTGGCCCCAGGGAGCCCAGGTACAGAGTACACTGCCTTGTGTGATCACTCCTATCCAGAGGGCTCTTTGAACAAGTAATTGAATGGATGCTTTTTTAAAGCTTCTTTTCTGTCCCACGTGACCACAAGGTGTACATTCTACTATGATGTTCTGCTTCATAAATCCACTTTTATGGGCAACTCAGAAATTAATTTCTTCAAGTTCTCTTTTTATCTTTTCCCCTAGATTAAAAAGCTGATAGGTATATACATACCCCCACACAGTTATATATACATATAACAATTACTCACATAATATATATTAAAACTTGTTTTATTAAAAAGGCAGATTTTTTCCCCTGTATTGCGAACTAATATTAATGTTCCTTTTCTGATCTCTTTGGTGTAAAATTGTCTTTAGAGTCTGTAAATAAAGCATTTGCTGAAAGCTCCATGAAGTATTGTGGAAAGCTTATTTTTCTTGATTCAGTTTTAAAAAGATATGGAATATTTTAAAACTTGGTAATTTAATTAATGACATTCGTCTTGAACTTTTTAACCTTCAGAATTTACAGTTTACCTTACATTCACAATCATGAGATGGAATTTATTATTTTTCATTTTACCTTTATCTACTTTTAAATGTGTGGATGGCAAATGAGAGCTGCTTAAAGCAGTGAGGAGGACATAGCAGGAGTATATATAATCTTTGTGGGCACTAAAAACTCTAAGGAAAAACTAATAGGTATTTATTAAGTTTTGTTGTAAGCATTAATAATTTTTTAATGTTTATTTATTTATTTTGAGAGAGAGAGGAGAGGGGCAGAGAGAGGGACAGAGAGAATCTCAAGCAGGTTCCACACTGTCAGCATAGAGCCTGATGTGGGGCTCACACTCACGAACTGTGAGATCATGACCTGGGCCAAAATCAAGAGCCAGACGTTCAACTGACTGAGCCACCCAGGTGCCCCTGTACACATTAATAATTAATGGATCTGAATGATTAAGGATTATTAAGCTTCTTACGTGAGCTGGAATCCAGACTTTTTAAAGAATGTTCCATTTTAGAATGTGAAATAAACTGACAGAATTGCTTTTATCTTGACTGCCCTATTAAATACCAAGAATTGTTACCAGAACATGATGCTGTGAGGGTTGATCAGTCATTAGGCGACCTGGATCCATCTTGGGTCTTCCACTGAAAATCTTTGTTACTGGAGACACCTGGTTGCCTGTTGTACTCTGTGTAGGACAGGTATATTTCTCTCTGTGATGGTGATAATATCTGCTCTGTATCACTTAGCTGTTAGTTCTGAAGATCAAACAAGGTACTATACTTGAGACATTTTTGAACGTAGGGGAAAGCTTAACTTTCAGTCTTTGCCTTTCCAGATAGAATATGTTAATTGTTTTCTTGGGGCAAAATGAGAACTTGAACTGCTCTTTACCCAGGGCAATCCGCAAAATGTCTTCCCCACGATCCACTGCTGCTTTCCCTGTGGGCAGGATGCTTGAGGCAAATTACTGAATTTTGTTCATCTTTCTGTTTTTCATCATCCTGGCCTCTAGTACCTACTGATAAAGAAAATTTTCTGATCCTAATTGGCTGCCACTTTAAAGATTGTTGGAATCCATTGACATTTGCAGAATAATTTTGCTGACTCAGACGTTTGAGAACATAATAAAGGTTAGCATCTCTAGTTTCATGGGAGATATCGGTAGCAGGATACAGGTGACCTACTCGCTCCCTTTCCCCTGTCCCCCCCTCACTCCCTTTTCTCCGTGTTCCATTGCTTCATATACCGTCTGCTGTGCAAGGTATCATCTCCTGTGTGTGCTATTCTTATATGTTGCATTTGTACACATCATACAGATGACATAATCACACATAAGGATATCATCTCATGTATTGTCTTAATCTTCCTAAGGAAGAGGTAGATGCTTCTCTGCTGCTTTTTTTTTTCTTCCAAGTTTTTATTTAAATTCCAGTTAGTTAACATACAGAGTAATACTAGTTTCAGGTGTAGGATTTAGCCATTCATCACTTACGTAGAACACCCAGTGCTTTTTTTTTTTTTAAAACAAAACTCTCTACAGTGAAGTACTTTTCATGACTTCCCAATGAAATCTGATGTACTTTCAAAGCTCTTAATTCTTGTGTGCTTATGGCATTTGATAACAAGGAATAAGAGTGTAAAAAAGGGAGAGAAAACACATTGGCCCTTGCTTTTCCAGGTAATTTTTCACGGCAGTGATGCTGTGGTCTTTGTTGAAGCTTATAAAGTTAAATGGATATGGGGCACCTGGCTAGCTCAGTTGGTAGAGCATGCGACGCTTGATCTCAGGGTTGTGAGTTCAAGCCCCATGTTGGGCGTAGAGCTTACTTAACTAAATGAATAAGTAAATAAATACATACATACCAAATTTTAAAGGTAAGATGTTGTGTTACTGAAGAAGGATATTCTCTGAGAAACCAGTTCAGTGACCCCCAGAAGTTGGCTGACAAATCCTAAAGGATCTGTCCATTGATTTCCTCAAGGCTACTGGTTAGACTTCCTAAAAATTTGACTGAAAATACATATATAGAGACATGGGGTTTATTAAGATAGGCACATTATATTTTATATTTTACATTAAATTATGACATTTTCAATTGAAAATTTTCAACACTTTTTTTTGCTTAAAAATAATTGAAAAGTATAGCACAAGCAAATAAATAAAATTCACCTCTTAAGGACTCAGCATTTAATCAGTTGTGTAATTTGATCCCTTAATTACCTGTGATAGGACAGATTTGTTGGACACTAGGATTTGACCCAGGAATTTAAACAGAATGATGTACCAGTTTAACCAATTTGAAATGGGCATTTTTTAGCCTCAAAAAAGGCTTAAATTCCTTTTTAAAGAATTGTTCTTTCATTCCTTATCCCCCTTGCCTTGCTTCATATTTTCTCGATGGCATTTATTACCAAATCTGACACATTATATTTAAAAAATTTTTTCATGTTTATTTGTGTTTGAGAGAGAGAGAGACAGAGTGCGAGCAGGGGATGTGCAGAGAGAAAGGGAGACACAGAATCGGAAGCAGGCTCTAGGCTCCGAGCTGTTGGCACCGAGCCCAACACGGGGCTTGAACGCAGTAACTGCGAGATCATGACCTGAGCCGAAGTCGGACGCTTAACTCAGTGAGCCACCAAGCGCCCTCTGACACATTATATTTTTACTTGTTTCATTACTTTCTCCCCCAGATAGACTCTGTGCTCCACGGCTAGCAACTTGGTTTGGGTAATGGCTGATGTCCCCAGTACCTTTAACAATGCCTGACCCATAGTAGCAAATACTCACTAAAAATTTGTCTAGTGAGGGAATGAATGTCCGTAGCATCAACTGCCTTCTAAAAACAAACTTTGAAAGATATGCTTTTTACCATTATGAGTCTATGAGACTCTCTAGATTTGAACTATTTGTAAACAAAAGGAGATTGGCCAGAATCAAAGTGTTCACGACCATGTTGCTGGATACTCATACAGTGAGAGTTTCAGAAGTAAATTTATGAGATAAATGTAGTGGCAGTCTTCAGCAAGGCAAGAGTGATTTTAAAACTGAAAATTTTATTTTTCTGTTCCTCACAAAAATTTGGATCTAAATGTAGGGCCGCCAGCCTCGTGAGGGGACCACATACCCTGTGTGGCCGGTAGTGATGTGTTAGCGATTGCTGCCAGAGGCTACTGTCTTGGGAGGGGGCCAGAGAGAGAGCCCAAGAACCTCGGTGTCCAAGACTAAAAGCTTAAACTCCACACTATTACGTTCAAAAGGGAACTCCTGGAGAACCGACCAAGATTTAGGAACTGACATATGAATTTGCAGGCCCTGAAACCTGCTTTTGTTGGCACGCTCAAGGGTGAATATGCCTTTTAAGGGAAAACTTGCCCGAAATCAAGTTTAGTAGGATGATAAAACTGAATGCCCAGTTTTGGTTTTTTTTTTTAAAAGAAGTGTAATGGCGGTACAGGCTCAATACTTACCAGTATAACTGCTCCCTGTGGCAGATGTATGAAGGAAGCCATAGTAAAACCAGAGGCTCCCCTCAGGAGCAGGCCGTCTATTGCCAGAGAGCATGTGTGGTGAGGAGTATCACGTGAGGGGGTCTGGCATGTTTATTTCCAGGAGAGGAGCAACCTGTGGGGAGACCTAAGCATTTGATGCCTCTGGCCAGTTCCCCAGCCAGTTCTTGGATGAACATTTGCAAGACCTACCTCAGTGACTCATTTTTCTTCCATCCAGGTCTCTCCAGCAACTCCTCTGGCTTCTGATCAGCACTTTGTTTCTTTATGTATTTGGCTATGTGCAGCCTGGCTCTCTTTATAGGTCTTGTAGGCCTGGGAGGGGATCCTGACCCAAGGAAGCATTTTTTCTTCTCAAAGGACAAAAGTACTACTTAGTTTCTGAAATTAATCAACTAGTTAATTTAAACTGTGTAGAAGTAGGGGTGCCTGGGTGGCTCAGTAGGTTGGGGCGTCCGACTTCGGCTCAGGTCATGAACTCACTGTCCGTGGGTTCGAGCCCCACGTTGGGCTCTGTGCTGACAGCTTGGAGCCTGGAGCCTGCTTCGGATTCTGTGTCTCCCTCTCCCTCTGCCCCTCCCTGGCTCAAGCTCTGTCTCTGTCTCTCTCAAAAATAAATAAACATTAAAAAAAAATTTTAAGTGTATAGAAGTATAAAAAGTGAAAGTTGATTCCCTTTTTCTCCTGTACTCGATCTATAAACACACACACATCCTTTGATCGGACTTTTCTACTTCTAGAAGTTTATTCTACAGAAGAACTCTGGTAACTGCACAAAGATTTATATGCAGGACATTCACAGTGTTGCTTATGGAAGTGAAAAATGAGAAGTTATTTGAATGTCTGTCAGTGACTCCTATTCCAGGGTCCTCTTTGAGCAAAGATAGGGCCCGAGCCTCACAGGAGACAGAAAGAGCATGATTGCTCTGTGTTATCAGATCAGCTTATTCACAGGGCGTCGAGAACGTGAGCTTCTCTTCCTGGTCAGTGATTCCTTCCAGGCCTTGGTATGGATGATTAAAACTGCAGCCGTGTGATCTGTCACCTGTTTGACCATAATTGGGGGGGTAAAATAGTGACCAGTGTCCACAAATACTCTTGAATGCTTTGGCTCAGTATGGCTCTTTAATACATTACTCAAATCTCTCCTTTTGTGACTTTATGTCTTTGTTGCCTGTAATACAGCCTTTGTCAGATTCTTCCCCAGACCTTTCCCCAAGGGGGGGCTTAACTAGACTACATGGAGCCCTGCCTTGGATTATGACTAATTTTGCTTACTTTTTTTGATTATGTGTTTTGTTCCTCTTCTCTTATCATACCTTTGGCATGGGGAGGGGTCCTGGAAGAGGGGGTATATGTGAGGAGCATGGTCTTAGTTGCACCCATAACTGGTTTTGGTCAAACTGCTTTTGGTGTTGGTGGCAACATATAAGCATCTTGTAATTTCTCCATCCTTATTTGTCTTTTTCATTATGTTTTGTTTGTTTGTTTTTTGTTTTCAATAAGGTCTTGGTGACCTATAAAATTTCTCCTGAATTCATTGGCATTCTGGATTTCTTTTATAACTTACCATGATACACTCCCCTTCTTTGGTGCAGTGAATTCTTCCTTTGATCTGTGCCTGCTCGTACTGTGTTTTGAATGACCGGTTAAATAAATTATGGCCCAGCTATTCTCTGTAATTAATAATGTCTATCAGGGTGCCTGGGTGGCTCAGTCGGTTGGGTGTCCAACTTCAGCTCAGGTCATGATCTCACAGCTCATGAGTTCAAGCCCCGCGTCGGGCTCTTTGCTGACAGCTGGGAGCCTGGAGCCTGCTTCAGATTCTGTGTCTCTCTCTCTCTCTGCCCCTCCCCTGCTTGTGCTCTTAAAAAAAAAAAAAAAAAAAAGTTACCTCTACGTATTGGCATGGAAGGCTATCTTTAGTGAAAAAAAGCAAGTTGCAGAGTAGCATATTTAGAGAAAGTGCTCTTTTATTAAAAAAAAAATAGATAACAAAAACCCCACATACGACAAATATTAAACTTATGAACCAGCTTTGTGTGTATATAACATATATAGATAATGCATCAAAAAAGGTCTGCAGGATTACAGCCCAGACCAGTTAGAGTGGTTATTTCTGAGGAGTTGTTAAACCACAAATTTTTACTCTTTTGAGGTCATGGAACTTTTTGTGAATCCAAATGATAAAAAACTTACCCTATCAAAATATGTGTTGGCCAGTGAACAATGTGGTGTGGGATGCTGACCCCACACACAATCAAAAACTCATGTGTAGCTTTTGGCTCCTTAAAAGCTTAACTGATCCCCTCTTGGTCGGAAGTTAAATACATTATATACTCTGTTTTTATAATAAAATAAGCTAGAGAAAGGAAAATGGTATTCAGAAAGTCATAAAGGAGAGAAAATGCATTTATAGTGTGATAAAAAATCCATGTGTAAGTGGACCTGTGCTGTTCAACCCATGTTCAAGGGGCCTCTGTACGTCCAGAATATTCTGCCTACGATTTTCGGGAATCCAGGGCCTCCTCTGATAACTGCTCCCATCCAGCCAATGTGTATTGGCATTACGGCCTAATTAATATCAATCCTTGTTCATTTTTTTTGTGAGTACCGAGGAAACCCCTCAGTTTTGCCTTCATTGTAATGATATCTGTTGAGCTCCTACGGCAGTACTTTGAGGCCACTGTAAGGGCAGTGGAAGGGACACTGTTTCCGTCAGCTAGAGGGAAATTTGTTAGTATAAGAGAGGTTTTGGTTATACCTCCTTGAACTTCTTTTTTATTTATTTATTTATTTTTTTAAATTTTTTTTTTCAACATTTATTTATTTTTGGGACAGAGAGAGACAGAGCATGAATGGGGGAGGGGCAGAGAGAGAGGGAGACACAGAATTGGAAACAGGCTCCAGGCTCCGAGCCATCAGCCCAGAGCCCGACGCGGGGCTTGAACTCACGGACCGCGAGATCGTGACCTGGCTGAAGTCGGACGCTTAACTGACTGCGCCACCCAGGCGCCCCATTGAACTTCTTTTTTAAAGACCTGTGCTATCCAAATCATTCTCCTAAATCCTAAGAAGGCAGTTTTACTGTGTATTAAGATAAGTGGGACTGACTAATGTGTTTTAAGGCCAAATATATATGAGAATTACATTTTTATATGCCATCCACACACATACACATATATACACATACACATAGTTTACAGTAAATTGGGTCCTCAAAACAATCAGTATTTGGGAACATAATTTTACCATTTTAAATTATTATAGAGGCCAGTGGTATTATATGTTTGTGTATATAGTATATTATTGGTCTTAGCTATGATTGATTTTAGTGACAGAAATTCCAATTATGAATGGTTTCTGTAGACAAACCGGCTTTACCTTTCAATATCTGTTTGGCACACTTTCCGGAAGTGCTTTGGTCAAAGTACGGAGTTGTCTATGTATGTTTAGCATGAAGCTCAGTAAGTAACTAAGAGCGTGTTTTGCCCCTACAAAACTCAGATATTTATTTACTATTTACATTTCTAGCTACCAAGTGAAGGCCACAAAGCTATCCCTTCTGAAACTGAACCTTAACTTATAGTATTTTATCAGCCTTTATTACACGGTATGTGTCAAAGACATTTGTGTGTTTAGTATCTAAGATGATTTATAATGTTCTGAACTCTGGAGAGGAACTCCAAGGCCTCCCTACCTCATCTTTGGCTACGGTATAAAAGTATCTCTCAGGGGTGTCTGGGTGGCTTAATCAGTTGAGCATCTGACTTGGGCTCAGGTCATGGTCTCAAGGTTCATGGGTTCGAGCCCTGCATTAGGCTCTGTGCTGACAACTCAGAGTCAGTGCCTGTTACACTGCCAAAGTTGGTTGCCTAGGCTTTATATATGGTCTTTCCTGGGAGCAGCACCACCCCAACTGTACCAAACACAGCACCCAGATCTTGGTTTCCAGATAGGTTTTTAATAAAGGATCCAGGGCTCCTTGGAGAAATGAGTAGTTCAGGGCTGGGGCAGAGAGAATAGAAGCTGAGTCTGGAGTATCTCTTAAGAGTAGACTTATCTTGGGGCACCTGAGTGGCTCAATCGGTTAAGCATTTGACTCTTGATTTCCACTCAGGTCATGATCTCATGGTTCATGAGATTGAGCCCCCCAGGGGGCTTGGGATTCTCTCTCTCCCTCTCTCTCTCTGCCCCTCCCCTACTTGTGCTTGTTCTGTCTCTGTCTCAAAATAAGTAAACAAACTTAAAAAAAGTATATCTATCTCGATGAGCAATGAGAAATGTACAGAATTGTTGGATCATTATATTGTAACCTAAAACTAATGTAACACTGTATGTTAACTTATATTTAAATTTACAAAAAGGAATAAATGGGATTTTATATATTCTCAAGGTATCTCCCTATAGAATAGCAAAATACTTGTTCATTACAAAGGGAAAAATAGTAACTCTACAGGGGAGGAGCCTGGCAGGCACCACCTTAATAAGAGATCAAAGTTATCTTCATCAGTAGTGGGACAATTAGAACTGTGTACCACCTGATAGGATGCAGTGGGAAACACAACTTCACTTCTGTGATAGTCCTGCCAAGGATGCATAGTCTAAATCTAATCGTGCGGAAACACACACTTAAGTTGAGGGATACTCTACAAAGTAATTGGCCTGTAATCTTCAAAGTGTCACAGTCAAGAGAATGAATAAAGGTCAAGAGAAGACTGAAAAACTGTTCCAGATTAGAAGAGGCTAAACAGACATGGCAGCTAAATGTGACGACTGATTCTGATTTGGATCCTTTTTCTGTAAAGGACTTTGTTGGAGCAGTTGGTAAAATTTGATCAGGTTCTGAGGACTAGAAGGCAGTAATGCATCAATGTTAATTTCCTGATTTTGATGGCTATCTTATTTAGGAGACTATCTTTGTAGGAAATACATATTAAAGCAATGTTCGTAAACTTCTTAGTTTCAGGACGCCTTTACACTCTTAATATATTGAGGGCCCCAAAGAGCTTTTGTTTATGTGGGACAGAGTTATCAATGTTGGTTGTACTACAAATTCAAACTGACTAATTAAAAAATTATTTAATTCATGTAAGAATAACAGTAAACCCATTACATATTCATATAACATTTTTAAGCAGGAAAAATAACCATATGTTCTGAAACAAAACAAAATTCAGTGACCAGAGTGGAGTTGTTTTACATGTTTGCAAATCTCTTTAATATGTGGCACAGTAGGAAGGAGTTAGTTACATTTGCATATCTCCTGCATTTAGTCTGCTGTGATGTTAGTTTGGTTAAAGTAGAAGAAAATCTGGCTTTACATGGTAATGTAGTTGGAAAATAGGAAGTGATTTCAATAGCCTCTTGAGGTAATTGGATATCCTTTTTTGGATATCCAAAAAAGATATTGGATATTCTTCTTTGATACTACATTAGAACTCCTTAAGTGGAGGTTTCTTAAAAGTTAGCTGCAATGTGGAGTCTGAAAACATATCAATGTATCTTCAGACTCAGTTACTTTGAAATCCATTTGTCTACCTCGCACTTTGAGTAGATCTTTTATCTATTATGATTTAGTAACTGTGTGTAGTGACCAAAATCAGACAAAACTGGTTCCTGAGTTTTACACATGTCATAAATGTTGACCCAGCACAAATAAAAATCACACCTATTAATCTCACTCCCATCCCAATCTTACCCTTAAAATCGTCTCTCTCAAGCACATGAAGGTAGCTACAAGTTTTCCAAAATTCTGATTTTCATTTAAAAGCTCAAATTTTATCATGGGCGACAAATACTGTTGATTTTCTTTTCTTTTTTTTTAATTTTTTTTTCAACGTTTATTTATTTTTTGGGGACAGAGAGAGACAGAGCATGAACGGGGGAGGGGCAGAGAGAGAGGGAGACGCAGAATCGGAAACAGGCTCCAGGCTCTGAGCCATCAGCCCAGAGCCCGACGCGGGGTTCGAACTCACGGACCGCGAGATCGTGACCTGGTTGAAGTCCGACGCTTAACCGACTGCGCCACCCAGGCGCCCCTCTTTTTTACTTATGTTGAGAGAGAGATCACGCACAAGCCAGGGGAGGGGCAGAGAGAGAGAATCCCAAGCAGGCTTTGCGCTGGATCTCAAGAAACTTGAAATCATGACCTGAGCCGAACTCAAGAGACGCTTAACTGACCGAACCACCCATAATGCCCCTGTTGGTTGTTTTTCTTAAAGTGACAAACTCACTTCATTTTTTAAAATGTCTGCCAAATCTGAATAAGCATAGTTTTTAGGTCCATTCTTTCATGTAAAATGGTACAGTATGAAAACGGCCTGATTCAGTTTGCACGACTCAATTGCACAAATGCTTCTCCCCAAGACACCTGTACACAGAGAAAATGTGTTATGCATACTTTTTGTCACACAACACGTTAAAAAGATGTGTACTCAAGGGTAGAGATTTAATAAAATTAGTGGTTTTACTGCTAAGGTATATTCTTTTTTTTTTTTTTTTAATGTTTATTTTGAGAAAGAGAGAGAAAGAGAGAGTTCATGCACGCATGTGT
The DNA here is from genome assembly GCF_018350175.1 of Felis catus. Taxonomy (NCBI): domain Eukaryota; kingdom Metazoa; phylum Chordata; class Mammalia; order Carnivora; family Felidae; genus Felis; species Felis catus. The sequence goes on from NC_058377.1 coordinate 96,113,973, forward strand.
GTTGGGGAGGGACAGAGAGAGGGAGACATAGAATCCAAAGCAGATCATGACCTGAGCCGATGTTGGTCGCTTAAGGGACTGTGCCACCCAGGCGCCCCTCAAGGGACCTTCTTAAACAAAACTGACTTTTTCTTTCTTACTACAGGTATGTGAAGGATATCATGAGGTGTCACTGCTTTAATTCACGTTAAGGTTTTAGCACTTTCACCCACCATTGCTTTTGTGCCATCACTGAAGCTTGCACATAATTAACGTCTGAGTATTTTTGACTCTCAGGGACCCATAAAATCATGGACCACGCTTTGAGAACCACTATATGGAAGTATTTATGGGTGATGGATGCCATCTTGTTAGCAGCTGAATCTGACATGGTTCAGGGAAGAAACTTACCTGTACACTGTTTGCTACTTTCCTCTGCTTGAAATTACTTCAAAATTAAAAATTGCCTTTTGGATGTTGAAAACTGAAATTTATGGGAATAATCATTTGCAAGTTTCGGCAGTATAACGGTACGTTCTTATGCAGATTAAATGATGTAATGCCACTTGGAGTTCTTGGCAGGTAGCTGATGTTCAGTCATTGATAACTCTAATAGTTATTCCTCCTGTTTAGTTGGTAGAATATGAACTGCAACCCTATGCATTTTTTTACATGGTACCTTTGGGTTCTTTAGGGCATCTTAGACTCAGGCTGATCTGTGCCAAGTGTTTATCCTTAGTATTAAAAGGAGACTCTAAATCAGGCATTTTTTGCTTTCATTTTGGTTTAATATGTGAAAACTATGTTCTTTTAACAATTTAAATGAAGAGGGGTTTTTTTGTGTGTGTGTTGAACAGAAAAGATGGTTCTACTCTTGGCAAAATGTTGTTGAACTATATTTATCTTCAAAGTGTTAATTGCCATAAAGTAAATATTCATTTCAATAGCTGATATTTTAAATTTTATGGTAATTTTTTCAAAAGTTCTTTTTTTGTTGTTGTTAAGAAACAAAAGCAACTGTTAAGCTTCCTTTTTCTAAATACCAAAATGAGAGACCCAGATCTTGAAAAGAATACTTTTTTCCTGTGGCACGATTTCACAAAACCGGAATGGAATCTCATGAGAACAGAGTGACAGGTTAAAATAAAAAGTAGTTACTTAAAAAAAAAAAAACAAAAAAAACCCAAAAAAAAACCCAGTAGCTCAATCAGAATTTTTAGAAGAAAGGTCCTGTGTGATATTTGACTTCTAATTCATTTTCGTGATCTTTCTTTTTGAAAGATGAAAGGAGGAATGTGTGGTGGGTTACACATATATCTCTCTTGCTTTGCCGACTTGGTTTTTAGTTCACAGCTATCCTGCATGGAAAATTGGTCAACTCTGGCCCAAATCTCATTGGTAATAATTTCATTTTTCAAGCCAACAAAGAGAAGTAAGCTACCTCAAGAAAAAACTTGATTAAAAAATAAACATTTTTTTTTATGATTTTAAAAAATGGTGAGACATAATTACAAGGACAGTGCCTCTGACGGAAATCTATGAAGACTCTTTTAGCTCTGAGGTGGGATAGTTTATTAACCAGATTTCTAAAGCAAATGAATAAAACCATTGTGTCCTCTCTCCCTAGAGCTGCGTGTCTAATCAGACTCTAACTCAGAAGTCTCTCCTAGCCGGCCGGCCTCTCTCCTTGGGGGCCTCCTTTCTCATGGGACTAAAGCACCAGCTGCTGTGTTCTCTCCTTGCCGCCTGCCACTTTCTTATAGCAGGCTGTGTGTCCTGTCCTCTGCCACTAGCATTTCCTTCCTGAGCTACAAGTGTGATCTTGTCACTTTCCAGTTTAATAGCCTTATTATACGGCTGCCTTCATAGGTGTGTGGCCTCTACATTTTCATAGCACCTCCCCTACCTGCCCCTTAGAGGGGCCCACACTTGGTTTAATGCTCTGCTCTTGCCATCTTGAAATTCTTAATAATTTTTGAACAGGGGGCCCCACAAATTATGTCATTAGTCCTGTTTGTTATCTTGGCACATAAATCCTCTACCAGCTTCCTTCTACAGGGTATTTTCTTTCCTCTTCTCCCTGTGCACGACATACTCCAGCCACAGGGGTTCTGAAAACATGCTTTTCCTTTCCTCCACTTTCTACCTCTGCCTGCTTCTTTCTCCCACTTCTTTGCATGGCCAGTTCCTACACAAGGACTCAACACAAATGTCCTGTTTAAAGCCGCACTCTGCAAGAATGAGTTGCTTTCTTCTGTTGCTCTTTGTTCCTATTTATTAGAACATCAGTTGGGTTCACGCATATCTCTTGCGCCAAATACAGCCTGTTTGAGAGGATCTGTTATACTCGGAGTAAAGTCTGACATGGGGAAACTATTCAGGGTGTACTTCATGAATTTACTTAGTCAAAACATATCTGTTCAGCACCTATTGTGAATCAGGGTGTTGTTGGGTTCTGAGGATATGGTGGCAAAGAAAATCTCAGACACGGACGCTGCTCACCTATCTGACAACGTAGGGAGTGAGAGGAGAGGAGTTGTCTGATGGCAAATGCTTATGGCCCCTGACCACATGAATGAGCAGAGTGCTAAGGTTTTTGGGTCTTAGTTTAGAGTGGGAAGTCTCCTGCCTTCTTGACTGGTGGTGGTGGTGGAGGATTGTTACAAGCACAGGCATACCAGAGGATCTTGCTTTTGGAAGCCATCCTTGGTTCATTTTGTGACATTACAGAAAGGCTGGATTGTCAGCAGGGTCCTAGGGTTCTTTCATCACATCTGCTGTGGTAGTGGTCATGAAACCATGGTGCAGCTTCTAAGCATTAAGATAGAAAAACCACCGATTAAACTGGCATGCCATAACTCGTATGGCATCTTGATTTCAAAGACAAAACACGAGTAAAAATCTGCATTTTGGAACAGATAAAACGTAATTCAAAGGTTAATTACAGGCAGATTGGGTCAAGGAAATACTTGGGCACCAAAGGCATTGCTAAAAATAGCGTATCATGACCAATGATTCCATGAATAATATGCTAATAACTCAGTCACTTTTTAAAGTAGGGTGGGATGTGCGTGTGCAGTTTGAAAACAGCTATGCAGCTGATGCAAAGGGGAAAAAATGAATGATACAGAAAATGCCTATGGTAGCCTATGCCATTTAGGGAAAACAACTGTATGTGATGTGGTTGTCTTTGTCAATGTTGGCAGATATAAAAAAAGATAACATTTGTAGACTTTACAGGTTTGTAAAACACATTCTCATGTACTCGCAAGAACTCTGCAGGGTGAGTGTTATTTCTTGTAGGAAAGGGAATTCCTGCAGGTTAAAAGGCTTGAGTGAAGGGCCCTCAGCCAACAAGTGGCTGAGGTGGTTCTCAGGTCCAGAGCTTCTAACCGCATCCCACGCTTTGTTGAACAAATTCTGTTTTGGTCAACTCAGGCCGCCATAACAAAATATCACTGTGTGTGTGTGTGTATGTGTGTATTTTTTTTTTTTTAATGTTTATTCTTGAGAGAGAAAGACAAGAGCATGAGCGGGGGAGGGGCAGAAAGAGAAGGAGACACAAAATCCGAAGCAGGCTTCAGGCTCTGAGCTGTCAGCACAGAGCCTGACACCGGGCTCAAACCCATGAACCGTGAGATCATGACCCGAGCCGAAATTGGACGTTTAACTGACTCAGCCACCCAAGCACCCCTAATAGTCTGGGTATCTCAAACAACGTGCATTTATTTCTCATAATTCTAAAGGCTGGGAAGTCCAAGATCAAGGTCCTGGCAGTTTCGGTTCCTGGTGAGGACCTGCTTCTTGGCTTGTTAGATGGCTGCCCTCTCACTGTGTCCCCACATGGCCTTTCCTTGGTGCATGCATGTGGGGAGAGAGCTCTCTGTCTTCCTCTTCTTTTTTTAAAATTGTGTTATTTTTGAGAGAGACAAAGCACAAGCTTTAGAGAGAGGGAGACACAGAATCCGAAGCAGGCTCCAGGCTCCAAGCTTCAGCACAGACCCAATATGGGGCTTGAACAAATGGACTGCAAGATCATGACCTGAGCTGAAGTCAGACGCTTAACTGACTGAGCCACCCAGGCACCCCTCTGTCTTCCTCTTCTTATGAGGACTCTACTCCCATCATGAGAACCTCACCCCCAAGACCTCACCTAAACCTAGTTAGTTACCTGCCAAAGGTCCTACCTCCAGATGCCATCGCACTGGGAGGTAGGCCTTCAACATATGAATTTGGGGGCACAAACCTGCAGCCCATAACACTCTGCTTACATAGTATTGGCTACATCATCTGGGAATCTTTAGTAATGTTAGGAATATCTTTTGCATTTTTCTCACCTCAGAACATAAAATTCAGATGTTTCCATTGGCAGGCCTTTTTCTTTTCCTTGAATGTGGAAAATAAACATCCTTATTTGAAAATTTCTTCAAAGGTGCCTTGTCCAAGGGTCTACAATATTTGAACCAAGTGTAGAACTCAGAGCTTTCAAAAGAATGGGATCTATTCATGTGCTATCAATAAAATAAATTTGCGTGATATACGTTTTTTATTTATTACAGATGGTTGTTCTAGTTAAATAGCCTATAATGAATAAAATATAATAACCTTGGCTTAAAATAAAGAAATACTTGGTTTGGGATGGAATCCTGATGATGCTATGATGAATTTTTTTTATTTGACTCAAAGTGGGTCTCTTCTTATGAGATTAAAATGATCATGAGAATGTTTTCAAGGACAATGAAAAAAAGAAATGTACCATTACTTGTGTAACATCTTTGATAAATTATAATTAAGTGGGTCTTTAAAAATGGAGTCAGATGAATTATTCCCTTCTAAGGCACTATCACCTTTTCTCCATAGCTACCTAAGGGAGGCTTCTCTGTGGGGAGATATCTCACCCTGAGGGGTAAGGGAAGAGGGAGATGATAAGGCCTGGGGGAAGAAAGGAAAATAGCAAAAGGAGGGAAGTAGAATTTAGGGGACATTTTGTTCTTTGTTTTCCCCTTCAAATTCAGAAAGTACAAAAGACTTCTGGTACTTTTTACACTTCTAACTACTCTAAAACATTTTATGTGAAAATGGAGAGGTTCTTCAAAACATGGAGTGTATTTTTATGGTTATAAACTGCATTTAATGAATTTAGATTTAAGGAGCTAAAATTGGTAGGCATTGAATATAGTACTATTTCCCCAAGAGTCGCTCCTCTCCCCTAATTATCTTTTTCAGGACGGGATAGAGAGAGTGGTCCATGACGAAAATATCTTCAACCTTCATCTCTGTGCCCTGAGTTAAGCTCCCGGAAGTACTTTTTTTTTTTTAGATGGGACTGGATGGTTTCGTACAACTCTAAAATGTTTCTGTTTCTATGAGAATTATAATCCGACCCATGCAGGACAGAGGAATGGACTTGTTTCTCAATTTATCTTAATGCTTTATAATGCCTAATAGTGAATACTGTATGTTATTATGTCTCATAATGGACATCTCTTACCACCCTACAGTTTTATTTCTATAGGGAAGAGTTTAAGAAGTACTGAAAAGATGATTTTATTTAAAAAAAAAATTTTTTTAACATTTATTTTCAAGAGAGACAGAGACAGTGTGAGCTGGGGAAGGGCAAAGAGAGAGGGAGACACAGAATCCGAAGCAGGCCCCAGGCTTTGAGCTGTCAGCACAGGGCCCAACGTGGGACTCGAACTCACAAACTGCGAGATCATGACCTGAGCCGAAGTTGGCCACTTAACCAACTGAGCCACCCAGGCACCCCGTGATTTTAATAAACCAGCTGTATCAGCCTGGATGTATTTACTCACTCAGCAAACATTTGAGTCACCTCTGTTATGCTCCAGGCATTGTGCTAGGTGCTGTATATACAAAGGTGACAGAGAATGATCCATGTTTGTTAGGAAATAGACTGTTTGCACAATACATTATGCTAAGTTTACTAAGTTTAGAAGGTCTTTAGGAACACAGCTGAGAGAGTAAATAGCTTTACCTTGGAAGAAATGGGAATCATGAAAAGACAGTACACAGGGCTGGTGGCGCAACTTGAGTCTTTTTTTTTTTTATGTTTATTTATTTTGTGAGAGAGAGAGAGAGAGAGAGAGAGAGCATGCGAATGAGTGTGCATGCACGTGCGAGGGGAGGGGGGCAGAGAGCAAGGGAGAGAGAGAATCTGAAACAGACTGCTTGCTTAGTGTGGAGCCTGATGCTGCAGGGCTGGATCCCACAGCTGCGAGCTCATGACCTGAGCTGAGGTCAAGTGTCCCACGCTCAACTGACTGAGCCACCCAGATGCCCCACAACTGGAATCTTAAATGATGAAATTTATAATATGGAAAAGATGGGGAAGGGTGAATGCAACAAGAGTTTCATAATGGAAAGTACCTGAAACTTAGGAGAATAGCAGATTGTTTATTTGGAGCAGATGTAGGGACAAAAGAGAACCAATATATTATTTTTGGTTTCATTAATAGAAAAAATTATAAATAATACATGAGTTTATGTAGATTAGACCTCTTTGCTAGCATTCGCAGACCCACTATCCCGATACCCAGGGGGAAAATGAGACAAGTCTTTCCTTTTTTTTTTTTTTTTAATGTTTATTTATTTATTTTGAGAAAGAGAGAGAAATAGAGCGTGAGCAGGGGAGGAGCAGAAAGAGGGGGAGAGAGAGACTCCTAAGCAGGCTCCACACGATCACTGCAGAGCCCACGCAGGGCTCCATGTCATGAATCAAGGGATCATGACCTGATCTGAAACCAAGAGTTGGATGCTTAACCAGCTGAGCCACCCAGGCGCCCCAAGACCAGTCTTTCTGAGACCTATACAGTTATCCTTAGGGAAAGATTATTTAGGAGATGTGAATCTGTTGAGCAAAATGAAAATAATCATGGCCAGACTTAGAAGCATGTTAAACATAAGACTATTCTGAATATGTTTCGTGACCTTTTAAGATGTGAACCTAATAATGTGATAGTTTTAATATTGAGAGGGTTTAGCAGCATCTTGAGACTACTTATATGTGCAGTTCCTTCTCTGTCAATTCCGGACTTGACCCTACACTAATTTACAATCCTCTGAGTAACCATGTGACTGGAGGAGCACGGCACCCATGCTTGGAAGTAACGGAATGGTTTCAGACAGTGAGGATGCTCATTATTATATAGGTTTGTAGTTACAAGCAATATTTTTTTTCTCTGATTCCACAATTGTGGTTGGATGACTTTCGGTGGACTGGTAAATAAAGAGGGAATAATGTTATCAACCCAGCTATTTCTTAGCTTCATTTCCCACAAGCCAGAGCTGATTTTCAGCCTCCATTTCTGGTGAGTTGACTGCCTTGAGCAGCTCATACCACTTGTCAGCTTTTTGCTTCTTAGTTTTTGGTCTCTGCCACTAGGCTGAGAAATAGTGGGCCAAGACCATCCCAGAATCATTCCAATCTGAAAAAAGGGAGGAGGGCATGATTGTATGTGGCCACAATTGTAAGTGGCAGGATGCCAGCCTACCCAGTTTGAAATACCAAGTGGTTTGACAGTAGGAATTATCAACAGTATTGAGTATCTTTGCATAACGGTGTGTAATATTCTAATAATGGCATTCTTTAGTTCTTTAATTTCTTTAACAATTTACAACCACAAGATTTTACTGTGAGACACTGAGTAAATGGAGAGCCTGGAGGGAATGCCACATTGTCATCCTTCATAAATTTAATTGAAACGTTTAATGTAACCCCAGTGAAAACGGACTAAACAAGTAAGGATAACCAATCAACTTTTGAAAAAGAATAGTAATGAAGGAGCATTGTACCACTAGAAATATTAAAACTTGTTTTAAAGCTAGTATAATTATAACTAGGGCATTATGAAAGAATAGAAAATAGGACAATAAACAGACTATGATTTTGGAGTCAGAAGCTGATATGTACAAGTGGTCCAATGGCTTTATACTCCCACCTCGATCAGTCATATGTGGACATCACGGGAAAGGCATGATCTCAGTCCAGGCAGCTCTGTGAAGCCGAGGCAATCCCTGAAGGGGCTGACACCTGAAAGCTCTCTGCTGCTGATACTCCAATAGCCAAGGGCAACCAGAATTTCCTGGAAGGGGCAGTTGAGTGCCTGTGTCTTTCCACTGCAACATCCAAATTCATTTGTTTGTGTACCTTTATCCTACACTTACAGGGTATTCATTTTAACTCATTACCCAGCTGTCATCCCTTGTGCCTTTGTGGCGGCCGAGGATCAGAGTACTCACAAGTACCTCTCCAGAGGCTTTGATACAGTTCTTATTCTTCCCTAGCAGTGGGCTGTTGCTGAGTGGTGTGGACTGGTGGTCTTATGAAGAGCCTGGGTTTAGGGAGGTGGTGAAGGAGGAAATGAAGGTTGTATTAGGTGTATATGGTACCCACGTCTGTTCCAGGTGCTTTATTACCTCCTCAAATTAGAGGATGTTTGTTCATCTGTGTGATTTCTGTTGGCGGGGTCAGATGAGGGCTGGTAGGTGATGGGAAGGGGGAAGATGCCTAGATTTAGTTCCCCAGTTCCTTCAGGAAGCCAGCCACCTCCCACCTCAGCTTTTAGAATGCTCCTCATGATTCTCTTCTGATTGCCTGGGCCCCTGTCCCGTCCTATTCTTATGTGCACGCTGCTCTTTCTCTCCAACACAACTTGGCGGTGGTAGTGGGGACAGTGCATGGAATCCTTAAAGCCTGTCCATGGGCCCGGTCAAGAGCATGCATATCTCATAATACTGGAAAGGAAATGTGGGGGGAGTTTGTTGGACTCTGGGGAAATTTCCCTCACTCTCTAGAAGGGACATGTAACAGGATGTCGCATTTCTGCCACTGCACGTTGCTGTCTGTATGGGATGTTTGGAAGGGCAGTGACTTTCGTGAAACCAGGAGGGGAGCCAGCCTAAGGGAATAAGAGAGGAGGGAGGAAAGACCCTGGATCCTTTGTGATACTGTTGAGCAACAGAACAGAATAGACCCAAGTTCTTGTCTTTACAAAGCTTAATGTGGGGCGGGGGGGCGGAGGGGGAGAGATGATAGCAGATACAGGTATTATTAAGATACATAGTATATTAGAGGATGGGTGGTTAAGTGCCATGGAATGAAATAAAGCTGGGAAGGGGGACCGGGGGTGCTAGTGGAGGAGTGGTTGCATTTTTTTAAAGGTAGTCAAGGAGGGTTTCCATGAAGAGGTGACATTTGCCTAAAGATCCAACAGATACAGGGATGCAGAAGAGCATTCTAGGCAGAGGGAACCATAAGTGCAAAAGCCCTGAGTGTGTTTGGGGAGTTTAAAGACTTGCTCGGGGCCTGTGCAGCTAGAACTGGGGACACCCAGGAGAATAGGGAGGTGGAGGTGAGTTCAAAGCAGTGTTAGGCTATTGCGGCTGACTGTGACCCTCACTGTAAGCCAGCTGGAGCTCTGGGGGTTTGGTGGGGGTGGGGTGTGGGGGGGGAGATGTGAGCAGACCTACTTTGCAGAAGAAGCTCACGATGGAGGCAGTGGAGCCCAGGAGAAGAACAGCAGTGTTAACTGGAGTAGGACATGATTCAGGGTAATTCAGGGTCAAGTTCAAAATTGTATTTACCTTGAAAAACTTGCATCAGAAGCCATTTTGCTTATCCTAACGTGAGTACAAAGAAAAGCTTACTTGAGGGTTCTTATTAAATAAAATGACATTCTTTCCAAAAGGGTCTCTGAATATTTTTAGCAGCCCATCTATAATAAGACTCTATGTTATAAGTACATTCCCCAAATCCTGTGAGATTTAAAAGAGTAAATTTGATTCAGGGGTTGTGAGGTGGCTTTTATTACTGGAGAGAATTTTCCTAAATGTCAGTATATAGCACTGGTGTGGAAACATACTTTGCTTTTCTCAAAATAAATAGATAAGTTTATCTTATTTTATTCCTGAATAAAGTTTTACATTTAATAAAAGGTATCCTTCAGCCTTTTGATTTGGCTCTTTTTTTCTTGTGAATCTGTGGCTCTAATAAGGGCAGTGTTCTTTACTTTCTGGTGATAAATCCTGGGAACCATTTATAATAAGACCTGTTGAACCAGCTATTATAAAATGACAACTGTGTATGTGGCTCTCCATTACATGAACACATATAATAACTCATTTATATTGGAATAGTAAGTGTGCCTTTAACATCAGATACGATATTTTGTAGGTCAGATATTCTCATCTCTAGTTCGTTCATGGGTTCCTACCTAAGGTCAATACTTCCTTGAGACTAAGAAACTGATCTCTCGTGAACCAGCTCTTTAGTGGTGGATCAAGAACGGTGACCTGTGTGGATCAATGTTGCATACTCTGTGATGAGCCAGCATCAACTTCAAATGAAGAAAAATCTATTTTTTGGGAAGCAGGATTTTTAAATTCTTTTGGATTCTCATCAAGTTCCAAAGAGTAAACATTCTTGGTTACCTGAACTTCACTAAGTGAAGTGAGAACAGGGTTAGTGGAGGAGAGAGGGGACCAACATTTATGGAGTGCCTCTTGAATATCACTAGATACCACATGAGCCTTGAATCTTAAGCTGGGTAGCCTCACCTTCATTTTTGGGAGAGGTTGCTGAGTGAGGCTCATGGAGGAAATCTGACTTGCAAAGCCATTTAGCAAATGGCTCAAAGCCATTTAGCAAATATGTGTGAAAGTAAAATTGGTACCCGTGCCTGGGGGACCTCACAGTCCATGCCATCTTCTCAAATGGGCTCATGAGTGAGGGCAGAAGTAAAATTCTGCAATACCTCAGTAAGGTCAGTTTCTCCAGAGTCTCATTTCTCAATCTGTTATTTTCATTAGCTCTGTTTGTACCTCAGTAGTCCTGTACAAAGTAGAAAACTGAGTGGGGTCTTTTCTTCTGTCACTTTGCAGCTGTATTATTGTGCGTTTTGTGTGGATTCTTTAATGTAGTGGCTATTAACTATTAACCAAGCCTCTAAATTCCATTATGATCATATTAATTTTATTTCCATTTTAAGAAGATGTACTTTTTTTTTAATGTTTATTTATTTTCGAAAGAGAGAGCAAGCAGAGGAGGGGCAGAGAGAGGAGATACACAATCCAAAGCACACTCCAGGCTCTGAGCTGTCATCAGAAAGTCCAATGAGGGGCTCAAACTCATGAGCCATGAGACAGGACCTGGGCCAAAGTCAGATGCTTAACCGACTGAGCCACCAGGTGCCCTAATAAGATGGACTTTTATATATCACACTTTAAAACATTTTGGAATATAAATCCTTCTTCCTGAAATTATGAAGCATTGTTTGCAATTAAAATCACAAAACCAGTGGTATTTAAAATTTTTTTTTTTAACGTTTATTTATTTTTGAGACAGAGAGAGGCAGAGCATGAACGGGGGAGGGTCAGAGAGAGAGGGAGACACAGAATCGGAAGCAGGCTCCAGGCTCTGGGCCATCATCAGCCCAGAGCCCGACGTGGGGCTCGAACTCACGGACCGTGAGATCGTGACCTGAGCTGAAGTCGGACGCTTAACCGACTGAGCCACCCAGGTGCCCCAAACCAGTGGAATTTAAACAGTATATAACATTATGATACGAATCATGTTTTATTATTTGTTTTTTATTTTTTTATTGTTTATTAATTTTGAGAGACAGAGACAGCAAGCAGGGAAGGGGCAGAGCGAGGGGGAGACACAGAATCGGAAGCAGGCTCCAGGCTCTGAGCTCTCAGCACAAACCCCGATGCGGGGCTTGAACTCACAGACCACAAGATCATGACCTGAGCTATAGTCGGCCGCCCAACCGACTGAGCCACCCAGGTGCCCTACATGTTTTATTATTTGTACCTACAGGTCTAAAAAGGAGTCATTACTGATTTATAGAGGAAGAACTGATTAAGGAGCAGTCAGCCAGCTCTGTAACAACATTGGAATTTTTATTGCAGAATTATTGTGTTGACTCTGTATCATCTCTTAGATGGTCTCATGATTGCTTAAAATTATCCTGGTCTAAATTTCATATCGAATTGGACAGGGAAAAGGGTTTGAAAAGATAATATCAGTTGTTTTCATCTTAATTGTCATGTTGTAATTCTCCCTCTCTCTCTCCATTTGTGTTTTTTTTCCCCTAGGAGAAAAATTCAAGGTGGAAACAATGACCATTGCTGTTGACTTTGCATCAGAAGATATTTATGATAAAATTAAAACAAGCTTGGCAGGCCTGAAAATTGGTGTTTTAGGTTTGTATCTTTGTCGCATTTATAGATTCTTCTTACATTTACTAATTGACTTTTACTATGATTGTACATTTTCTTTTTGGATTAGGTATTCAGTTGGTAAAATGAGTAGTGAGAAGAAAACGGTCTTGTTATACAATTGATTATTAGATGGCATTAATCTATATACATTTAGGTCTTTGTGTTTTCTATTTTAATGACTATTTTACAATTTTGCTTGTTTTCTCTATTTTCTGTCTCTCATTCTCTTTGTATGTATTTAGATATGATTCTATCATAATAATTCTTTAAGGTGGGTAATACCCATTTTGACAGGTGAGGAAATGGAGGCCAAGGAAAGTGTTTCTCAACCTTTTGTTTGTTACCACCCTTCTCTCACCCAAAGAGCCCTTTTAGACATTACTTTCTCCTAATCTTCCCTCTCATGAAGTATGTCTTATTTATGTACTGTGTGTATATCTGTGCCTTAACAGACAAAGAATAAGATCTTAAACTACCCACTCCCTGAGCCAGTTTTTGTACCATTGGGATGGATCACCCCAGCTGAGAATATGTGGCTGAGAGTCTTGCCTAAGGTCATGTGAAGACCAAGTAGTAAAGTCAGGATTCTGCCCTCTATTTGTTTTTTCCAAGTCTGCTACTTCATTTTGTTATATCTTGGCTACCTTACTCTTATTAATTACTAAAAAGAGATGCTTTTGCTAAGATAGGGCAAGTGTTGAACATTATTATGGAAAAGAGTCACCACATTTTAAGGGAAAAAAATGGGCTCTGTGAAGATACTCATCACTTTTTGAGTCATTTCCAGAAAGACACAGAACATCTAGTGCAGAAAAGCTTTGCTTCTTTGCCAAATTTCTTTATCCCACTGCCTAAATTGGTGTGAGCCTGGTTGGTAATTGTCATCATTTTCTTCTGGGGGTTATCAGAGGAGAAAAAAAATGAAGAGAAAATAATTAAAAAAAAAAAGTCTTGGTGCCTGGGTGGCTCAGTCGGTTGGGTAGCTGACTTCAGCTCAGGTCATGATCTCGCAGCTCATGAGTTTGAGCCCCATGTTGGGCTCTGTTGTGACAGGTTGGAGCCTGGAGCCTGCTTCAGATTCTGTGTCTCCCTCTCTCTCTCTCTGCCCCTCTCCTGCTCACACTCTGTTTCTCTCTCTCTCTCTCAAAAATAAATAAACATTGGGGCGCCTGGATGGCTCAGTCGGTTAAGCGTCTGACTTCAGCTCAGGTCACGATCTCGCGGTCCGTGGGTTCGAGCCCCACGTTGGGCTCTGGGCTGATGGCTCAGAGCCTGGAGCCTGCTTCTGATTCTGTGTCTCCCTCTCTCTCTGCCCCTCCCCCGTTCGTGCTCTGTCTCTCTCTGTCTCAAAAATAAATAAAAAGGTGTGTTCCTATTTAAAAAATAAATAAATATGGGGCGCCTGGGTGGCGCAGTCGGTTAAGCGTCCGACTTCAGCCAGGTCACGATCTCGCGGTCCGTGAGTTCGAGCCCTGCGTCAGGCTCTGGGCTGATGGCTCAGAGCCTGGAGCCTGTTTCCGATTCTGTGTCTCCCTCTCTCTCTGCCCCTCCCCCGTTCATGCTCTGTCTCTCTCTGTCCCAAAAATAAATAAACGTTGAAAAAAAAAATTAAAAAATAAATAAATAAATAAATAAATAAATAAACAAACATTAAAAAAAATTTTTTTTAAGTCTATTTATTTTTGAGAGAGAGAGAGCACAAGCACACACACGGGGGTGAGGGGCAGAGAGAGAGGTAAAGAGAGAATCCCAAGCAGCCTCCACGCTGTCAGCTCAGAGCCCTACTCATGGATCAATTCCACAAACCATGAGATCATGACCTGAGTCTAAATTAAGAGTCAGACGCTCTGATTGAGCCCCACATCGGCTCTGAGCTGACAGCACAGAGCCTGCTTGAGATTCTCTATCTCCCTCTCTCTCTGCCCCTCAGCCCTGTATGTGTGCTTGTGCTCTCTCTCACTCTCTCTCTGTCTCTCTCTCAAAATAAATAAATAAATAAATAAATAAACAAACAAACAAACAAACTTAAAAAAAGTTTCCTAACCTTTCTTTAGTTGAGACCCCACTTCCCCTCCTCATACTGTAAGAGTGGTCTTTTATATAATTTCTGGATAAGACAATAAAAGAAAAGAGTTACATATATGTAGTCTATGCAGTGCCCTTGGACCTGCAATTCACCCTGGCCTTGACATGCTGGGCTTCAGCTCCTGCCTGGTCCCTATCACATAACACCACACCCTGCCTACCCACACCACTACTCTCCCACTTATAGGAGAGCCCATGGCAAAAGGTGAATGGAGACATGGGTGTGGTTTTTGCCCATGTGTCTACATGTTCTTCTCTAAATACATACATTGCCTGGAATCTTTTACAAGTTCCTCCTTCTTAGCCCAGTTCTGGAATACCCAGAACACCACTAACATCTATAAAATTCTTGTCATTTCAAACTTCCTAATCAGCAGCAGCTGTAACTTACTAGTTAGGATAGACATGGCCATGGTCCATTCTCCACCCTTTCAAACTAGTTGTACATGGATAGGGGAATGAAGGCTGGCTTAGGCGCAGAGGTAGATTGAGGATCCCTAATGAGAAGAGATTTGTCTTGAACTTCTATTCTTGGAGAATAATTTTCTTTCAGAAATAGTTCATGATTGTTTAAAGCTTTGTATAACTTTTAGCTGCTTTTCACTGGGTAACTTTGAAACTATAGATACTCTGAGACAATGGTGCTGAAGATGGGAAATGTCAGGCATCATTTTCCCGGAGGGCTGGAGGATTTTAAAAGGCACTCTCAGCTGTTCTTTCCTGACCCAACATATAGAGAGTTTACAGTGTGAGTTTAGGCACAGTAGAGAGATCTGTGAAGGATGAGAGTACAAGGCATGTGGTGCCCAAGCACATTTCCCCACTTCTGGAACCCTAGGACTTGTGTCTACACCTAAGTCTGTATTTAGACATAAAGACTGATATTTTCCAGGCCTCATATGCTAATGGAACCCTTGTTCTTACAGTCCAGCTCCTTAGTAAATTGCAACCTGTAAGGTAGCAGTTTGTACCCTCTTTATGCTTTCATTCATTTTTTCGTCAAAGAACCAGAGACATAGCAACAAACAAGAAAGCGCCTGACTTCATGTAGTATAATGTTCTAGTAGGAAAGACAGCACTTTTGAGAAGGGCAGGGTATGGTGTAGTAAGAGTATAAAGGGGAAGAGGGAGTTGATATAGGGCACAGTAATGGTGATTTGACCTAGGCCGTGGGGTGGGAGAAAGGAGGATTCCAGAAATATTAGGAAGTAAATGAAGCAGAATTTTGTGAGAGATTGCAAGGGGGATGAAGAAGAGAGCACTCATGGATGACTTTCAGGTTTCTGGCCTGAGAACCTGGTCAATGGGGCCATTTACTAAAATGAGGAATCCTGAAGGAATCTTGTTTGGGATGAGGAGCATTTAAGTTTGGGGTTCATCCAGGATGCCCAAGTGGAGTTGTTAAGTTGATAGTTGGATATATGGATCTAGGATTGATTGATTTATTTACTTCTTTATTTAAAGTAGGGTTCTCTCTGTCTCTCTCTTTTTTTTCTAAAGTTTATTTATTTTTTAAATAATGTCTACAGCTAATGTGGGGCCCAAATTCATGATGCTGACATCAGGAGTCCCCTGCTCTACCAACTTAGCCAGCCAGGTGCCCTGGATCTAGGTTTTAGTTGAGCTATGAACAGGAGATAGAGTTTGGAGATTAGTTATCTGTAAATAGTAATCTCATTGAAACATTGAGACTAGAGCTCATCCAAGGCGAATATAGAGAATGTAAGGAAAAAACTGAGGACAGAGCTCTTTTGAGTTCCCTTCCCTGTCATCAAAGAAAGGCTGCTTAGAATATTAGTGTGAAGGAGGGATAGTTTTCGCTCAAGTTCAGCCCTTGTCTGATAGAAATATAACAAACATGAGCCAGTGTGTCTTTTTAGCTTCTCTAGTAGCCACATTTAAAAAAAGTAAACAGTAACAGATAAAGTTCATTTTGGTAATGTATTTTATTTTAGCCCTCCATATCCAAAATATCACCTTAGCGTGTAATCCATATAAAAAGTTATTGAAATCGTTTGCGTTCTTTTTCTCATACTACGTCTTCCTTTCCTACATATGTTACGCTTGCAACGTTTCTCATTTCTGATTAGCCACGTTTTAAGTGTTCAGTAGCCATATTGTGCCCAGTGAGGGACATCTTTGCTTCCAGTTCATACTGGCTGTCTCTCATCCTCAGTTTGTGTGGGTGAGCCATAATTTTTACATTTTTCTTAGGCTTTAACAGGGTTTTCAGCCAGGAGCAATTTTGCATTGTCTGGCATTGTCCAGAGACATTTCTAATGGTGACTAATTGAGGGAGGAGGTGGAAGAATTTCTAGTAGCCCCTAGTGGGTCAGGTCTAGCGGGTCAGGGAAGCTGCTAAACATCCTACAACACACGGACAGACTCTCCCACAGCAAGGATATCACCTAAAATCTTAGTAGTGCTGAGGCTGAGAAACCCCGCTTTAAAGTTACACTGCAATTAAACTGATTGATTACTTATTGGCATACACACACACACACACACACACACACACACACACACAACTTACATGCATAAATTTCTATTTGGTGACAAATCGATGATAAAAATAATTGTAGCTTATGTCTGCATAATCCTTTCAAGTCTATAGCACCATCTTCACGTACATTATCTTATTAACTGGCTGAGTGTTTCGTTTTCTTCCTACTCTATTACAACTGTCTCCTTAATCATAAGGTGTACATAATTATTGACAATTATTAGCAGATAGACTTACATTGCATCGTAATTTTGTCAAGGGTTTGGAGGGAACTACTAAAACACCTTATAAATATAAATATAAATATAAATATAAATATAAATATAAATATAAATATAAATATAAATATAAATATAAATATAAATATAAATATAAATATAAATATAAATATATAAATATAAAACACTTTATGAGCTACATTTTATCACTAGGTCATATTTCAACTCTAATCTTACAGTTCGTTCTCTAGTGTAGAACAGGTTGTATTGTAGAACCTGTTGTTGGGGGAGGAATCTAATGTTTATGTTTTCTTTTTATGTATTTTTTTCTTTTAAAAAATATTTTTAAATGTTTATTTTGGAAAGAGAGAGAGACACACACACACACACACACACAGTGTGAGCGGGGGAGGGGTAGAGAGAGAGGGAGACACAGAATCTGAAGCAGGCTCCAGGCTCCGGAGCTGTCAGCACAGAGCCCAACACAGGTCTTGAACCCATGAACCGTGAGATCGTGACCTGGGCCGAAGTCAGACGCTTAACCAACTGAGCCACCCAGGTGCCCCCGTTTCCTTTTTTCTTTTTATAATTCCCTGGGTATGTATCTTCTTCACCTTCCTCCCTCTTTCCTCCCCACCCAGATCCCACATACCCTAACCTCTGTCTCATAAGGAGGAAATAATCTCATTTATTCTCCTTCCTCCTTCGTGTAATGTCATGGCCTCACCTTTCTTACATTTGCTAAAATAATAAACATGTAGATGGATTTCTGGTAAGACCTAGCAATCTATATGAAGACGTAGAAAGGAATTTTTTCTACTGAGTATTAATGAAACTGGGAATGATAAAAGGAAAAATAAATCACCAAGGTATACTCCATTTGTTTGAATAGCATTAACCACCAAAGTATATAGTCAGTGCTTAATAAAGAAAATTAGCATTGTCAGAATTTCAAAGGAAAATGCTAAAGCCCTTTGTCATGAAAGAAACATCAAGTTTTTGGTAAGATAAGTGGGAAGAAAATGGCCATGAATTGTTTGAATTTATACTGAAAGGTCACGGTAACTTGATAGACTATAAATGCTTAAGGTTGAGAAGTTGGATTCTTAACTCTGTTATGTAAAATAAGTAAGCATCTGCTGTCTTCTTTCAGGCAAATGCCAAGAAACACAGATTTGAGAAAGCTTAAAAAACTTCAACTATTTAGAGAAAATGACATCAATACTGCTTTGAATAAGCAAACAATCGGGTTAACAAAATGCAAATGCTACAGTGCTTACTTGCTTGCTTCCTCAGGAGAGATTCTCATGTGTGCTCCACTGTTGGTTTGGAGGACTTGGCATAACACATCGCAGGAGGCGTAATTTACCAAGGCCAAAAGAGTAGCCTTGGATTTGAAGTATGCCACAGACAACACTGTTTTCAAATTCCACTACTATGACTTTTTTTTAACCTTTAAAAAGTGACATTCTTTGTCCTAGAAGAAAAAATAAAAAGGTCTTCATGGAAAAAACAGCTACTTCATTTGTGAATCATTAAAAAAAATCAATCACAGCTTTATTCAAGCTCTTAATGTGTCCTAGACCAAGAATCTCACCATGCCAAACGCTATCAAGGTCTTCTCCATGCATACTGTCATGCTTTGTGTAAGTTGCAGAATCAAGAGAATTAGTTGGTACAGGCTGATGTGACGCTGTGCTGGCTTAGTGTATTCAGGAGTGTTTATTACCTATTGACCTTTTCCTATGTGCATGCAGTGCCATAATTTTCTGAAGAGGCATCATTTCAATAGTGTAATATTAAAAATAGTATGGACATAGTATAGACAATAGCAATAGTATAAATAACAGTATGGATAATAGTATGTAGCCAACAATAGTATAGATAATAAAAGTCAATTAATTGCAAAAATTATTGACTGCAAAAGCTAGAATAGAACTTACTCTTCTTTTTCTTCCCATGCCATTTTAAGTGAATACTTGCTCCGCTTATATATTTGATGGGATATTTTCTTTTAATTTGTGTCCTTCCTTTCTCCTCAGCCAAATGCAAAGATATCTTTTTGTTATCTTTGCCCATGCAACCTTATAGTTTATGGGTAATGCTTTGGAGGCATGTGTTCCATTTTTCTCCTCTAAAACCTAGTATTTTCCAGAATGTTATACGATAGAGAATGGTCAAATGTTGAGAATATTTATCCTCAAATATGGTTTGAGCAGAGATGAATAGTTAAGATCCGTCTACTCTATCTCTGTTTATACTTAAGTCTTTAAAGCTTCTCAACAGAAGGCCCAAGAATATTATTCACTAGTCAGGGAAAGGGCCAGTTAGCTTCCAAATGGCAAACTCCTAGGTTATTTGGGTTGGAATCCAGAGGTGACTTCCTTATAGTTCAATATAAGTCCCCAATATAAGTCCCCAATATATCAAAGGAAGAGAAATAGGTATAGGCTGAGGAGAGAGAGCCAAGGCCTGTAGGAACTGGGTTGTGGAAAATTCTTCAGGACCGCTGGGAAGGAAGGAACTTGTTAAGAGTTGTGTAGCTTCCCAGTCCCAGCTGACTAAGGAAGTTACAAGTAGAAGAGTCTTGCTTCTTCAGAGGATTTAGAAATTTATAAAGCTACTTCTTAACTTCTTGCTCTCTTCAGGAACTTTACCAATTAGAAATTAGCTTTAAGTTGACTTTTAAAATGTCTCTGAGGGGCGCCTGGGTGGCGCAGTCAGTTAAGCGTCCGACTTCAGCCAGGTCACGATCTCGCGGTCCGTGAGTTCGAGCCCCGCGTCGGGCTCTGGGCTGATGGGTCAGAGCCTGGAGCCTGTTTCCGATTCTGTGTCTCCCTCTCTCTTTGCCCCTGCCCCGTTCATGCTCTGTCTCTCTCTGTCCCAAAAAATAAATAAATGTTGAAAAAAAAAATTAAAAAAAAAAATAAAATAAAATGTCTCTGAAAGGGCCAGTGACATCTTCATTTACATCTTATTGGGATTAGTACATTTAGTTTATGACCTTGATGGATTAGTCACCTGTAGGAAATGGCTGTTGTAGTTAGTGAAAGACGTGAAAAAATCATTTTGAAATGGAAAGGAAGAGACTTAAAGAGGAAACTGTAGAAGGGTACAGCTGGCTTAGTCAGTAGAGTGTGTGACTCTTGATCTCAGGGTCCCCTGAGTCCTCAAGCCCCATGTTCCACTGTAGAGATTACTTAAAATCTTAAAAAAAACAACAAAAAAGAGGAAACTGTAGTGGTAGGTTGGTCAGTGGGGTGTTGTGAAAGGGAGGAAGAATAGAAGGGCAAGAGAAAGTTAGTTGAGAGAGTACCAAAGATAAATTTTCATGTTTGGAAATACCACCACCTGCCCCCATAGCTCAGGTATAAAATGGCTCACGCCCAAGAAAGGGCAGAGGCTATTAGCTTAAGTATATAGGAAAGGCTTACAGGAACATGATGGGATGATAGCACAGATGGTCGTTTGCCTATTACATCAGGATATGATTTATGGGTTTAAGACACTTCCAAAACTTCCCTTTTGTAATGCAATCCAATTTTGTCCCTAACCACCCAGAGTTAATGTGCACTCCACAAGTTCAGGGCATAGTCCCCAACAAGACTGCCCTTAGTTCAAATATATAGCAGTCTCCAGGCCACCTGCACTTCTGACCAACAGGCCACAAATTTGGGGGTTCCCATCACCCCTTCAGGTTTGATAATTTGCTAGAACATCTTACAGAACTAGGAGAGCACTACACTCACAAGTAGAGTTTTATTATGAAGGATAGGAATTAATACTAGCCAAATAAAGAGACCCATAGGGCAAGATCTGAGAGGGTTCTGAACTCTGTGCCTCTCTGTGGGGTTAAGGTGAACCCCCTCCCTGTGCTTAATGTTCACCAACCAGAAAGCTCAGTGTCCAGAATTTTTATTGGGGTTTCATTATGTAGACATGATTAATTGAATCTTTGGCTATGTGACTGAACTTAGTTTCTAGTCCCTCTCCCTTTTCGCAGGTTGGGCTGGCTCAAGGCCTTAGCCACACAGTTTGGTCTCTTTGGTGACCAAGCCCCATCCTGATTCATCTCATTAGCATAATCTCAGTTGTGATCCGAAGGCCAACCAACCTGGCTGGCTCAGTCAGTAGAGCAGGCAGAGCATGTGACTCTTGGTCTCAGGGTCATGAGTTCAAGCCCTACATTGAGTGTAGAGATTACTTAAATAAATAAAGCTTTAAAAAAAAAAAAAAAAAGGCCCACCATGAATTACAAAGAAACTCCTATCATCTTGGAAATAGCAAGGGTTTAGAACCTCTACCCCAGAAATCTGGGACAAAGACCAGACAAATACTTTATTATAGGGCACCTTTCCTTTCTGTTTGTTGATTGATTCATGTGCTAATTCATTCAACACATAAAATTCCAGAGATACGGCAGTAAATAAAACTGATACTCATTCTGCTTTTATGGAAGACAGCTATTGAACAAGCTGTGAATGTAATGAAAGAATATGTTACTGAGAAAGCTGAGGGTGTCAGAGATGGTCTCTGAGAAAGTAATATTTAAAGTGAGCCCTAAAGGCTGATTAACCCTGGGAGAAGAGATGTGGGAAGGTTTTCCAGGTAGAAGAAAAGGCTGGAGGTGAATGTGCTTGACAGGTTGGAGGAACTGATGGAAGAACTGTAAATCTAGAGCACGGACTGCAAAGGGGACAGTGGCCAGTCAGGAGATAACCAGGGCCAGCTCACGAAAGGCTTAGAAAATCAGGTTAATAGGTTTGGGCTCTACTGGAAAGACAGTATAGATATTGTAGAGTTTTAAGCAGTAAATTGACATCATTTTAGAGAGATTATTCTGACTTCAAGTGGAAGAGGGCAGGAATTGATAAAAGGAAACCAGTAAGCTTCTTTCAGCAATGACACATAAGATGACAGTGGTTACATTAGGATGCAGGCACTGGGAATGGTTAGAAGTAGCCTGACTACAGAGATGTTTAGGAAGTAGAAGCAGGACCAGGGTCTATTGAGAGAGGGTCCTCATCAGAGGTTTTGTCTGATAGAAGCACTGATTAATAACAATAGCAGTTGTTTGGTGTGTCCAATCATTATTGCCAACATCCCCAAGTGCTTTTAGATGCCAGACACCATGCTAACAAATCTCATGCAATCCTCAGCAGTACTATAAAGTAGACATTACTGCTTTTGTGCCCATTTTAGGACAAGAAACAGACTTAAGGAGGTTAAATATTGTCCAGGATTATACAAGTAGTGGTTTGCAATTTGCAGGTTCTGACTTGAGCAACTCTGTGCTGTTTCCCTAAGACAAGAAATCCTAGATCAGGAGAAAATTCTGTAAAGAAAATGATGATTTCACTTTGGGATATGTTAAGCTTGAGAGAGGTATGAGAAGTCCAAGTGGGGATTCAAGTGGACCTGTGGATCCCTGGCACCAGTGCCCTCCTTTGTGTTGAATGAGGCCAAAGCCTGGCGTCGCCAATCACAGCGAGTGGAATAGATACATGGATTTTTTTTTTTTTTTTTTTAAGACTAGGAGACCCATCAGGAACATTATCAGACTAAGTATAGTGCCGTATAATTCCATTAGATGTGTTGGATGAGATTGGATTTCTAAAGTGAGAATAAGACTTAGAATTCAAATGTATCTCCTTTCACTTGAAAACCACTAATGGTATTAATTAAAGCAGAACCTTTAACTTAAAACTGGGTAATTAGCTGTGATCTCAGAAATGTAAACAGAACCGTAATGCATGAAGTTGACGCATGTTCCTCCCATTTGCTCAGATTTAACCACCAACCTCCTGTCATCCTTCTTTCCTCCTCTCTTCTGAGTTTATGGATGGCAGATCTTACCTAGTTTTGTAATGAGGATCACATAGCAATTTATAATTAAACAGTAGAAATAAAGTGTTCTGTTGTGTTGCTTCTGACTCAGTCTTAACTTTTCAATTTCTGATTAAAGGCACTGCAAATTTAAAGCCTTGTAAACTCTCTTTTATTTAGAAATTGCTACTCACAAGTGTATGAAAACTGTAAAGTTTGCAAAATGTTTTACATGGTGTTCCAAATATCATCTGTCAGAGTATGAACATGTGCTAGCTACAGCAATATGTTAAATAAGGCAAAGAAGGAATTTTCGTTGCCTCACTTTGCAAACTCTCTATAGACTGTCAGACTAGATCTACTTGAAAGAAATAGAGGGTAGAGGAACAACTGGGATACCCTTAATCAGTACGAGCAGTTATTCTGGCTGTTTCCACAGGATCTCTCCACTTTGCTGCTGTTCACATATGATAAAAGCAGGGACTTTGCCTCTCCTGCTGCATCCCAGCACCTAGAATAGTGTTGGGTACAGAGTGGTTCAGGAACTACCTGTTGAATTAATGACCACACAGGGGCACCTGGGTGGCTCAGTCGGTTATGTGTCCAACTCTTGATTTTGGCTCAGGCCGTGATCTCATAGTTTGTGAGTGTGAGCTCTGCGTTGGGCTCTGCACTGACAGTGCAGAGCTTGCTTGGGATTCTCTCTCTCTCTCTCTCTCTCTCTCTCTCTCTGCCCCTTCCCTGCTTGCTCTCTCTCTCAAAATAAACTAAAAACGAAGAAGAAGAAGAAGAAGAAGAAGAAGAAGAAGAAGAAGAAGAAGAAATGATCACCCAAAAATAAACACTCTTCCTCTTCCACTGATTAACATACTGATATGTTCCAGGAATTGGGTTAAAGTTTTGATGCCTATCATTTCTTAAATTATTAGCCCTGTTTTATATATAAGGACATTGAGAAAACCGAGGCTCACTGGGGTGAAATCACTTGCTTCTTGTCAGGAGCTCGTAGTAGTAGAGCTAGGACTGAAACGTGGGTCTGTTGGACCCTGTGAGTTCAAAAGCTTAAGACGGGAGAAGTTTCTACCTGCTTTTGGCTTATACGCTGTTGATGAAGTCTGCATTCAAAAAAACTCAGTTTGTTTTGAAAAGGGGTGAAGTGGCAGCATTTTTTTTCAAATCCATTTTATTAATGAACTATAATAGGTTTTCCATTTCTCTAGTCTTTAATTTGAGTGCTTGGACTGGATTAGTCTGTATCACTATAAATGTGACTGAAATTACCTTAACATCTGTACTTTGATATGATGAGTGGGAAATTGGGAATACTTTACATTATTTGACATCTACTGGGAAGCCCAACCATTAGATGATGTATTTTTATATTACCTTAACTTTTTAAGCCTCTGATTAATCTAAAAAAAGCAGATTGAAGGTGTTTTGTGTGTGGTCACCGGTATCGGTTATTACTGTTTCTTCAAGTAGATTTTCATTTTCTAGTAACTTAAGGTATTTTCCTCCCTCATGCCCAACCCAGATACCAAATATCTGATTTTCTAATGACATCACTATCTCGAAAGCAGATGGTTTTAATAAATGATTCGAAGTTTGGTAAGGTCAGAAACAGCGGCAAATGAATTTAGAAGAAACAAATCTTGTGTATGCTCTTTTTAAGTATGAGAGTTGTGGAAGTGATTTTTAGCAATCATATGATACAGAATATCTACATAACATTTCAGAATTACTCTGGATTTTGAGTCTTTATAATACAGTACTTTATCAGTATTGGTGTTTTCAGAAGTCCTGCATGGGGGTGTGGGAGGGCACTGCTGAGCACCAGGCATTGACTGTTCTTTCCAGCGAGGGCCAGCTCTTTTAAAATTGCTCCTTTTACCACCGCGTCCTTCTTTTTCCAATTACCCTGCCCTTGTTCTTGGTCTTTTGTGACCTCTGCTCTCTGTTTGCCTCATCTCTTCTCTTGAACTTTTCTTATCTTAGCAGTCCAATGAGAAGCTGACAGGAAAGATTGCCTATCTGTTCATGATCCTGTGGTGATTGTTGAAGTCCTAGTTGGAATTCTGAGATGACATGGGCATCCTTTGTTTTTGGAAAGACACAGTGTCTTTGATGCGAGTGAAAGGTTTTTGTGGGTCACTGAATAAAAAATTTAAAATTTGTCTCTCGTGTCTTACTTGAGGAAATTAAAAAAAAAAAAAAGCGACCCTGACTAATAAACAAATATTTAATTCCAATTTAAAATGCTACCATTTAGAAGCGATTTTCAACTATCTGAATACTTTTGGAACCACTTGTGGCACTGTTTAGTTTGGTGAATTCTATAATGAATTCTGTAATATTGGCATTGCACGCACCGATTCTTAACGAGATTACATTATAATGGAAATATTTCCATCCTTCACTCCTACCCAAAGCCTGTTTTCTTCCTTTTCCAATTCCCTTAAAGCTTTCCTCCCGCCGTTTGGTTATTGCTGCCACCTAATGTCTCAAAATAAAATTGCAGCGGGGTTGCCTTTTTCAAAAGATGTGCACTATTGTGCAGTTTATGGAAATAGCTATTTGAGAGCAACAGTTGTTTTTCTCTGTACTCTTAAATAATAGCACTCTAAAGTGATTACCAACCGTGGAGAGATTACGGGTAGTGGATATTTCACAAGCAAAAGGCGCAACTAACAAAACAGGAAGGGATTTTAGAGTCCTAAGCCCTGGAATAGGACAAATTGCCAGTCTGACCTTGTAATGTACTTCCCCTCATAGAATTGGGCTTGATGCTCTGAAAGATCTATTCCAGCTTTAACATTTTTTTTGCTGTGTATGTTTTTGGTTATAATAACATGGCCCTTATGCATGATTCTATTTCTTTGGGCTAAAGTGTTGAACATTTTTTTTTTTTTAGAACTATATTCACATTTTCGTTGTGTGAGTATGTAGTTTTGATGGCTCCCTTTGCTCAATTAGAAACAGATCGGAAGATTGTCCATTGTTAGTGCCTTAATCAGAGTGACATTGCCCTGCTTGCTTAGTTTTTTGTGGGCTTCCTTAGCTCAACTTTGTACGTGGAGTACATGTTGAAATTACTAAATCAAGTGTACTGTTTATGGAGTTCCCAGATTAAACACACACACACACACAGCACACACACCCACACACACACACAATCTGGATTTTAAAAGATTTGGGAGTGTCAGGGTGGCTCAGTTGGTTAAGCATCCGACTCTTGGTTTCAGCTCAGGTCGTGATCTCATGGTTCGAGAGATTGAGCCCACATCAGGCTCCGCGCTGACAGTGTGGAACCTGCTTGAGATTCTCTGTTTCCCTCTCTCTGCCTCTCCCTTTCTTGTGCACGCACACTGTCTCAAAATAAATTAACTCCTAAAAAAGCATCAAGTCTTTAAAAAAAATGTGAATAAAACATTTATAATTACACTATCCAGTTTTCTTCAGCACTTTGAACTGGAGTATTAGTATTTCCATTGGCTACAAAGAAAACTAAAAAAGGTATTCTAGATCCAGGAGAGTGAGGGGAAATGGAGTTGGTTGTGAGTGTCAGAATTTTTCTTCAATCCTGAAGAACATTACAATTTGGCAAAACGTTTCCTTGAAGAGTCTATTTTAAGCTGACTTTGTAACAAATATTTTGTTTATTTGTAGCATTTTAACAGATACTTTAGTTGTTGTTTCTCTTAGGCTGTGAGTTATTCATCCTTTATGATTCTATCCATGGGTAAAGCAAAGTCAAGGGCACATAATGCCTCACCTGTAACTAGTTTAGCCTTAATTGTTAAAGGTCTGTATAAAATCGATTCCTTGAACCTCTGGTGGGTAGAGAACCTGTTGAATAAATTACAAATAGATCTGGACCTGTGGTTATTAATTATGTTTAGATATAATCCATGTTCACAAGAGCATACATTGTAATTACGTACAATTTGCTTTGCCACTGTTCTTTGCTTTCTGATTTTCAGATAATTTTCAGTGATTTTGTTTAGTCCATCCCGACCAAGTTGTGCAGGTAGAATCTTGAGACTCACAGCCTCAAGTGACTGGCTTACTGCTAACTATAGAACCCTTATTGAGTTATTTCACACCACTAATTTTGTTAGTCTACTGAAAGAGTTACTGCTACTGTTACCAGGTTTATTTGGCACAATGCCTTCTGAGTTTTAGCAGACGGATCGTAATTTCACCATCTTTTTACTACCAAAACCTTTCTTTTCTAATACTCCAGTTTTATTAAACATGGCTACCAGATTTCTTTTTTTACCCATTTACTGCTGATATTTTTTTCTGAACTGAATACTGGGTGAAGGCATATGCAGCTTTAATATGCTGGTTAAGAGTCCAGCCTCTGAAGTCAAATTTCCAGAGTTGGAGTCCCAGTCTTACTTGCTCTATGTCCTTTGGCAAATTATTTAACTGCTGTGAACTTTGGTTTCCTACTATGTAAAAGGGAGATAGTAATAGGAACTACCTAGTAGGGTTGTTGTAGTGATTAAATGTAGATAGAGATTATCCATTTCATTATTAATTAAAATAAATTCCGAGATATTTTATATATTCCTACAAACGTTCCTTATTCTGGGTTTGTCTTTCCAGAGCTAGGGAGAACTATAGGATATCTGAGTATTAGTCATGTACCTAATTGTATATAAATTTCTTCTTGGCTTCTCAGTTGTCCTGATGTCCCAGCCTTAGGTGAGGTGACTGAGGAGGGAGGATATAGAAAGACAAGGACATGATCTTGATTTTCAGGGCTTATGGTCTGGTAGGGACGGATGGTTCATTGGAGACATTTAGTCTGAACCTACTCTCGGCCTCCACGAAGAAGTCTTCCCTCACTCCCTGGATGATGTCAGACCCCAGGCGTAGGCTCCCATGGCACAGTGTACTTTGTAATGAAATAAATGTTTTATTCTTTTTGTTCAGTGTCTTTCTCTTCCTACAACACAGTATGCACCATGATGCCAAAGATTGCCTTTTTCTTTCTGGTGTTTCTAGTTTCTAGTGCATGTCTTGTATGTAGGCATATGGCAAATATTTGTTGAATGATTAAACAAGCTCTCGTGTTAGAGATGAAGAAACTGAGATGCGTCTCATACGTGACTTATCCCTAGTCACACGTTTTCCGTTTCTAGTAGAATGCAGGTTTCTGGTCCCCTATGCTGCAATACCCTTCACTCTTTCTACTCCATTATGAAAATGTAAGTCTAGAGAGGGATCGAGCGATATCTACAAATAACTATCACAGAGGCAGAATACACACTCCAAGGGGCTATGGAAATTAAAGCAAAGAGAAAGTCCCTTTATGGGGGGGGGGGGGTGTTGGATGGTAGGTTCAGGAAGGGCTTAATGAGGAAGACATTTGAACTATACAAATACCGATAGATTTTGGGTGGAAAAGTGTGGGAAACATTACTCCAGTCATAAACAGTATTTGATTTCATTGTAAGTATAACTTTAGTCTTGATATTATTAATCTCCTTATTTCAATAAATGTATAAAATGTAGTTTACGTTAGCCAGCTAATGATCTTGTCTTATTTCAGTGAACAATGTGGGAGTGTCATATGAGTATCCTGAATACTTTCTGGACGTTCCTGACTTGGACAATGTAAGTCTTTTTTTTTTTTTTTTTTTTTTTTTTTAATAGTATGGTAACAAAAGGAGAGCATGTGAATATTGGCAAGGCAGTATGGTATAATGGTTCGCACTGTGAGCAC
This sequence comes from Felis catus, assembly GCF_018350175.1. NCBI lineage: Eukaryota > Metazoa > Chordata > Mammalia > Carnivora > Felidae > Felis > Felis catus. Next base: position 96,142,561 of record NC_058377.1, read on the forward strand.
TTGAGTCCAGCTGCCCGGGGTTTGCACTGTGGCTTGTCTTCTTGTTCCCTGAGTTACCTTGGGGGTGATCCCACCATCCCACATCCACAAGATGGATGTCCATTCCCACATCCACAAAATAGGTGCCTTCATAGGGATCTTAGAAGGATTGAACGAGAAGATATTTCTAACCTCATTAGTATAGTACAAAGTTCATAGTAACTCATGTTGTTACCCTTATTTCTATATTTATTATATCAAAATAGCTCTGTTTTAAGTATCAGGATTATAAACTTCAATTTAGAAATCATAAATACGTTAATATATAGCAATATGGTTGATTCAGGTAAACTTACCAAAATGAAAGCTGTATTCTTGAGGCAGGCATGTTTGTTTATTTTTGAGAGCGAGAGAGCACGTGTCTGGGGGAGGTGGAGAGGCAGAGACAGAGGGAGAGAGAAAATCCCAAACAGGCTCCGCACTGTCAGCGCAGAGCCTGATGTGGGACTCAAACTCACAAACCGTGAGATCATGACCTGAGCTGAAATCAAGAGTTGGACGCTTAACCAACTGAGCCACCCAGGTACCGCCGTGCATAATTCTTTAATAAAAATTAGAAAAGCATATCCTTGGGGCGCCTGGGTGGCGCAGTCGGTTGAGCGTCCGACTTCAGCCAGGTCACGATCTCGCGGTCCGTGAGTTCCAGCCCCGCGTCAGGCTCTGGGCTGATGGCTCAGAGCCTGGAGCCTGTTTCCGATTCTGTGTCTCCCTCTCTCTCTGCCCCTCCCCCGTTCATGCTCTGTCTCTCTCTGTCCCCAAAAAAATAAATAAAAAAACGTTGGAAAAAAAATTAAAAAAAAAGAAAAGCATATCCTTGAAGGAATATGTGAATTAAAAAGAATTGTTGAAAATCTTAGATTCAATAATTTCTCCTTTCAATATTAGCAGAAAGAAAATAGCATATTTCTTTTAGATTTAGTGTCTTTTGCTTCCAGATTTTTCTTACACGTCTACCTTGGATTTTGCATTTCAGCATGAATTGTTACTTTTGGTAGAAAAGTGTTGTAGCACTGAGAATAAAACAAAATCTGCCTTTGTACCCCAACTCCTGCCATTTTCCTGTGTCTCTACTGTATCTGGGGAAACTCTGTGGTTTGCTAGATCACGTATCTAATATGGTTACTTCCATGATCAGAGGTATATAAAATTGTCCATATTTGTTTTACAGACCATCAAGAAACTGATAAATGTTAATGTTCTTTCTGTTTGTAAGGTAAGCAGCTTTTTTATAAATATGTCATCCTTTTTTGGTTCATTCTATTTAAAAACTCACGACCAGTTTGTTCACATTAGTCATCTCTTCTTTCCATGTAAATACGTATCCCTGATGAAGGCGGTCTTATTTCCTTATGTTTTGGGGGTGTAGAAACAGCTGAAGACCAAACAAGTTTCTGTGTAATTTTGCTTTTGAACAATTGAACATCTATGAAATGCCTCCTCTGTGCAAACAGTGCAGTAGGCCCTGGGACTACACAAACGAACTTAGGCTGAAGATGGATTTTTACAAAGTTTGCATCTACACACGGTTCTTCACTGATAAATTATTTCCATTTTCGTATCCCCCGTAACACATTGTAAGCAGGTGAATGAAATGTTGTGGGAAAGCATTGTGTGGCAGTATGGGGCTAAAAGTAATGGGAACGATTTTTATTAGCCACACAGAAGAATTACTCTGGCTTCTAGTTGCTAGGCATGCATTAAAGTCGTGTTACTTGTATGTGCCTAGAAAAGACACCATAGCTAACATGTGCTAAAAGGAAGAACAGGCAGCAAAGAAAAAAAAAAGTGGGAGGCGGGGAATAAGTAGCAAATATGAGCATCTGAGCACTACTTTTCCTTATATGTTAGCAGTCACTGATACCATACCTTGATTCCGCACACTAGCCTAGCAAAAAACATTGCCCGAGACAGAATTTGCATAGGCAACGTCAGAAGCTTCAGATTTGAACACACAGCAGTGTCCCTCTTATCCACCGGGGATATGTTCCAAGACTTCCGGCAGATGCCTGAAGCCCCAGATGCCATCGAACCCTATATACACTGTTTTTTCCTATCCGTACATACCCCTGATAAAGTTTCATTTCTAAATTAGGCTCAGTAAGAGGTTAACAGTAACTAACAATAAAATAGAACAATTATAATGATAATGCTGTAATAAAAGCTAGGTGAGTGTGGTCTCTCCCAGAATATCTTACTGTGCTGTACTCACCCTTCTGGTGAGGACGTGGAATGATAAAATGCCCACATGCTGCGATGAACTGAGGGGAAGGACGTAGGCACTGTGACCGGGTGTTAGGCTGCTCTTGACCTTCTGACATTGTGTCTGAAGGAGGATCATCTGCTTGCAGACCACAGTTGACCTCGGTTGACTGTGGGCAACTGAAACCTTGGAAGGTGAAACCACAGGTGAGGCGGACCGTTGTACTGACAGAAAAGCCAAACCCGTGTTTAGTAACTCTTCGAGTTTAAGGAAATAAAAACATATTTAACTCAAATCTATTAGAGTTAACCAGATAAATATAAATAAGAACTTAATTACTAGTTTTCAGCTGATGGCACAGTCTTGATCATTTTCTCTGTTGTGAATGTTTAAAGAAAAACTCTCTTTATGTCTTCATGCCCTGAGAAGTGATGTCTGTTGCATGCTTGATTTCAAGTCCAAGGGCCCTAAAATCTTATGCCTTGTCCACCTCTTCACGTATGGCTGTGCTTCTCCCTGGATACTACACATGTTGCATTTCAAGTACTTAGTTAATTCAGTTATTGTGTGGTTTTATATGATTTGAACAACATGTTGGTTCATGTAAACCAGTTACCAAAACAAAACCTTCATCATCCCTGCATACGTACCATGTAACATTTGGTAGCTTGCTACTTAAAGGCACCTCATCTGAATTATATTATACTATGACAAATAATTTTATAAAAGAAAATAATCAGTGTATCTTTTCCATTATTGTTTTTAGCCAGAGTTGTTTTCTTACTTAAGATTCAGTTTAAGTGAGGTAAACTACTAACAATCTTTAAGTAGATTTGGAGCAAGAACCCCCCAAACACAAAACGGATGCTTTTAAACCATGGTTGATATGAATATATCTGTATAGTTTTAAGGCTATTTCTCTTGGCATACCTGTATAAATGTTGTCTGTATGAGGTTTCAAGTCAATTAAATAACTCTACAGTTTACTAGTTGTTTGACCCAGAACAGATTACTTGCCCGCTGTGCTTCCATTTTTCGTGTGTAAAATTGAGGGTGTTAATCTCTTTACCGCACAGAGTTGTTTTGGGAATTAAATAAGGTAATGTACCCAGCTCCTAGTGAGGGCCTTCAAGAATGTTACTATTATTCTCAGAGCTGATAAAGATGTTGAGTATCTGTGTGCAACTCTGAGTTTATTTGTTAGTAGGCAAAGCTTTTTTTTTAAATTTTTTTTTAACGTTTATTTATTTTTGAGACAGAGAGAGACAGAGCATGAATGGGGGAGGGTCAGAGAGAGAGGGAGACACAGAATCTGAAACAGGCTCCAGACTCTGAGTGGTCAGCACAGAGCCCGATGCAGGCTCGAACTCACCGACTGTGAGATCATGACCTGAGCTGAAGTCGGATGCTTAACCAACTGAGCCATCCAGGCACCCCTGTAGGCAGTTTTTTGATCAAAACTAACATTCTGGTCTATAATTAATATACTTTGTGGTTTTGCCCCTTGAAATGACTGTTGTGTGCTATTGTTTTGATAATGTTTTCTAGCACATTTGGCCAAATGCCTAAAAATAATGAGTTGTTACAACTGTGTACATGTATTTCCTAATATATTTTAATGAGTTAATGATGAAAGGTATATTGAAGTGTTTAAATTTTATTTTATTTTATAGAAGTGTTAATATTAGCTACAAATTAATGTCCTGATATTTTTTTTTTATGAAAAAATTTTTTAATGTTTATTTTTGAGAGAGACGAAGTGTGAGTGGGGAAGGGGCAGAAAGAGAGAGGGAGGGGCGCCTGGGTGGCTCAGCCGGTTAAGCATCTGACGTCAGCTCAGGTCATGATCTCACAGTTTGTGAGTTTGAGCCCTGAGTTGGGCTCTGTGCCTGGAGCCTGGAGCCTGCTTCGGATTCAGTGCCTCCTCCTCTCTCTGCGCCTCCCATGCTCATGCTCTATCTCTCTCTGTCTCTCAATAATAAATAAACATTAAAAAAATTTTTTTTTTTTTTAAAGAAAGAAAGAGAGAGGGAGACACAGAATCTGAAACAGTCTCCTGGCTCTGAGCTGTCAGCACAGAGACCGATGTGGGGCTCGAACTTGGGAATGGCGAGATCATGACCTGAGCCAAAGTCTTGCTTAAGCGACTGAGACACCCAGGCGCCCCAGTCTCCTGAAAATTTTAACCCCTTTGTCAGATAAGCCATATATAATTTTTACTCTAGATACAGTAGTATTTTCTCCTGTAGCCTTCTGCTTGTCAGTGCTTCCATGTTTATATGCCTTGATATTAAAAAAACACGGCCTCCTCTGTCTCCCAAGACATGCATTTTTGACTGGCAGTCTACTGAATACTAACGGTAAAAGCCCAGGGTCTTGACCTTGACCTGTGAGAACCAGTCAGCTTGCTGTGTTTCACGGCCACACACTGCATCCTTCAAGCAGCTTCTGAGCCAGAGCAACACGTGTGGTGGTGGTCACCTCATGCCCTGCTTGAAGACAAGTAGGCAGGGGGTCAGTGCCGAAAGAGCAGCACAAATCCAATAGCACTGTAGAGTACCTCTCAGGTTTTTTTAAATAACTGTGAAATAAGAATGTGCGGCACCAGTCCTAACATCTCGACAGATTATGAAATGCTTCTCCCTCTTCTTCCTTCTTCCTCTTTTACTTTGTCTTTCCACATTGGCATACATACTTGTTCAACCATGAAATGAGTCAGGGAGACAAATGCTAACTTATTAAACATGTCATAGCATATCATATGGTGAACCATATTGGTGGGAAGTGTCACCACCACAGGAACTGGGTTTAGGCTTACCATGTCTGTAAGCCTGATTTTTGCAAATCACGTCCCATTTACAAAGCACTAAGGGCGTTTGCTATTCAAAACACTGGAGCGCCTGGGTGGCTCAGTCGGTTGAGCGTCCAACCTCGATTCAGGTCATGATCTTGCGGCTTGTGGGTTCAAGTCCTGCGTTGGGCTCTGCACTGACAGCTCAGAGCTGGAGTCTGTTTTGGATTTTGTGTCTCCCTCTCTGTCTCTGCCCCTCTTCCTTTTGTGTTCTTTCTATCTGTCTGTCTGTCTCTCTCTCTGAAATAAATAAACATTAAAAAAATTTTAAAACACTTGTACATTAAGCTGAATAGTCATCCTTTATTTTATCTTTAGAGTAAATACGAACCTTCCTGTAACTTTGTGATGTGCACTTTTAGTGGAAAAACAGTTCAAAACTCTTGCTTTATTCACCACGGAATGAATAGCATCCGGAGGGTAGCCAAGTGGTCTTTGTTGTGCTGCAGACAGGATCCGTGTGGTTGGCATCTCTGTTGCATAGATGACTAGTGAGTGTTCAGGTGTGAGAATGGTTTGACTCGAGGAGGCAGAGGCGAGTGGTGTGCACTGGGTAACCAGTCAGCGGCCAGAAAGATGAGTTAGGACATGATTGTGCACGAGCTTGGGCAGTGGGCTAAGAGGGATGGAGAGCCTTTGAGCAGAAAAGTAAGGTGGCATCTGATGCACGTTTTAGAAAGGTGGTTCTAGTGGCAGAGTGGCCATATGTGTTTATGGTATATGAGTTGATTTTCTGTCTACTGAAGAAAGGGCATTCACCTGGATAAGGTTTTCTGTGTGAGGCTCCCAGGCTCAGTGTTCTTCCATGCTGCTGTGATTTGCCCTATGGTGTATTTTGATGAATTGGGCCTCTTGCGCTTTAGTTGACTGTGTTATGTTGCCAGGGCCAGGGCTGCATTTCCTGTAGAAATGTAACTGTGTTCGGAGCCCCGGGGTAACTTAAAAGAAGATGAAAATTGGTCTGGCTGTAGAATCTTCGAAGATTTTATGGTAGCTGGACATCAGGGAACTAGGGCATGGGTGTCTGCTGCCTAATGTCATAATAAATGTATTGAAAATAGTTTATACCAGAAAGAAAACAGCTTCTTCTCATCATCAGTGCTGGTCCAAGTTTTGCCTCCTCGCCAAACCGCTCGATAGGGACGCCTGACTTGAGAAGCATGCCAGGAAAGAGGAGTGAAATCAGTATACCCCTGTGACCCTGGGTTTGTTCCCCTAATCTGGAGATGTTTGTTGGGTGACGCCCCAGCATCTTGTTGTAGGTCCTGTGCCACCTCACAGGCATTGAATGACCTGGATGCGTCAGGTCCGGGATTATCATGTGGTCCATGTGCTCCTGTGTTAGTAGGTCAGATGATTGTAAAAAGTCACATAAGTTCCACATCCCGACAGAGGAATAAGAGAAGTGAAATATCCTGACCAGAGAAATTACGGGTCATCACCAGATGCAGTGGTGGTGAGTGGCCCAGAAGAATACTGGGGAAGAAATATTAACCAGAATACTTTTGACTATAGACCCTTGATGTGTAATCATAGAGTCCAGTCACCTCTCCCAGGCCATTGTCTAAGTCCTGCTTAACTCGACTTTCCCTTCACCAGACATAAAACTGTTAGTTGAGGTCACCCAAGAGGTGTTTAGAAGGCTTGTTGCTTGCCTTACAGTTTTGCTTTCACATCCTTCAGGGGTAAATTTAGTCCTGTCCTTGTTCTCCGCAGAGCGGGTAAGTGCCAAGGCGAGGAGGGCAGTGGTGTGGAAGTTCTATCTAATTGACCAACATGGCAGGTAGATCAGCCTCAAGAGCTCGGAAGAGAGGTCCTACTAGCCGGGGCTTTTCCTTTTGTGATTTGAGATGCGCTGTGACTAAAATCTAGGATAAGTCTTATTTCTCCTCCAGAACGATGACCTTCGGACCAGAAATCGCCAAGTTTAGAGGTAATTAAGCCTCCAGACGTTGACCCAGACTCTTCTAAAACCGTTGCAGTTTTGTGCCTGGAGGGCTTTCCATCTCTGAATACTGAGAGTTTGCACATGAAATTGTTGTAGTACTGTTGATTACTCTGGGGGAAATAATAGGAAACGGGAGAAGTCCCGCAACTCCAGAGACAGATCAGTACGAGCCCGATTTCAAACAGGCAGGACACCGAGCTCCCCACAATTCAAAGACCAGTTCTAAAGCAGATCTTGCTCGCATTGTTTGTTTCTGATTTGAGATCACTTGTTTGATTTGGACTTCCCTTCCTTCTGTAGGCCTGACAGTTTTTTGATGCCTTTAATGACAGTTTTAGGACCTCAAGGCACTTTACTCCTTTTCAGATGAACACTACCCAAACAGTATTCCCTAAACTACTTGCAGTTCTTACCTAAGGGTGGGAAAACCATTTCTTCTGATGGTAGTGGGTCCTGAAGCTGCCACTGGCATTTGTGAAGAAGGTGGACAGTAGGTAGGGGCCCTGCCTATACCTCATTCCCTTTGGAAATTTCCAGTCTACCATTCTGACAAGTGGAGAGGACATTTCAACCTTCTTTATTACTACCTCTTTTAGAGCAAAGAAGAAAGTGGGTGGGGTGTGACCCAGAATAGAATTTATTAACAACCTCTACTTACAGTGAGAAATTATACAGTAAGTTTTGTTTGTTTTATTTGGGGTTGGGGAGAAGTCCTTTTTTTTTTTAATAAAATTTTTAATGTTTTTATTTATTTTTGAGAGGCAGAGACAGAGCATGAGTGGAGGAGGGGCAGAGAGAGAGGGAGACACAGAATCCAGAGTAGCCTCCAGCTCTGAGCTGTCAGCACAGAGCCCGACGTGGGGCTCGAACTCACAAATCACGAGATCATGACCTGAGCCGGAGTCGGATGTTGACTGAGCCACCCAGGCACTCCAAGATGAGGGGAGAAGTCTTAATCAGAATTTAGTTTTTCCTTCACTCAACCAAAGAGGGGGCTTGAAATCATGTCTTATTAGGAGTGGCTGAAAGAATTAGAGATGTTTAGCATGGAGAAAGGAAGCATGACATCACACACACACACACACACACACACACACACACACACGTGCGCGCAAACACACACACACACACACACACACACACCCCAATGCCAGTTAATTCTACCTCCTTAGTATTTCGCAAATCAGCTCACTTCTTTTCATGCCCAGTGATGCCTTCCAAATTCCAAGTCCCTACCCCTTTCATTGGGAACTACTAGAATAGCCCCACCAGCCTTTTCGAAACAGCTTGTCTCCCTCTAGTCCAGTCTCCGTACCCCAACCAGAGTGTTACTTTGCATGAGGACATATCACACCACTGTGAGGTCCTTCAGTGATTTCTTTCCCTCAAGTCCTAACTCCTTGGTGTGACCTATAGGGAAGGACCTACTTGATGTGGATGCTGCCCACCTCTCCAGTTCCACCTCTGGTCTGTCTCCCTCTACTTCCCTGCGTTCAGGTCAAAGCACCTTGGGTCTCTTGCACCTCATGTCCCTTCAGGCAGTTCCCTGTCCGTGGAAGCTCCCTCGTCTCCCACTTATGCTACTCATCCTTCAGTTCGCCCCCACAGTGTTCTGTCCTCGGGAGCTGGTAGGGAGCCTTCGAGACTAGGCCTGGTCTCTCGGCCACACAGTTTCACTGCGCACTGCACGTCTTCCCTTCCCTCAGCAGCTCATTTTCGGTGTAGTGCCTCTCTGCAATTTGTGAGCCCCATGAGTGTTGGTACCGTGTTCTTTTTGTTCCCTGCTGTTCCCTAGCCCTGGGCCTCACCTGTGGCAGGTGTGCAGCCAACGCTTTTGAATAAGTGAGTGAGTTAAAAAGTGAAAATCGTCTTTCTTTGGGAATAAGCAACCCACTTACTGTATGTGGCCCTAAAAGGCTGGACGTAGATCAATTATGGATGTTTATACTGAAGGAAATCATGAGAACTTTATACCCTTTGGACCCGCCAGCAGTGGAATGGGCAAAAGGGGAGCTCCCTTCTGATTCTAGGCCGAAGGCTCAAACGAGTAGTCTGGGCTGCACATGCCCTACCAACGTATTTCACTTAGCGCACGTTTCAAAATTGGGATAATTCAGGGGCGCCTGGGTGGCTCAGTTGGTAAAGCGGCTGACTTAGGCTCAGGACATGGTCTCGCAGTTTGTAGGTTCGAGCCCCGCATCAGACTCTGTGCTGACAGCTCAGAGCCTGAAGCCTGCTTTGGATTCTGTGTCCCCACCTCTTTCTCTGCCCCTCCCCACTCCTGCTCTGTCTCTCCCTCTCAAAATTAAATAGACGTTAAAAAAAAATTTTTTTTTTAATTGGGACATTTCACACCCACATTTCTAGCTTCTCTTGGGGGAAACTCTGAAGATGAGGTAACGCAGACCTGAAGTGTGGCATGACAGTATAAGTGGGGAGGGCAGAGTGGCCAGCAGGTGAGTGTGCTGGGTAATGAGGCCTGCTCTCTCCAGGTCACCACCGTCCCCACCCGGCCCTGCTCCCCGACTCACTGTGCTCGTATATGTTGCCCAATCCTTCCAGGCATTTGAGTTTGTACCCCCCTGTACAGGCAACCCCAGATATTCAGTCTACTCCAGCTGAAAACCTGCTTCATGGACTTGAAGGATTAGAACGGTTTTAACTAAATCGGTCTCTTCCATCCCTATGATTATCTGAAATCAGAGCACTTGGTGTGCTTTGCCTGCTTTTGAAAAGCTGTTTTTTTCCTGTTAATGCCAGTATATATTCACTGTATGTGGCTCAGCCAGGAGGGTATAGTGCTGTGCCCGGCCCACGGTGTCGATAATAAATGTTTGGATGGATGAGAAGCACGGAAGCGTTGGTTTTCTTTTCCTTACCTGGATTTGCCTTTGGCGTGTGACATGGTACCAGTAGAGGGAGCCCTCTGTTAATCTGGAAATCCTGGAGAAGAGGCATCTCTGTGCAGCCATCTAATTGTATTTAATTTAGGCATTATGTTAAGAATGTATTCCTCCACCCAGCCCCAAGAATTTAAGTTAACAACATTGGGAAATTAATAACTTGTAGGAAGGAAGAGTAGGACTCTCAGCTCTGACCCCCCACTTGGGGCTTTTCTAGATGAAGACATTCCAAGTTAGTGCCTAGAGTCTTTTCATCCATTTTGAGAGCTGCTGTCATTATGCTGCTAACAATTTTCAAATAATTGGGTACATTTGGCTCTTAGGGTCTCCTGGTAACAGGCTGCTTTGAGCATAACTGCAAAATGATGGTTTTGCCTAACTGCATGAGGACCACTCTTTGTGTGAAAAGCGAGTAGTTGTAGGTTGTTTCTCAGGTTCTTTCCAGTTCAAAGCAAAGCTGGTTTATGGGAGAAATGCCTTATTTTGGGGTGAAAATGTAAAAATCTCCTTGAAGGGGTACCTGGCTGGCTCGGTCAGTGGAGTGTGCAACTCTTGATCTCAGGGTTGTGAGTTTGAGCCCCACGTTAGCTGTAGAGATACTTTAAAAATAAAATCTTTAAAAAAAAATCTCTTTGAGAACTTTAGAAATTATTTTCTCCTAAAATTGTCACTTTTTGAGAAGTCAGCTTATTTGGGCGAAATTTTAAGGAATGGAAACTCTTAGCAAATTGTAACATGCCAAACTTGGAAAAGCAGTGTGTGCTGTGTATATGTGCTTTTTACTTTTTTCAGCATTTGTAGATTATGGCTTTTGATTATGTTATTATCCATTGGCATGCACCCCTCTGTTCTGGAAAGTTCTTTTATTTTTCTTTAGTTCCATTATTTTAACATGTATCAAAACAATTGACTACAAAAGGAAAAATGGGGGTTGAATTTCAGGCTAAGTAGTATGTGGTGGGGGCGGGAGAATGGCAAGGAAGGCTCTTACCTACCCTTCCACAAAGACTTAAAACATTACCAAAGAGGAAAATCAAACAATACTTGGAGATCTCAAAGCACTTGATAATTTTTACCTAATTAAGCTTTTCACCCCCTGTGCAGTAAATATTCCATTAGCCATATAGGTGAGATTCAAAGAATTTCTAATGAAGTTGTATTCTCAGTATGACAGAGCTCACATGACAGCTTCTAAAGGAAAACTGTGCCGTGCCACTCCAGCATGACTTCCAGTGAGTCACCCTCATTTCTCCCAAAGAGGGCTGGCGTAACATTATTGTTACTTTATGTGGTTCTTTTCACGATCGGGCTATGGATTTTGTAAACTGCTGTTAATGATTCCAGTTGAAAACTTGTATAAGGCATTTGTATCTGCTTCCTTCTAATTTTATGGGTTCATGTTTCACTTGCTTGAACTTAGATCCTGTTTACTCCAAGCAGGTGTCTCTGGGGTAAGAAGATGGGCAGATGTGGACAGAGTGGCTATCTGTGGTGTCCTAATTATTTATACGAATAGCCTGGATTCTTGGGACTTTGCCCAGATTCTAGGGTTAAGTTGTTACACTTTAAGTTCTATTTATATATAATGGTGGGTACAAGTGACAGTATTTGTTGTCTTATTTTACGAAGTTATCTTGAATTTTAATCTTTCCATTTGGGTTTTTGGTTGTCTTTTTTGAGCATAATGCGGTAGTATTTTCTTTGTACTGTTCTCTGTAGAAACTGAATGCCAGAGGTTACATGAGACAAAAATTATTTGATTGTAAAAATAAATCACTTGCTTGTAAGAGAATTTGCATAATTTGTGTAATTTGCTGTGTTACAAGTTTTCATGATAAACTAAAACACAGGAAAACCTAAATTGACTATTGCGTATAAAATAAAGTTCCTTATATAAGCTCTTGATTACTGATGCCAGAGAAGTGAAAGAGAAGAAAAAATTATTCATTTTAATTTCTTTTAGAAATAGTATTAATTGTAGGGGCTTTTCTAATTACAAAAGCAGTGCACGTAATTGCCAAAAATGTGAACAGTATTTATAACACTAAGATGGTTATATTTTAATGTAACATTTTCAGAAATTTTTTTTTTTTTTTAGGCCCGCCAATGCATTTTAAAGTCAGGTATCTCAACTAAATGATCTAATGAAACAGATTTTGATGGTTTATAAGCTAAATCAGCCTCTTATTTATTTCCCGGCCAGAATATACATAGCTGTGGTAATAAGTACCAATAAATATTTCACTCTTTTTTTGAAGATACAATTTATTGTCCAGTTGGCTTACATACAACACCCAGTGCTCATCTTGAGAATGAATATGTGGTATGCCCAGAAGGAATTCTAAATTGAGCTGGCATGGCTAAAGACTTTTCATTTATCTTAACTTTTCTTTGTGTACCTTTGTGTATCTTTGTGTATTTGTATACTCTATGGGCAGCTGGCACACAGAGTGATGCAATATCTAGGTGCCATATAATATATATTGACCTTTCTTCCTTTGACTTTAGGCTTCTGGGACTTTTTTTTTTTTTTGTGGTGAGGATTAATGAAACTGTCACTAAAAAAATATATATATATAAATAGGAAATGCTTGTTTTTTCCACAAAGATTTGAAGCTTTCATTGCTGTAGAGGTACTACTGCAGCAACTTTTGCCACTTTTTAGACAAAACTTAAATTTAAATTGTTTGCTGTATACTTTTGGAAATAACTTCAACCCAGACGCAAACAAGTCCAAAAATCATGTTTACTGCTACCTTTCTAATATTCTTAGCCACTGAACGCACAAGTGATGGTAACCTTATTTAAGCAGTATCTTAAGAGGAACAAAAAAATTTCCTGGTACAGCAATTATCACCTGCAGATGGCCTAAAATTAGCATATTGAGTTAACTCCAGAAACAGCTTGTGAGCTGTGAAATGGAGTTCAGATAGATAGTGAGATTTCACAGAAACGCTGGTACATGGTATAAATAACCAGATATCAAGATACCAATTGATGCATACAAAGTCAAATGAGCGTACTAATAGCTTAGTTAAAATATCCTATGTAAAACTTGATGTCAAAGAGAATGCAATTTGATGTGAACATAGGGAAGCTTCTCTGCTTGTTTGTATTGTTATTTGTGTACACATATGCAGCCAAAGAAGGCTTGACGTGGAATTTATCATGACTTATAATCCGATTAGAAGAGAATTTAAGTATAGAACGAGGTGTTAATCAGTGCTATAAAAGCACGCAGATTTCAAGTTAACTTTTCTCAAGCTTTTCAGGGTTGTTACTATTTGGCAGGTCAAAAAGCTGGTCCATTGTGTGGCAAGGAGAAATAGTTTAGAGCCAGAATTTGAGAGGAGAAGCCAACGAACAATGCAAAAGAATTTTTCTAAAAAGAATTGAACTTTTTCCCGAGAGGACCTGAGGGATTATTTGGTCAGTGAGCATCCAACAAATTTTCTGGCCCTTTAATAGCTAGACATCGAACACACTTTTTTCCTTTGTCTTTGTGCTAAATTATTTAAACTTGTTGAGTGTTAGCTCACATCTATAAAGAATACATTTTGGAGCTCTCTTCGGCAGCACAAATGCTAAAGTTGGAATGATGTGGAGAAGATTAGCATGGCCCATATGCAAGGTGACCCAGAAATGCTTGCAGCCTTCCATAATTTTGATGGTAACTTATTGCGGTAATCCTTTTGCAATATCTACATCTATCGAATTGTTAATGTTGTACAGCTTAAACTAATACAATGTTCTATGTCGGTTCTATCTTAATAAAGCTGGGAGCGGGAGGGTATATTTTGAATGTGTCCATACATTGAAGACCATCCAGAAAACATTTAGTGTTTAGCTATTAATGTGGTTTTGTAAGTAAGATTCTATCAAATGGGGTTTTATTTGGTCTCCGATTATGGATAACTATTGCCATTCAGAAAGAAAACATTTAATGTATGACATGTACATAGTGTAAGGAAAAAAATAGCTCCCAATGCACGCATTTATATTTCTTTAATATCCCAGCCAAAGTGGTATTTCTTATTGGATTATATTTAAGAGTATAAATTTATGCCATAGAAAAAAAATCTTAATTGAACTATAAAACTCTGCACAACCACTAGGTAATAGTCAGATGGTTCTGAGATCCCTGGTCAGAATAAAAGAATCCATCCACAGATTTTGTAGACTTTTCCTGGGAGTTTTCCGGGTAGATCACTGCCCACAAATCCTATCCCTTCTTCTCTCCTTTCGTGTCGGAAGGCTAAACAGTCAGTGGCTACCCCTATGCACTGAACTCCACTTAGCTACTCTTCAGTTAACAGGTCTCATTTCCTGTTACATAGATGTGTGCACATGCACACGCACATATATTCATGCCCTTGGGTGGGAGCGTGTTTATTATCAGTCTTCTTACCCATTCTGATTCTGGTGGTCTCAGGACTTAGAGGACTGAATGATAGCTTCTCTCCACAGACTGCTTGGGGGACCTCTTACATTAGCTAAGCGTTATGGTCCCTGATGAAATGTGCTAAATAAATGTTTTCAGATGTTGCTAGAAATGCATATAATCAATCCTTATCACAAAATACTCCACAACGGTTAATATGCCTGAAGAACATCCATTTATACTAGCATGGGAAGCTGTCCATGATGTGGTATAATATGCTGATTGAATGACATATATAACATGTTGGATGTGCATGTTTTCCTTTATAAAAAGCTCCATTCAACAAAAGGCTTTTTTGAAGGCCTCAGGTCTATAGCAAAGATTGTAGTTTCTTACAGTCGTTTGCCTTTTTGTATTCTATTCCTTCGGCTAGAATATTTTTTCCTCCTGATGAATTCCTGTTTATTCTCTCAGAACTTAACTGAAATGTAATCTGGGAAGCTCGACCTGATACCCCAGACATGATGAGTCTTGCTCCTAAGCATTAATGCCCTCTGTCCTTACACTCAGAGTGCGTCTGGTAATGATTTGTTTACATGTGTATCTGTGCTCCTCCCAGGTAGTGCACCCCTATTGGCCAGCCCCAGGTTTGAGTAAAGAACATGGCCTCGACTAAGTAGGAGAATGTCTCTTTATTACTTCATGTTGCTCAGACCATAAGTTGATATGCATAGAACATTTTAGGAGCTCTTTTTTTCTCCTGGGTTTGATAAAGTAACATCCAGTGTATTTTGTGATTCCATATCTTTAACTCTTATCCATAAGATGAAGATTCTTTTCAAAGCCTTATTGAGGGATAATTTTATAAGCCGTATAATTCACCGACTTTAAGTGTACAATTGAATGGTAAATGAATTCACAGAGTTGTGCAGTTGTCACTAAATCCAATTTTAGAACAATTCCAAGAGGATCCTGACAGAAGTATTTTTAAATACTGACAGAACTATCTGGAAACTTGTGTCGTGGTTTGAATGTGATGACCTCAAAATGGGTCACTGTTTGTGGCTTTGAACTGTGTAGGGCACCACATGCTTAAAGGAGGCCCCGATACTTAGTGGTGCTGCATCATGAAAGAATAGTGCATGCTGGCAATAAGGGTTGCTGATTTCTCTTCAGAGGCTTGCTCTGTGCTGAGCTCTGTGCCGGGTCCATTATATACATTACCTCATTTGAGATTCAGAATATAATAACCTGTAATGGAGATGCCTTCTTTATTTAATAATACATATGGACTCCGCAGACGAGAAGGAAACTAATTTGACGTCACACTGCTAGTTAAGTGAAAGGGCTGGGATATGAACTTGGGCCTGACTTGTAGCACATTTGGCCTAAACGTTCAGTAGCTGTATTTTGAGCAATTACTATGGGGTACCATAAAAAGAGAAATCTTAGGAAACGTGTAAGCAAGTTGGAAGAGTCGTTTAATCTGAAAAAAGAGGAGGTGAGTATACTGTGGAAAAGATCAACTCTGAAATCAGCGTTTTTTTGACTTGGCCCCATCCAGTTTGGTTTGAGGCCCCGTGCGCATATCCTCAGTTGGGTCAGCAAACCTAGAAAAGCGAAGAAACAGGACTGTGTTGTAAAAATTACAAAGTAGCGGACGCCATTTGGGCTCAGCATAATCTCTGGGTGAGTTTGCTTTGGGAATTGTTTCATCTTTTTATAAAAATTTCTTTAAGGTTTATTTATTTTTGAAAGAGAGAGAGAGTGTGTGAATAGGCGAGGGGCAGAGAGAGAGAGAGAGGGAGAGAGAGAGGGAGGGAGGGAGACGCAGTATCCACAGTAGGCTCCAGGCTCTGGGCTGTCAGCATGGAGCCCAGTGTGGGGCTTGAACTCTTGAACTGTGAGATCATGACCTGAGCTGAAGTCAGATGCTTAACTGACTGAGCCACCCAGGTGCCCAAGGGAATTGTTTCATCTTTAAGTCTTAAAATGTTAACGCTGCTTGGTCTCTATCAACATAAGTGGTCAACTCTATGAGTTAGAATAGGGCTTGGCCGCTGTAACAGAGTCCTTGTAGTGGCCTAAACAAGATAGAAATTTATTTTTCTCTCAGATAAAAAGCTGGATAGGTAATCAAGGTAGGGCATCGTAGTTCTCCAGGCATCAGGGGTTCTGCCTCTTTATCTCTTTGCTCTGCCACCGTTATCACACAGCTCTCATTTTGAGGTTCAAATGGGTTCTTTTGGCTCCTCCCACCACGTCAACATTCTAACCCTCAAGAGGAGGAACCGGTAAGGAGGAGGACAAGGAGGAGGACGTGTAGTTTTCTTTACTTTAAGGGCATGACCAAGAAGTTGCATATGTTACTTCTAGTCACATCTTGTTCTATAGGATGTAGTCACTGGGCACATCCCCCCCCCCCCTATTTTATCAAGACAAGTTTAATACGAAAAACGTAGACTTGTATGTAAGAAGAAGGGAGATGTAGAATGCTTTAGTCCAAACTCTTTTTTAGCATTTCTTTTTTTATCTGGGCCAGAAGATTCGGCCAAATCCAAAACCTTCTGTCAAAATGATTCCCCTAGGCTTTGAAGACACTTCTTTGTTTCAAAGTTGGCACTGTGTCAGTCTGTCTTTCATGATACAGTGTCAGTTTGAACTCGGTTTTCCTGGGAAAGTATATGCAGCAGGCTCCCGGCCTGACATCTGGGTTGGGAGTGCTGCAGATTTTACCTTTGTAAAGCTGAATACATTTCCTTTCTTCAAAATATTGCTAGGAAAAAATTTACTTTCTCATCGAAGTACTGTTTTCGTTAAGATATAGGAGTATTCAAGATAAAAAGCTTAAAATTCCTGTGTTTGGCATGCATGTAAAGCATGTGACAAAGCAGCGTTTGTTTCTTAGAAAATTGGTGACGTCCCGGGCACCTGGGTGGCTCAGTCGGTGAAGCATCTGACTTCGGCTCAGGTCATGATTTCGCAGTTCATGGGTTCAAGCCCCGCGTCAGGCTCTGTGCTGACAGCAGCTATGGAGCCTGCTTCAGATTCTGTGTCTCCCTCTGTCTCTACCCATCTCCCATTCATTCTCTCTCTCTCTCTCTCTCTCTCTCTCTCAAATAAAGATTTAAAATTAAAAAAAAGAAATTTGATGATATCTGGGAATCCAGAATTCACGTTCTAACCTCAGTCTTAAACTGTGACGTGGCCTTGACCAAGCCAGTGGATGTCTTAACTTTTCTTAGTTAATAATATCTTAAAAAAAATTTTTTTTAATGTTTATTTATTTTTGACAGAGACAGAACATGAGTGGGGGAGGGGCAGAGAGCGAGGGAGACACAGAATCCGAAGCAGGCTCCAGGCTCTGAGCTGCCAGCGTGTCGCTCAAACTCACAAACCGTGAGATCATGACCTGAGCCGAAGTCAGATGCTTAACCGACTGAGCCATCCAGGCGCCCCTAGTTAATAATATCTTTAAAAAGAATTTTTTTTAATGTATTTATTTTTGAGAGAGAGAGAGAGAGAGAATGAGAGACAGAGCATGAGTGGGTGAGAGGCAGAGAGAGAGGGAGACACAGAATCTGAAGCAGGCTCCAGGCTCTGAGCTGTCAGCAGAGAGCCCGATGTGGGGCTCGAACCTGTTAACCATGAGATCATGACCTGAGCTGAAGTCGGACGCTTAACCGACTGAGCCACCCAGGCATCCCAGTTCATAATATCTTAAAACACAGTTTAGAAGTAGCTTCTCTCTCATATTATATGTATTTAATCAACAATTATGACACCCTTTAAAAATGCAGGTGTCTTTTTTTTGTTGTTGTTAAGGATGAGTTTTCCTCACAACTAGCTAGACCAACAAGGGGAATGAATGTGAGGATACACTTAACATTTGCCGTCAGTTGACAGCATTCTTCTAAATGCTTTTTTGATAGGAAAAGGTCATTTGAGCTTTTAAGTTAGAAATCGTCAGTAATCTTGGTTGGCAGATATTTCTTTCCATAACGGATGTTTTTTTCTAGGAGTGCGTTTTGGGAGTCCTGATTTCACCATAGGCCCTTAATTATTTGAAGATCTGTGTGCCAGTGTTCCTTTTCAGGCAAGGCCCATTTTCGCCAAGTTTCCTGAAAGTATTCCCAGTGTTATCTCCAGTAATTTCATCTGATTCCTTTTTATGTACTGTTACCACAGCCAAATTATATAGAGCGTATAAAATAAATTGCTGTCTGTCGAGTGGGGCGTGGTTTAGTGATCCCCTTCTGTTTTGAGGGCGAAGCTTCCTTCACTCTTTATCTGTTGCTTGCATCCTCAGCCATCATGAAGGTTTTGTTTTCTCTTTTGCAGATGACACGATTGGTGCTGCCTGGCATGGTGGAAAGGTGAGTCACAAGCTCACACACAAGCACCAGAGAGACAGAGCTCATGATTATTTATAGGGAGAATCCTTTCTTTGCAAAATTCATTAAAGTGACTAATGAACCTGTCCCCTATGTCTTAGCAACAGAGTAACGTGCTGGGCGAGTCACACGGTGGAGCATGAGTCATCTGGTGGTGGAGGCCTTTTCCACTCGATTCCCTTTTTATTTCCCTCTCCAGGGTTGTGGTGGTTCCTTTAGATCAGGATTAAAAAGTCTGCCTGAGTCACCATCACTAACTCAATTGCCTGCTATTCTGAGGGGGTGGATAGAATTCCTGGGGTATTCCCGGGAATGCCTTCTTAAAGCTATATGCTCTCAGAACTAAAATCAGGGGAGTTTCACAAAGCAAGACCCCATCTCCTGGTTTTTTAGTTCTTAATGGGTGAAAGGATATATAGGGAACTTAGGCATGTTATAAAATGGTTATAAGATATCAGACCCACCTTGGAGCAGAAACCCACACCTTGGAGCCCCATCTGTGTCCTAGTTTGAGTCGAGTTCCACTAGGATATGCTAGGTGTCTTCATTTTCATTGAGAAATGTGTTGTAGAGTTCTTCTTGAAATAGCAGGAAGTGTAAAATTGTAATTAAGCTCTGTCTCTCCCTTGGAAAAGCCTGAATGATGTCTAGGCTTTCAAAGAAAACCCGTTGAAAAGATCTGGGCTTGCATCTTGAGCAAGCTTGATCATTTGCTAAATTTAGGACTTCACAGTCATCCTTCCTCTGCAAAAGAGCTTTGAGTTTGGAAGAGATCCAAAGGAATCACGGCTTGGAAAAGGGCAGAGCCCAAAGACCCTATTTCTGTGAAGAAAGCTCTATGACCAGCTGCCGGCAGGGTTTACAGCTACTGTTTATTGAGCACCTATTGTATGCCAAGTGTTGTGCTGAGGAAGTGTTAACTCATTTAACTTTGATAACCTCCTGTTGTATGAAGGAGGAAACAAGGTTAGGAATCCATTTTGTTTGGCATCTACAGAGACTGGTTGAGAAACTGTGTCTTAGCAGGGTTTTTTTGTAACTCCATTTTATATGAGATTTGGTACATATATTTTTTAATGTTTATTTATTTGGAGAGAGGGGGAGAGAGGATCCCAAGCAGGCTCTGCACTGTCAGCTCATGGCCCGACATGGGGCTCCCTCTCACAAACCGTGAGATCATGACCTGAACTGAAACCAAGAGTTGGAAGCTTAACCACCCAAGTCACCCAGGCGCCCTTGAGGTTTGTTGTGTTTTAATTCCTTTAGTAAAAATTCTCTTTAAAACCTTCAGACTGCTTTGTGTTGATTGACAGTGGGAGTGTGCCCCTAATGGTCAGATATGGAAGTGACAGACAGTAGTCAAACCAGACAAAACCTTAGGAGATGGCAGAGAATTGGGGTCGACAGAGTAGGACGGAGGAGGGATGAATTTCGGCCATCATCTTAATGCACTTTTGACATCTGCAAGTGAGTGGACATTAGTTTAGGTAATAAGTCCATGCTTTAAGAACAAAATACTTAGAAACCACAGTAGTGTTATAAAATGAATTTTTAAGGAATTAAGGATTTTGGTGACATCTGTATGAAAAGAGATCATGGAGGCACCTTGGTGGCTCAGTCAGTTAAGCGTCCAACTTCGGCTCAGGTCATGATCTCACAGTTTGTGAATTCAAGCCCTCCATCAGGCTCTGCTGTCGACATAGAGCTTGCTTCAGATCCTCTGTCCCCCTCTCTTTGCCACTCCATGCCCCCATCTCTCTCTCAAAAATAAATAAACATTAAAAAAAAAAAGATAATGGTTGTGAAATAATTTTGCAGATCACAATGGATTTATATAGTGATGGAATTTTAGTACTCGAAATGAATTGAAACCAGCCACCCTTATTTGATAGATAGAAAGTGAGTCCCAAAGAGATTGAGTGCTGTGAACCTTCATAATTAGTACCAGATACAGACATAGGGTGCTAGGAACTTCACCCCTATCTTTATAGACCTAGGCAGCCATGACCGCATTTAGAGCTGAAGCATTAGATAAAAACAATGCAAAGAAGAGGACCTGAGTTAAGTGTATCATGGTGTGTACAGAAGATGAACTGGATCTTTGCCTTTAGGAAATCAAGTGGATTTTACGCCAAGGTTGAGAAATGGTCTGGTGGAAAGCCATCGTAGTCTATGGGCTGAAACCGACACCATAGGGTGAATGTGGCACTTGCTAAGAACTAGTAAGAAACGTAAGTGGACTTTATGAATCACTAGTTTTGGTTAGGAGAGGGAATAGCTGTGTCCCCTTGAACTCAAGGAGTTACTAGTTGTATTAATTAGGGCAGGCTGTAAGAGACCGTCGCTCTCATACACAGCCGGTGTGTATCGGGTTGGGGCTGTGCTCTACCCAGGCATTATCTCAGGCTCCTTCCACGCAGGGCTGCTCTTCCCTTGGGTCTTGCAGTTCTCCGCTGCATTTTCTGCATCCAGCCAGCAGGCGAAGGAAGAGAGAATAAGGGTGATTTTACGGGAGGTTCCATGGGCCAGGCCTGGAAGTAGTGTCCATCCCTTCCACCAACATTCCGTTGCCCACAACTCAGTCACCGGCTACAGCTAACTGCAGAGGAGGCCAGAAATGTTGTTAGCCGTGTGCCTGAGAGGAGAGGAATAACTCCAAGGTAAACAATCATCTGAAAGCCTTCTTACTTACACAATATAAATGATTTTATTATACCCTGCCCTTTACACCAGCCTCAAATGGCGTATTTCCTATGGTTGGTTTCCATGGGATTCTTATTTCCATTCAGTAACAGCAGAGTCCTTTATAAAGATCCTTTGTTGTTGTTGTTGTTTTCCCCTTTCACTGATTCTACCTCTGATGTATGAGATTTTCCAAACCCTCTAGAACTATAGCCTAGGGCCAGCTGACTATCACTAAACGAGTATCTATAATTAAACTAAGGTATTATTACCATAGAAGTAGAAAGTGCATAATTACATTATAGAGGAAACTTGCTCTTTCCACTTCTCTGGAATTATAAACATTGTGTATAGCTGGAGCCAGGAGGTGGTTGCCATAACAACCATGGAAAAGCTAAAAATAGCCCCTTTCATACTGTATTGCTTAAGGTGGAATTATGACATGTTATGGTGTTTTAGGGCAGGCAGTTCTCTTTCATGTGGTAAATGTTTGCAAACTTTCTCCAGCAAAGCAGGATTTGTATAATGTATTTGGATTGCTGGTTCTAATTATATGTCTGACCCCCCTGTTCCAGGATTCTTTTCTGACCAAGGACTCTGTTTTGATATGTTTCTTAGTCTTCTTGAGAGGCTCTTAGTGAATTGTCTTTACCAATTTCAGTGTTGTGTTTAAGCTTTAAAAAAAAAAAAAATTATGGCTCTCCGGAGTACATTTATGCACTCCTTGATAAGAAATCGAAATAGGAAGAAGCGTCATGGAGTCTTTTTTGCACAATCTCCCTTGCCTGTCGTCAGACTCTCTGAGTACAGTTAGTTCCCTCCATTGGAGTCAACCCCGTGTCCCAGTTCTTCATGGTAGCACGTAACACCTCCCTGTCTCTCTCCCCTGCATTGCGGAGCAGAAGGTACCTGAGGAAGGTGGAAATCAGTGACTTATTCAAAGGAGACCTATCACTTCCTCTATGGCAGTAGTAGTTTCATAGAGCTGTAGACAAGGATACTGCAACAGTCTGATGGAGTAGTGGAGCATTTATAGGAAAATAAAGGCTTGGCAATTGTTTTTTTAAGTTTAT
Organism: Felis catus; assembly: GCF_018350175.1. Taxonomy (NCBI): domain Eukaryota; kingdom Metazoa; phylum Chordata; class Mammalia; order Carnivora; family Felidae; genus Felis; species Felis catus. The sequence continues at coordinate 96,165,032 of NC_058377.1, forward strand.
TTATTTTGAGAGAGAGAGAGAGAGCAGGGGAGGGCAGAGAGAGGGAGCGGGAGAGTCCCAAGCAGATTCCACAAGGTCAGCACAGAGCCCGATGCAGGGGTTGAACCCACGAACCGTGAGATCATGACCTGAGCCGAAGTTGGACTTGTAACTGACTGAGCCACCCAGGTGCCACTGCTTGGCAATTTTTTTTTATCCAAGTGACAATGAAGGAGAGTATTAGGATGGGGCTTTCACAGGTCTGAGGGAATTCTACCAGACAGCATAGCTGCAGGAAGCTGTAATTACAAGATGCTGAATTTTATAGGGTTGGGTGCGTTTAATGTTTGGCTTGTGAAAGGGCTAGTCATTGAAGAGAATATATTTCTATGAAAAGGTGCTTCCTTATTAGCAGTGGTGTTTCTGCTTTGTTTTTGCCGTATTTTAGTTCTGGTGGGCCCTCAGTAATTTGTACCACTGAGACACCATCGTGTGGCTGTTAGCAAGTAAGCAGTGTGATGAATGAAGAATGTTATATCACAGAAAAGATTACTTGACTTGTTTATTTGGATGTTTGTCATAACAAACTGGAAAGTATGAAGTATGAGCAACATGAGTCTTCATTATGGAACTTCAGCAAATATTGTTAATGTACCTTCCAATCTTAGAATTGTTCCCCAAGTCCCCGGAAAATGAGAGATTAACTAAGGTTCAGTTTTATGTTTGTTTTCGTGTGCAATGAAGCACAGCCCATTTTGTCCTTCTGCTTGATATAACAGAGCTGTCGTGAGTCGGCCTGTGCCATGGAAACTGGTTTGACGTCACTAATTCTGCTTAGATGGAGGATTAGAGCCAGACAAAGTCGTTGATTTTAAAGACGAGTCCTTTGTGCCTCGCAGCCCCAAATGTTCATCCCCATCTCTGCATGAAGGATAGATACTGTATACAGTACAAGGATTAAGACGGCTCCACCCGCGTGTTGTTTATGATTCAGACAAAACTCAGTTGAATATTATTACCCTTGGAGAGAAAGAGAGAATTCTGTGCTGGTGTGGGTGTGGGTGTGGGAGGAAGGTTTTTGCTAGACAAACACGTGTGCTTCTCGTTAGCACAGAGTTTTCGTAGAGAGGTGTCTCACTGCTGTCATTATGATACAATTATAAATGCCATCATTGTATTTCCTGAGGTCTAGTGCATTCTTGCTCGAGACTTTGTTGGTCTTGGGGTTGTTTAATACATGCTAGAGTGCAAATACTTTGTTTTGAATAACGTTCCCTCAAATTCTGACTTTTCATGAATTCAAACTAACTCTACCTCCCAGAAATTTTAATCAGTGTATATTATTGGCGAAACAAAGATGTTAGTTGCCTCAAGGAGTAAACAATTAAAGGAGCATCCCTGCACAATTGTGACGTATTTGACTATTAGTCTATTATTTTTGAAAACGGGAAAGAAGTTTTTACTGTCTTTAAACACATTTTCCTGGATTGAAATCATGGCTTTGGTGAGTGAAGTCTTAAGAGTGTGTTTTGATGAGATCCAGATTTAATTTTTAAAATATATTTGATAACATTAAACTTTAATTTTGGAAGACTTTTAGGTTGTATCTCATTTGTGAGGAACGAAATAAAAAAAATATAAGATTTTTGTTCAAGGGCACATGTAATCGCTCCAGCCAATCTAAGTATAAGGGAGCACATAATCCAGGTGAAAACAACAGTGATATACTACAGCTTTGGTGAAAAACAACATCATCTGCAACTAGCTTCTTTCTTCCTTTGCTCTGAATGAGTGAGGCTGTAGCAGTTCCTGGTTGTATGAGAAGTTAAAGGAAAATGCTACCTAAAAGCTAGAAGGATGCATAGGGCTCAGGAAGGGGGTGCAACTTGTTGGGATCTGGGGTTACTTCTCAGGAAGCATTCTGGGATGTGTAAGATACCGTAGCTCTCTTAGCATGCACTTGATTGGGACACTCTCTGAGTTTAAAGGTGACACATTACAATATATCATAAAGAGACTTCTCTCTCTCTTTTTCTTTTACAGATTTATTGAGATACGTTTCACATACCCTAAAACCCACCCACTTAACGTATACAATTTGGTGGTTTCTAGTATGTTCACAGAGCTGTGCAACCGTCACCAGAATCTAATTTGAGAACATTTTTAACACCCTGAAAAGATAAAGATGTTCTAAACATCATAAATTAATACTCCATTAAAAGTCTCCAGTAACCAAAGTGGCTTTTAGTCAAATTTGATCAAAGGAGTTTCTCACAAATATAGATAAAATCAAAATCTTAGATAGTCGTTGCTAATTACTGGTTTTTTATCTTCAGGTGATAGGGTTCTATCTCCTGATAGACACTCTTACTCTCTTATCAATATTTAAAACGAAAAGGCTTTTTCTGTCTCTGAGACACAAGCAAAACACACAAGAATGATACAACCAATACAATGACTAAATATTTCCAACTTTCTTTAAAACCCTAATATAACGTTTTTAGATTTGAGATTTGATTTCTGTGACCAAAATGTGAGCGGATTTCATTGCTTAGGAATATTACTAATAAGCACTTCAGTTCAAAATCTAAAACCAAAGACACCTTGTTTCCAGCGACACAGTAAACGGAGGGTCCAGACTTCTGTTTGATGGTTGAAGTGGCATCTCGCCTAGAGGCTGGCAGATGGACTGGGTGACCTTTGGGGATTATTTCTTTTCAGATTTGCGTCTAAAATAACTTAGATGCCATTTAATCATGTTTCTTTTATTATTTTGCATAAAAAGGGTCTGTATAGTCCTTTTTTTAAAAAAAAATACTGAAAAAATAGATCTCGGGGGAGGTAAATTCAGACAGAGAACAGTGAGAATCTGCGTGGAAGGAAAGGAACCTCACTGGGAGGATAGGAAGTAGGTAGGGTTGTTCGCAGTGGCTGGAGGGGACTGGCAGCGCGCTCCCCCCCCCCCCCCCCCCGGTTCCCTCCTCTGGGAAGAATGGGTTTGGAGGGGAGGAGTTGGTTGTTAATTCTGTTTAAAATTCCTAAAACCCTAATTCCACATGTTACCCAACCCTTATGTACTTGCTAACAACTAGTGTATTTACCGCATTGCTTTTCTCCGATTAATATTCATTCATTAATGAAATTAGTAATTCCTGGTAACTTTCTGACTTTCAGTTTTCAGTAATCTCTAGGAGTTACTGTGGAATTGCCCTTTGCCCTTTGGCAGAGAATATGGTTTGATCTCCTGTAGAGTCACATGACTTTTCAGTCAGCTCTTTGTTTAGTGCCTGAATATCTCCAACCCAGAGGAAGTAGGAGGGCAGCACGTAACTGTTCACTCATTGCCAGGAGGTTTCGTTAAGTACCTGTTACATGCTCATGACTGTGCAGGAGGTTTTGAGGAAAAGTGTAAGACAAGGGCTATGGTGTCCAGAAGCGTATGGTTTTGTTGAGGGAGAAAAGCATGTATGCACATACAGTGATTAAATACTACAGTAAGGTAGTATGTGATGGATGATAAGCCAGAATAAAGGCATCAGAAGATTATGAGAGCATTTCCAAGAAGGAGGATTCTTGGTGATGTGGCCAGAGAAGACCTCAGACAGGAGAGATTAACTCGAGGAGACTGTAGCTCTGATCTGGTCATGCCCTGGATTGCTAAAACAGAAATGAGCTAATTGCAAACAGGAGCTATTTTTAGTTGATTGAGTTATGCCTCATTCACTGACCGAGCGTATCATGTGCTGATGAAAGGCAAGGAGTGATGTGTGCTAGAAAAACAGCTATGTTCTTCTGTTTCAGGTAGTTCTGTATCTCAATCTGTAATTTACAAATGGTTGCGTGTATGATTTCATTCTGTTGACCTGGTGCATTTTCCTTTTTAGATCGAAAGGGGCCATTCTGAACATCTCCTCTGCCAGCGGCCTAGTCCCTGTTCCACTGTTGGCCATGTACTCTGCGACCAAGGTGAACAATTTTTTAGTGAATCATGTCAGAATGAGAATGAGGAATACTTTTCGGTCTGAGAAATAAGCATGGAAGCTTCTTGAAGTTCTGTTCTTGGCTGTTTTCAAATGGACTGGGAAGAAAAGGAATGGGGCACCGTGATCTCAGATCCACAGATGCTTTTTTCTCCTAGTAGTCGACTGGTTTTGAAACTGGTACCGGCATACCTCAGAGTTATTACCAGCTTGGTTCCCGACCCCCATAATAGAGTGAATCATCACAATAAAGCAAGTCAAATGAGTGTTTTAGTTTTCCAGTGTATATAAAAATTATGTTTACACTAGGGTCGAGGTTAAAAAAAAAAAAAAAGCTACGTTTATACTGTAGTCTATTAAGTGTGCGATAGCGTTATGTCTAGAGAAGCAGTGCACATATTTTAATTAAAAATACTTTATTGCTAGAAAATGACATCATCTGAGCTTTCAACATGTGGTAATCACTGAACACAGATCACCACAACACATACAATAATAAAGAAAAGACTGAAATATTAGGAGAACTACCAAAATATGACACAAAGACAGGAAGTGAGCAGATGCTGTTGGAAAGGTGGTGCCGGTGATTTGCTTGAGGCAGGGTTGCCATAAACCTTCGATTTTGTAAAGAATACGGCACTTGTGAAGTACAGTAAAGTGAAATGCAAGGAAGTGCGGTATGCCTGTGTTTGTACGTCCCAGAGAGAGAGAGAGCTGATCTGGGCCAGTTAGATCAGTTGATCAGAACACGATGTTAATGATTGGGGATTTGGTCCATGAATGAGAGTCCACTCCATCCAGCAAAAGTTGCCACTCTGCAGAGCTTAGTGGAAGAATTTGCAGCCGGTCAGGATAGAAATACACACAGTAGGCGCAAGATAAGCCTGGATGAGAGTGTGAGCATTTTGCCACATTATTCAGAATTCATAGATATGAATTGTCACTTCTGGAGTGAGACAAGAATTTTCTAGAACTCTCTGTAAGATGTCATAATTTTATACACTATCACCATTCACCTGTTCACATTACTAGTAGGAAAAATCATTTAGAATACATTTCCTGCTGCCTCCAGGTCCATAGCATCTTTATATACATTGTTGAGGCACAGGATACATCCCTGAAATGAAAATGACCATTGAGATGCTCAAGTTAAACTAGCTTTTAGGGAAAAATGAGCACGATCTAATACTCTAAGAACTTGCGATATGTCAGAGAAGGAACAGAGCAAAACTCCTGCTTTCTTTTTCATTTGGCCCTTTGTCCACGGGAAAATCATGAACAGTGACTACTGTTTTGAAAAAGCTTGGCTCCACGCCCCACTCCTGCAATCTACTTGCTTTCTGTATCTGAAACATACAGGAGGGAGGTTTCAAATGAACACCCTGTTTCGTGAAGTGATTGTTGAACTCTAGCTTCTCACCTGTTCTGCTCCATGTGGCCACAAGACTGTTACTAGTTGGGAGCCTCGAAGAGTCATCATTGATACTTGGCATTTTAAGCCTGAGGTTGAGTCCATACTTGAAAAATGGTACATTATATTTTACAGATAGATTTAAAGTTGTACTAGCAGAAGAAGATGGGCTGTCACATTCATCCGTACGCTTCTTGGATCTTGCCATCCCCAAGGACCAAGAGGAAGCTTGCTCTTTTCTTTACTGACAACAAAATCCCTATAGAGGAGAGTTGAACGGAATTCATATTGTGTTTCTGTTTGAATGGCAAGTGGGGAGGAGGAATGTGTCCTTTGTTATATAATAAAATATTTCTTCTTGGAAAGTCATTTTCTGAAAAAAGGGAAGAGAAGACCCTTTTCTGGTTAAGTCACAATTTGATCTGGAGATTCTAGTTGGTGAGAGAATACTTAATTTAGTGGCAGATAAAAACGACTTGAGGTTTTGAGGTGTTTTTTTTTAAGGCCTCTTCTGTATGTGAAATAAAAAGAATGATTAGGAACTCGAGTGTTAAATGGTTAGTTTGTTATTTTTGTTGCCATGGCTACAAATCAGGCCGATTGATGTAATGTGTGTGTTTCCTTCCCACTCCCACCCCATCCCAGGCTTTTGTGGATTTCTTCTCTCAGTGCCTCCATGAGGAGTACAGGAGCAAGGGCATCTTTGTGCAGGTGAGTGGGGTATGTTTCAGTTGCATATCCCTGTTTTTGTGTGGTTTCCACAGCAACTGTTGCTGTCTTGGCAACGAAAGAAAATCACATTCCTAAGGAAAGTGTGACGTTAGCACACCATTAAAGACATGATTTCTTTTTCTTTTATGCACTTTAAGTCTAGATTTTAAAAAAGTTATCCCCTAGAATTCTTAAGTAGGGGTACTTAAAGTAGAACTAAACGCACGGTTTTATTTTTTTACAGTTTTATTTTGAGAAAATTAGACCATCCGTATCTCTTAGCTGCCAGGTGTTCAAGGCGTGTGGTGACTGTGTTCCCAGAGCCACTGGGTAATAACCACGGGGGAAGGTGGAGGGCTGAGTAAAACTCACTCTGTGCAGAGCAAGGACGACCGCGTGTACCAGGATGCCTTAGGGGTGGTAGTGAGTTTTAACTTTTTTTTTTAAATTGTGGTAAAAGTCCATAACAGAAAATACCATTTCAGTCACGTTCAAGTATTTGTTTCAGTGGCATTAAGTACATTCACATTGTTGTGCGGCCGTTAGCACCATCCTCTCCAGAACTTTTCATCTTCCAAAACTGAAATAACGTGTTTATTAAACAGTCACGCCTCACTTCCCCCTCTCCCAGCCCTGGACAACCTCCGTCCTACTGTCTGTCTCTCTGAATCAGACTAGCGTAGGTACCTCTTATGGGTGGAATCGTACAGTATTTGTCTTTCTATGTCTGGCTTAGTGCGCTTCGTATAACATCTTCAGGGTTCATCCATGTCGTAGAGCACGTGTCAGACTTTCCTTCCTTTTTAAGGCTGAATAAAATTACACGGTATGTATACACCACATTGTGTTTGTTCATTCATATGTTGTTGGACATTCAGCTTGCGCTCCCCTTTTGGCTGCTGCGAATAATGTGGCTGTGAACGTGAGGGGTACGCCTATCTTTTTGAGACCCTGCTTTCAGTTCTTGTACATATGTCCCCAGAGGTGGAGTCACTGGATCAGGTGGTAATTTTATTTATATCTATATTTCTATTCTCTGAACTGCCCTTTTTCCATGGTAGCTTACATATTTTATACTCCCACAGCAATGCCCCCCAGGGCTCCCAATTTTTTCATATCCTTGCCAATACTTATTTTCTGTTTTGTTTTTGTTTTTAAATAATAGAGGTCCTAATGGGTAGGAAGTGGTCTTTCACTGTGGTTTTGATTTGCATTTCCCCAATGACTAGTGACGTTGAGCACCTTTTCAGCCGCTTATTGGCCATTTTATATATTCTTTGGAGAAACGGCTATTCAAGTCTTTCACCCTTTTTTAATTGGGTTGCTTGCTTTTGATTTTTGAATTGTAGGAGTACTTGATATATTCTGGATATTAATCCTTTATTAGATATATGGATTGTAGATATTTTCTTCCACTCTGTGGGTTGCCTTTTCACTCTATGGATAGTGTCCTTTGATGCACAAAAGTTTTTAATTGTGATGTAGTCAGTTTATCCATTTTTTCCTTCATTGCCTGTGCTTTTGGTGTCCTATCCAAGAAATCATTGCCAAATCCTATGTCATGAAGCTTCCCCCTGTGTTTTGTTTTCAGAGTTTTATAGTTTTAGCTTTTGCATTTAGGCCTTTGATCCAATTTGACTTAATTTTTGTAGAGACCTTTGATTTGATCATATAGCTAACAGATACAGAGCTGTGAAGATACAATACAAAATATGAAAGGAAGCAAATGTAGGAGTTTTCATGAGTATCTGTCTCCAATCAACTATTGTTCAACACAAAGAAATAATGGCTCACAGTATTTCCATGCTTAGGCACGTTTTCAACAATGTCCTGGGAGAGGCTTGCAATTCTTCCCCCTTTCCTGCTCCTGCCCACGACCTGCCCCTACTGGTTCACACACCCCATTGTTCTTCATGGCCTCCTTACTGCAAGCCTAGTATTTAGATTTTTGCATTCCAAAGCCCCAGATGATCAAACATCTAATAGCTACTAGTTGAGGCGTTACTTTCAGGCACAGGGCTAAGCCCTTTATATGCATCCATTTATTTCATTTCATCTCATAACGACTTCATAAGGTGGTGTGATTATCATCTTCTTTAAATTTATGGAAATTGGAGTTAGAGAGGTTAAGCCACTCATCCATGTTGAACCAGGACTCAAATCCAAGTCTGTTTGGCACCAAATTCTTTGTTCTTCATCACTGGCCTCCTTACTCGAGGCCTTTAGGACAGCATTGAACACATTGGATCCTTCTATGCTCAGGGAGTTATGGAATCAGAATGTGATTGGCTGCCTAGTTCCATTTGCTCCCTTGGATCTTTAGACAGTCAGGATCCCTAAGTGATGGGTGGGAGGGAGGGAAGGGTGGGTGATAGGCATTGAGGAGGGCACCTGTTGGGATGAGCACTGGGTGTTGTATGGAAACCAATTTGACAAGAAATTTCATATTAAAGAAAAAAAAAGATCCCTAAAGTGTTGTCTGAATCTAGCTTCTAAACCCTTTTCTTCTATGAGTGGATATAGTAGCTCAGTCACCCACAGTGAGAGGGAGTGGTAGTTAAGGGAAGGTTAGATGAATGTTTCCTCATCTTCCAGGACCATCTTACAGTCTGCTACTTCTATACCCTGACCTGGGGTCTCGCCCAAGTAGTCCTTAGATGTCCTAGCCCTGTGGTGTTATTTTGATTTGCAGCTTCCCATAAATGTAGGGTACACTGAGGAGGAAGACAGGGTTTTCGAGAATCCTGAATTTTATACCCAACTGCCCTACTCCCTCTTCCCCCCTTGACCCTGTCATGTCAGTGCTCATAGCTGAAATCCGCTGTGTAGAATGTGGTATATTTTGGTAACAAGGAAACCAGTAGAGCATCCATGGGAGGTAAGGTGCCACATGCCACACAGTGTTGTGCCATTTTCTCATTCTGAGGAATCGGTTGTCATCAAGTTATTAATTTAGTAATTTTTAATTTTTTTTTTCAACGTTTATTTATTTTGGGGACAGAGAGAGACAGAGCATGAACGGGGGAGGGGCAGAGAGAGAGGGAGACACAGAATCGGAAGCAGGCTCCAGGCTCCGAGCCATCAGCCCAGAGCCTGACGCGGGGCTCGAACTCACGGACCGCGAGATCGTGACCTGGCTGAAGTCGGACGCTTAACCGACTGCGCCACCCAGGCGCCCCTAATTTAGTAATTTTTAAACACCTACTGAGACTAAGCAGAAATCTTACAGATCCATTGGCGGGTGACCATCAGGCAGCAAGGCCGGAAGCTGGAAGTGTTTGAATGACAAAAGGGAATATTCCACTCTGTGAGCACAGATGAGCGGTTTCTAAAATTCTCTGAACAGACAAGACTGCCTCCTCTCTCATTCCCACAGCTTGCTTGCCTCAAAGATCTTTTCTCCATATTCTCTGCCTATTAATCTGCTGTGTCTAGAAGCTACTGGAAAAACACATTAGCATTTGTTTTTTGAAATATTTAACTTTGATAAACTTGTTTTTCCCCCGGAATGAATATCAATTATGTAATTTCATTGATCATTGTCTTCCTTCAAATAGATTCAATCAAGGTTTAAATGCAGTGTGAATCTGGTGAAAAAATAAAAACTCACATGTTTGTGAGAGAAAGTAGAGTTGTCATTTCTGTGCGAGCACATCAGAATGCCGAAGTAGATAGAACAGAATCTTGTACTCGTTCTGACCAAAGGGACAAAGACATCTGGTCTAAATGAAGCTGAGTTAAAAATTGTTGGTTTCTCAGCGGTGGTGTTTTATGTCTGCACATTTTTTTGGCCCAGGAGTATTTATCAACAATTTCCTCTTCCACTCCATCCCACGTACTGTTTGCTGGGTGATCTTGCTAAAATCCTAGGCAGGCAATGTTGCTTCCTTCATAGTCCTCCCGTGGCTGCCCGCAAGGTTCAGGATTGAACCCAGGCTCCACGGGGCCATCGCCAGAGTGGACGTTGTGCTGCCTGGTACCTGCTCTGAGCTCAGCAGGGTCCAGGACTGCCTTCTCTGCAGGCATGCCTTTCCCTCTTCATGCCCCATCTCCCTATCTCCCAGAGCCTGTGACCCGTATCCGTCGTTCAGGGCTCAGGCCACACTTCACCAGCCCTGGGAAAGCGAATGTCAGCATGCGACGTGCCTTTCCTTCTGCCCTCCTATTTTTTATTATATACTTCAGCCTGATACTCTCTGGCCCCCTCCTGCTCTTCCCCACCCCCCCCCCCCCCCCCCCCGCCCTCCCGCTTCAATGTATTCTTGAGATCTGGATTTTTGTTTGTTTGTTTGTTTGTTTGCCTCTGTGTTGCTAATGGCACATGTAATTGGGGGCATACTAGGGACGTGCCTTTTGCTTGGTATCACGGGAGACTCTGGTTGTACATGGCCATGCTTTGCGATACACAGACATTCGTTTTAAGGGCCTTTTTGAGCTTCTTCTCTTGCTGCCATATGCCTCTGGTCTTGAATTGTCAACCTCTGTATCTAGAGGGTTTCCGGGCTAATGCCATGTTGCCAAATTTCAGTTTCTTCTAATCCTTGGGAGGAAAGCTGTCTTTTCAGGTCTACCTCTGTGTGAATATATATTAGATTGTTCTTTAGGGAGAGGAAGAGAGTCTGTTTTTTGAATTTAGCTTTTTTATATTAATTCCTTATTCATATTTTTTGCTTTTTTCTTTCCTATAATTTTGTGAGAGCATTTAACATTTCCTTCCATGAATTCAGATTTGCCATTAAATAAGCATTTTCTGGAAAGGCAAATGAACAGTAGAGACAATAAATGAAAAAAAGGTGAATTTGGGACCTGATAAATTCCATCTGTGCTTTTGAGTTTTGAATTGAAGGTAAGAAGTTCATTCTTGAGTCAACCATATCAAAAGCGTGCTCTGTTGGTGAGGACTATCTGTTCTCATTATTGTCCTGTAATTAAAGCCCAGTCAGAATTATGCTTAACCCTTTCAAAGGGCAAAATCCAAAGTGATCTGACTGGCTAGTTGATGGGCCCCAGGACCAGCTCCTTCTGTATGCCATGTATCAACTAGCCATGGATGCTGAAAAAGCGTAAGAAATAGCTAAGACCAGGACAGCCACCTTCTTGAACTCTTCTTCTGGAAAGCCTTCACAAACCTTCTTGTTTTTTTGAAAACTTTCTATTCAGAAATAATTTCAAATCTACAGAAAAGTTGTCAGAGAATAATACAAAGGACACTCCAATCCCCTTTACCCAGAGTCACTTAACGTTATGCATTTTACTGTTTGCTTTATTATTGAAAGGTAAGTTGCATGCATCATGGTTCTTTACCTCTGAATACTTTAGTGTGCATTTCCAGAGAATAAGGATATCCTTTTGTGTAACCACAACGCAGTTATCCATTTCAGAGTTAACACGGATGTAACATTTTTATCTAATCTTCCATCTGTATTCCAGTTTTTGACTCTTTAATAATCCTGATAGCATTTTTCATCCTCCAGTAAAGAATTCCGTCTACATTATCGGGTATGACATAGTACATAGTTGTTCTGTCTCCTTAGTTTCCTTGAATCTGGAATATGTCCACGGCCTTTCTTTGCCTTTGTGATGTTGACATTTTTGAAGAGCACCGTATTCCTCCTGCTCTTTTTGATCGAACATTCCTTATTTGGCATGTATCTGATGTTTCCTCATGGTTGGATTCACGTTATGCTTTCCTAGCCAAAATTATACATGTGAGTTTGTATCTTTCTCAGGGATTCACATCTAGGGACACACAATATCCATCTGTCCTTCACCGCTGATGTTAATTTTGTTGCTTCAGTCAAGGTGTTACCCACTTTCTCTGCTGTATAGTTACCGTCTTTTCCCCTTGCACTAATAAGCAACCTGTGGGGAGACACTGTAAGACCACGCAGATACCCTGCACCCTATCACAGTTGCCCCTAGAGTTAGCATCCTGTGGTGATGCCTCGCAAACCTGCCGTATCAAAGGGGTTTTTGATGCTAAGGAATTCATGAAGCCCTGTCTGGGTATTTGGTCATTTCGAAGCAAGAAGTCACAGCTTCCTCAATCCAAGCCATGGTTTTTTTGTTTGTTGGTTTTGTTTTGTTTTTTAAATGTTTTTTATTTACTTTGAGAGAGAGAGTGCAAGAGGAGGACAGATGCAGGGCTCAAACTCAGGAACCCTGAGATCATGACCTGAGCCGAAGTCGGACGCTTCACCGACTGAGCCATCCAGGTGCCCCAGGCCATGGTTTTATGCAGACCGTGTTAATTACTGACTGGTATGCTTAAAGGCAGTGAGGAAGGGACGCTGGGCTTGGCATCAGCAAACCAAGGTTTTAGTTCTGATATCGCCAGTCAGTGGTCATCTGACCTACAGAAAGCTGCTTCATTACTTTGAGCCTTAGCCTCCCCTTCTGGCAAATGGGGACAAAGGATGGGGCATATGTAAGAACACTGGAAACTAAAATGACACACAAGTGTGAAGAAGAAAGACATTTGCATGTTTTGAATATCTACAATATGCTCCAAGTTTTCAACCATTTTGTTATCTTATTTGAAGTGGACATTAACCTAGGTCCATTTGACAAGTAGGAAACTAAGAATCAAGAGGAGTCATGTCACTCGCCTAAGGTCAGTCCAGTTTGTCAGACAGCGAATGCCTGCTCTTTGACAGATCCTTAGCTAGGCAGGGAGGCAGCAAAGGTGAATCAGACACACCCTGTCCTCAAGGCTCAAGGCACACACACAACGAGAAGACAGATCGTGAAAGCACATTACAAAGACGAGGGATAGCAGGTCCAAAACTAGAGGTATATATTGTGTGCCACGTTTCTTCAATCAAGAAATATTTAGAGTGTGCCTACTAGTCTGGTAATTGGGGATACAGTGGCAAAAAGAGAGAGATGGGTGTGGTAGAACTTAGGTTTAGTGGGGAGACAGACAATAAGCAAGTAAACAAATACATGAATGGGATGACCTTGCAGAGTGATAAGCACTACGAAGAAACTAGAGAAGGGTGACGTGTTCAAGAACGTTGTCGAGTGCGGGGAATTTACTGAGCTCTGGATTTGTAGCCTGGGTTCGAATCACTCTGGAGTCTGTGTTCTTTCTCTTTCTCTGCACCATACAGTCCTCCTGGGAAGCCAAGTCTCTACAGCCATCCCTTAGGGTTCAGTTTACCTGGCTCGTTATCAGAGGACAGGCGAGTACACAGGTTGAGACCACTAAACCCAGAGAAGACAGTTGCAGGTTTCAGCTGGCCTGAAAATGAAATGGGTTTTCTTTCTTTCTTTTTTTTTTAGCAGCAAATTGCAGAAGAATGCTCCGTTTCGAGGTGAACTTAACCATAATGGGGACATTCACCTGGCCCCCCCTTCTCTTAAGTTACCACCTTCCAGTGCTTTGGTCCTCTTGGGTGATGAGAGTTGGTGGCTTTGTTAATTCAGCTAAATGTAGTAATCAGAATAAATTTAGAAAATAAATAAGACACATAGAGATGAGGGAGAAGACAAAATTCAAGTTTTTTTTTTAAATGAAAGAAGATATTTCCTCTTTTATATTTTGTTAAATATTTTATAGCTTAGAGTAATCATATGGATCTACTGGGCTTCAAAGAGCTAGCAAGCCAAATACTAGGAAGTGGCTATCGAGATTGAAAACAGAATTCTTCATCCATTCTTCTTTTTAATTGCCAATGCCAATAAAAGAAGGTAATGGAGTGTGTCTTTGTTAGTGCAGATGGAATCTAAATAGAACTATAAAGCAATATAATTCTCCCAGGAGATAATCATATCTGGTCAATTGCACCAACTTTGAGAAATGGCTTAAGAACAGTAACATTAGTCCTGTTGGGATCCGTGGTCTCCAGTCCCTTCCAGCCAGGTGACTCTCCATGTTTGTCATCGGTAACATCTTTTTTGCTTGGTCCCTTAAAACAGTGTTGCCCCACAAGAAGTAAAAACTTAAGGGGCAATAATTTTAAAATGTAAGAGGTAGTAAGTCCAGAAACAACTGACACATCCAGGTGGTTATCTCAATAGTCATTCTTTATAAATACGGCATCCTTACAAGCTATAAAAATTCAGCCAAGTTTTTCTTTCTAAATTCATCCTGAAAAATATACATATTCTAAAACTTAGAAAGTAATTGCAAATATATACTAGGGTTCAAATTCCACATTCTTTACCTGACAGTATTTTATTTAATCCTCACAGTAGCACAGCAAGGAAGATGCTGTCTCCCCCAGTTGCAGAGGAAGAAACTGAATCTCAGTATTTTGGTCAGATCAGACACCTGGTATGTGGTCAAGGCTGTCTGGTTTCAACACTGACATTCTCCCACCTCATACCCCGCTGCCTCTTTCTCTCATATTTCAAATTCATTCCATTGGGAAATCCTACCAACTTCGGTTTATCCACTATCTGACCACTTCTTGTGACCACCACTGCTACCAGTAATTTAAGCTGTCACGATCTCTTGCCCTAGACATTCTGCAGTCCCTTCCTCCTCAGCCTCCCCATTCCCATCCTTGCCTGTAGCCCCAGTCTGCTCCCAGCAGTCACAGTCATCTCTTTAAAGCTAAATCAAGGACATTTTACCTCTCTGCTAAAAAAAATTCTCCCGTGGCTTTTCATTTCTTTCAGAGTAAAAGCATGAATTCTTAGGACCTACCATGTTCTGATTTCAGACGTTCCACATTATCTTGCCCCCTCCCAACCCCTCCCCCTGCCGCTATATCTCTGGTCCCCTTGAAGTTCCTCAAACACTCCAAGCACATGTCCACCTCAGGGCCTTTGCACTTGCTGTTCTTGCAGTCTAAAAGGATCTTTACCCAGATAGCCTTTTTGCTAGCTCATATAAGCAAAGATTGACATCTTTGTCACCACATCAGAGAGGTCTTTCTTGGTCACCTGCAGGAACAGCTGCTGTCACCTCTGTCGCTACTCAGGTTTACTTTTCTTTTTCCTTTTTATTATTGCCTCCCAATATAGCATACATTTTTTACTGTTTGTAGTCTGTGGGCCCCCACCCCCACCCCAGATGTAAGCTCTGTAAGATTAGGGACTTTCCTTTTGTTCACAACCATATTCCACTGCCTAAAACAGTGTCCTACCAGGTGCTCAGGAAATATTTGTTGTTAAATAAATGCTTTTTGTGATATTACTCTGTTTCTCCTTTTGTTCTATGAATGTTAACATATAAATTCCACATATTCAGAAATAGGCCATTTGTAAGATTATCAGCCAGCCAGTGTTTATCAAGTATTTTCTTTGTACAGGGGCACCTGGGTGGCTCAGTCAGTTAAGGTCCAACTCTTGGTTTCGGCTCAGGTCATGATCACACAGTTTACAAGTTCGAGCCCTGCATTGGGCTCCATGATAACAGTGCAGAGCCTGCTTGATTTTCTCTCTCTCTCTCTCTCTCTCTCCCCCCCCCTCCCTCCCTCCCTCCCTCTCCCCCTCTCCCTCCCTCCTCCCACCACCTCTCTTTCTGTCCCTCTCCTGCTTGCTCTCTCTCTCTTTCAAAATAAATAAACTTTAAAAAAAGGGGGGAGGATTTTCTTTGTACAGAACATACAACATTTTAACCCCTTCATATGGGGCTTAGGTGTTAAAGTTTATAGGTAATGTTACCGTGAGGCCTTCGCTCAATGCCATGTAGTCAGGGATCTCTGCATCATCAGAGTGATTCCTTTTCCCAAACATTTTCTAGGAAGTCCAGGTAAAAAGCAACAGCCTTTTTGTGGAAATGCTCATCTCATGGTCTGCAAGTAAAATAACACAAACTCCAAAGCTAGGATCTAAGTATAGAGTTAGATCTGGAGGATATCAGATCCTGAAATGGAAGATGAATACACAGATGTAAGGAGAAAAGATTCTCTAAAATGCCTCATAGGAGCCACAGCCTCTGCCTTAAGAATGTGAGCCAGTCACACTGTCGAACGTAATACTCCTAAAAGGCAGATGAGACATCGTGTCTAGAATTCCATATTGTGCAAATAGACTGGAGCCCAGTGCCCTCTGGATCCATGTTTGCCAAAGCATGGTTGTGAGTTGTTCCGGTCGTTTTTACTCATTTATTATTAATTTTTTAAATGTTTATTTATTTTTGAGAGAGAGAGAGAGGCAGAGCACGAGCAGGGAGGCTGCAAAGAGAGAGGGAGACACAGAGGCTGAAGCAGGCTCCAGGCTCTCAGCTCTCAGCACAGAGCCCGACACGGGGCTTGAACCCAGAAACCATGAGATCATGACCTGAACCAAAGTCAGATGCTTAACCGACTGAGCCACCCAGGTGCCCCTGTTCTGGTCATTTTTAAATTCAAGAAGACGTGTTTAGTACACGGGTGACGGTATGAGAGATACTTTATCACCTGAAATTACAAGGTTCAGTATTTGATTCTTGAATATCTGCCGCACAGTGTTGGGCTCCATCTTTCCATTACTCCATGATATGAAGTTCCAGTGGCCTTCCTTCCTATTCTGAGCAAGGCCCCCTAAATTGTCTTGTGAAGACCACATTACCTAAGCAAGCTACTCCAGTGCATGAGAAAAGGGATACCAAGTTGTCTTCAGAGATTTTTTTTTTCTTATAAACAGGCTGAATAAGGACAAAACATCAACAGCTTCGCTTTATGGCCTAGTTAGTTATTTTCACTTTGGGATTCTAAGTTGGAAGACCAGGGCACTTGCCTGCACCTATGGCTGTGAAGACCCAGGTTGTTTCCAAGGAGTAGTGTTTATAGTGGCAAAGTTTTGAGCTTAAGCAAGTTGTAAGATTTGTTCTGCCCAAAATACTAACTATAGAAGGGTGAGTACACTCGACCAGTTCACTGTAATGTTTGCATGAGTAGACAGGAAAATGGATTAATTATTGTTTGGGGTTTCTTTTGTTTTTGTTTTTGTTGTTGTTGTTTTGAGAGAGAGAGAGAGAGAGAGAGAGAGAGAGAGAGAGAGAGAGAGAGAGAGAGAGAATGTGAACGGGGGAGGGGCAGAGAGAGAGGGAGACACAGAATCCGAAGCAGGCTCCAGGCTCCCAATTGTCAGCACAGACCCCGACGTGGGGCTCAAACTCATGAACTGTGAGATCATGACCTGAGCTGAAGTTGAATGCTTAACCAACTGAGCCACCCACGCGCCCCCTTGTTTATTGTGTTTTTGTTGAAGTTTTTAAGGAGGGACCTAGATGACGTTTTGAGTTACATTTCTTTTACAATAACTTGAAATATCCTTTTTATTTTTTTAATTTAATTTATTTTTTTAATTTACATCCAAGTTAGTTAGCATATAGTGCAACAATGATTTCAGGAGTAGATTCCTTAGTGCCCCTTACCCATTTAGCCCATCCCCCTTCCCACAACCCCTCCTGTAATCCTCTGTTTATTCTCCGTATTTAAGAGTCTCTTATGTTTTGTCTCCCTCCCTGTTTTTATATTATTTTTGCTTCCCTTCCCTTGTGTTCATCTGTTTTGTATCTTAAATTCCTCATATGAGTGAAGTCATATATTTGTCTTTCTCTGACTAATTTTGCTTAGCATAATACCCTCTAGTTCCATCCATGTGGTTGCAAATGGCAAGATTTCATTCTTTTTGATTGCTGAGTAATACGCCATTGTATATATACACCACATCTGTTTTATCCATTCATCCATCAATGGACATTCGGGCTCTTTCCATACTTTGGCTATTGTCGATAGTGCTGCTATAAACATTGGGGTGCATGTACCCTTTCGAAACAGCATACCTGTATCCCTTGGATAAATACCTAGTTGTGCAATTGCTGGGTCATAGGGTAGTTCTATTTTCAACTTTTTGAGGAACCTCCATACTGGTTTCCAGAGTGGCTGCGCCAGCTTGCATTGCCACCATCAGTGCAAAAGAGATCCTCTTTCTCCGCATCCTCGCCAACATCTGTTGTTGCCTGAGTTGTTAGTGTTAGCCATTCTGCCAGGTGTGAGGTGGTATCCCATTGTGGTTTTGATTTGTATTTCCCTGATGATGAGTGATGCTGAGCATTTTGAAATATCCTTTTTAAATTCTTGGCAAGTAACTAGACCTATACATTTATCTTGGTTTAGATAGATGATCTTGCTTAAGCTTCAGAATATCTAAAATTTTGGTCTAACCTCTCATATTAACACTGTCAACTTACTGGTATAATTAATTTTCTGGACTGCAGCAGTGGAAGGGGACCCCACTACAGTTCTTCAGTGCTGTGCACACTGAGGTATTCTGTTGCTAAGTCACTCAGGAAATCTGTGCGCCCCTCCTGTGTGCTAGGTCTGCTCTAAGTACCGGCAATAGAGTGGTGATTAATGCCATGTTTTCTTAGGGTTTGTGCTCTAGAAATCACTACTGTCCAGTGCTTGGGTTTAGTTTTCTGTTGAGTGTAGCTTTCCTCCTGCCCCTGCCTCACACAATTCCAGCACTTGAACCGCACTGCACAGCTCCCAGCTCCCTGAGAACATCACGCTCATTCCCTCTCTCTCTCTCCTTTTCTCTGCCCCTGCTATTCTCAGTACCCGAAACATTCTCCACTTGTTTGTTTACCTGGCAAACTCCTCCACTTTAAGACGGAGCTCTAAAGTTATTTCATCTCTGAATCCTTTGCATCTTCTGCCAGCCCACGTTAATTGCCTTGACTTTAAACCACTGTCAGAAATTAATAAATACCCTTTCCAGAATTGGATTGGCATTTCTTTACTGGAAGGACATTGATTAAGTTGGGATTCCTAGGCATGTGTCTCCTGTCTCCACCTCTGGAGCTGGGAGGCTCCCTATCTGGATGGGTTAGCTGAATGGTGAGCTAACTTGTGCTGCCATCAAGTGGTTCAGCCAGGCAGTGCGACTTAATTCTTCTGCAAGATCAAACTAGTCCGATTTCTGCCATGTATCTACAGAGAGAGGGAGGGTGATAATCTCATTGTGTAATCGGGAGGTATGATTATCAGACCATATTCATCCTGAGGCACTTAAAACTTTATGGTACTCTTGGCAGGCTTGTGATCTGTAAATGGGAACGTGTTTTTGATCTTTACTTTTCTGTAACCAGGAAACCCGAGACAGAGATGTGACACGGCTTGCTTATGCGCCTTCATTATTTGAGACAGAGCACAGTGCATATGCTTTCTTTGGCTTTGCTTTTGCTACTCAGCTTGGTGAACAACGTTTTCTTTCCTTATCCGTTGTATGAGCCTTAGCAAACATTTCATACTGTGTTAGTCTGAGATCTCTCTTCGGTTTGTGCTCTCATATACTGTATCCTTGCTGCAATATGGCTTTAAAAGTAAAGGCCTTTTTGACAAAATATTTTTGCTCCGTAAGTGGGAGATAGGTGGATAGTGACAAACAAATTCTCAAAAACCAAGAGTCACCTAATCAAAGTCTGCCCAGGTATGGAGGTACTTTGGGGACGTTAGTTTACTTAGTGCACATCTCAATTTTACTTCTGTACCTCTAGTAAAGTTTTTGATTTTGACCACCAGGTGTTGGATCCTTTTGTTTAATAGAAGTATCATTGTAATTTGTACTCTTTCCTCTCATGCATGTGTGATAAACAGAATACATTCCCTCTTTGGTGAAGAGACAAGCCCAAGTTACTTCAAGCTAGAAGGGTCCTTTTGCATCATGACTCAGTACCATTGTAATAGGGTTCCTTTATATTCTATGTTGGATCCTGTCCAAATGTATCAAACATAAGCAGTAGAGAACCTGACACTAGTTAAGTTCTTCTAACAGGTAGTGTTCAGACCTGTCATCCCACACCACCCCCATCAAGTGTCCCTTGCTTACCCAAGCTGTTGCCATATGCTCATAGTGTCTCCCCCACAAAGAACAAAAGAAAGAAAAGGCGAGGTGGCCCTATCTTATTAGTAGCAAAGTTTATAAAGCTCAGATGCAGAATGATGATAAACTAGGGAAGAAGAGTGGTTGTCAAAGGCTGAGAAAGGGAAACGCTTAGTTTAGAGGGACCAAAGCTGGTAGAACCATCTTAATGAACCACAAATTGTGAAGACAATTAGCATCATCTCTTGAGGAGGATCAGATGTCAAAAATCTACGTGGTGGTTTTGTAATGGTGCTCAATTCAGAGTGGAAAGAGTATCCTATCTGGAATCTCTGCCCTCTAGATTTGTTCAGTTCCTTCTTTTGAAAGGTTCACAGACGTTTACTTCTGCTTATATTTAATACTTTTTCAGTCTCATGTTGTTTCATTGATAGATTGCCTTGTTACAATTTACTTTATCTGTCATGTATCCTCTCAAGCTGGCTTTCCATGTGCTTCTCTCTCTCAAGATACACACTTTAGATTTCACCAAAAGGTGTCTGCGTTTGTGCCACTGAGAGCAATCAGGCGTCATTAGATTCTGGATTAGTTGCTTTCCTAATTACCAGTGTGTTTTTTGGGGGGGGCGGGGGCTGTTGCCTTTCTAGAGTGTCCTGCCATTCTTCATAGCTACAAAGCTGTCTAAAATCCGAAAGCCCACTCTGGATACGCCCTCTGCAGAGACCTTCGTGAAGTCTGCGATTAAAACGGTGGGCTTGCAGTCCCGAACCACTGGATACCTGATCCATTCTCTTATGGTATGTAGATTTTCAAGTCTCAAATCAGTAGTTTGCTGTGGGGCTTTCATTCCCACTGAGTCACAAAACAGCATGTGATGTATTAGCATATATGCATTGTCTAGCCTTACTAACAAGGCATCTGTGTTGTGTTTTGTTTTTAAGTTTATTTATTTTGAGAGATAGAGAGAGAGTGTGTGTGGGTGTGGGTGTGTGCATAAGCCGGGGAGGTGCAGAGAGAGAGCGGGGAGAGAGAGAATCCCAAGCAGGTTCCACGCTGTCAGCGTGGTTTTATTTTAGAAGTTACCTACAAAGAAAACAACAATAAAGTAAAACATAAGATCAGATGCTTTAAGTTAGCTCAAATTATAGGCTTTAATTATCTATCTCCCCATTTCTTTCCCTAGGGCTCGATAATTTCAGTCATGCCTACCTGGCTGTATTTTAAAATAACCATGAATATGGGCAAATCCACACGGGCTCGCTATCTGAAGAAAGCCAAGAAGAATTAAGCATTGATAACTGCACTGAGTAGCTTGGCTGGGTGCACCAACCTACACAGGATTACGGCAAGACACCCCCCTCTCCAAAATCTGCGGTTGTCATTTATCAATTACTAATAAGGCTAAATGTTGTCCTGAAAGAAGTTGCTTTCAGGAATTCCAGACATATATTCTGGATACTACCAGGAGTTATTTTGAAGTTTAATATAAATGCTCATATCAAATGGACATAGAACTAATACTAGCAAGAACAGTGTAATGGGAAGGAACATGATTGTAGCAAATCACAGAACAACAGAGACAGACGTAATGCTTCAGTGGTTTCGTCTGGCCAAAATGCCAACGATGATGATCTTTGTATTTTCTCTGAAATATACTTTAAAAAGTAATGGCCAGCTCCCCCCACCCCCCATTTTTTTTTAAACACTTTTGGGGGAGTGGAGCTGAATTGATTCACTTATGGGAGGACATATTGCAATATACATCACTAGAAGGTTTTCTAAAAGTATGTCCCGGCTTGTACATTTATATGGAACTTTTTATGCTCAAGGGTAGCTGATCACATAAAAATAAGACATGAAATATGGAGTTCTTTTTGACACATGAAGCCTGCTAAAATATGCTTTCCTCTGATACATATTTCTTTTCAGTTTAAATGCATGTAAATACTGAAGGCTATATGGTATGATTTATAAAGGTAAATGGACCAGAAAGTACACTGAGATGGGCAGCTGCTTATGGTGTCACTAAGACCGTTATCCAGGAAAGTGGCTTGCTTAGTCCCCAGCCTCTTCTGTTTCTGCACTGCACCAATACTGCTCACATATGTGACCACACGCTATTCCCACAACAGTAATGATAACAGAGAAGTGGCCTTGTAGTTTTAAACTGATACCCTATTGATAGCAATATGACTAGTTTTAATAAAAGGTGATATAACCATGGTGTTGATTGAAAAAATGTATTTCTTTCGTACTCGAAATTAAGGCTGTTTTGACACTGGCTTAATATAAACTGAGACTTACTTTTATCCTGCTCCATAACTTGTTTGAAGGAAATCATCAAGAAATAATTCAATATTGTGAAACATGCAATACAGAAGATAGGTCTTTACCAAGGCTGTGGTTCTTAGGCTCTGAGTTTTAAGCACTAGGAGATTTGTCCAAAAAAAAAAAAAAAAAAAAGTAAATTGCAGTGTTTAGGCGTTTCTAGCTTTTAATTTTGCCAGCTGAGGATGCAAAATAAAAACAGGAAGATCCAAAGTACTATCTGCTGTTAGCATCATTATATAGTTGAAAAGGCATTTTGGTACCAAAAAAAGTAAGAACATAATCTCAGAATCATTTAAATTGAATTAACTTAGTTTTATGAAAAACACACTGCCTTTTTTGCTCTCATTTTGTTGTAGCAAGGTGAAGCCACAGTGACCTGGGCAATATTTTATTTTACACATTGGTTGGTTAACGGTTGCAGGTGATAGCTTTCAGTGGAGAGTTGGTAGAACCAGGAAGGGACTGATTTACAAAGCGTACAAAATACTTCCTCTTCTGTCCGAGTTAGAAAACAGTTGCATTCTGATTAGGAAATCCCTTAGCAATCTCCAAACTTCTGAAGCTATAGCTTTTGCTACTTCAACTTGGCAACTAGTATCTCTTATATTTGACACTCACGTTTGCAGATAAGTGCATGAAAGTCTGTTTCCAGGCACATGGAAAGAAAAAGCTCATGAAAAGAGAAACCACCGTATTCCAAACTTTCAAAATAGCAGAGCACAATTTTTAGACCTAACTTTATATCAACTTGATATTATAGTCTGATATGTGCCAGGTAAGGTCTGAACCCGAAAAAAGGAGAATAAAAGAGACCTGTAGATTCAGATAGAATCAGCTCACCTCACAACACAGTGAGCCAGATTTTCATTTCCTGTTCTTCCATTGTTCCCACATGGTAGCACGGGGGCGGGGTGGGGGGCACGGGAGGAACTGCCCTACACACATGATGACGTTGCCATTCTCATTTGTCTTTGTGCTCATCCCACGTGCACTGGGAATGAATACAGATGTTCTGATCATTCTCAACTTCCTCAGATGTGGTCCTGTCCTAAATGAAGGAGGCCGTCTCATTTGATACTTGGTGCAAGAAAATCCGATAGCACTGAATTTTCTAGGGAACGAACATTAGTGCGACACCACCCAGACGGTGTCTATGTGGTGTGAGAGAGCTTTATTGTGATGACAATGAAATGAACTTTAAGTAGCACTCTAAGTGTTTAAGTCTGTTGACACCAAAAATTACCTGAGGTTGAGATGGTCCTGGGTTCTGCTACCTTCTCTGGAGTTTACCAGCATCAAAAGAAATCATCAGAGCTTTTTATTGAATATGTTGGAAACTAATTCAATTTAAAAAAATTTTTTAAGGACTCACTACTTTGTACTTTGATACTCCTCTCATGATGAAAACTTATAAATGTGGACAGAATTTAAGTTCCCTTGTGTAATGTAATTCTGTTGAGGATTATATGGAGACATCTAGTAATGGAACACTGTGTAGCATGTACATAAACATATTACATCAAACAATGTTGATGTGATGATGGCATATTACAGCTTGTTCACTCTCCTTTTTACATGTGTCACTGAAAAGCAAGCAAAATGGGTAGGACAAAAGGATGTAAGGCAGGCTTGTCTTCCTAATTACAAAAGTTTCTAGACATACTGTTGTGTGCGTTTATTGAGCACTAACCATGTGCTCTTCTGGATGCGAGAGAAACTATAGTGAACAAAGCAGACAAAAACTCTTGCCCCTGTAGAGCTCCCATGTGAACGGGGGGGAAGGGGAGGCGAGCAAATTAGGGAGACAGGTTAAAAAACAAGCAAATAAAGAAAAATAATAACATAGTATAAGTCCTTTATGCTATGGGGGGAACATGAAGCAAGGTAAGGAGGAGGGGGAATCCACGTATGTAGGGTAAGGGTGGGAGGCTTGTGAATTTAAATAAGGTACTCATGGTAGGCCGTGGAGAAAGGTGGCATTTGAACAGTCCTGGGGAAGCCTTTCAGCTATGTGGAAGAAGGGCATATCAGGCAGACCATCCTGTGCAAAGAACCCAAGGAGAGCGTGTGCCTGGTATGTTCCAAGAATAGCTAGGAGTGCATACATATACTTAAAGTGTATGCTAGGTGAACTCTTCCTTGGAGATTTCAGAGATCTAGGTTAGTTACGACTTTCTACCATAAAATCACCTTTTCGTTCTTGGTTATAATTCACGATCTTTGTATTGCTGAATTCAATTTGCTGGTATTTTATTTGGAATTTTTGCATCTCTATTGAGAACATTGGTTTGCAATCTTTCTCCTACTTGTCTGGCTTTCATATCAGTGTTATAAGTTCATTAAATGAGCTGGGACGTGTTGCTTATTTTACTATGCCCTGGAAGACTCTGTAAAAGATTGGAGCGATCTTTTTCCGTCGAAGCTTATAAAACCATCTGGCCCTAGTATTTATTTGTGGGAAGATTCTTAACTACCGATTATGTTGCTTTAATGGTAAATAAGACAACCCAAGCTTTATACTTTTTCTTGAGTTAATTTTGAAAAAAAAATTATTTCTAAACATTTACTCATATTTCCCCCCCAGATTTATTAACTTAATGTAATTCAAGGTATCTTTGTATTTTTTAAGCTTTCTCTTTCCTTTACCAATAATCTTTGTGTCCTCTCATTTTCTTTTCCTTGACCATTTTGCTAGAAATTTGTCTCCTTTATTAGTTTTTTTAATGTTTATTTATTAATTTTTGAGAGAGAGTGAGCATGTGAGCAGGGGAGGAACAGAGAGAGAAGGAGAGACAGAGAATCCCAAGCAGGCTCCGCACTGTCAGTGCAGAGAGCCCAATGTGGGGCTTGAACTCAACCCATGAACTGTGAGATCATGACCCTAGCCAAAGTCAGATGCTTAACTGACTAAGCTACCCAGGCACCCCCTTTATTAGTTTTTAAAGAACTATCTTTTGGCTTTGTTGATCCTCTCTGCCCTTTTCACTTTATGGTCTCCTGATTTTTGGCAGTTTATTCTGTTATTTTTCTTATTTCATAAATTGAACATTTCATTCAGGTTTAATATTTTTTTCTATTCTGACATAAACGTCTACTGTTCCAGGTTTAATTATCTTTTCCACAAATTCCACAATTTGTGTGTGTGTGTGTGTGTATACATAAACATGTATATACACATTTTTTTGAGTGCTAATATTGAAATTTACATTAAGACTTCTTTGACCTATGAATTGTTTAGAAATGTTTTTATTTTTACTTTTTAATGTTTATTCTTGAGAGAGAGAGAGAGAGAGAGAGAGAGAGAGAGAGAGAGAGAGAGACTGAGTGCGAGTGGGAGAGGGGCAGAGAATGAGAAGGAGACACAGAACCCGAATCTGTCAGCACAGAGCCTGACGTGGGGCTTGAACTCACGAACAGCGAGATCAAGACATGAGCCGAAGTTGAACGCTTAAACGCTGCCCAGGCGCCCCTAGAAATGTTTTTAAAAGCACAAATTCAAGTTTTTATAAATGCTATTTCCTTTTTGAAGAGCTTGTGTTGGTATCATCATTAATAAGACAACTTTACATTTTGTGCATTTTGATATCATGGACTGAAGATACTATGTCACTTATGTGGTATTCCTGCCAAAAATTTATAATCTGAACCTAATCAAGTAGAAATATCAGAAAAATTGAGGGATATTTCACAATATAACCAGCTTATATTTGTCAAAACCTTCAGATTAAAGAAGATTGAAGAAATGTCACAAGTAAATGTTACATGATTTTGGATTGAATCTTGATTAAGAAATTTTTGAGACAATGGGTGAGGTTTAAGTAAGGTCTGTAGAATATATAATAGCATTGTATCAATGTGAATTTCCTGAGTTTGATCATTGTACTGTGGTTATTCAAGGAAAAGTCCTTGGTTTTTAAGAAAATGCACACTAGAGGGGAGCCTGGGTGGCTCAGTCGGTTAAGCATCTGACTTCAGCTCAGGTCATGATCTCACGGTTCGTGGGTTCAAGCCCCACTTCAGACTCTGTGCTGACAGCTCAGCATGGAGCCTGCTTCGGATGCTGTGTCTCCCTCTCTCTCTGCCCCTCCCCCACTCACTCACGCACTCTCTCTCTCTCTCTCTCTCTCTCTCTGTCTCTCAAAAATAAATAAACCATTAAAAAAAAAAAGAAAATACACACTAGAGTATTTAGGGATAATGGGACATTATATTTGCAATCTTAAAAGGTTCATAAAAAATCATGTAAACAGAAAACGATAAAGCAAATGTGTTAAAACGTTAACGTTGAAAGAATCTAGGTGAAAGGTAGTATTGGGAATTCTTTGTACTGCTTTGCAGGTTTCCTATAAATCTGAAATTGTTTCAGAATACAAAAGTTAAATTTTTGTTACTGATTTCTAAATAATTGCATTGTGGTCAAAGAACATGTGAGTATGACACAGCTTGGGCAAGTTGGAACCATTCTCGACTTCAGTTTTGCCTTCTGAAAACGGAATAGTAACAGCACCTATCTTGTGGATTGTTGGTGAGCATGAATTCATATTTTTAAAGTACTCAGAATCTAGCCAGGCATATTTTACATATATAT